>NC_062221.1:11400000-12610000 GCF_902686445.1 Sciurus carolinensis
TCTCTAAATTTGTGCATAGAAACCCTACCCCTCAGTAAGACTGTAGTTGTTGATAGGCTCTTCGGAGAGGCAGCTAAGATGAAATGAGCTCTCATAGGTGGGGCACTACTCTGGCGTCTGGTGGTCCTCCTAGTAGCAGGAGAGCGCAGGGCAGGGAAAGGGCCAGACCGGTCATAGTAGGAAGGCTCCTCTTGCATTATGGCAGCCTCAGCAGAACAATCAGCACCACAGTGCAGCACTTGTCTAATCTAATTTTCAAAATATTATTTACTTCAAAATATTTATTTATTTCAAAATATTATTTTTTAAAATTTATTTTTACTGTAAACAAATGGGATACATAGTGTTTCTCTGTACATGAAGTAAAGGCATACCATATGTGTAATCATACATTTACATAGGGTAATGGTATTGGTACCAAAATAGACAGGTAGATCAATGGTACAGGATAGAGGACGTGAACACAAATAAATACAATTTTCTCATACTAGACAAAGGTGCCAAAAATATGCAATGGAGAAAAGACAGCCTCTTTAACAAATGGTGCTGGGAAAACTAGAAATCCATATGCAACAGAATGAAACTAAACTCCTATCTCTCACCCTGCACAAAACTCAACTCAGAATGGATCAAGGACCTTGAAATCAGACCAGAGAACCTGCATCTTATAGAAGAAAAAGTAGGTCCAAATCTTCAACTTGTCGGCTTAGGATCAGATTTCCTTAACAGGACTCCCACAGCACAAGAAATAAAAGCAAGAATCAATAACTGGGATAGACTCAAACTAAAAAGCTGTCTCTCAGCAAAGGAAACTATTTCAAAATATCGTTAATTTTTAAAATATTACTACGTTAAACGTGTTTTTTTAAAACCTTAAAACATAACTCATTTCAAGTATGGTTCTAATGTGGTCATTTATTACTGAACCTGAGTTCCGATATAAAAGGTTAATGAACTCACCTACTCATTCAGATTTCCAAACTTTGCAAATGGTGAGGAAACACATTAAAGCTAGCTCTTGTTTTCAAAAACACATTTGGAAACTATGCAACTGTTATAGATCTTGGTTCAGTTGAAACAATGTACACTGTCTCATTGGGTGGAATTGTGCTGTGAAAATCTACACATTGGAGAAATCATATCCAACAGTCAATTCTGATAAAACAACAGGAAGAAGGAAGAACAGTATTTGAAGTTAGATGTTCCCTCTCTCTCCCCCCCACCCTCTGATTTGCCATACAAGACTTCGAAGTTGGCCGAAGCACTTTGCTGTTCATCAATGTGCTAATGTGATTGCTTTTAGAACAGATAGATTCTTGGATTTTCTGGGATTTTCAGAAGTGCTTATTTGTCATCAGGAGGATCATAAATCTAGTATATGTAATTAAATAAAGACACAATTGGACAGAAACATAGACTTGTACTTGGTCACTCATAGTGATATCCAAGATTAGACTATAAGCCAAAAGAACAATTCCGTTTAGTCATGTAAGTTTACAAAGGACAAGCTAGTGAACATTGTCTGTTATTTTATGTGGTGACATAAACAGCAAGATAGTAATTGCTTGATTGAATGGCTATTATTTATTTTATTTTTATAATTCGGTTATGAGTTTTGAACTATTAAAATTTTCATTGCCTGATTATGATTTGGGCTTAGATTTGGAAGAAATGTTCAAAGAAGACTGCAAAGTTATGGAGGCATTAACATTTCAAGAATATTTATAACAGTTTGGAATGAATAAAGAGCCACACTCAGCAAAACAAAAGTGTTACTACAAACACTTTTATAATAATAAGAGCTATGTCCTATGCCAGATATTGCATTAAATGATTAAAATATATTTATCACTTTCAATCCTACAAGAAACCTGTGAAGTGAAGTGAGTATTATTTTATATATGAGTAAAAGTCACAAAATGTTAAATAATTTAATCAGGATACCCAAACTACCAGGTGATTTGAACCTAGACTCTCTAGTTCTAACATCTATAATTTAAATTGAAAAAACTACATCGTCTCTCTGTGTGGGGATGTGAACACATATTGGGGATTATTTTTCAGTAATGCTTTAAAAATTTTGCAGATGTGACTATAGATTTGGTGAGGATATGACTTTTTAAAGTATGTAATTTTATGAATAAGTTTAGTAAACTGTATTCTGATTTTGCTATGGTTAATAAAGTCATGAATAACTGGGGAGTAAAGTCTGATCTTCTTTTAAGGTCTTATTTATTTTTAATGAAAGTCAGCAAAATAATTGCATGGCCTTTCCAATTTAAAAAGAAGACTCTATTCTTTTCAATTCACTTAAGCCTTGCTATAATTCTTTTTGATAAGGCAAATGTTAATTATTTTTGCAAATAAGGCAAAAGAGACAGATTTTAAGTGACACACTTCCAATTATATGAGGAGTAAGTTGTTGAATGGGAAAAATTTCCATATGTATTTATCATTAAAATTATTTTGTTCTTGAAAAGTGATATACCTAAGTTATCCAAGAATTTTTTTTTTATAGTCCTAGGACTTATAAAAATCTATTTCCCATTATGAGAATCTATTTAAATAATTAATACCTTTACTTGATAAATTGATTTAGTATACATGTAGAAACACACATAGAGCTGGACATGGTGGTACATGCCTGTAATCCCAGCAGCTCAGGAGGCTGAGGCAGGAGGATCTCAAGTTCAAAGCAACCCTCAACAACATTGCAAGACCCTAAGCAACACAGTGTATTGCTTACATGCTTACATGTCTTAACATAAAACATACAAAGGGCTCGGAATGTGGCTCAGTGGGTAGGAGTCTCCAGGTTCAATCTCTGGTACGAAAAAAAATAGAGTTTTCATACATATGGTATTCATATATTTACATGGATATATGTGTATATATATATATGGATATATATTCACTATACATATATAGATATCTCCTGTTTTGAGAGTTCTCTCCCTCTTTCTTTTTCTCTAGATAAATAGGTATTTGGATAGACAGACGATAGAGAGAGCCAACATTCAAAGAAGATCACAGATTGCTGGTATTTCAATGGTGAACCCACTGGAATTATATTATTTTTTAGTTTTATTTAGTTACTTTTATCAGTAATTGGCCTAAGTTGGACTATTCACTTTCTCATCTTTCCTTCTTGGTTGCACCAAGTTGAAAAATTTTTTCAAGAAGTCAAATGAGGTACGTTATAGTGTCTGCTTTATTGCTGGTAGAGTCTTGAGTGTGGTAGCGGACCTGAGATCCAAACAGTCTCCCTGTGTTTTAAGACAACAAAAGCATAGAGTGGGGTTTACTCACCTCCTCTCTGTGCCAGAGTTAGGTGAGGCAAGGCAGAAACACTGAGGCACGTTTGGTCTGCCCCTGGGGACTGACTGCCTGGGGACTGTAGCAGTAAGTTTGCCTTTGCTTTGGTTCTGCAAGGTCATGAGCAAGACAGAGGTTGATCAGCAAGATTTCTACAGAACTCAGTGGTAACACAAGCCAATTATTCATGTCCTTTGGGAGGAGCAACTAAGGTTTACCATAAATATTGACACTTCTTCGGAATTTGGAATTATCAGCAAATGCTCCCTTTGGGGGACTTCAGTGGAAATACAGTTATGATCTGCATTCTCCTCTGGCCATAAAGTCAGTCTGTTTTGTTTATTTATTTATTTATTTTTTATTGTAAACAAATGGGATACATGTTGTTTCTCTGTCTGTACATGGCGTAAAGGCATACCATTTGTGTAATCATAAATTTACATAGGGTAATGCTGTTTGATTCATTTTGTTATTTTTTCCCTTCCCCCCCCCCCAAAGTCAGTCTGTTTTAACATGCAAGGTGGGTGAGGTCCAAGCCCCCTCTCCATTTGTTTTCTACATCACATTATGCTGAAGAGCATGCTCTTTCAAAGAACTTACTAGAAACTCCAAAGATGACCCGTAATAGCATAAATATCAGACAATGCAATTCTAACAACACCAAAACCAATAGGAGACCCTTCCTTTTATTAAATTTCTGAGTACAAAGCCAACAAATAAATTAGTCCTGAATTATAGTTGAGTTTTAAATGTTCAAATCCTTTATAGTACTCCTTCCCCAGTATTCTTACATAGTGAGATTATTCTTAACAATATTAGCCTGAAATCTGAGGCTGCTTCTTTCTGTGTGTTGATGACCACAAAGGAGCACAGTCCCAACAGGAGTGTGTCCCCTATACACACAAATGACACTTCTGGGGACTATCAACTGCAACAGGTTGGCAGTGTCCATCCTCTCCTGGCCTCTTACTCCCTGGACAGCTGACAGTTGAGTACCTGGACCAGGCACCTCTGCCACACTGTATCTAATAGGAAGGTTGGGTCCCCACCAGCTTTTTCTGCATTTCTCCTTTTTATTTAAATGAGGAATCAGTTTATATTAAAACACTGTAAGGAATTTCTAAAATACACATGCCCATGTCTCATTTCAATTTCAAATCCAAGTTTTTGAGATGGGACACAGACATCAGTGTATTTTAAAGTTCTTCAAGTTAAACTCCACTGAGATTGTGGAAGATCAAAATTACACAATAGAATCTCTGTTCCCAATTTCAGAAAGTGGGCTGATATTTCCATTCGTTATCGGTCAATTTACAATGTTTCCTCAAGCATATTAGATGCGGAGTCTCCATGTGACACGCTGATGACTACATTCAGAAGACTGCAGAACATGCCAGTTCCCAGGTATATTGCAAGCATGCACCTAGCAACCCTCTTATATCTCAGGTCAAGTCGTGTTGACTGTCTTAGCGTGATCCTTGCCCTATGTGTGCCTTGTCCAGTCACCTGCCATCTGCCACTGTGAACCTCTGAATTGTTCTGATGCTGAATACCCTTAACTGTTCAGGCCCCACCCCATAGAGAACAAGGACTTTTGGGTTACTTTTCCCAACTTTTCAGCAGGAAGCAGCTTGGAGATGTGGTTGTCCATTTTTCCAAAGAAATGAAATGTAGAAATTGACAGTGGGGAACTGTAACAGTGGGTCACTTGATGCTGTGAATATAGCCCTTGTGGCTCTGTCACTGCAACTTATTTTTGAAAGGGACTTGTTTCTTTCTCCTCTCTCTGCTCCTCCCTATTCTCCCCCACTCCCTAATCTCAGGAGAAAACAGAATTACCTTTCTTCCCCATTTCAGGCAGAGTTATCTGTCCCTGCGCCACACCCACCATAGGAACAAGGTAATCCAGACTCTGGGGATGGGACCAGAAGATCTCAGAAATGACTACGCTCAAATTAACAAGCGAATTACAACTTCAACAGAGAACGCCTGGAACGTAGCCTTTGTAGCCTTTGAATCTCGTCTTTCAGGCTCTGGGACAGGAGTCACCTGTGTTTCTCCTTTGCTAGTAAAGCAATAAAACTTCTTTTTCCTTTTTCTCAAAGGAAAAAGGTGTGTGTGTGTGTGTGTGTGTGTGTGTGTGTGTGTATGTGTGTGTGCCAGTTGGTTGCAGTCCCTGGATAGTTCTTGTGTATGCAGTAGTAAAAATGGTCAATAAAATCCCTCCCTAGATTGATAAGGTCATATTTTGTCCACTTGGAAGCACACATATTTCTTCTTTCTTTTTAGACACAAGAGCTTGCTATGTTTAGCAGGTTGGACCACAATCCCTGGGTTAATGTGATCCTCCTGCCTCAGCCTACTGTGTAACTGGGACACACCACTGAGCTCAGCGTATCTTCTTTCTTATTAGGGCTAAAGATAAATGATTGAAACTGTCTTTCCTTTCAGCACAGCCACTCATAGTTCAGTCTTCATTATATATTCTTCTTCAACAGTAAGAAGGTAGGATTCAAGGGCTTAAGGGACTGGACAGTTACTGACCTTTAACTGTACACAGCATAGTTCTTAAGGTGATGGCATTACTTAACTACCTATCCACTACCAAGTGTGTGCAAAGGGAAGAAGGTTAATTCTCTTGGTGAAAAGGAAGGGGAGACATTTCCAAGAATGCCAAGCGGAGGTGGTGGTATTTCTGCTAAGCTTTGATGGATAAGAATTAGCCAGACAGGGAATGGGAAAGTGGTATTTTAGAGAGAGGTAATAAGATGAGTGAAACATCACTGCAAAAAAACATGCATGACTTGTTCACAGAAATGTAAATAACTGGGGCATTTGCAGAATAGGGCATGTGAGTGGGTAGTGATGGATCTGGATAGGCAAGAATAGCTGAAGGTTAGACAGCTTTGGTAAAATTTATAAGCCCTGTCCTATAACACAAGAGCAGCCTTCCTGGTTTCAAATCGTAGGGGGTGCTAGCAAGTTAATGGAGCACAGATGGAGGAAGAGCAAGGATTGTTGAAAAGCGTCTATCTCTCATTATTTATAAAACTCAACTGGAAATGGATTAGAGATTTAAATGGGTGAGCTGAGAAAATGAAATCACTACAGGAAAACACAGGATAAACACATCAGGGCATGGAAATGGGCATTGATTCTTGGACAAGACCCCACAAGCACAGGAAACAAAAGCAAGTGAGAATACATCAAACTAAAAGGTTCTGCACAGTGAAATAAATGAACAACAGAGGGGAGAGACAAGTCAGAGAGATGAAGAACATATTTGTCTGTGATCTGTTACACAGGGGTTAAATTGAAATATATAGAAAAATCCAAAAATTGAGTAGCTAATTAATAAAACCAAATAATCCAAATTAGAAAAGGCAACAGAACTACATAGACATTTCTCAAAAGAGAGCATACAAATTGCCAACAAGTATATTAAAAAATGGTCAAAATCATGAAACATTAGGGAGATGTAAGTCAGAATTACAACAGAATATTTCTTCACCCCAGTAAGAATAACTTTTATAACAAAGACTAAAGATAACAAGAACTGCCAAGGATGTGGAGAACAGGGGACCCTTGTATGCTGTTGGTGGGAATGTAAATTAGTAGTAAACAGTATGGCAGTTCTTTAGTCAAAAGACTAAAAATAGAACTAGCATATGATTGAGCATTCCCATTCCTGAATACATATCCAAAATTAATAAGTCAATGCATCAAATAGACACCTGCTTTCCCTATGCATGGCAGTGCTATTCACAACAGCCAAGAGGTGGAGACAACTGAAATTTCCATTAATTGATAAATGGGTAAAGAAAATGTGGTACAGATAAAAAATGAAATGCTTTTCACCCATAAAAACGAATCAGATCCTGTCATTTGCAACAACATGGGTGGGACTGGAGATCAATATGTGAAGGGGAAGAAGTCAGGCAGAGACAGACCAGCATGACAGACCAGCATGATGGGAAAGAAAAATCTATTGTGAATTTTCACAATTAAATGAGTTCCCTTTCAGAAAAAAAATTTAAGGATTACTGAAAATGCAAAGTAATTCCTCGTTCCACTCCAACGAGGAAACTTGAAAAGCTCATTGCACAGAACTTGGAAGTAGAAGGAAAGTTACCCAAGGTTGGGGAGCGTAGGGGGAGGAAGAGATGAAGAAATGTGATCAACATGTACTGACTTACCATTAGAGAGGAGTAAGGTGCTCTGGCGTGCTGTGGCCCAGTAGCATGACTACAGATAAAACGACGTACTTAGAGTTCAGAAAGTTAGAAGGAAGGATTTGGATATTACTAAGGAAGTGATAAATATTTCTGAAGATGGTTATGTTTAACTTGAATTAAATATTATATAATGTGTACATCAATAAAACCATCACATAATACCCATTAATGTCTATAATTTTTATAGTTTTGTCATTAAAATATAAATATAAAAATGTAAAATTTATAGTAATATGTAAATATAAAGTTTATATAAATTTTAATATAGTAAATAGTATTAAAATATGTACATTTTAATAAAATATAAATGTTTTCACCGTACCTCTTTTCATTTCATAATTTGCTTTCTTCTGCATATTGCCTAAATGTACTTTAAGATAAGCGTATATCTTATTGTATAATTGTCTCATCATGATGATTGGCATTTGATAAATCATGACTGTAATCAACTTCATAATATCCAATAATAAAAAAATCCTTATACTAACAATAATCATTTACAAATCATCAGATTTGAAATATCTGGGAAAAAAAATATATAAACACTGAGTCCATAACCCAATCCTGTTGCTCTAGGTTTTCATTATATTTTCCATATGAAAAATAGGCTTTAAATATATGATATAGTGGAGTATTTCCTGTGTATCATGAGTGAAGTTTTACATCAAACCCATTTAGTACTAAAATTTCCTTTTATGTAATATTACTAAAATTCCTGAAACCTTTATTTATTTTCAGGTATAGCCTCATTACTAAAAAACTGGGAAAGAAAAATCTATTGTGAATTTTCACAATTAAATGAGTTCCCTTTCAGAAAAAAATTTAAGGATTACTGAAAATGCAAAGTAATTAATCAAATTGTCTCATGTGGTCAACAATGGTGAAATATAAAGTATTTAATAAATCTCTTGTGGATTTATGATAGTCAGAGTAGGCTAATCAGACTGTTGGGTGGTAATGTACGACCCATTGATTTTCTCTGCTAGGGGAATAGTGTCTTACCACTTGTCTCTCTCAGATCATGACAGCTAATTACCATCAATTTTGTTCTTTTGATCCATATTTCTCTATTGCATTTAATAAGGCAAACTCAATCAAAATATTGATTTCACTGGGAGTGGCTTTTAAGCTTGAACTCGAGACATCCATATTGTTCCTTAAAAGTAGCTTCATGCAGTGGTCTAAAGGGTGAATGAATGCGAATCACGAAGGTAGGTCACGTGAGCTGGAAAATGGAACGTGACGACCTTGAGGCAGAGGCAACAGTGAATAAAGTTAGTAATGTCTCAGTTCCCTTCAATGTTGGGCTTCTGGCCTGACTCCTCAGGGTAGGCTAAGAGGCCGGGCAGGACTTGCTGTGTTCCAGAGGAGTGATTCACTGTGATTGACTTTGGACATGGTTGTGTTCCCCATCTCCATGTCAGCTGGAGTGGTCCCAGTAAATGACACTCCACCTTTTTTGTTCTTCTGGAAAAATGGAACAGTTTTCTACTCTGAGACCTTATCAACTGCTGCTCAGTTTCTAGTCCCCTCTGGGGGGAAGAGATTCAGCATAACCCTCGTATTGTAATCACAGCTGAGCTCTTGCTAAATCAAGTAAATCAGGAAGATAAGTAATACGATGTAGGTGTTCCTCTGATCTAACTGTGCAGGGGCCATGAGGCCTGAAATGTATATCACGACATTAATAGATCTCCAAAAAACAACAGTGAGAACAAATAACAATTATTTTATATAGAATACAAATCCAAATTCCATAAGTACACCAGCTACACCAATCAGTAAGCAAATGAATCCAAGATAGCTTACAAAGACACACATCATGACACACATAATGAGGAAAGAGGAATACTTGAGATGAAAGAAGGGAAAAGGTGGATGCAAACCATGGTGCAATGATCAATGGCGAAGTGCCATGGAAGACAAGGAAAATCAGATCACTGTGCACAGCTGCCATTCAGGTGAACATATGAAGAAATGAATGAACAGAAATAAAACCAATTAGGCATGCCTGTAATCTCAGTGACTTGGGAGGCTGAGGCAGGAGGATCACAAGTTCAAAGTCAGCCTCAGAAACTTAACGAGGTCCTGTCTCAAAATAAAAAGTAAAAAGGGCCGGGATGTAGCTGTAGTAAAGCACCCCTGGGTTCAATCTCTGGTACCACCCTCCAAAAAAAAAAAAAAAAAAAAGAATTCAATTAGTGAAAATATGAAATCTCTGCTTCTCTGCCCGCCCCCCATAGTTGACTAGCCAACAAGTTTATTAAAGTTAAACCACATTTGGTTGGCAACTTTTCATGTTTATCTGGAATGATCATTAGGAGAATCAGAAAGCACTTTGCATTTTAAAAAAAATTTTAATTTTACAGACTGCATTTTGATTCATTGTACACAAATGGGGTACAACTTTCCATTTCTATGGTCATACACAACGTAGATGCACACCATTCATGTAATCATATATAAATATAGGGTAATGATGTCTCTCTTAGTCTATTATCTTTCCTTCCCCCACTCCCTTTCTCTCCATTTTCCTCTACACCATCAAAAGTACCTCCACTCTTCCCTTGCCCCCTCCTTGCTACCCCACTCCATTATGTATTATTATCCACTTAGAGAAAACATTCAGCCTTCAGATTTTTGGGCATGGCTTATTTCACTTAGCATGATAGTCTCCAACTCCATCAATTTACCAGCAAATGAAATAATTTTATTCTTCTTTACGACTGAATAATATTCCTTTGCGATATATACCACAGTTTCTTCATCCATTCATCAGTTGAAGGGTGTCTAGGTTGGTTCCAAAATCTGGTTATTATGAATTGAGCTACTATGAACATTAATGTGGCTGCATCACTGTAGTATGCTGATTTTAAGTCCTTTGGGTATAAAACGAGGAGTGGGATAGCTGGTCAAATGGTGGGTCCATTCCAAGTTTTCTGAGGATTCTCCACACTGCTTTCCAGAGTGGCTGCACCAATTTGCAACTCTGCCAGCAAAGTATGTGTGTGCCTTTCCCCCAACATCTATGCCAACACTTACTATTGCTTGTGTTCTTGATAGTTGCCATTCTAATTGGAGTTAGATGAAATCTTAGGTTGGTTTTAATTTGCATTTCTCTAATTATTAGAGATGATGACCACTTTTCTATATATTTGTTGATCACCTGTATATCTTCTTCTGTGAAGTGCCTGACCAGTTCCTTGGCCCATTTATTGATTGGGTTCTTTGCATTTTTGGAGTAAAGTTTTGTAAGTTCTTTATAAATTTTGGAGATGAGTGCTCTGTCTGAAGTGTGTGTGGAAAAGATTTTCTCCCACTCTGTAGGCTCTCTTTTCACATTATTAATTGTTTCCTTTGCTGAGACAAAACTTTTTAGTTTGAATTCATCCCATTTTTTGATTCTTGCTTTGATTTTTTGTGCTCTGGGGGTCTTGTTAAGGAAGTCTGACCCTAAGCCAATCTGATGAAGATTTGGGCCTATTTTTGCTGATAACATGATTCTATATTTATAGGTTCCAAAAAAACTCCACCAGAAAACTTCTAGACCTAATAAATGAATTCAGCAAAATAGAAGGATATAAAATCAACACATATAAATCTAATGCATTTGTATTCATAAGTGATGCATCATCTGAAAGAGAAATGAGGAAAACCACTTCGTTCACAATAGCCTCAAAAAAAAAAAAAAATATTTGGGAATCAATCTAATGAAAGAAGTGAAAACTACAGAAAATTAAAGAAAGAAATTGAGGAAAACCTTAGAAGATGGAAAGATCTCCTGTGTTCTTGGACAGGCAGAATTAACATTATCAAAATGGCCATACTTCCAAAGTTGCTATACAGATTTAACACAATTCCAGTTAAAATCACAATGACTTTCCTCATAGAAATGGAGAAAGCAATCATGAACTTCATCTGGAGTAACAAAAGATCCAGAATAGCCAAAACAATCTTGGGCAGGAAGAGTGATGCAGGAGGTATCACAATACCATATCTTAAACTCTACTATAGAGCAATAGAAACAAAGATGGCATAATATTGGCACCAAAATAGACAGGTAGACCAATGGTATAGAATAGAAGACACAGAGCAAACCCACATAAGTATAGTTATCTCATACTAGACAAAGGTGCCAAAAACATACAATGGAGAAAAGATTCCCTCTTCAACAAATTCATGTAATCATATATAAATATAGGGTAATGATGTCTCTCTTAGTCAGTCCATATTCAGTAAAATGAAATTAAACCCCTATCTCTCACTCTGCACAAAAATCAACTCAAAATGGATCAAGGATCTGGGAATTAGTCCTGAGACCCTTCACCAAATAGAAGGAAAAGCCCTTTGCATTTTGAATGACAGTAGATTTGTCTGGAAGGAGTCTCCCTTAGGATATAGGAGGGTGTAAGGTCTCTACCTGCTTCTGTATTTGGAGAGGTCAACAGTACAGATGAGAACCTGTGCTGTGTTGTTCACACCATTTGCTTTAGTCAGTTTTTTTTGCTGCTGTGACTATAAGATCTGACCAGAACAATTTTAGGAGGAAAAGTTTATTTAAGGGCTCAGGGTTTCAAGGTCTCAGTTCACATACAGCTAGCTCCATTCCCCAGGGGCTCCAGCTGAGCCTGAACATCATGGCAGAGTATGTGGCAGAGGGAAGCAGCTCACTTGGTGATCAGGAAGCAGAGACAGAGAGGCTCCACTCTCCACATACAAAATATATACCGCAAGGCCACACCCACAATGAACCACTTCCTCCAGCCACACCCCGCCTACCTCCAGTTACCACTCAGCTGGTTAGGTGAAGGCTGTAACATAATCACTTCTCCAAACCTTCTTGCGTTGTCTCCCACGTGAGCTTTTGGGAGATACCACATCTAAACCATAACACCATTAAGTCCAAAAGCCAGTCACAGCTCTTTTGACCCCTGACCTCCTGGTCTGTGTTTGGTGCAGGCAGAGAAACATTGTCAAGCAAGCCAATGTGGCTCATGCATCTCTGAAGAAGTGCTTCACAGGTCTCCTAACCAGGAGCAATAAATTAGCATCATTTTTTAAAGCATTTGTTAATGGAAGACTACTTATTCATTTACCCTGTGGTGAAGAAAGAATTTGGGTTGGGCCGCTTGAAAATCTTAAGGAATGTAATTACAAACACTGAGAAACAAAGGAGATGGTGGTGATCTGAGAGGTCCTGTGGAGCTGTGGAAAGCAGTTGAAAAAAACTGGAGGTACTTGATGCTCCTTCCTTAAGTTCCTTCATTGGTCAGTTAGGTGTGGTGATACATTTATGTAAAGATAATAAAATCCTCACTGTTAAGAGCAAGCTTGCACATGAGGATATATTGTGGTAGGAAAGATAATTTTAGCTCATGTTGAAATTGGAAAAAAATTATCCTATCTAACTTCTGGGCATTCTATGTGAGAAAGCAATGACAGATTCATATTCATAATGTAAGTAAATTACGTTTGTTTACAAATGAATAATTTCATAATGAATGTTTAGTATATTAGATAACTATGGATTTAACAGTGTTTTGATGAGGCTATGGGGAAACATAATGGTCATAATTAAATACCAGTTTGTTTGAATAAGACTAGAAGTAATAATCTTGCTATTGTATATTCCTACTAATTTTAGGAGATATGTATATTGTCCTCCTATTCTAACCTCCTAATTCCTTGAGAAAGAGAGGTTCAATATTATACCATTTAGAATTTAGACAACTGAGATTTGGAGTCATTCCTTTAAACAGTTCATAGAATCCAGATGTTTGAAGACCACTATGTTACTAAACATCTTTCCCCAGCTCATACATAGGCTGTGTATTTTGCATTGTGAAATAATGACTGGATGGTAACATCTTGGTTCTGTTCTGGCTCAGTACTCCCTTACATCCATCCTTGCCCTGAAATGTAAAGGAACTGGACTCTATATATGAAGCACAACCGCAGGTCACCTGTAGTTTAATAATAATGTGGTCAATGTCTTTTATCTTACAATGGGTGCTTCTAAGACTTTTTTATATCACACAAATGTGCACTTCCAAAGAGCAGGCATAAGAGCAGATTTTTTAAAAATAAAATCAGGAGAGTTACCACTACACATGAACAATGGAGGTGATCTCTCACCTGTAAACCGGATGCAACTCTCTGTACAAATGTGCAGCTAATCAAACTGTCCAGGAGTGTGATGTTAATGCACTGAGGTCCCATTTAATGCCTGATGTGTTTTCCAAATGTACACAATTTACTCCTGGGTACTGTATTTATGATGTGTGACAAATTCCCCCAATGCCAAGTGGCTGGTTTTCAAGTAATAGGAATCTTATTTCCACCTTGCTTTGAAAAACCTCTGACTGGGCCCACACTGAGAGGAGATCAGTCTGCCCCTGCCACAGGTCTGAGAAGACCACCATGCACTTGTGGACAAAGCCTGCTTCATTAGACATACATCAGCAAATAGGTCCAGAATGTATGTAGCACATTTGATAATTAAATATCCTCTATTGATATCTTGTTTTATTATCTTTCTTTCCCTTTCTGTGGAAGTCTGGACTTTCTTGTTCACTTGGTTACTTCTGTTCAAGCATGTGAGAAGAACCTACAGAACTTGACCAGGCCACTGTGAATATCTCTATTTTTCTCTTGGAATGTTGACATTTTTCTCACTTTTTAGAAGGGAGTCAACCAATCAGTCCTGTATGTGAGACCTAATTTGCATTCTCTTTAAATTCCCTCTGCCATCTTTGAAAGAAGGTACTTCTCAGAGGTGAAATGGAACAGTCTGTATTCAAAGAAATAGTGAAAGAAAGAAAAAAAGTGAGTCAAGCAAAGTGTGCTGTAGCAGAGAGATAAGAAAAATGTACAGAAAAAGTTATGTCCGTCAAAGAAGAAAGTCTACAGCCTCCTGACTGAGATCTCTAGGGGAAAAGAAAAGCAGAAGAAAGAATAGTACAGCTGCCACGTATATGTGTTATGGTTTTCAGAAAATTGAAAAAACCTTGTTAGGTTACCATACACATGTTACTGTCAGTGGAGAGCCGAGGTTCTGCTGGATGTACCTGCAGGAAGCTGGAAACCCCAACACTGTATCCCTAGCAAATTCCTTTTATATGCAAGCTGGAGAGACACACGCTCACTCCAGTCCCTGAATTCTGGTCCCGGTGGAGGCGCTTGTAAAGTGATATAGGTAGAAATAGATTTAAGCTCCATATTCCACACCAGGCTTAGAATTTGTCTTAATTACTACCATGTCTATTCAGGGGCACAGCAGAATTGCTTTAGTGCAGCACTAAACAAAATAGGTGGATAGTAATAATCACAAGTCAGAAGAATTGATCCAGACCAATTATTAGATTCATTCTCAAGACAAATTAATTTCGGTGACAAAAGTAACCAAAGCTTACAGCAAGATTTCTAGTAATGAAAAGAGGGTAATGAAATGCCTGGTACTGATGAGAAAAAATGACCTTTCAAATTTGGGGAGGTTATACAAAATGGAATTAGGTCATTAATTCATTCGTGAATATATATGAGACAGGACAAAATCTATTCTCGTTTTCCTCTGTTGTATTAAAAATCATGATAGTAACTGAGTTTTATTGAGTTTTTACTTTGTGACAGGCGTTTTAAGTCTTCTTTACATGTAACTTAATTCTGACACAGGTCTGCAGGTTGGGTAGTATTATTAACCCATTTTAAACATAAAAACAAAAAGGTTAAGTCACCCAAGCTGAGTGATGGAGCCAGGATTCAAGCACAGACATGCTATCCCATATCGTCAATCCTTAACCATCATGTTGCAGAGAGTGGTACATTTACTTACAATTAAAATACTTTAATCCATAAAGCATAAAGTAATGGAGTAAGAAAAATTGCTAATAATAAACAAACATTTGGATTAAGTCTTCCTAGGGGTATTCAGAATACTGAAAATGAATAGAAATAAATTTGGATATCAATTTTCAATATTAACTATTTTTTCATTTATGAAAATAGGAGACCATGAGAATTTCAGATGCTCTGTTACAATTTTATGTATATAACAAAATTCAAAGCTGTGACATTTTGTCTGAGTGAAAATCAGTTGAAAAGAGTTGTTTTCAAACTTTGCTGCACGCTGGAATTATCTGGAACTTTAAAAACTTAACAAACACCTGGGAGCCACCCAAGAGGTTCTTAGTAATGCTAGGTGTGGCCAGAGCGTCAGGATTTATGAGGGGTGTGTCTAACATGCATATAAAGTTGGCTCCCAGGACAAAATTCAATGCTTGATGGTAGGTTGGTTTCAGTGTGAAGTGCAACCACAGAGGCCGGCTGATGTAGGTTTGAATTCATAAGCCCACATGTGTGTGAACTGTGCAATTTGGAGAAACTCACTATTCCTGTCTGAGAATCAGGTCTGGTTGTTTATAAAATGAGGGTAGTAAGGCCATCTGATTCTGGATTTATAGATATTTACACAAATCTCTTAGCAATGCAAGCCTGACTCTCAGCACATGGATCAATACGTGACAACTACTCATTCAACTTAAGTATTTTTCCCTTGAAATAACTCTTTGCACAGGACACAATGCACTATGAATAGGGAAAACACAGCAATTTGCTATCTTCCAGTCTAGACATTTTTCTTTCTCACAGTCTCTCTCTCTCTCTCTCTCTCATGCATACACACACACATACTCTGGTAACGTTTTCCTTTCGTGATAAAAATGAATGCATTGGTGAGAAATCAGGTCAATAATTACTTCTGAAAAACTTTTTTTTTTTTTTTTGCAAAATGATCTCCTTGAAAAATAACACTTTTTCTCTGTTTGAATACGCTATAAGGGATAGCTCCCATTGTCCTGAAGGATCTAGAAGAAGTTCCTCATCTCACTCAATGGCTTCAGACACTGATGCTCCCTGCCCCTGCTCCCAGGGACAGGAAAGGTAACCACATATGAGGAAACATGAAGCAGGGAGCAGACCTGTGAAAACTCAGGTAATCTTGGGGCCAGAGTTCAAGCCTCCTAGTTTCATGGCTTAGAGGAAGGACCTGAGGTTCAGTGCTAGGTAGAAACCTGTCCTTCTTTAAAGGGAACCAGAGCCAATGGTGGTAGGAGCTCCTCCTGTAGGATATTTTGAAGGTATCTTGCTGTCTTTAAGGAAAAGGGCTAACATTTCTTCTTGGCCATAGTGGTAATCTGCTTGGTCAATGCTGGAGAAAGAGAAAGGGGCTGATAACCCCACCACTGGACAGAGCTCAGAGCCACTCAGGCCCAAAGTTCTGCGTCTGCATCTCTGCCACCATATTTCTAGGTGTGGAGAAGCCTGTTAAAAGTCCTGCTGTTCACAGAAGGAGCTTTGAGAAGATTTTGTTCAGATCCTTTTAACACTAATGTACCTGAATCAACACTGACACAGACTGTATATTAGATCCAATGAACTATGTCCCACTGTGGTTCAGACAGGGAGTTTTAAAAGAGTAGAGACCCCCTTATAAAAAGAAAAAAGGAGAAACCCTCTGATATAAAACAAATACATCTAGTGAAGATTGACCAAACCAAAATGGGTGTGAATAAAATCATTGAGTTGCGCTGACTGTGGTAAATACAAGGACAGAACCAGAGAGAAAACAATGTGGCCATGAGTTAAGGACATTGCGACCATTTCTGTGAAGCAACCCATCCCTTCTGAGGCCCCAGAAGCTACTGGTTTCAGACGTGGGTGGTCTGGCTCCCCCTGCCTAGCTCGCCCTGCTAGCCCACCAGGTGCAACCTGAAATAGATAAGCTGAGCTGGCAGCTTGCACTGCTTGGGGGGGAAAAAAGGAAAAAGACCCCCATTGGAAGCCTATCAGCATATTTTTATGGTTTTCACTTTAAAAACCAGCTTTCTGAAGTCACTTACTACTACTGCCCCACTTGGAGTATTCCTGACCCATCAGTCTGCCTTCTTTTTTCTCTTTCCCCCAAATAAACTCTTTTCCTACTTTAGTTTCTGGTGGTCTCCCTATGTGTTGGTAACCGGACCCCACAACAGAGTCACTCAGAACCCGAGTCGGTCCTCTGCCTCAACAGCATCTTAAGCGTTTTAAAAAATAATGAGGAGAGATTATGGGTGATTTTTCCCCAAATCTATGAGACAACGAAGTGGAAATCAGAAAGGTAGGGTTATTACTCAATTTAACATCTTAATTGATAACCTCTGTGAATATAAAGTGGAATATATCATTTATTTATCTATCTCTAGCAAATATAATTTTTTTTTTTTTTAATTAGAGTAAGAGAATACCCTAAATTGCATGTACTGTCTCACATTTTAGGGCACTGTAGAGAGTAAAAAGACATGAATCCATAAAGAATGTAGCTGTACTAAATATTTTCTTATATTTTCCTTAAACCCTTCCCACCCCCAAGGTCCTAGTCTTCTTGGATTTTTCCACTTTTCCTCAGTCTTCCTTATTGAAATGTCTCTTGGAAAACCCAGGCTACTTTGGTGGACTGTACTGGAAGAAGCACTTAATCTGGTGTCATGTTGACCACCCAAGATATCCTACTAGGAGGCTCAGAACCAGGACTCATTTCATCCTTCTGTGGGCTCTGGCCCTGACACCCAATAGTCCGCATTTTCTTCTCTGATTTTGCTTACTTTTCCATTTCTAAGTTCATAACCATAGCCACATGTGTTGGGTCCTTGTTTGCCATAAGCTACTGAAATGGGAGAAGAGCAAATGCTCTAATTCACGACATCACCCAACAAAGAGTGCCTTTGAGTACCTGAAAATACCTTGACTAACCCGTCTGTGGAACCAGAAACATTTAGGAATACTCTAGTTTTTCCATTATATATGAGTCGAAAAAATTCTGATAAAAAATGAACTCATTATGTTATTAGGTAAGAAACCATTTTTAGATTCTGAAATATATTGTTGTCCTTTAAAAATAAGTTATTAAGTTATTCAAATGATTTTTAAAATTTGCTAAGTGCAGGCCACATTCCTTGTGTTCTACACAAACTAGTTATTTTAATCATCATAAAAACTTGTGAGCTTGTTATCACTAGCTTATGAGAAGTGAAACTGAGAACACCCAGTTGGAAACTGGTGGAGATAAGATGTAAATTCAGGCAGTCTGGCTCCAGGAACTGGCCTCTGTTGTGTTATATCCTATTAAGGAGAGCACTGATTTACACACATAGTAACGCCCTATCTAATCACATGTAACAAGTAACTTCTGTTTTTTCCTGACATTTAAACACTCTCAAATAATGTTCTTGGGTTCATTTTTCACTACTTTATTTAGCTCTGTTGGAAGGTATCTAGCTGGGGCAGGGACTGGTCCCTCATGGTGAAGCTTTGTACAATATGGCTGTCTTCTTCGTTTTCAAAACAAGCAATCTAAACATACTCCGTGAGACAACATACTTTTTTTTTGGAGCATCACTTTCCTTCTGCAATTCTTTTCTCTTGAGCAGAACTTTCCGATTAGAAAATTGTCTCAAGAGTAAATTTCCATCTTTACTTCCTGTCTTTTTAGTGCCTACTCAAAATCCGATTTTTTTTTTAAACTTAGGTCCTAAGTTTTTATCAATATTTTTTTGCAATAAATTACTTAAATTAAAACCATGATAACTGCATTCATACAGAGTTTTTAAAAGTGCCAACTGATTTTTACATAGAAACATCCTAAATTGAATTATCGAGTTATCCTCTCCAACCCTGGACCCCCTTTGTTCATAGAGAATTGTTACCTGAATATTGCCAGTTCTTACCTATATATAGACATAGAATAAGTAATGTTAATTGTTAATCTCAAACACCAAATTTCTAGTCTTGCAACTATGCATGCAAATTCCCTATGGCATGTCTGGGTATTTCTGGGCCAGCGGTGAGCATTGTGGGGATCCACAGACTTGCTGCTGTCTGCAATACCAAATGGCATCCATTAACTTGCTGCCTCCCGTGCAGCGCTACTACAAGTCTCCCAGTACCGTAGGTGCAAAGCTCATTTTGTGAGCATAATAAGAACATCAATTCATACTCCAAGGACAAAGCTGCCTATCCCGGAAGGGCTGGAGGATGTACTGGATTTTTGCAGGAGAGGAAGAACAGCCTCTCTCCAACTCTGCATTGTCCTAAGTCACCTTAATCCAGAAACAGCAGTTTCAAACTCTGCTGAGAAATTGTAACCTCTCCTCTGGCTTTCAGGCATTTTTTACAAGGGGCTCAAAGTTTGTCCACACGATTGGGCAAGGGACAGATGCCCTGCAATAACCTATTTCTTTCCATTGGTTCTTTCTTCCCTGGGTCTCTTTACAAAGCTCCTCTCTCAACCTTCTGCTGAATCCTAAGCCCTTATCCCTGCCCAGTGTTGCTTGAGACTCGAATGGCAGTTATATAACTTCACTCCTCAGAAACAGTGGTTCCAGGATTCACTTCTATTTACTTTTCCATGGATGAGAGCCTTTAAATTCCACCAAATGATGACTCATTTATATTGGAGAATAATTAGAAAAAGAGGGAACTGGAAATATAAAAGAGAAATAAAACAGATGACAGAATAAGAATAGAGGACCTTGCAGTAAAGCTTAGGAACTGTGAAAGTCAACCAGAAAGTTAGATCTGCACTTCTAAGGTTTTTAGAGAAGATGAACGCAGGCTGCTGTGGAAAGACAGACTGAGAACAAACCTTTCAAAGATCTAAAATCATCCTTGGCTGACCAAATTCTTTAATCATGTGTGTTGGGGGAAAGCTGTTGAAAAATATTTATGTAGCACAACTGAGTATATTTACTAAAGGTAACCCAAAATTTCCATGTCAAACAAATAAATGATTATCCATTTCTGGGACTAAGGGAAGCTGACAGAAAATATCAAATGGCCATTTCCCTTTGGACAAATGCTCAGCCCTGAAAAATAAAAACATTTCTAAATATGCACGTTCTCTATAGCCAATGCACACAAAAATATCTTAGTGAAAGAAAATCTGAAGCTCTAGTCAACAAAGGCATGGCAAAGGAAATGGATTTTTAATATCTCATTATTAATAACTTGTAATGTCACTCATTTAAAGAATTTTATTAATTTTGGTGATCATAAAAGTCACTTTTACAGATGACTTGATCTCTCAAGTCCTGTTTCCTGCTGAGACAGGAGGATTGAAAGTTCAAAGCCAGCCTCTGTAACATAGTGAGGTCCTGTTTCAAAATTAAAAAAAAAAAAAAGGACTGGGGTGTAGCTCAGTGGTTAAGCCCCATTGGGTTCAATCCCTGGTGTAAAAAAAAAAAAATAATAATAATAAGACAGCGTCTGCTCTTTCCTCTTCCTAACTCACTCATCTCATAAGGTGGAAGACTGGCTGTCTTTCCTAGGATGTTAAATAACTCACCTTTTGGGGTTAGAGAGAATTACATCTCTTTGAATTTGATGTAAATTTCAACATCATAAAGAAAGTGCCTTTTTCCTTTAGTAGGGCTTAGGTTTGTTTTGAAAACGTCTGGAATATTGGTGTCCACCATGTTTGTGTGTTTTGTGGGAGCCCCGGGTGGAGATCATCGATCACAGGAGCAATTGAGATCTCCCCTCCTGTGTCACCAACAATCCTTCATGCCAGCCTCCTGGGAGGGTGAAAAGAAAATGACAATTTCTAGGCAGAATAGACCAATGAAAAGGCAGAAGAGATCTTAATAAATTTCTAATCCAGCTCTCTCTGAGAAAACATTAGCTCAGAAAAGTTATTCCTTATGTACTATCACAGTTAGGCAGAGAGTCGGGAGGGAAGATTCTGGTTTCTTTTGCCTGTTTCAGGATGATGTCCTTTACCCTTGTTCAAAGACGTTAGGAAGAGAAGGTGGGGAAGAAGCCTGAGCATGAGTATTTTTGGATCCTTTATGCTGTTTAAATTATTTGCTCTTGCTAAGATCCCAATAGGGCCCATATTTTATCAAAGTAATATCGAATCCACACTGAAAATTGAGTAATAAATCTTGTTTCATGAACACAAAGTAAATTAATGTAATAGAAGTAAATCGCTGATTTTCTGACTAACCTGTCAGAGGTTCCACAGGCTCAGATATCAGAGGGTTCAGTTGTAAAATTAGTTTTTATGGTTGAATATTTTATAGACACTTATACCTAATATAATTTTTCAGAAGTCCATAGAGTATATGTGCTGGAAATTTGCAAAAAAAAAAAGTCACTACTTGTGAAATTGAAAATCATGGGTGGTCTTCTGACCACTTACATGAGCTAACCAAAGTGTGTGATTGCATGGTCCTGAAAGACACGTGGAATTGTATAATTCTATATTACTACATCTGCTATTCTTAGATCTCCCATTACACTCAGCTTCCCTGTAATAACGACAGATCTATGATTCAACAAGTTGTCATAAAAAAAGATGAAAGAGTATTTTTAAAAGTAAAAAGAATGTGGCAAACATGGAAAGAATCTATAGAGAGAAAGTAAAAAGGAAGCTTCAGAAATTTGTAATTAGCCCCATCTGGAAACATTAACTTAGTCTTTTAGCCTTTTATTTAACCTTTTATTTCACAAATCGTGACTTTAAGTGGCTTATGACTATGTGCATATGTATTAAAGTAATATGCAAAATTCAACACTTATTACTGTTGAATTTTATTGAATGACCTTATCAGTCAGTGTTCAAGTATGAAATAGAATTCCATTCAGATGGTTTCAAATGAGAACTTGAATGAGAACATAGTTTAGAGAGGTGTGGGCAGGGATAAGGGAAGAAAATGTGAGATGGAGACCATCCTAGACCCTAGAAAAAAGGGAAACTATTATTATCCTAAGGTCTAAAGGGTCAGAAGGTGCTGAAGGTCAGATGAGGACCGCCATGGGGGGGTCACGGTTCTGAAGGGGATGGAGGCAATGCCATCCCCGTGAGTGTGTGTGTGTGTGTGTGTATGTGTGTGTGTGTGTGTGTGTGTGTGTGTGTGTGTGTGTGTGTCAGGGGTGGAGTACAGAAGTGTGGTGGGGAAATGGAATGCGGAAACATTACCCCCATTCCCCAGCCTTTCTCCTTCCTACTGCTAATCCTCATTTCCAACTTTCCCTTTGGTCCAATGCACCAAGAACCAGAGAACAAGAAACCATTCTATAAGGGTCCTAGACATGGGGCCACCACAAAACAGAAAGGATGGGAAATTGATCTGAAAAGAAAGAGAATGTGTGTGGCATTCCCAGATGGGAAGAACCATGGAGCTCTTCCCATTGACCCAAGCCAGCAGAGCCACGAGAGGTGAACACTTCCCTTTGCAGAAGGAGGGCAGTGCAGATGCCACCACAGGTAGCCATTTGTAAGCAAAATATGTTCCTGTCACAGCATGAGAGTCCTTTGCTGTCATGCATCGATTGCTTCTGTGCTTATAGTGAACTCCGTACTTGGAGTGGAAATGCCCTTGTCTGTCACTTGCCGGGTTGTGCAGGTTGGCTACATCTCTGCAAATATCATCAACACATGCTAAAAACAAGATGCTAAGAGCCTTGGTTTTTACCATGTTCTGCTTATTTCTTTTAGGGAAAAAAAAAAAAAAAGTGTTTTTCCTGTCCTCACACACCATTCATGCAATACTCTTGATACCAGATGTGTGGGGATCTCTCCCCACATTCCAGATAATTCTGCAGAGGACATCAGCTGGGCATCCTCTAGTGAGCTCACACTGGCTGTTATTACCTGGAGATGGCACCAGATCCCACAGTTAAGGAATCTGTTCATATGACTGGCCTCGCTTTCAGATGTCAGTCACGGGACCCTTGTGGTGTTCTCTGCTTCCGATTTCCCAGTTGTAAACTTGGGGTTCCCAACACTCTTTTCTTGGATTCAGTTCATTTGTGAGTGGTTCTCAGCTCTCAGGGAAATGGTCACCTTTACCTGCTTATTGTATAGGATAACGAACAGCCGGATGGAAGAAGGCTTGGGGCGGATCTGTGTGCGCGGCACTGAGGGCCCATGCCTTCACTGGGCACACCATCTCCAGCACCCACCCAAGCTCAGCAACCCGGAACCTTGAAATCCTGTGCCTTTGGGGGTCGTATGGAGGCTTCATGATGACGCATGATTGATTAAACCAGTGGCTCTTCATGTCAATGCAGCTTTTAGCTCCTTTCCTCTCTTGAGTTTGGAAGAGGTTCCAGCCCTATAGTTTTGGCTTGATCTTTTGTGTGATGATCCACATCTTGTCACTCTCTAGGGGCTGTGGCCACCAGTCATCTCAATAGCATACAAACATGCTCTAACTACTCTGTTGCTCCTCAGGGTTTTAGGAGCTGAACGCAAGGAAGCTTGGGTAGACAAGGAATATGTATTTCTTTGTTATAACGAGATGTCACAATATGCTGATTCTGTCTTTTCTGGAATTTTATTCCAAATATTAAAGCCATACCAGTACTTATCTTAAGTACCCTAGACTTCCACGTCATGCCAGATTTTTTTTCTTCCTCTTTTCCTAGTGTTCATCACCAAATTCTGACATTTTGCATAGGCTCGCTCTTTCTCTTGTATTGGACTTGATCCAGGCCCTCCCTAGCATTTCGCAGATGGAATTCGATAGTAGGTTCCTTAAGGTCTGAATAATCCTACATTCCTATGTTGAATTTTTGTGGTTAATAGCCTTGTTTTAGGGACTGTTCACATAGTCAACAAAAATGAACTAAAGTACATCTACGTTTATCTAAATCTGCTCTAACGAGTGTATATTATGGTACCTGGACATAGTATTACATTTTGGAGACATAATATTATGTTTGGGGGATAGAACAATCAATCAAAGACTTAACCCAGCTGTTGAAGATATAGAAGGAGAGGTGGGTAATGTTTCTTTTAGAAGACACTAATCTTGTTGAAATATTAACTCTTTTAATAAGGCAAAACTGTATCTCTCACAAAATGTAAAACAATTCACAGATTTTGTCAATTAGTTAATGAAATGTAGGCTGCATTGTGCTCTCAAAAAGATATGTTAAAACTCTAACACTCAGTACCTGAGAATATGTTCTCATTTAGAAATAAAGCCTGGGTAGGTGTAATGAAATTAAGATGAAATCATACTGGATTAGAGGGGGCTTTAAATCAAATGACTAGTTTCGTTCTAAGAGGTCCATGTGAGGATAGGGTGACCGTGAGAGATGGTTGGGAGACAAGTGTGATGGGCTGACAGATCTGGCTCATGAGAATGTTATATATAGGCCAGACTCCAAGGGAAATGACTAAACAGACTCCATTTTGCTCTGAGACTCCATGTTATGTAGGAAATAAGCTTCTCCCATGGGAACACCCCGCCTCTGTGCCCATCATCAGTTACTTGGTGTGACATGTTTAATAATATACAATGGCAACTCCTATGTAGTAAAGAATTGCTCTCCTTTGATTCCTATTGCTCCTAAACAATGTACCATGTGAACACAGATTGTGTGGATGTTAGTAACCATTCTTCAGTTTGTACCTAGGTAAGGGTCATTTTGACCCACTTCCCCCTCTGTCGATGATCTCATGATGTTAGTTTATAATTTCAAATCATAGCAACAGACACTTATGATTGATGTGATTTTTGGTATAAGAACCCCTACAACCCTGTGGGTGGGGCTGTTCTCCCAATAGCCATTTTTTGGGGCATTGTGTGAGACAGTCAGCCGGCCAGCTTAATAAAGACTCTCAAATTTGGACTTCTCAGTGGTGATCGGTCTGTTCTTAAGTTGCGCCCCATAACACAAGTTCATGCAATGGAGAAGACTGGAGTGATACAGCCTATCACTAAGGAACGCCAAGTGTTGCTAGCAACCATCAAAAGCAGGGAAGGGGCGGATGTGGTGGCCCATGCCTGTAATCCCAGAGGCTTGGGAGACTGAGACAGGAGGATCATGAGCTCAAAGTCAGCCTCAGCAAAGGTGAGGTGCAAAGCAACTCAGTGAGACCCTGTCTCTAAATAAAATGCAAAATAGGGCTGGGGATGTGTCTCAGTGGTCGAGTGTCCCGAATTCAATTCCTGGTACCCTCCCGAATTCAATTCCTGGTACCCTCCCTCCCATTGCTAAAAGAAAAAAAGAAAAAAAAGAAGGAGCAGGATCCCAACCTAGAACTCACATGGAGCATGGCTCTGCTGGTGTCTGACCTTCAAACTTCTGGTCTCTTTATTCTCTAGAGGGAATGAGTCTCTGCTGTTTGAACTTAACAAGCATATGACACTTTATCAGCCCAGGAGAGTAATACATGAGAGAAATAGTGAAATGCTCATTCCAGGAAGAAGACAAAGAGCAGGGATATGTATTTAGGCAATCAGGAATACTGAAGTTAATATCTAAATATATTTAAAAGGACCTTCTTGGAGGAGGAATCAATTTCTTCCTCTCGGCAAAATTCATTTGCCCTGTAAGGCAAGAATTATTCACATTTTTATCAGTTTTTTACAACATACAGAGTTTTAAAAATAGCTCAAAGATTAAAAGTTACAACTCACAGACTGGGGATTGAGCACAGTGGTAGGGAGCTTGCTTAGCAAGTTAGGCCCTGGGTTCAATCCCTCCAGCACCCTCAGGGGCCCCCACCCCCGCAACCCTCCAAAAAGGGAAAAACATTCCTACAGATTGGGATAATCCCCAAGGTATGGTAGATATCCCAGGATGCACAGAAATTGATCAAAAATAAATTACTCATAAGTTACTCATTTGCAAGAAAGCCCTGTGTTCAAATGTGCATCACATTTTTTTAGTTTGTTTGGCTTTCAGTCCTCTGAACTCATTTGGTTATGTTTTTTCTTATTTGCTCATGTTGCTAAAGTTTTTTACCTAAAACCTCTCTTTCTGCAGACGTGCAGTGACACTCTATGTCCTAATCATGTTTCATTTTCCATCTTCTCTACATTTGTGTTCGACCTTCCAAATCACTAGCTGATCCTCAATGATTTTTCAGTATGATAGGGAAGAATGACCCTCAGTGCAGGCTCTTTCATTTCATGCTCTGTGCATGAATCTCAATTTGTTCTCTCTATTTTTCCTGTCTACCCAATGAGCTAGACATTACTCTTAATTTTATGTCTTCACCATATGGAGCCACACATTGGTAGGAGCAGAACTGTGTGTGCTTTTGCCAGCAATAATAATCTTAAACTTGGATTTGATTGCCTTTAAGGGGAACACACCTTCTTTTTACTTTTCTGTAATTCTCAATATGCCCTGTTGTTATACATCTGTGTATTGGTATCTTTGCATTCTCTTATCTGGGGGGTATTTAATTTTGGCACCTTATTACAAAGACTGAAGTATATAAGCTGCTGGCTCTCAGGAGCCTTGTTCTATGCTACACATAGATCCCTTTTGCAGTCCTGGGCTTAGCTGTGTGTGTATATACATATGAATTTATGAATAAACCCTCTGGCTAGGTGAAAAGATGGTAATAATAACATAGACTCACATTTGTGTATTTTAAGGTTTGCAAGCATTTGTATATACATTTTCTCATTAAATTCTCATAGTTATCTGATGAGGTAGGTACCCCTTAAAGTTTACAGATGAGAAAACTGAGTCCCAGAGAAATTAAATGCCTTTCTAAAGCTTATACAACCATAAAAGCAGGTCTGCTTGTATTTATATCATATGAAGAAATTCAAATAAATCAAAACTCATGCACATGCTTTGTTCCTAACAGAAAGTAAAATTACATTTTAAAAATGCTGCAGGCATTTTGACAGAGCATTTTACTACATTGCACTGAGAGAATGAAAGTAGGAAAATCTTGAGTTAGCTTTGCTAATCACCTGAAAGCGTTCTATGTGCAAATGCATTATTTGGTTTGTAAAATTCACATCACCTCTACTCACATTCATCAGTTCTACCCTGTTCCTGATTGCTTCGTCCCTATTCTATTATTATTTTTTTCATAAGATTGAAAAGAATGTATACAGCTGTCTACACAAAATGCCCATCACACACAAACAAACATTTTATTTTTAAAAGGCCAGCCAATGATTGACAAGTGGACCAAATAAATATATTTCCTTTTGTTCCAGGGCCAGTTATTTTTTAGATCCAAAACACTCTTAAGATTCTCCTTAGTTTTTTATCATAGAAATTAAAACTAGAGCAAATATTTTTCACAACTGTTTTAAATCTAAATTTTTAGTAACTTTAGTAGTGAAATACATTACACTAAAAGTTTTGTGCACTCATTCAAAATATTAGAAACCAATAAAGAAATTCACCATCAAATTTGCCAGAAATTTGAAGAAATGAAGAAAACTGAGTTTTTCTACAATAAAGAGATAAAGAGAACTTTCTATGTAGCATTAATTTGATTCAGGCCTTAATGGCTTTTTGTTGGGAAATAAACTTTATTTAGTTACAATTACGAAGAAGAAACAGTTTCACCAAAATTGAATGCTTTAAATCACTGCAGCTTCCTACTTAAGGTGCCAAAACTTTAATTTTTATTATGGATGACATTGTTTCCCAAATATGTAATACACTTTATGACTTCTCAAGTAGAAAGCACTTTGCTCATTATTATGAAATGACTGGCCGTCAGGAGATTGATGACTGCACTCTGCTGTAAGCCCAGAATTGCCAAATGGGCAGGGGTGTGTACTCTAAGCTCTGGCCCCAACTGCTGTGCTGCTTGAATCCCTCTATTTATTTGTCATTGTATTTCTGAGCTTTTCCACCCTTGTCTCTTCCCTCTTTGTTTTAGGAGAAAACCATTCATATTCCGTATATAGAACTCAAATGTCCTGACGTTCCATATTTCAGACACACACAGTGGTGCACGCCTGTAATCCTGCAGCTCGGGAGCCCGAGGCAAGAGGATCACAAGTTTAAAGCCAACCTCAGCAACTTAGGGAGACCCTAAGAAATTTAGCAAGACCCTGTCTCTGAAAAAAAATATAAAAAAGAGCTGAGGATGTGTGACTCAGAGGTTAAGTGTCCCTGGATTCAATCCCTGGTACAAATAAATAAATAAATAATTTAAAAAATGCATATACCATCTTGAGAGATAATAAGCAAAATTATTAACAAAAAAATAACTATTTTTCCACTCTTGACTCTTTTCGACTATAGTCTTTCACCTTCTCAGAGATGGACTGTATTCTGCAATAAGGAATTTAATCGTCTTTAATGTGTACAGATTATTTGTTGACACTTTGATATTATTAATTCTATTGTCTAAAATAAACATTTACTTGTTTGTTATATTTTTATAAAATTAGGAAGAACTACATATCATCGTTATCCTAATACATATAAAGAACTAAAAAATCAGCTGTGATCATATGCCCTCATGTGGATACTCTTTCTGCTGGGAAAAGGAAATACGATATGCTAAGTCAGCATCCCTGCCTGACTCCTGTCACCAAAAGTGCTTTGCCAGCCTAGGGATTAGGGAGAAAACTGGTGGAGAAGCCCACTGTCAGCAGATGACTGCAGAAGACCAACGTCTGAGAGTACTTGATGTTGTGCTCACTATGGGATAAAGGAGATGATCCACCCTGTGTCGTTTCCATGTCTGTTGCCATTATGAGGTTGGAGGCATTGCCTGGCTCAAAGAGAGGACTGTCTCCAACTTTCAGACTCCAAGTAATTAGTTATGGCTCTTGCCTTTTCCACTGCAGACACCAATCCTTTTCCTTTCTCCAGTTAGGAATTCAGCTAGTGTGAGCAGGAAAAAGGTTTTAAATTTTGAAATCTAATACTCACTTCTAATTCCTAACATTCACTTGCTTTGTGACCTTATTCAGCTTTGGGTTTCTTTCTTTTTTGGAACTGGGGATGGAACATGGGGCATGACACATGCTAGGCAAGAGTTCCACCACTGAGCTACATCCCTGGCCCTGTTAATTTTTTTTTTTTTTTTTTTGAGACAGGGTCTTGCTAAGTTGCCCAGGTCGGATTCCAACTTGTGATCCTTCTGCCTCAGCCTCTTGAATACCTGAGATTACAGGCATGGGCTACTATACCTGGTTTCGGTTGTAGAGGTCTTTGTTTATAAAATACTGATAACAACCCATAATTCCAAAAGTTACTGTAAGGACCAAGTTTGGCAGAATGTTTAGTATCATATAAAATTTGCTTTCTTCTAAACTTCTGGGTCAAAACTGTGGTACTATTCAATGGTCATATGCAGGATCCTCATGGTCTTCATCATTACTTTTACTTAAGGGAAAATATTAACATTCCCACTGGGAAGGGTGAAAGGCCAGTTGAAATAATTCTGTTACCTGCCTGTTGGGGTGAATTTAAAGATGGGGAGAGTTTTAGGGATCCAGGAAGCCCTCTCTGCCCTTCTTTGTCCTTCAAGTTCAAAAGATAAATTCCAGCTGTCAACAAATTGTGTCAACGTTCAACTCTGGAAGAAATCAATATTCATTAGGTCCAAACAGAGGAGAACAGGACCCTAAATAACTCTTTACGTATATTTTCTCATTGAATTCCTTCAGAGTCATGTATTGGAGATTTAATCCTATTTTTAAAATGGAGGAAGCGAGACTGTGGAGAAATTTTAATTGATTGAGATAGTAAATGGTAATAAGGAATCGAACCCAGTCAACTCAGCTCAAAGCCCATTTTCTTAACTCCTGATATCTCCTGTGAAACCCTGTGTTATCTTGAAAGATAAATCCACATGAATGGGCAGGACTCTGGGAAGAGAGTGGTAGCAATTAGCTTTTTAAGCAAGGTCTGGCTCCCAACATCTTTGGTACAGGGACAGCCACCAAGGGAGGGATCTCAGAAAGACGACGAAGCCTCAGGGAGCAGATGCTGAGTGCTGGAATCAGGGAGATGACCTCTCAGTTTACTGGCTGTGCTGAAGGGCTAGGATTTAGGCACACATGAATTCAGGTGAAAATAGGCACCTGTAACTCTGGAAGGGGTCAGGAATTTCCATGATTAGCTCCCAGAACTAACCTTTGATTCTTCAGTTAGAAAAATCCACCTAGAGGCTGTAGTGCAGTATCTCCAAATTATTTTTAGTAAATCACTCGTCTTATGAGTTGATAGTCGCTTTGTGTTTGTACATGGTTGTGTGAATGCCCATATGTGAGGTGTGTTTGTGTGTGTGTGTGTGTGTGTGTGTGTGAGAGAGAGAGAGAGAGAGAGAGAGAGAGAGAGAGAGACAGAGACAGAGAGAGAGTCAGAGAGACAGAGTCTGCAAGATAGGCTTTCTCAGTTAATTTAAGGTATAGGGTTTCTCAGGATGCCAAGCCTAGAATGGGAATGTAAAATCTGTGGGCTCTGTCTCATTTTCCTCCTGACAAAAAGAAATTTGAGAGATATTTACATTTGGAGAAATGATCTGCATTAAAATTACTTAAATAATTAAAGAATTTTAATAAAATTGTAAAATTATTTGTTATTAAAATTCTTTATTATTATTTAAAAATGCTTAAAGCTTACATGTTTTTGCACATTTTAGTAAGTTGCGATATGACTATTTCTATTTGGTAAACATGAAGGTTGATACAAAAGACTGAAAGAAAGTCAAGCAAATGAACTTGGAAGAAAAATGCAAATATGAAATGTCTGTAAAATAGATTTTTAAAAAGTCTAATTTTAAAAATGAAAATTTTACATGAGATTAGTAAAAAATTTAATCTTCACAAGAAAGCATAAAGTGAGTAGAAAACACCCTGTTTTTGAAATGTCTATTCCTATCAAGCTGTTTCTTCAAATGTAACTATGCCTACTACCATTATTTCCCACTACCTTCTATAAAAACATATAATGGCATATGTATAAAATGTATTTATTATATAAAGAACAATTACATAGTATATTTCATCTTTATATGCATGAAATCATAGTATGAATGTTGTCTGTAATACTCATATCATAGTGAATAGTCCTATAACTTCAAATAATGGTACATATATTTTTATCAGCTGCATACTAGCTTTTTTGTCACATGCAAACTAATTTATTTAAATACTAACCTATAAATGAATAGCACATTCCAAGATTATTTAAGCCAGTACATACAATCATTAAATTACTAACAGTGGTATTAGGTCAAAAGTCATGTTAAAATTAAGAATTAACTTTTCTAGACGATTTAATAATGCTGACTCATCATAAGGCTTTCTATGCTTAGAAATGGAAAAAAGTTAAAGGAGCATGGTTATACTATAAACACTTTTTCTGACATTCCCATAAGTGTAAAGCATATTAAAATATGATTTAAAAAATAATTGGAGAAAATATTTTCCAAAAGCAAAACTCAATACCTTTAACATATAAAGAGTTCCTGGGTTCCCAGTGCCAATCATCTTGCCTGGCAAGGGCAGTACCTCCAAGTGTGAGTAGGAAATGCAAAAAGTCATTTGGTCAGATGCGCTTTTTGGAACAAAGGACGTAGACAGTAGGTTTGTTCACTGCTGGAAAGAATTTTTTTAAAAAAATTTATTGGAAGATGAAATCAAAAAGGTTCAAACTTGAGGAAAACAAGAGGGTCAACAAGCTATAAAATCTAGTCCCCAAAGGTCCCAGCATGGAGTAGAGCAAGAGCAGGGAGCTATGGAGTGTGTGGAGCCAGGTAGTAACTGTATTCACTCAACTTGCTTCAGCAAGATTCTCTGAAAGATCACTCAAGATTGAGGAAACGGGAGAGGCAAGTGCGTGTCAGCCAATAGACAACCAAACAGACACTGAAAGAACAAAGAATAGGTCTCCAAAGAGTTAGCATTTTGGGAATTACCATTTAAAAGAGGATTTTGCTTCCGCAGAAATTTAGTACAACACACTGAAATAAGGAAATGCTTCTCCTTTGAGTCTGCCAATCTGTGTCATAATAATTTGTATAATAAATCACCCAAAGTTGAGTGGCTTAAGAAAACAATCATTTGTTACATCTCTAAATCTCCTGGGAAATTGGGCAATTCTCCTGCTGTCTGGGTTGAATGGTTCTGATCTCCGTTGGCACTCACTCACAGGTCGGCTGGTTTTCCTACTGTGGTCTCACTTGGGATGTCCTTGGCTAACTTCTGTTCCCTCTTCTAGTAGGATAACCTGGGCATATTCTCATGACCATCACAGGAATCAAAAGAGGAAGAAAATGCACATGTGTTTTTTTCTTGCACCAAGTTTGCTCCTATCCCGTGGGTCAGCATGAGTCACATGATCAGGCCCACAGTCAGTGGGGCTAGCACTGCACTCCAAAAGACGGTGCATCAGGAAGGACCGAAACCCTGGAACCATTAGTGCAGCCTTTACCACGCATTCCCTCTTGCTTCTGGGCCCTTCTGCATACCTGTAACCTTTCCCTCTACTTTCTCATCCCCAGTCAACAGCTGTTTAGCCTTCAGAACTCAGTTTTGCTCTCATTTTTCAATAATATCTTTCCTGTTCCCCAACAGAGTGTCCCCGCTAGACTGTGTGCCCTTATAGAGCCCAGCACACCCCCTGCCCTGACTTAGAACTCCATGAGGCCAGAGCCTATTGCTTGGTTTTAGAATTTCTCAAGTTACTTTACATGCATTCCAAGGAGACCATTAGTTTAGGAAAAAAAAATGCTACACTGTTTTCTGAACATATCTAAATTGCATTTTGATTTAAATATATTTGATTTAAGTAACTAATAAATTAAAAGATATTAAATGCACTTGATGTAAATAACTAACAGTGACTTCGAATGTTCCTTTTAACTTTTTAAAATGTATATAACAATTAGCCAAAATGTAAAAGTGAAATACTAAATATCAAGTGGGTATTCAAAACACATCTTTCAGATAGAATATAACGTCACTGGGGAGGAAAAACCGGCTATGATCTGGGTGCAAACTTTCTCTTTTTCGCAAACTCTACCTTGAATTGTGCTGGAGCTTTTAGCAGACAAGTGGAAATGTGTGTGGAGAATCTTTATTGCTGTGTCGCTGACATATTCTGGGTATGGGGTTAGGGGAGGTTGGCTGTTCCCTGCCATGGTTACCAGGGGAAGGACCTCCACTGGCCATTGTGGCCTCTGTGTGATTAATGAGTAGGTCTTTCTGATGACCCATTTTAAAGGGTAGCTGAATTTCTTATCAGTATCTAGGATCGTGGTCTCCCCAAAAGGAAACCCCAAGGGAGTTATTCATGGAAGCGAAAATGGAGAGAAGGGCCACTTCCGTCCTCCCTTATCAAGGAACTCCCAGTGAAAACGAACTCCTTTGGCCTTGAAGTCCACCATGAAGCCTATTGCACAGATCTCACAAGGGAAATCAGGGATTTAGAGCTAACTATGAAGGTACAAAGCTTAAGAGAGGCTTCAGTAAATGCAAAGCACCGTGAAAGGACATAGACGTTTGCTTTCCAGAGGTCCTTAAAAACCGGATAGTTTTTTTTTTTTTTAAACTGAATTTTAGAGTTAACCAAGAAAATAACTTTTTTTTTAATGCCAGTAACTACCATTTTTTAGTACTTTGGTTTTACCATATTTTCACTCCAGATGTTTAAATACATTCTAAAATGTAGCTGGAATTTGTTTTAATCAGGTACAAGATAGTAGACCTGAAGATGACTGTCAGGAAGGAATTCATACTGGCAGGTTTCTGTAAGCAGAAGGCCCTGCAGGGACACATGGGGAGCACCAGGGTCAGACAGGAAGCAGAAGAGGAAGGAGAGAACATAGTTCCGAGCACTTATTGGGTTCCTCTGAGAAGGAAGGCAAGTCCCAGGGTAGGTGTGCTATGTAAGCTTAGGATTATGCAGTTGGAAGAAGTTTGGCAGGCCCTGAGCAGCTTGGTCCCCAACTATCTGGTGCCTGGGTGATTCAGGGCAGGGAGCATATTGACTTTGTGCTTGTGAGTTTGATAGGGGAGACGGTTGAGTAGGGAGACTCTGGGTTGGTGCTCTCAAAAGGGACAGTTTTCTTCCTTTATGAATAAGCTAGTCCTGGGAAGAGCAGTCTCTAGAAGGTCAGGGATTCAAAGACCAGAGAATCAAGAATCCAAAATACTTAAAGATACAGTCAATACAGAAGAAATTCAAAACCAATTCAATCATTATGTAGAGAATAACTTGTGAAAACTTCTAACTTTGTATCATTTAAAAATTATTGGATGTTTCCTACTCTGTAATTCATTTGATGCATCCAGGGGGAAGAGCAAGAGTTACTTCATTCCAAGTACTAGTAGGTGTTGGAATTTGTCCTATATTTCTGTATGGCAAGTTTTCACATACCTGACATTTTTTATGCCAATAGGAATTTTAGCCATAATATTTCACCAGGAAAGAATTTTTTTGACTATTTTCTCTGTTCTGTCCTTGTATTATTAGGTCCAATGGTTATCCTTTTTAAAAATTTTAGTGGTAGAAATATTTTTTTTTTTTTTTTTTGAAATAGCTCCATGAAGATCCTCCAGGAGGATCTAGTGGGATTCAGAGAAAAATGTGTTCTTACCAGTATCCAGTAATGAAGCTGACCAGTCAACCTTAAGACAGTCAACTGCTTTCCAAAACAGTTTCTAATGTAATGAAACGTAATGACCTCCTCTCTGACAGCCTGCAGTGCCACCGTGGTGACGCTTGCATTGGTCCTAGAGTTTTATGGGTTAGCTCTGGGTTCCACATTTCTAGCCATTTGCCTAACTCAGAGTGCTTCTCTTATCTGTAGCCAAGTCTAGTTCCTGCTTCACTGTCATTTTGAACAATTTGATGCCACAGCCTACAGCCAGAGTGGATTGGACAGATAAGGGGTTATCTGCCACATCCACACTGGGCCACTCTACAGGGAAGATTGACATAACCAAATCCCTCCGCTGGGCTAGATCTCTAATATCTAGTGAGAGCTGTGAGAATCTCTACTACAATGTTAAAATTGGGGAGAAAATCAACTAATAAACAAAAAGAAAAGGAGCAAGAGAAAGAGGAGGAAGAAACAGTTGATATGCAGAGGTAAAAAGGAAGGGGAGATGGAGACCACATCTCCATTTTCCAGCAGGTAAAAGGAACCTTCACCTGAGGATCAGTAGAATTCCTTTGCATTCTTATAATTACTCTCCTCCTTATCCACCTAAGTTTTGGTGAAAAATCTCAGATATGTTTCTGTTGATTTTAATAAAACCATGCAGTCTAACACAGTCAGACACTGAAGGACTAAAATTCTAGGAGAGCTGAATGAATGGGATGAAGAATCATGGTCACAAGAGGAAGATTAAAGAGCAGATTTTTATCTTGTGGGTGAGCCCGGCAGTCGAGTACTGGAGCACTATCATTTAGAAAGCAAGATTATAGCTTTCTTTATGTCCTGGGCTATATCCTGGGATATATGGCTGAGAATCACAGGGAGGAAGACTGATGCATGAAATAAAGAAATTTCAGCGCTGACCCACAGTGATCTGTGAGCTCCTAACACACTGGAAGTTGTCAATCCTAGGACGGATGTGCTCTTGGCAGGCTATAGGAGATATCAAAATTTAGGAAGATGATCCAACCTGAAAAATTTAAGTCTCATTTCAACCTCCTCCATGAACTACTAGCTTCCAAAAATAATGATGCATTCCAGTGTGGACCTACTATGTATAGCATTGCTTTTTATTTTATCAGTGTTGCTGGGGACCACATCCAGTGACTCACAGATGCTACACAAAGGCTCTACCACTGAGCTGATCGGCAACCCTGGAAATACATATTTCATCACAGCAATTAACACTTGAGACTATATGCAGTCCTAGTATACCTAAATTATCTTGTATTTATAGGATTTCATCTTCCCAACCAGATTATGAACTCCAGATTTTTTGAATCTGGAATAATATAACTCATGATAAATACATATAAATTCTGTATCCTACATAATATATATAATATGTGTTATGTGTCTTGACAGAGATGCATTAAATAAATATTGCTTTAATTGAAATAGCAATAGACATCTTTGGCAATGTTTCAGAAAACTACCTCACAATTTAAAAAGTAATTTTCCCAAGTGATTCTGGAACTATCAGTTTCACCCGTCTTCATATTTCCTCGGGGAACACAATCTCTTCTAATAAAATTACCCTCCTTCAAGTAAGTCTCTTGCTCCAAGTAGTTGACATGCTTGTGTCCTGGTCTATTGAGCAATATTACAATAGTCAATTAGCCCAAAGAGTAACATTTTGACTGTATGGTTTTCTCATGGGCCTTTCAGAATGAAGATAAGAGTCATTTAAGTTCAATTTTGTTTTCATTAATTCCTTTTAATTACAAAAAGCCCTGCTATAACATTAAAGATAAGTCCCAGATGTGCTGTGTATACTCTAAATGGAGGTATAAATAATAGCCTTGAATGCTTATGGATAGTCTCCATGCTTAAAAATATGGCCATGGTATAACATGATTTGTGTGGATTGCTATATAAAAATGAATGGATATTTTTCTTTAAGTAATGAGATGCAATTTCTGCCATATTTATATGCTCATTAAATGCCTGCTGGATTTGATTTCATGTAATTTTACCTAGTGCCTGACTTATAAGCAATGATTTAAGAATGTATTTTAATTATAAAAGTAATTCATAAAATATTTTTCTTTCCTTTCACAATTACTACACCCTGAAGATAAAGTTTACACATCCACTTAAAATTCCCAGCTTTTTCTCTGAAGATAACCTTACCTTATCAGTAGTATTTTTCTGAAATATATATACACACATGTATGTGTTTTCTGTGTATTTGTATGTGTATTCTGTGTATTTGAATACATTTTGCATTTATTTTTCTGTAGCATCATTTCCTACAAATTTTGGGGAATTGTTTTACATGGTAAAATGATAGAATTGGGTTACTTTTTACTGCCTCTGTATTGTGTTTCAACATGTGGCTATCCATAGGTTATTTGGATATCCCTACAGTCAGAAATTTCAAAAATGTCCTTTCTTATTCTTTTGTTTTTGTACCCTTTAATACATGTGTATGTAATCATGTAAGGTGTTTGGGTCCTGGATTTCTGGCATACCCTTTTTAGATATTATAGACATAACCAACACAGTTATGTTTATTAAATTGCCACCATCAAAGTGTGATTGCATTCTTTTCCTTGGAAATACTTCTTGTAGTTTAAGTCCATCATTTTTGCTAATCAAGTGGGTAAAAATAAGTCTTCATTTAATTCACATTTTCTCTTCTATGAGCATACTGACGATAGAGGTTGTCTATGCACACAGTTTGTATACTTTGATGAGCATAATTTTACTGGAAATATTTTTTGTCCATTTAACATAGAATTTGTGTCTTTAAAATGTTGAATATTTTTCCATATGTATTTGTATGTTGACTTATTTTATGCCCTCTAGTGTTCTTCAATTGAGTTTTATGTTCTTATTGAATCTTTCTTCTAAAATACATTGCAAAAATAGATTTAACTTCAATTTTAAAAGGATTCCTTTTGGAAAATACATTTACTAGCTGATACTTGTTACTCCTATATGGAAAATAAATCAGAAAGCTTCTAATGAAGCTCAAAGTCTTGCATTAATTCTATTTTGTTTAACATACTCATCTCTAGGATTTGTAAAATAAGGTATTATATTGAAAGCTTTTAGTTCTTTAAAATACTTACGCCTGTGTGAGTTTTTTTTTTTTTCTTTTTTCTTTCCTTTGGTTTTTAGTGCATTGGCATTTGTCACAACGGCATGTGACAACTTTCAGATATAGAACACAATATCCTTAGTATGCCTTTCTTAACTGCGTCTTAACAAAAGCTCTGAAACTCAAGGTAGGATGCATATTCACTGCCCTGGAGTCATTTGTATCATACAGATATATCTGTTTCTCAAGGTTCACTAGAACTTGCTGGTAATAACTTAAGTATTCATCCATGGTCCGGGGAGAGCTGGCTATGCTTACTCTCTCCCTGAGATAGATTTTGTATTTTGTATTTTGTATTTTACTAAAAAAAAAAAAAAAAAAAAAAAGATTTCACATAGAATTTCAAGTTTATTGTTGAAAAGCTGTAAATAACAATTAAATTTAAAAAGGTCTTTGTATGCCATTAAGATGTCCTTTTAGTTCCTAGAATATCTCTTTTTTCCCTTGACTACATTTGTTGAAGTTTTGCCTATAGGACATTAAAGGCTGTACTAGAGTTGGCTTGTTTCCCATAGACAACTGCCATTCCTCTTTATTTCTTTATACTTTCTGTCCTTGTCCCAATAATCTTTAATTTTCTCTATCCTCCTCCTCCTCATTTTCCCCTACTTTCTTTATGGGAATATGGGACTAAACTGTTCCCACTAACTTCCGAAATAGCTTTACCCTCCACTTTAAAAAATATTTCTAACAGTTCTCAAGATTACGTATGTAAATAAATATATGATAGCTCATAAATAATAACTGCAAATTTTATTCATGGTTTCTAGAACTTCTTACAAAACTAATGGGTTTTATATGTTTTTTGATACTCCTAAGTGAACAATAATAATGAGGATTCTTAGTTTGATTATCCTCCAAATGAATATTTAAATCTCAATTTTTCAATTATTTTTATTTTATTTGTCTTTCTTGACTGTTTTCATTGTTTCATTGAAATTACTTCTTATTTCATATTTCAGTGTCTCTAGTTAATATTGCCTCATTTTCTATTGAGGTTAACCCACAATATAGAGTAGCTTGGTCTTGGGACTGTCTTTGCTAATACTATCAGACTCGGGTTTATTTTTTTAGAATTCTCAGACATCTTGTTTCATTATGAAAATTAAAATAATAACATAAGAAACAATTCATTTTAGAGAAAATTCCATAGCAAAACCCAACTTCTAAAACATATGTTTAATTTCATCTGAAAACTCAAATTAAGTAAAAAGTGAATAAATTATTTTCCTTCCTCCATTATATAAATGAGAGCCATCAAAATAGGTTGGACATTTCTCCATTCCACTTTCAAAGTTTGTGGGATACTATTTGTAGATTCTTTAAAGTGATGTGAAACACTTGACTTGCAACATTTAAAAATTTTTAATGTTTTAATAATGGAATATAGTATTCATCTTCTAAAATAGTTAGCACTTTGCACAATTTATTAAGGGGCAATTTTAAATTTTACCTTTTTTGTTAACTTTCCAAGACCAAAGGAGACCATTTAATAGGATAACAAAATCATTAAAAGAGACTTTGTACAAATATGTGTAGCAGTTGAAATAATATATCAGTTTTATCTCACCTTTTAAAGACCTCACAAAATAACTATCAACATCACACAATCTCAGCACCTCTTGTCAAAAGCTTTTCTTTCTTGATAAAATGATTTCTAAAAAATGTATGGGGCCATTTTACCCTAGGTTTGTTTTTTACCTTTAAGTCTTTGAGTCTTCGCATCATGTAAACTGTCCCTTTTACCAACTTTATTATGACACAACTCTTGCATGTTTTCACATAAACACCAAAATACTTACAGGACATTTCAAAATGGAAAACCAATGTGTAAACCAACAGCATTCTTTCCAGGGTCAGGATTAAGTTCTGTTTTTCTGTTGAGTGACTCGGCCTAGCTTGGTAACTCCCTCTATGTTAAGGGAGGTGGTTCTTACCTCACAACTTCCTGTGCTGTTATTTTCAGTCAGAGAACTGGAATCTCTCTCTGGTTCCCAGAACTTTTCCATTCTGGGCTCTCTAAGGAAGCCTCATTTCTTGCTAACCCATATCACTCCACCAACCAAAAAGGAAAAGAATGACTCAGTGGTATTTTCCATGTTATTGTAAAAAGTACTGGTGTAGCCTGCACCTTGTTTGGGTCTAGAGGAGTTAATAATAATAATTAAACAAACAAACAAACACAAAATGAACTTTTTAGTAGAAATGCATACTAACAAGTGTGGACAGTAAGCAGGAATGAGCGGGAGCAATGGACCTCCTGAATGGGAAGAGAGTGAGGAAAGCAGCATTTTGTTCCTAAAATAGTTCTTCCTAATATTTGAAAATCTAGTGGTTGAATCCCAGTTTTCTTGGTCACCTTCAGAATCGCACTTTCAGCTTGAGATCAAGGTCAGACAACATCCCAGCACACAGCAACTGGGAGGTAGAAGTTGCTCAGATCTATGCCAACAGAACAGGAATTTGTTATAAAGACATGATAATAACACTTACAAAATATAGCACAGGCAATATAGTACTAGAACATTCCAGAACTACACTGGCCAGATTATAATGGTCAGTGTAAAAGGTACATTCTCTGTGAATTCATTGTGCAAAAGAATTATTTCCTGCTCATTTTTTTTTTTTTTCCTTCTTCATCTTACTCCTTTCAAGACTGGACAACGTTGCCTTAGCAACTGAAGAAAAATATGTATTGGACACATCTGTTGTTTATCCTGCATCATCTCAAAACTTGGTTGTGCTGGCATGCAAAATGATCCTTAATTTAATGAATACACACAGTTTTCACAGATTTGTTATAAAAAGATCTATTTAAATTAGTTTTCATGATTGTAGATTGTTAGGTGTAGAAAATAAATATCCACTGCTAATGGAATACATTAACATAATAACAACCTGATTAAAATTGAGACGTTTATATAATGAAATCTGGCCCACAAAACTGGGAAAATCACTCTCATTTCTCATAATCTGTCAACAATATCAATAAAGCATTTAAAGGGATGCATTAGGACATACTTAGTTACTTTATTTATCCTGTTTCACATCATGTACATTGATGGCCCAATCACGGAAAGCCATATTAAAACTAAAGATGCACTTCATTTTAAGTGAACCTAATTATAACAAAACTGGGTTTCATCTTATAATTTATCTTACAAGGGACAAAAGAGGATGTAACAGGGAACTTACCAGAGCAATTTCACTATCTGTCCACACCTGCACACGGGTAGTGTACGTAGCTTGCTCACAGCTTTGCTGACAGGAGAGAATTATAGAGGCGGCATTCTATCCCAAGACTACACACCTATCCAAAAGCAATGCTTTGTTTTAGTTCCTGAGAATTTTGCCTTGACCTTTTATTCTTTCTAGCATGCTGTACTTTCTTGCTTCTATCCGTTTTGATGAAATGTATTTTTTTAAATGAATCATCTAGTTCATTACATTAATTGTAATTTCAGATCATTTGTTTGATGTACTCTCTTCTTTCTAAACTTCTTTTACTTGGTTTTTCATTATTCTGATCTTGCTTTCATTTGTCTGGGAAGATATACCCTCAAATATTTGGAAATTGAAACATTTATCCTTTTATCAAAATTTAATGTTCTGTTACTTTTGCTCAATTGACAGACAATGGGTCTGTTTCTATTGTTTGTTACTTCTGCTGGTTCTTCTTAGTTCTCTTATGCCTTATGATTTTTCATTGTATGCTAGATACAGTATTTGAAAAATTATTTATAGAAATAACTTGAGGATTAGCTATCATTATTCTCCTTGAGATAGGGTTTGTGTTTGCTTCTGCCTAACACCCACATTTACTAGATCACCTGAGAAAACATTTCAGTGAAATTTTAATGAGGGAGATAATTCAAAATTGGGATGCAACCAATTCCCGCAGGATGCAGTAGATCCCTAATTTGTAATCTTTCAGCTCTTATCCCACATGTGGCAGTTTAGAAAGAAACCTCCTGGCTTCTTTGCCATCACATTGGTCTCCAGAGCTTCATGGGCCTGCTTTGGCTTTTACCCTCACTACCACTTCTGAAAAATACGTAAACATTCAAAGGAGAGTGAATCCAAATGCTCTGTGTATAGCTCTGGATTTCCATTGTGTCTCAAATCTTGACCCAATAATTCTATAGCCTTATTAGCTGTCCATTTCCTGCAAGGTCATGTCTTTGTATTTAAAAAAAATTTTTTTTAGTTGTAAATGGACACAATGTCTTTATTTATTTATTTGTATGTGGTGCTGAGGATGGAACCCAGTGCCTCACACCTGCCAGGCAAGCAGTTACCATCGAGCTACATCCCCAACTCATGTCTTTGTATTTTTAACATAGTTTTTTTTTCTAGTTATTTTCAATGGAAAGGTCTATCTGAATTATCTAATTTATGAATACAGGAATCTTCTTTTGCTATTTAAATATGATTTCAAATTTAAAGGAACTTCCATTTTACACAAGCACATCTAGTAAACAAATAGACATTCCCATGTTCTTATCATTAAGGTACCTTTCCCCTGAAATTGTATGTTGCTATTGGGTAAGAAAGAAAATACAAAAAAATCAAATAGCCAACTTTAAAGAACTACTATTTGAAATAGATTCTTCTTCTAAAATATGTGTGAAAATTTAAAAAGATGATTTCTTTTAAAAGATGATTTCCCATGTCAGTCATATTGGTTGGGATAAAGAATATAAAGTGGAAACAGATATCAGGGCCAAGCAGGAGTAGTGAGGAGACTGAAATGAGAATTGACAGATTATTTGCTCTGTGATGATGAACTTAGAGTTAACTCTCATGCAGTGGAAAATATGAATGGATTTTAAGCAGAGGAGCAACAAGATTCAATAGATACTAAAAAGCATAAATGAACTGGCATATTTAGGGTCGTGGGCATGGAAGAGTTCAGACTGGATGATGGAGATTCCTGAGAATTACCAAAATCCCATGAGAGATGACTGTGGTTTAGGCCAGGCTGGTGGCAGTGGTTGTGGACAGAGAGGACATGCTTGACACTTTTAAAATGAAAAAACATGTTAGGTCATTTCATATTTTTAGGCCTTTTCTTGGAGTGTTTCCCTCTATTTTTGGATGGTGCTACATAGTTTGAATCTGGAAAGTTCCCAAAGGCCATTGGCTAAAGGCTTGAATTCCCAGTGTGGAGCAGTTGGGAGGTGTTAGAAACTGGAAGTGGTGTAGCCTGGTGGAAGGTATTTCGGTCATTGGTGGTGTGTCTGTAGGGGGAGTGTGTGACCCCAGTTTCTTATTTTTCTTCTTTTTTTATTATTATTTTTATTTCACTTTTAATTTTTAACAGACTGCATTTTGATTCATTGTACACAAATGGGGTACATCATTTCATTTCTATGGTTGTGTACAGTGTAGATTCATACCATTCATGTAATCATACATGTATGTAGGGTAATGATGTCTGTCTCATTCCACCATTTTTCATACTCCCCTCCCTCTCATTTCCTACTACATATTCTAAAGTTCCCCCGTTATTCTCTCATTCCCCACCCCCACCCCCATTATATATCATTCTCCACTTATCAGGGGATACATTTGGCCTTTGGTTTTTTGGGCTTGGCTTATTTCACTTAGCATGATATTCTCCAATTCCATCCATTTATTTGCAAATGCCATAATACTATTCTTCTTTATGGCTGAATAGTATTCCATTGTATACACAATGTATACACAATGGAATACTATTCAGCCATAAAGAAGAATAGTATTATACCAGAGTTTCTTTGTCCATTCCTCTGTTGAAGGGCACTTAGGTTGGTTCCACAATCTAGCTATTGTGAACTGAGCTGCTATAAACATGGATGTGGCTGTGTTACTGTGATGAGCTGCTGGGTTCTGCCATCCACTCCTGTTATGATGTGTGGCCTCTCCACAGGCCTAAAAGCAATGGGGACAACTGACCTCAAACTGAAGTCTCCAAAACCATGAACCACAATAAACTTCTTTTTCAGTTGATTATCTCAGATTTGCGTTATGGTGATAGAAGGTTGACTAACAGAGATGTCAATATCATTGCTACTTGTCAAGATGTTATGAAGTCATTTCCAAAAGTGCAAGGTTGGAATAGTTAATCATCACTCTCATGCATGCACAGTACTTTATCCTTAAATTATCAATTTCCACGTTGTCTGGTTACTCCTGGTTATATTTGTCCTCTTCATCATGGAGGAGCTGTTTGAGGATGAAATTAATAGATTCATAATTGCATCTCGGTGGTATTTGACATATTGGCTGGCACAAAACAGGTGCCCAGTAAACCTCCTCTAAAGGGGAGTTTGTTTATGCATTTGTAAGTATTTTACAGTTCTGGTTTCTGTCTCCTTTGAACATCTAAATTAATGTTCAAACTGGAAAGGTTATTTTCTTCTTAGAAGAATGGTTTTTTAAAATGCATAATATGTTTATAATACATTACAAGCGTGTTTGCCATGTTAAATTTTTAGAGGGACCTGAGTAATGAAGTTAAATATATCTTTTAAATCAAAGTGAATATTGAAAATCATTTTATTGCAGTGCTGATGAAGCTAGACAGATGTAGTTTGGTTTAAAATGAAAATCCATTCGGAGGCAGAATTATTTTGTGGGACAATTGAATAGAATAATTGTTAATGACCATGGAAAGACACATATTCATCTCCAAAATCAAGATAAAGTTTCCTACCGACTACACGTTTTAATGTTTGAATGGACTGGCTTTGGCAAGAAACTTAATCTAAGATTTTTTTAATCTTATATAATTTTTGATATTTTCACTAAATTGTAAAAAACAAGTCTTTGTGTACGTGGCACAAACAGAACTTTAAAAAGTATCACAATTTATTTTCTTCCTCCCTCTCTTTGCCTCAGTTGGATATTATTATCTATAATTTTGAAAAGTACTTCCTGAACATAAGCTGTTTTCCTCTTTTTCTCTTGAAAGACTGTGACTTCTGTTTGTTTGTTTAAGAAACTGCCCCCAGTGCTCTCCAACCAGAATTGTTGACTTGGATGTCAGAAAATGAACCAGAGTGCACCCCACTTGGGATTCCAGGAGCCCACTTGTTCTGGAAGCTGAACTGGCTCATATCCTGGACTGTCTACAGGTAGGAAAGTCTTCACTCATTGGACTCATTGTATGATCTTCCCCACTTGCTTGCTCACTTACTTTTTATTTTTCTGTTTTGTACTTTTTGGATGAGGCATCTTTTGTAAAGATTTAGCCAGTGAGCTGGGTGCAGTGGTGCACACCTATAGTCTCTGTAATTCAGGAGGCTGAGGCAGGAGGATCACAAGTTCAAAGTCAGCCTCAGTAACTTAGTAAGAACCTATAAAATAAAAAAATAAAAAGGGTTGGGGATGTGACTCAGCAGTTAAGTGCTCATGGATCCAATACCCAGTACCAAAGGAAAAAAAACAATTGCTGTATGGATGTGACCAAAATTAGTTGCTCCATAAAAGGAATTTACAGCCCCTGGTGCCCAGGCTCTTGGTTTATCTGTGAGGTGAATTTTAATGTATGCTCATAGCTCTTCTGTTTCCCCTTAGTCTCATGGTTTGTTTCTGATCTGCAAAGATTTGGGTTAGGTTTGCCTTTGGGCTGATGTGAGGATGCTCCATTGGGAAAAGAGTATCTTCTGAAAAATATCTTAATATAATTTGTAATATCTTAATACAATTTGTAACCATCAACAAAACTTAAAAATGGTTTATCTATAGAAATCAGTTAGTTTTGTCTTTAAAACTAATCAAACACATGGTCAAATATAAAAAAAAAATACTTGAGCAATGTAGTTTGCATAAGATTCACAAAAATTTTTTAATTTGGTAAATCATTTGTAACAAGGGTCATTCTAGAAATGTTACATTTAAAAGTAAATTTCTTTCAGAAAATAAGTTAAAAGTCACCTGGTGTTGGTGGAAAAGGGGAATTGGGAATTACAGCTTTACGGATAAGTGAGATTCTGGTGGAGTGATAACTGTTTCAGAGACTGATGGTGGGGATGATTGTACAACTTTACAAAATGTCATCAACACCACTAAACTGTACACCAAAAAAACTCATAAAATCAGAAAGTAGAAAAGGGTTTGTCAAGTTTTGGAGGAGAGATTACTATTGGGAGAAGAATTGCTATTCAATGGGTATAAAATTTCAGAAACACAAGGTGAAAAAGTCCTAGAGATTGCTGAACAACATCTTCCCTATAGTTAAAAATAATGTATGATATGGTTATAAATATATTAGGGATCGATCTCATACCAGAGGTTCTTACCATTACTATAAAAAGTGTGAAAATGTATGTTATTGAAGAGTATGTGACCCTTATCCAGTTTTATTTACATTCTTAAGTTTCAGTTACCTATGGTCAACAAGGGGCTGAAAATGTTAAATAGAAAATTTCAGAAATAAAGAACTCATAGCTTTTAAATTGTGTGCCATTTTAAAGAGTTTGATGAAATTTCGCACTGTACCATTTTGTCCCATCTAAGACATGAATAATCCCCATGTCCAGTGTATTCATTCAGTATATGCTACCTGCCTGTTGGTCACATCCTAGCCATTTTACTGTTGTAGTACGATGGTGGTTGTATTCAGATTATATTGTTTTACTTAATGACGGCCCAAAGTGCAAGAGCAGTGGTTCTAACAATTCAGATATACCAAATAGAAGCTGTAAAATGCTTTCAGTAAAAAAGATGAAAATTCTCAACTTCCTAAGGAGAGAAAAACACATTGTATGCTGAGATGGTTAAGATTTTTGTTGAGAATGAATCTTCCATTGATAAAAATTGTGAAAGAAAAATAACTTCATGTTGGTTTTGCTTCTGTACCTCTAACTGCAAAAGTTATGGCTACCATGTGTGATCAGAGCTTAGTTAAGATGGAAAAGGCATCACATTATAGGGCTCATTGCTATCTGCTATTTAAGGTATCCACTGGGGGGTCTTGGATTGCACCCCATGGATCAGAAGGATTAATGTATATATTTTACCATAATAAAATTTTTATTAACCAAGTAAATATTATTCTATTAGGCATGAAAAATCTATTATAAAAGACAAGATTGTTTCACACTCTGGAAACAATGACTCAATGTCCTTTCAGGCAGCTAGTCTGGTATGGCTCCCAGCCTCTCAGATGGAAAGAATGTCACTTCCTGGCAGGCCAGGGACATCAGTGGACCTGGGAACTCTCAGAAAGAGAACCACTCATAAGGCAAAGTGAAGGCAATTCTGGCACCATAGGGTGAACAGCTAAGTGTGACTATGGACTTTGGGAAAGTTCTTCAAAACGATTAACACTCTAAACTTAACCCAGTTAAACATACAATAAGATATATTAATTGTCTCTTCTTGATCCCTGTAGAAAAATAAAAGTGATCAAAATACATCAGAGCATCAAATTAATTGCAGGGAATCAGAAAGTTATCAAGCATACATAGGTGGTCCCAGTCCCTGCTGCAGGATTCTAGACACACAGATTCTGCACTGAAAATGACTTTCACAGTGAGCACGCCCTCTGAATTGCAGTAGATGTCAGGTCACTGAAAAGATATAAATTCCTGAAGGATCTTCATTTCAGGAGATAATTCTTGAATCACAGGGCAATTCCAAACTTTTGACATCTCATAATAAGTTTTTTTTTTTTTTTTTTTATCAAAAGCAGGAACTTTGTTTCTTCATTAACATAAATCCAAACTTTCTAATTTTGTCTATTTTCAGCTATAATTCAAGCTTCATTTATTATTGTGATTGTTTTAAAATATGTAATTCCTTACATAAGGCTTTATTGAAAATAAATTCAAACCAGAAAAACAAACCACACCTTCTCACCATGATCAAAGTGGCTACCTGCTTTTCTTTTTTCACTGTAGAATAACACATGTTTCGAATTTGTAGAAACCTGGTTCAGCTCATACCTGAGCCGTAACTTTGGGTGATGCATATTTTATAAAGCTCACAAGCCATGCTCTTTGTGTTTCCATAAGACCTGCAAAAATGTAACTTTTTTCCAGATTTTTTGCGCCTGGCCTCTGGCCCTTTTTTCTTTCTTTCTTTTTTTCAGATTTATGCTTTGGGGCTCCACTAACTCGGTGGCCTGTTTTATATGAGGTGAGATTTTGGCTTTAGTCTTCATCATGACTTTGATCTTACATTCTTCCTTTCAAAAATATCCAGTTAATTTGGAATCTGAGTATTTCAAAGATTCAGGATTTCTACAAATAAATTTCTTTTTATTTCAATTTCAGATTTTGTTTTATTTTCGTGACATAAGGTTGGAGTTTTAAATGAAACTTCTTTCTTTAATCAAAGAAATACTTAGGTACTTTTGCTTGTTTTCTGCTGGCAATGAGGTATCAACATTGATCAATTTACTTTTACACCTAGATAACTTAAAACTGATAGAACAATTTTCAGAAGAGGAAAAATTTGAGTTGTTCTACTTTCACCAAATGATTTACCTAACTTACAAAGAGCGACACTGGATTTCTTGTGTATCCTTAGACACATTTTCTGTTCTCCAGAAGAGTAGAACCAAGAGAATATATGTATGTATCAAAACCAGTCTGAACCCCAAGGGGGAAGACATCATGTCTTAAAGTTCCAAAGTTATCTTTTATTCCATGTACTTCCTTCAGGACCACTGTGGTGGAGTTAGACCTCCACGGCCTTGGACAAACCTGCTCTCACGAATGTTCTGGGCTTATTCCATATTCTCTTGGGTTGGAGTTACATACTGGTGACTGTAGCTTTCCCAGGCACGTTACCATTGGTGCTACCATTCTGGACTCCCAAGGGAGACTCACTCCCGTGTCTCCACCAAACATTGGCTTAGAGTAGGGATTCTCTGTGATAGCTTTCCCCTCTGGCAGGTCTCTACCTGGGTTCCTAGGCAGGTGGACACATCCTGTGACATCTAGGTGGAGGTGCTCCTACCTCTCTGTAGCTCTTGCATTCCACACACCTGCAGAACTAGCACAGTGTGGAGGCCACTAAAGCTTGCCACTGTGCTCTCTGGAGCTGCAGCCTAAACTGCTTGTAGGTCTGCTTGATCCATGGCAGGGATGCCAGGAGAGGAGGACCGAGGAGACCCTGAGCGATGAGCCCGTGGAGGACAACCAGTCTCTTGAAACTATACTGCCTTCCGAGGGCTGGGAGCCTGTGGTGGGAGGGTCAGCCTCAGAGATCTGTGATTCTTGCTAAGGACAATCACCAGCAAATCACAGCAGAGTCCAACACAGAACTCTGGTTCAGTACTTAGGAGAGTTGCAGCCCCATCAGTGAATTCATCCATCTGATGGATTAATACTCTGAATGGACTCCTGGGTGCTAACTATTGGTAGGTGGAGGGTGATGGGGAGGAAGTAGATCCCTCAGGGTGTGCCCTTGGGGATTCTATTCTGACCTTGGCTTCTCTCCCTCTTGCTCTACTTCCTGGGTGCCATGAACAGAGTAGCTTATCACTGCCACCTCGTCCGCCAGAATGTTCTGCTTCACTTTGGGTTCAGAGTAATGGACTGAACTTTCGAAACTGAGAGCCCCAAATAAACTTTTCCTCCTCTGAGTAGTTTTTGTTAGATATTTTGGTCACAGGGCTGAAAAGTTGATTAGTACACTCTTATCAGTAGTAACTGCCCTGGATAATATTTTTGTCTCTTGGAGAAACATAGTTCTACTCTTGCTAAGGCCTATCAACTGATCGAATCAGGTCTGCTTGATTATAAGGTTAATCTCATTTCCAGAATATTTTTACAGCATTACCCAGGTTAGTGATTGATTAAACAAAGGAATACTATAACTGAGTCAAGATGACATGCACAACTGACCATAACAACAAACTTCTTGCAATATTTGGTAGGGACAGATTGCATCAGTAAAACCTGTCCTCTCTTGGGTCCAGCCTCCTATAGATGGTTGTTTCTACCAGTGGGAAATATTATCCACTGAAAAATCTTGACCTTATTTCAAATTTGTTTTTCTTTTATTTAAAAAAAATTATTTTTATTTTAACAGACTGCATTTTAATTCATTGTACACAAATGGGGTGCATCTTTTCATTGCTATGGTTGTACAATGTAGATTCATGCCATTCGTGTAATCATACATGTAATGTCTGTCTCATTCCACCATTGTTCATACCCTACCTCTCATTTTCCTCTACATAATATAAAGTTCCTCCATTCTTCTCTCACCACCCAACCCCCAACCCTGTTATATATCATCATCCACTTATCAGGGAAAATATTCAGCCTTTGGTTTTTTGGGATTGGTTTATTTCACTTAAAATGATATTCTCCAATTCCATCCATTTATCTGTAAATGCCACAATATTATTCTTTTTTATGGCTGAATAATATTCCATTGCCTATATATACTATAGTTTCTTTATCCATTCATCTGTTGAAGGGCATCTAGGTTGGTTCCACAACCTAGCTATTGTGAATTGAGCTGCTATAAACATTGATGTGGCTGTTTTACTGTAGTATGCTGATTTTCAGTCCTTTGGGTATAAACTGAGGAGTGGGATAACTGGGTCAAATGGTAGGTAAGTCCATTCCAAGTTTTCTGAGGAATCTCCACACTGCTTTCCAGAGTGGCTGCACCAATTTGCAACTCCACCAGCAATGTACAAGTATGCCTTTTCCCCCACATACACGCCAACATCTATTATTGTTTGTGTTCTTGATAATAGCCATTCTAATTGGAGTAAGATGAAATCTTGAGTTGTTTTAACTTACATTTCTCTAATTACTAGGGATGTTGAGCACTTTTTCATATACTTATTAATTGCCTGTATATCTTCTGTAAAGTGTGTCCAGTTCCTTGGCCCATTTATTGATTGGGTTCTTTGTATTTTTGGTGTAAAGTTTTGTAAGTACTTTATAAATTTTGGAGATTAGTGCTCTATCTGAAGTACATGTGGAAAAGATTTTCGCCTGTTCTGTAGACTCTCTTTTCACATTATTTGCTGAGAAAAAATGTTTTAGTTTGAATCCATCCCATTTATTGATTCTTGCTTTGATTTCTTGTGCTTTGGGAGTCTTGTTAAGGAAGTGTGATACAACATGATGAAGATTTGGGCCTACTTTGTCTTCTACTTGGTGTGGGGTCTCTGATCTAATTCCTAAGACCTTGATCCATTTTGAGTTGAGTTTTGTGCAGGGTGAGAGATAGAGATTTAATTTCATTTTACTGAATATGGATTTCCAGTTTTCCCAGCACCATTTGTTGAATAGGTTATCTTTTCTTCATTGCATGTTTTTGGCTTCTTTGTCTAATATGAGGTAACTGTATTTATGTGGGTTTGTCTCTGTGTCTTCTATTCTGCACCATTGGTCTGCCTGTCTACTTTGGTACCAATACTATGCCATTTTTGTTATTATTGCTCTGTAATATAGTTTAAGGTCTGGTATTGTGATACCTCCTGCTTCACTTTTTCTGCTCAAGATTATTTTGGCTATTCAAGGTCTCTTATTTTTCCAGATGAAGTTCCTGATTGCTTTCTCTATTACTATGAGGAATGTCATTGGGATTTTAATTGGAATTCCATTGAATCTGTATAGTGTCTTTGATAGAATGGCCATTTTGACAATATTAACTCTGCCTATTCAAGAACACGGGAGATCTTTCCATCTTTTAAGGTTTTCTTCAATTTCTTTCTTTAGTGTTCTGTAGTTTTAATTGTAGAGGTTTTTCACCTCTTTTGTTAGATTGATTCCCACGTATTTTTATTTTTTTGACGCTATTGTGAATGAATCCTCTTTCACAGGATTCATCATATTGTGAATGAATCCTCTTTCACAGGATTCATCACTTATGAATAGAAATACCTTAGATTTATGCATATTGATTCTATATCCTGCTATTTTGCTGAATTCATTTACGAGTTCTAGAAGTTTCCTAGTGGAATTTTTTGAATGCCATTGGAAAATAGTGACAGCTTGAGTTCTTCTTTTCCTATTTGTATCCCTTTAATTTATTTGGTCTATCTATTTGCTCTGGCTACTGTTTCAAGGACAATGTTGCATAGAAGTGGTGAAAGAGAGCATCCCTGTCTTGTTCCAGTTTTTAGAGGGAACACTTTCAGTTTTTCTCCATTAAGAATGATGTTGGCGTGGGCTTAGCATAGATGGCCTTTACAATGTTGAGGTATGTTCCTACTTTTCCTATTTTTTCTAGTGTTTTAAGCATGAAGGGGTGCTGTATTTTATCAAATGCTTTCTCAGCATCTATTGAAATAATCATGTGATTCTTAACCTTAAATCTATTGATGTGATGAATTACATTTATTGATTTCTGAATGTTGAACCAACCTTGCATCCCTGGGATAAACCCCACTTGATCATGGTGCACTATCTCTTTAATATGTTTTTGTATAGGATTTGCCAGAATTTTGTTAAGAATGTTTGCATCTTTGTTCACTAGGGATATTGGTCTAAAGTTTTCTTTTCTTGATGCATCTTTGTCTGGTTTTGGTATCAAAGTGATACTAACTTCATAGAATTAGTTTGGAAAGGTTCCATCCTTTTCTATTTCCTGGACTACTTTGAGGAATATTGGTATTAGTGCTTCTTGAAAGGTCTTGTAGATTCGGATGAGAATCCATCTGGTTCAAGGCTTTTCTTGGTTGGTAGACTTTTGATGACTTCTATTTCAGTGCTTGAAATTCATCTGTTTAAATTGTGTATGTCTTTCTGATTCAGTTCATTTGATGATGAAATAAAATCTTTCCACCATAAATTAAAGTTAAAAGAATTTACAAATAGAAAGACTGCACTGCTGTACATTTTTAGCAAAATATTTCATGAGGAGGAAGTGAAAAACAACAGTACAAGTCAGCGAAGGGAATAACTACCCTAAAGGAAAGTCAATCAAAGGAGAAACCACATCAAGTTAAAAACCAAAAGTAAGACAAAATGACCAGGAATATGAATCATATCACAACAATAATACTGAATGTTAATGACCTAAACTCATTAATCAAAAGACATAGACTGGCTTATTGGATTAGAAAGAAAGACCCAACGATATGCTGCCTTCAAGAGACTCATCTCATAGAAAAAGATATCCACAGACTAAAGGTGAAAGGATGGGGAAAAACATATCTTGGAATTGAACTCAGTGAAAAAGCAGGGGTCTCCATCCTCATATCAGTTAAAGTGGACTTCAAACTCAGTTAGTCAGAAGGGATAAAGAAGGACATTTCATACTGCTCCAGGGAACCATAAACTAGCAAGCTATAACAATTTTAAATATTTTTTGCACCAAACAATGGAACATCTATGTACATCATACACACCCTTTTCAATTTTAATAATCAAATAAACCAAAACACAATAATAGTGGGGGACTTTAACACATTGCTCTCACCACTGGATATAACCTCCAATCAAAAACTGAACAAAAAAACTACAGAACTAAATAATACAATCAATGATATAGGCTTAATTGACATATACAGAGTATTTCATCCATCATCGAGTGAATATACTTTCTTCTCAGCAGCTCATAGATCCTTCCCCAAAACAGACCATATGCTATGCCATGAAGAGGTCATTAGTAAATACAAAAAAATTGAGATACTATCTTGTATCCTATAAAACCATAATGGAATGCAATTAGAAATCAATGATAAAATAAAAAACAAAACTACTCTTAAACTTGGAGAGTAAATAATATGGTATTGAATGATGCAATGATAACAGAAGACATTAGGGAGGAAATAAAAAATTCTTAGAGGTAAATGAGAACAACAACACAATGTATCAAAATCTCTGGGACACTATGAAAGCAGAACTAAGAGGAAAGTTCATTGCTTTGAGTTCATACTTTTAAAAAATAAAAAGGCAACAACTAAATGACCTAACATTACATCTCGAAGCCCTAGAAAAAGAACAGATCAATACCAAAAATAGTAGAAGATAGGAAATAATTAAAATTAGAGCTGAAATCAATGAAATAGAAACAAGAGAAACAATTCAAAAAATTGACAAGAGAAGTTGGTTCTTTGAAAAAAAAATAAAATCGATAAACCCTTAGTCACACTAACAAAGAGGAGGGAGAAAACTCAAATTACTAGAATTCGTGATGAGAAAGGAAAGACCATGACAGATACATTGAAATGCATAACATAATGAGAAGCTACTTTGAAAATCTATACTCCAACAAAATAGAAAATATCAAGACATTGACAAATTTTTTAGAGACATATGCTTTTCTTTTCTTTATTTGCCAGGATCTTCCCTGATTCTTGGACTTTCAAACTCACATTGAATGATCTCACTGACTTTCCTGGGTTTTCAGCTTGCAGAGAGCATATTGTAGGACTTCTTTGGCTTCCATAATTGTATGAGCCAATTCCCATAATAAATCTCCTCATATATGTCCTATTTGTTCTGTTTTTTTGAAGAACCATGACAGATACAATGCAATAGATATTTTTCTTTGTACTATGTAAATATTAAATTACTTAATTCACATAGTGATGTTTCGAGTTAGGTTCTGTTATCATTCCCATCTCACCAATGATGAGATTGAGGTACAAAGAGGTTTAGCAACTTGACCAAGTAACAGACCAAGACAGAATCCAGAGGGACTGGCTCCAGGGTCATACTGTCCTTTGTAGGCCCAACTTCTTAAAGAACAGAATTTCTGTGGAGTTTAGGAAAATACTGGTAACTAACTGAGCATCTTATGAAGTAATTTAAAAGTATTTCCTTATTAAACTCACATGATAGAGCATGGTATTGGTTCAGTGCTGTAGAGAGTATTCTCCCTATTTTTCTTCAACTGTCACATCATATTCTCTATATCTGTTTTGGGTTTTGGTGCTATTTGATGAACCATCATACCTGTCTTTTAACTGACATGCTGTTTGTTGCCATTTTCCCACAATCTCATAGGCAAGGGAAACTGCACTACCCCTTGTTTTAATTAAGTTATCTTAGTTTAATTAGGAGCTAAGATAGTTAATATACCATAGATCAACATCTAGATAATAAATCTCTGACCCTGTCAAAAAGCTTATGTCCTAGGAAATACCTGTTTTGTTGCTCAAAGAGGTGTTATTTAGAGTTATGAAGGTTCAAGAGAGAAAAAGTAATCTGATTATGTCCCAGCATTTCTTTCAGATGAGGACTAGTCTCCCAAAATGTATCTGAAGACATGATTTTCATTGGCTTAATCTTTGCTCTTATACACAGACATAAATAGGATCTTCTGTCCACTCAACACAAACTTTCTCTGGCAGACTCCTCAATTCCTCATGGAAACAGACTCCTTGACAGTTTGGTCTCATGGGATGTCAGGCACTGAGGTCTGGCACTGAAGAGTCTGAACAGCTTCAAAGGTCACTTTTCAAGGTCATGTGAGAAATTACAAGTATAGAGACTTGGAGACAAGACCAAAAAGTGGCTTCTATATATGAGTCAGGAAAAAAGAGGAACTTAGAAAAAATTTGGTGAGTTAGTTTCATGTTGGGAAGCAAGTAAGAACAAAACAGAGCAAACAATAAACCAGAACTTAAATTTTAAAAAAGGAAAGAACAAATTTAGAAAATATAAAAACTTAAGACAAGGAAATAAAGTATTGCTCATTTAAAATGACATTTCTCTAATAGCTACATTTCTAAAAGAAGCAAGAATGAAGATGAGCAGAAAAGGCATTCAGCTTATGTGAGAAGATGGACAATAGACTTCTCTGAGATTATTCATGCTGTTACTGTTTAGTAAATTATAAGTTAGGAAGAAATACAAGAAAGTAATAGAAGAAATGATCCACAATTCCACTACTTGAAATAACTTCACATTTTTAAAATTTTATTCCAGAGTTCTTTTTGTGTATTTAATAAAATATTTTTCCTTAAAAAACACCATGGATTATATGATGTGGGCATTTAATTTGATAATATATTTTCAAAAAACAAAATGAAACAAAGAAATGATGATTTATGTGTATAGAAATGGAAAGATATAATGGATGAGAATATATGGAGGTTGTGATCACAATTTGTAGAGACAAGTGAATCCTTTCCTATTCAAGAAATATTTGTAGATTAATAATTTTTAATAAATACAAACTTGTAATAGGTCTACTTTTAACAACTGTGCATAATTCCACCATGTGTATTTATTGTATATTTTTAACCATCATCTTGTTGACATAGTTTTGTTCTAGTTATAAATAACTCAGAATGGATATGTTTGTGCATGAATCTTTTTTGTATGCCAGATTATTTTCTCAAGATGAATTGGTGGACATGAGAGATTGAGGTGGAAGAATAAGAAAATATTTATCATATTTGATGACCCACTGCTGGTCATTTCTGGAAGAATTTATAACATTTTTATGACAAAGTTTAGTGGGATAGTGTTTTTGCATTTAATGCATCTCTCATGGATATGACCAGAAAGATATGATGTGGTGAGGATTCTGAAATTCACTTCTGTAGTTCACAGGTGTGCTCTAAAGAGCAAGAGATAGTTTCAGATTTTTCCACTTCTGTGTGACCTTGAATAATATTTCCCACCTGCAACAGAAAGAATATTTACTTTTTGCCTAGTTCGCATTGTACTATATCAGTCAAATATTTGAAAGGATTTAAGAAAATGCAAAGTACTGCAAGTATTATTAATTCAATTAGAATAAAATCAAAGGGCAAATTAATTGTATTATAAACCCTGGGAATAGGAAAGTTTGACTTTAGATTTGTATAATCAGAGATATTTGATTTACTTTGAACTGTGTCAGAAGAAAATAGATCTATGTTGCCAGAGAACTTTGAGCTTATTCCATTTTCTTGTATAAGGCAGAATTTCTTCATTTTTATCATTCCTGCTGCATTATTTTAGCAATTCCATTATATGTCAGATCAACTGAGATTTGTACTGGGAAATCCAATTATTTAACAGTTCTGGAGAGGGTAATATGAAATTATCCATTTTCCAGGAACTTTTTATTTTTTTGAAAAAGAAAATATGCATATTTAATACGTGTGAGGTAAAAAAAAATAGATGTTTTACATGTAAAAAACAAAGGGAGATTAGTATCATCTATTTAAACTGTGTGCTTTATTTGATGAAGAAGAATAGGTCTCCAAATTACAGAAAGAGGTGGGTTTCTGTGAAGATCAAAATAGGAAAGAACTTGTGCAACTGAGGTCAGTGAGACTAATTCCTCGGTGTGAACAGGGTGAGAGGTGGGAGAAAGGGCTCCAAGTGGTTCGTTGTTAAAAAATGAGCAAGAAAACTAAGTATCTGAGGTGCCGTGGAGGGGCAGCTGGGGTGTGCAGAGAGGAGAGCTCTTGCTGAAGGAAGGAGATAGAATGTCAAGCTCTAAAGTAGCATCTAAAGCCCACAGAGGAAGGAAGGAATGGCGGCGGAGAGCAGCTGGAGGTATCCGCAGCAAAGACAAAGCATGATGTGATTGGTAGTAGTACAGGGTAAAATCTGAGCAGAGAAAACAAAAGAATAGAATACAGGAACACAGGAACCAAATTAGACATAAAACAAAAGTATATGATTTGAAGACAGAATACCATAAAACTGATGCAAAAATTTGAAAGGCTGGAAAGTTAATTATCAAACTTTGAGAGAAAAAAACACCCAGGTGACTTCAATGCAAGGAAGCTAAAGCAAAAAATAGGCTGAATATGAAGATTTATTTTATGTGCCGAGAAAAGATCTGCAGATTTAATATTTATCACCTGGAAAAAGCTTACCAGAAACTAGAGTTTTCATTAACATATCTGTGAATGTTCAGAAGATACATACCATCCATAGGGCAAGATGTGTGGCACTGGAGGTAGATCAGGAGATTTCAGCTTATGAGTGCATATCTCACCAGGAGGAAAGTTAAAGTGACACATTTCACACAGTAGGGAACAACGGAGTGGAGTATCTCGCTGTGTTTACTTATGACCTATGAGGAAAATGGGTTGGTGGAAAGAGACCAAGGGAGAGAGTGCAGGGTAATGTTGGAAATCAGAATCCCAACTGGGACTGGTGGAGTGTGCCTGCACATTAAGCAAAACAGCTTAAAGGTCATCATGAATGATGGGAAATCTAGAAAGAAGAGTTATATTAATGAAAGGCAAACACAAGAGTCAGGCACACAGGTTGTTTGTGCTGAAGGTGTTTGTGCTGATTCTTGAACTCCCATCTCTGAGCTCTAAGCCCTCACTTCTATGCTCAGTTTGTGGGGCTGGGGCATGCTCTCTGGACCACATTTCCTTCTCTGCCAGTCCTTCCCTGGTACACTCTGATAATGGGGATGCCAGAGGATACACAAGGCTGGGGAGAAGGGACATCCTCCTATCCGTGGCTCCTCTGGGTATCATTGAGGCACAGGCTATTCCTTCCCGGGGCAGAACTTGCCTTCAGATGCAGTATTCCCCTCACAAGCAGGACTGCTCAGTAGGTTTCTTCAGAGTCAGGCAGGAGCCACCAGCCACTTCTTCCTCAGAGGTCCCAATGCCCCTGCTCCCTCCACCAAGCTTCAGGGATGTCAGTCTTTTTTCTATGATCTTCCAATCCCAAGATTGATGGATGCTTCCTGTGTGGGCACTTTCATGATAACCTTTATGGACACTTTTGACCCTTGCTTGTTTAACCACTTTGGATCTGGCTGGCAATTCTTAAGTATCTAATGAATTAATTTTGGTAAAGAAAATATACTCAGTTTAGTTATTAAGGATTATTTTGTAATAAACAAAATATTAAATTTAATAGGGACTCTGCAACACAGATGATAATGGAAGGTGCAAACTTTACATGACAGAATGAAAGAGAACCTCCAACAGTCACTTTGCTCTTTGCTTTAAAAAATAGTCAAATTGAAAGGGAAGAAGAGAAATTCAAGATTTTTAGATGAGAAGAGTGTAGCTTAAAAAGGGAGGCGTGGAGGAGAATTTGGATAACTGCAGAGAAGGGAAGGCCACCATATTGAATAACATGAAGGAGACGGTTAAGTGTTGTTGGTGTGGGCCTAATAAAAACTGGCAAGCTGAAATATTTTTTGATCACTGCCACCTCTAGTTACAAAATATCTACAGTTTTTAAACATACCTACACAGTTAAAAATTTTGAAAAGGGAAAGATCATGAAATGGACAGTGCATAAATGTTCAAAAAGGTGAATTTGAGAAAACTCTGCTGGTATTCTTGTGAAGAAAATGGAAGGAGGTGAAATAAATCATTGGGTAGATAAGGGCCAGATGGGATGGCTATGGTCAAAGTTATTGACTGAAGGATGTATGACCATAAGCAGTGAAAGCACCAGCACTTTATCATAGGATCTGCCCTTGCTTTTGTCCTGTTCCACATCTTGTTTAAAATCAATGATGTCGGGCTGGGGAAATAGCTCAGTTGGTAAAGTGCTTGCCTCACAAGCACAAGGTCCTGGGTTCAATCCCCAGCACTGCAAAAAAAAAAAAAAAAAAAAAAAAAAAAAAAAAAATCAATAATGTCAATTCCCTCCTGCTAAAGATCTCTAGCAATATACTTGTCATGGACGAGAGTGCAACTGTTCTTTGGTTGGAGGGATTGAGACTCGTTTTCATGGGGGATTCTATTTCAGAATTGGGGTTTTGGCTGAGTAATCTGGGAAATGGTCTAAGGAAGTGGGCCTTTATCCTGGGGTTGGTCACTCTCAGGAAGCAGGAGCAATGGTTTGAGAGAAAGCAGTCTTGAGGGGGCTAAATGTGTAACTGGTGAAGCAGCAGCAACTCCTCCTCAGAGTCGGGAAGAGTGGAAGCTTGATATTCTGTGGGTTGCACAGTGACCTTGCTCCATCTCACTTTGTTGCCCTCTCAGAGTGACTTTGTCTGCTGAGGTTGCTGTGAGATGGTTTATGTTCAGCAAGAAGCCGACAGACCACACTGTAAGCCTCAGACTCGGGTGTCAGGGGTGCTATCCTCCTTCTCGGTGGTAGACTTAGGCAAGCACTCAGAAATAAGCGTAATCAAATTCATAGATGACGCCAAGTCGAGAAAGGACAGCTGAAGACAACTAAAAATGAGAAGAAAAATATGCAATGGATATGCTAGAGATAAAATGTAGGCTAGCAATCATAAAATATAGCTTTAGAGATGATGAGAAAAAAAATCTAGGGCAGTTAATAATGAACCCCGAGTGTACAGGCGGATGTTAGTGAAGAACAAGAGGGTGAATTGGTGAATTCTCACAGTTGAAAATAAGAGACTCTTTATCCTGTTTTCTTAGTGTATTTACCATAGAAAATGTGTAAATTCTTTGCTTTTTTTGAAGTATTTGTAAGTCCTTTTAGAAGCTATATTAGCTCCTTGCCAACTTTATGCTCCAGGATTATCTTTCTCAAAACCCAGGAAAAATTTCTGTGAAATCTAATCATTTCTGTGAAATCTGTTCCCCCTGTCCCAGGTCCTGTGGATGGACAGAAGCATATCTTAAGTAATGATGCCTCACACTAACTTGCAAAACCACCTCATCAAGATATGAGAATAATTTTCCTTTGGATAAAGTAAATTAGCTAGTATGGATGGTCACTCTAATTACCAGATGAATTTAGGATGAACTTTGTGTGTCAAATAAAATTGTCAAATTCTTTTGCTAGAGGACTCATGATTGTTTATCTTCAGCATGGGGTTGTAATGGGTTGTGTTTGCTTGGCTACTTAAAAGGATGAAATGTCTTCATGACTTGGCAGTCTCCTTAGTGGACTCTCTCCAGTGTGCCAGATATTCTGGTTGAATACTTAGAAATTAAACTGTTTTCTTTCACTTGTGTGGAATTGTTTTCTGGACTGGGGAAAGAAGATTTAGTTTTTCATTGTATTTCCCAAACTCAAGGTCATATAATAGTGGCAAAGATGGAATAGTTAAGCATGTACCCAGCCTCCAATCAGATTTCTTTCCAGGAAACCATACCACTACTAATTAAAGGTTACCTGTTTATATGGATATGGAAATGCTTTGATATTACATGGGGGGGAGTATGTGGGCTCAAACTAGGGGTATTAGTAAGGATGAGTGTAGATCGTGCTGTTGTTGATTTGCACCTGCATTTAAATGTGTCAAACAGTAAAGAAAGAACAGATTCAAAGTTATCAGAGACGTTATAAGACCTATACCTTGTTTCCATGTGAGGAATTGTAACAGCAAAGCCTGAGAAGGTGGGGTCATGCTTGGGGACGTATCACAACCATTCATGACTCCTCACCATCTTTCTTCCTGACATGAAGTCCATGAAAATTCAAAGCTCCGGTCACAGAGGTTGGTGGGTGTGGAGTCGTTCAGGGGAGGATTGGAAATGTGGGCACCATTATCCATGCCACGCTGACATTTGCTCAGAAATGTCATCTGGTATGAATCTTGAGAAATACAAATGGAAAATAAGAGAAGAGATGGCCTCATCACCGGCAGTGAATCATTGCTGCAGGCACCTGCATGGACCCTCCCATCCCTAGAGGCTCTCCATTCAAAAAATCACACCCATTGACAACCAGCCTTTCTTATCACAGTAGAAACAATCTTTATGACAACTGCCTTTCTCTTTTAGCATTAATTCTTGAGGATTTCCGGGAAGCATAGAAGTTGCTGCAATTTGCACTTGACTTGGATGAGTGTCAAAGATCATAAACAAAATCTGGAAAATTTGGGACAAACAATGAGCAATATGTTACAATATCATTTTCATTCCTCAACTGTCTTGGAAAAATCATGGAGTCATTCTAAGAAAAATATACAAATAATACATGTAATTCAGATGGCAAAGTGTTACCTAGTCAGTGTTATACAATTGTTGTCCTAGTAGGACTCACTATCTATTGTAATGTACTATTGTACGTTGAGTTTGTACAATTGGTGAGAAGTCCAGGTAAGTGACTACAGACTGGGGATGGTGGAGGAAGTTTTAGCTAGAGAAAAAGATGAAGAGACCATTCTTTAAAAGAGATTATAAAAGATAATTAAATATTAGTTCAAGTCCATTCTTGGAGAATCTGGAAACCATATTTAAAGAGTTTGTGAGTCAAAATGGGACATTCTGTAAGTCAACTTTCCATTGCTATGACAAAATGCCTGAGAAAACAACTTAATGATTTATTTTGCTCATGGTTTCAGAGGTTTTAGTTGATAGTCACTTGACTCCATGGTTTCTAGGCCTATGGTGAGGGGGGACGTCAAGAAAGCATATGGGGGAGAAAAACTGCTGACCTCATGGCAGCCAGCAAGAAAAGGGAGAGCTCACTGTGTAGTAAGGCTCTTGGCCTCAAATCCATTTGCGTATGAATTGGCAAATGGATTAATCCATTGACCAGGTCAGATCCCTCCTGGGCCAATCAACTCCCAGAGGCCACACATCTGACACTGCTGCATTGGAGACTGCCTTAGGCAGCTTTTCCTCACTGTGACCAAAAATACCAGACAAGAGCAACTTGGAGGAGGTAAAGTTTATTTTGGACTCAGTTTCAGTGGTTCAGTTCATGGTGGTCAACTCTATTGCTCTGGACCAGAGGTTAGGCAGGTAAGTATAACAGAAGAGTGTGGCATAGTAAACCTGTTCAGTTTATGGAAGTCAGGAAGGAAGAGGCTTGGGACAAGGTATAGTCCAAGGCCATGTCCCCAGTGACCTACTTGACCTATTTCTTCTGCCCATGCCCCACTGCCTCTAGTTGCCACTCAGTAGTCCATTCAAATTATTAATCCTGCTGGGTGCAGTGGTGCACACCTGTAAGCCCAGTGGCTTGGGAGGCTGAGGCAGGAGGATTGAAAGTTCAAAGCCACCGTCAGCAAAAAGTGAGATGATAAGCAACTCAGTGAGACCCTGTCTCTAAATAAAAAAAAAAAAAAAAAATAGGACTGGGGATGTGGTTCAGTTGTTGGGTGCCCTTGAGTTCTAGCCCCAGTACAACAAAACAAAAACAAAATCAAAACCAAAAATCATTATTAATCCACCTATTGGATCAATCCACTGATGAGATTATGGTTTTCATAGTACAAATGTTCCCTTCTGAACATTGCTGCGTTACCTAACACATGGGGACATTTCTGGGTCTAAACCATAGCATTTTGCCCCTGGCCTACAAAAGTGCATGCCGTAACACTGAAGTAGGATAGAAGAGGCTGGACATCTGATTTACAGGAAGCAGGTTTATTGTCTGCATCCGGCCAGTCTGCAGTATGGCTCTGAAACATTCTCTGGACAGAGATTTTGGAGACTTTTCAAACTTTATATTCGGAGAGAGGGTGTTTGGAGGTTCACATGATTAGTGCTCTCTATTCCATCCCCTAGACCAGACACAGGTTTCACAGGTGTTTCGCCAAGAAATCAAGAGATAGTATCTTTTTGTACAATAACCTGGGAGACTCTACTCTCTTAATACCTTTTGTGTGCAAACCTAACATTTACAAGAAAGAAGAAACTTCAAACAATTATGCCTTCTGCAGAATCCTGCCTGCTGATTCTCTTTGTAAAAATCTTTCTGATGAGAGGAGAAGCTTCATTATGGCAAGGGTCTTCTGGGTGGGGGTCTCTGATCTATAATGAAAAATGCATTCAGACCCTCTCCAAGAGTCCTCTTGGTTTCGATAGTTAACAGCATTGCTCTGAAGTTCAAATGCAAAGGCTCCTCTGAGATTCAAGGCAAACTCAGCCCTGTGAGTCACTCATGAGGTTACAGTTTTCCTAATCACCTCTGAACATTGCTGCATTATCTAACAATGAGCTATTGGGGTACATTCCTAGACCCAAACCAAAACAGGAAGCAAGTGTTCAACATCTGAGCTTTCTGAGAACACTTACGATCCAAACCATAACAGCCACCTCCCAAATATGCACTGCATTACCAAACTAAGTTGAATCAGAAAACAAAGCATTGAGAACTTAAAATATGTGAACAGTTTCAAACCAAATAAACACAGTAAGTGATCATTTTCTCTAACAGCATTACTGTGAGGACCATGTAGGCAAAGTCAGGAATGAAATCAATTACTATCTTGGCACTTCTCCTAATTGGCGTCCCGAATTTCTTCAGTATGAAATCATACCCCAATGCCTCTGCCTTCAGACTTGTGCTCAGTAGTCTCTCATCCATGTCTTTACCCCAAACAGCCTCAAGGGTGCCAGAACATTCCTGCTTGGCCCTTCTAATCCCCCTTTTCCCCATGGAAACCTTTTTATCTTGTCTATTTCTCTCCTTCTTTCCTCTGTGTTGACAAAATTATCTGATGCCTGATGTGCTCAGTACCAACAGACTCTATTGTGATTAGATCTATATCTTCTCTTTTTATTCTCAATACACATTTATTCTAAAGGCTTGATTGCAACTTTAGACATTATGGAGGATGAGAAAATCTGCTGGAGAAAGGACATGTCTCGTGTTCCAGCTGTTAAAAAAAAAGCACTCTGAGGCTGGGCACAGTGGCACACACCTGTAATCCAGTGGTTCTGGAGGCTGAGGCAGGAGGGTTGCAAGTTCAAAGCCAGCCTGACCAACAGTGAGGCACTAAGCAACTCTGTGAGACCCTGTGTCTAAATTAGATACAAAAAAAAAGAACTGGGGATATTGCTCAGTGTTTGAGTGCCTGAGTTCAATCCCCAGTATCCAAAACAAAAAACAAAAAAATATGCAATGTGATTGTCATTGTAGGGTTAGTTAAAATATTAATTTTACCTAATTATAATACATAATTTAGTTTTAGAAATTTTTATGAATAATAAAAGAATAAGAGAAAACCCAAGTCTGCTTAGAAATAACAAATGATAGCGTCTCCATGGCTTTCTATGGATGTTTATTTTTGGTATCACTACCACCATCTTTACCTTCTAACCAATTCTCTGTCTATTATCACTATGTACTGGCATTGGGTAAGGATCTTACATGGACAGTCTTACTTAGTTCTCAGAACAATCCCATGCTGCAGGTATTATTTTCTTTGATTTTGCAGTGGAATAATTGAGACTCAGAGAAGTTGAGAAATTTGTACAAGAACAAATCGCTTTGGGAAAAGAAGAATATAAATCTGGGAAGCCTGAATTCTGAACTGTACTCTAGAGATTCCATTATATTAAACTGTGTGTTGTTTAAAATCTTAAAAGAGGTTTCATAGAAGACAACTTTCTCTCTCAGTAACATTGATGTTATTTTCTTTCCAGAGAAAACGTTTTACTTCTGTCTTTTGGATGCTGACTGTGGTGAGGCTGTCCTACTAAGATGCTGTGGACCATAATTACTTCATAATTAGAGAACCCTTCTATCCATCCTTCATCTGGAAAGGTTATAGTTTTGTTGGTCATACTTTTGTACTTTGCTTGGTATGATGCAACAGTGTAATTAGTAACCACAGCTAGTTACACACTATTTTTAGAATGAGTATGTACCCTGATTGAAGTTGAAATGTCCGGAATTGAGAAATAGTGTCTGCAGTAATATTTTCTAAGCACAAAATACAGAAAAGAGGAAATTTGAAACTTTTAGCCAGTGCTCTGTAAATGAAGTCGGCTGTAAGAACCAGACCAATTTTCTTTTCACAATTAAATCAAAATGATATAGTAATCCTCTTCAATGTATCAAATCCAGAGATCCTCTTTCATGCTTTCTGGGGTTATAGTTTTAAGATGAGCAAATAAAAATATAGGACACCAAGTTTAAATTTGACTTTTATATAAATGATAATCTTTTAGTATTAGTATATCTAAATACTGCATGAATATACTAAAAATCATTGCTTATCAAAAATGTAAATGTTATTGAGCAAACAGTATTTTACCTAACCAATCTATTTGGTGAAATTCCTGGAACTGAATGAATAATTGTTCAGTCCAGTGTTTCTGAAATCACAGAAGTGACACTGTGATATCCAAGGGTAGATGATCAGAAGCCTTGAAGCTTTTGCTCTGGGAACATTTACTTTGGGGGGCAGGGGGCTGCTCTTTCTTATAACCAAGCCATCATACTGTACGAAGCTTAACCAACATAAAGACGCCACACAGACATCTTTATGTGGTTGACAGACCCTCTCGAGGGACTGAGTACCAGCACTGACTTGCAGACACGTTGGGGAGACAGGCCAGACACCTCCTAGTCAAGGTTTCTAAGTCTTTCAGCCATTGCCACCAACCAGCTAAGATTGTACCACAGAACCACAGTCAGAGCCCCACGCCTGAGCCCAGTCGCCCCATGCCATTGTGATAATAGGTTGCTGTCTTGAAGTAATTTGGGACTGTTAGTTATTCAGCAATAGAGAAATGGAACATAACACAAGGAATCAAACAGACGGACCCAGAATGTGGGACATTCTGTAGGATGACTGACCCAGTTTCTCTTATGGGTCAGAAGCAGAATAGAGGGTGGGGAAGAAGGAGTGTGCTCTATTTTAGACCAAAAGCCACTTCTGAGACATTGCATCCAAATGTGTGTGAATACTGTTTAGTTCCAAATTCAATCAAACAACTGTGGAAAGATATTTTAGATAATTTGGAAAATTATATTTACCAGTCATTGGTCATCTTGTTAGAAGTTAAGGCTACATGATTTTTTATAGCCACATAGGAAACTATGTGAGTGAAATGATTTGATATTGTCATTTGCCGTAAAATGATTCAGCAATGAAGAAGAGAAAAAGAGAAAGGGGTAAGTGAAGCAAGAAGCAAAATCTACAATTTTTATGCAGGTAGAGATACATTGTAGCAACTTACTTATTTTGATGCCTATGTGAAAACTTCTTAGTGAAAAATAATAAATCCCTCTGGAGCAATGCAAAATATAAAATGCATACATTATTAACTTAGAAATATAAATATGAAAATTATACACATTTCCATATAAGTACATAAATTATTAGATAGCATTATCACAAAATAAGAGTTATACATAATTTCATAGGTAAGAATATTTTCAATAAAATATACTGGCAACATTATATAAAATAAAATATATAATATATGTATATATACATATAAATTATATATATAATGATTCCTGTTTTCTTTCTTAGAAAGAAATTTAAGATGTCAGCAAAAACTTTCATTTTTCTCAGTATTTTTCCCTATTCCATCTGCCTTTCAATGTTTTCATACTTAATGACCATGTTTTATTAGATTGAGTCTGTTTGGAAATTTTCAGAGATTTTAGGACATATATAAAATATAAAATATACATGTTACAAAATCTGTCTGTCTTCAATCACTGTTTTGGAAACCAGGATAATTGTAGGTTGTGTCTACATAAATTCTAAAAAACTGAGTGATACTCCAGTTATTACAGAGTTACTAGCTATGTTTTGGTGACTTCAGTGCTTTGAATAAATTTAGATACAATCTTTATAGGGATCTGCTTTGTAACTCTTCTTTAAAATTTTCACTAAAAATAAGAAGAAGGAACACTGCATTAAAATGTCAAAAATGGTCCCAAAATATAATTTGGGATTTTTAAACTCTTTTAGAACTTCTTATTTTAAATTGATAATATAACAAATTGATAAATAATAGCACATTTTTTTCTCAGAAAGGGTCCTTTTATAAACCTGAAGGAAGCCTGAGAACACCAAGTTAAATTTATGTTAAATTGCAAAATTAAGAGTTAAGAATTGGATTTAAAATAATTGATGATAAATGCATTCAGCTTGACACAGATATCTTTATATAAATCGTTAACATCCACATAATCATGCAGTGAGCTAAAGTTGTGCTAAAACTCATTCTGTCCTAAGGGCCAGAATAAGAAAGGATGCTTTGGAATATGCCAATGTTAAATTAATTATTGAGTTACACTTTTAAAGCTTTTGTGGACCCTAATGTTATCTTAGATTCTATGACAGAGGTCTTAATTTCTGATTCTTTTTCAATAATATGGTCATTTGGTTAAGTAAGAGGAAGACTAGGGTGATGGCAAGAGACTAAAGGTACTTAATTTACTTTTTGTGAGATAGTTATTAAATATCATATTGACACTTAACATTGATGTCTACAAAAAGACTGGAGAGGTGTTCTTGTTATTCTTGGGAAAAATATAAATTCATACTTCAGAAATGTTATTTCCCTAGATCTCCTTTGAGAAGCTCCTGAAGGTGATTGTTAGGGATAGAGTCCAAAGAAGTGAGGTCTATTTTGTAAAATGAAAACATTTTTAAAATACTACTTGAAACAAGATGTCTCAATATACATTATAGAACAAAACTTTGTGTTTTTGTGGATTTATTTTATCCATCAAATGAGGTGCGTGGATAATGTTGATCTGGTGTGCATATACTCTGTAAAGAAAATCTACTTCATAGTAAAAAAGACGAGTGTCCTACCAAGTACAGTATTATAGCTGATACAGGAGAATCACTCATAAAAAGAACTCTAAGAAAATAAAGCTGAAGATGCTTATTTCCTGTCCTATCTCAATACTCACTCTCAGAATCAAATATATTCTTAGCGTTTGACTTGTTCACAGTTTTTATTTTTGCTAAAAACTGCATGAGTCCTGAAAGCCAGGGTTCAGACTGTTGCTTCCACATTGGTGCCTTTGATCCCTACTTGGGAAACCTACAGGGTAGGGTCGACTGGGTGTCTCTTGGGACACCCTCGCCCTGTGCCTAACTCAAAGCTAGGACCTCTCTCCAGTGCTACATGCCCACAAGTCACCGTGACCTTCTCATGGGGTTCTTAGCTCCTTGATGACCACAGCTCACCTGAGGCCCTTCACCCTCTCAACAGCTGACAAGCAGGGTCAGTGTTCCAGGGGCGGTTCCCCTCCAGTGACCTCCAGAGTCTACATCCGGGTTCTCATATTTTAGCGTACCTGGAAATACTTGGTGAAATTGTGAAAAGTCCTGCATGTTTTTGGACTGTATTCCAAGAAATTCTGTTTCAGGTGTGTGGAGTGGGGGTCAGTGTTCTGTGTTTTCGACAAGCACCTAGAGTAATTTTTGACTTTTGTCCAGTTAACGATTCATAAAAAAGTAGCTTCACTAAGATAAAATTTACATTTCATGCAATTTATGGATTTAATATGTGCAATTCAAATGCATTTAGTATTTTCACACAGTTGTGAAACCACCGTAAAGTCAGTTTAAAAACATTTTCTCTAGCCCCATAGGAAACCCCATACACATTATCTGTTAACTCTTCAAACCCTGTCCCCCACCAGCTCCTGGCTGCCACTAATCTACTTTCTATTGTCATGGATTGCCCCAACCTGGACATTTCATATAAATGGAATTATACTGTCTTTTGTGACCAGCTTCTTCCATTTAGCAAAAAGAAATAGTCATGTTGTGGAACGTGGTGTGGACTCATATTTCATTCCCCCTTTTACATTGCTAAAATCCCTGCAATTGCATGGTTTTATCATATTTAGTTAATCCATTCATCTGTTGATGGACATTTTTATGGTTTCAACTTTGAGACTACAATGAATAATGCTGATAAGAATATTCATATACAAGTCTTTGTGCAGATGCATGTTTCTGTATCTTTTGAGTGTAAATCTAAAAATGGCTTTGCTGTGTCATATGGTGACTCTTAAGTTGGAAAACCTGCAAACTGTTTTCCCAGATGTATTATTTTAGATTCCCACCAGTAATGGATGAGGTCACCGATTTTTCTATGTCGTCATAAACCTTTGTTATGATCCTTTTTACATTTAATTTAGTCATCCTACTTAGGAGAAAGTGGTACTACATTGTTAATTTATTTACAATTCCCTATTGACCAATGACATTAAGCATATTATAATGGACTTCCTTGGTTTTTCTATACCTTCTTTGGAAACATGTTTGTCCAAATCCTCTGCCCAGGTTCTAATTGATTCATCTGTATTTTACTATTGAGTTCTAAATCTTTATGTGTTGTGAATGCAAGTCTTTGTCAGGTATATGATTGGAAAACATTTTCTCCTATTACTTTGTGAGTAGTAGTCTTTTTACTTTCTAGATGTAGTTCTAGATGTAGATATAGAAGCACGGAAGGTTTTACATTTTATGTAGTCCCAAATTATTTTTTCTTTTGTTGCTTGTGCTTTTGATGTCCTATATAAGAAATCATTGCCTAACCCAAGAGCATGAAGGTTTACTCAGGTGTTTTCTTATAATTTGAACTCAAATTTCTCTCTCTGATTGATTTTGAATTTTTATTGCCTGCAGTGTGTGCTGTGGGTCAAACTCATTTCTCTTAGCATGAGTATGCAGCTGTCCCACCACTAATCTATGGGGAAAGACTCTTTTTTCCTCCCTCTAAATGACTTCTGCACCAGTTGGAAGTCACTTCGCCATACATGTAAAGCTCCATTTTGAGGCCCATTCTACTCCATTGATCACCATAACTCCTGGATTACTCTGAGCTGGGTTATGTTTTGAAACCAGGAAGGGCGTGTCCTCTCTATTTGCTCTTTTTTTAGATTGCTTGGCTATTCTGGGTCCTTTGGAATTCTGAATAGATTTTAGGATTAACTTGTCATTCTACAAAGATTCAAGTTGAGAATTGATAGGGATTTCAGATTTCTGTCAATCCTTATGGTAAATATTACCAAATTAACAACATCAAGTTTTGTGATTGGTGAAAATGCAGTCTTTTCTATTTATTTAGATATGTTGCAGTTTTATCAGAGATATTTTGTACATTTTTGATAAATTTGTATCTAAATATTTTGTTCTTACATTACTATGGATATGATTTTAATTAACATTGTAATCATCATCATTGCTAGTATACAGAAAGTCTTTTGCTTTTTTTGGTTAATCTTTTAAATGTAATATTGCTGAGCTCATGTATTAGTTCTACTATTTTTTAGTAGGCCAATTGGAATTTTTTATATACATAATCATGTCACCTACAAACAAATAATTTAACTTCCTTCTTTTCAGCATATATTCATTTTTTTCCTAATTGACTGGGTCCCTGAGTAATTCTGATGTGAGATGTTGGAAGGTTAGATCTGGAGCAATTTAATTAAAAATTGAAAAGACCAGGCCGACATTTCGGGTATTGGCAAGTGAAGATAGGGCTGGGGTTTCTGAAGCTTATAATTAAATCCCATAAGAATGGTATGTGTCCACTCCCTTCTGCATAATCATAGCTACTAAGAGAGAGATGATTGAGGACTATGAAAACTGTAGTAAAACTTATCTGTGGCTCTTCAGAGGATCACAAAAGCAAGTGTGATTTTAATGACCTGTCCTTTTTAAAGGAACAGCTTATATTTGTACAACTATCACACAATTTTTAATGCTTGCAATACCTAAAGATCAATATATTAGAAAAAGGAAAATATTTGATTTTTTTTAGTTCCAAGTTCATCACTCCATAGTTCTGAGAGGTGCAGAGATTAGTTAATCTTACCAATTTCAATTTTACTCACTATAAAATGAGAAAACCAATGCTACCATGATATCAAAATCCTCAGCAATGTCTAGCACATTGTATGGTCTAAAATATGCTTCTAAATACATTTAAATAAATTCTTTCTATACCATAATGTTGCTGCTCACATTTGAAATCTCAATTAAATTAAAGAACCATTTCTGGGCACAGGGGGCACATCTATAGTCTCAGCTACTTCGGAGGCTGAGGCAGGAGAATCACTGGAGCTCAGGAGTTCAAGGACAGCCTGGGGAACATAGCAAGATTCCTTCTAAAGCAAATTATTTTCAATATTTGTATCTTTCATCTTTTGCAGCCAACATTTAAAACCATTGGTTTCAGGACATTAAAAAGAGGGATATAGTCACAATTTTAAATATAGTTCATAGGAAACCAGAATTTTATTTCTGGTATTAATCATATTCATTCATGAAGGAATGCTGTCTCTTTTAGAAGACTCCCTAATTTGAACTCATAAAACCAATGTTATTTCACAATAAACTCTTACCACTAAGTTGTCCCAAGCCACCAGTATTTAAAGTGGTCAGTTCAACACAGATATGTGGATTCTTTGGTAGTAAAACATCTTTTTTCACTTATTTTTCTGGCATTTCCTTGAATACGCACACTAAAAAATGAACTAGGTCACATATTCCCTGACCATCTCTAAACACACTTGGGAGTAATAAAATTAACAGGACAGCCATTTCTGTCCTGAAGAGATTTTTTGATTGTGTATACAACATTCCAAATTGTGCATAAGAGACATAGAATTTACTAGAATCATTTTGGGGAATTTAGTTGTTTTGAACACAGATAACTAATTTTTCCTTTTTAATTAAGGGGTCCTTTAATTCAGAAAAGCACTGGATGCTCTGCTTTTTTTCACAGATTAGATTCACATTGGTACCCAACAGGGAGAATTGCAAAGGTGGATTTGGGACCTCATCCTCTTCTTTTTTAAACTTTTTGGAAACCTACATTTAAGCTTTGCCAAAAGCCATTAATGAAATAAGTTCAGGTCACCCTGAACTTGACCAGAAGTTGAACTTGTGCCTTGATTTAGAAATTCAAGCAAGAAAATGGGGAATTCTGGTGCCAATTCCTGCCAGGAGAGAAAGTGGAGGCAGGAATAGACACGGCTTGCAGCTGGGGGCTTCATCCCCCCTCACTGTCTCCTCCATCGCTGCTGTTTCAGAGGCCGCTGTGCATCTGAGGGCCAACCTCTTCAATCTGCTTCTCTGAGGCTCCACTGCTGACTGGCACACAGCTACATTAAATCAAGAGGAAACAAAGCCTGGAGATTGGGGGCTAAAAGGAGAGAAGTCAGAAATTTTTCTTCTGGCAAAGATGGATAAAAGTTTATTGGAGCCCGAAGGGCATGTCATGTTTTGAGCCTTCTCAAGGGAAAAAATACAAAGTTATGCATATAATTTAAATATAAAAGTGAATATTTATTTAGAATAAGAAACTGAATAGCTATAAGTTAATGGTATCAGAAAGCTGGCTAATACCACAAACATCAAAAGACCAAGAGGAATAGCATACACTTTTTATTAACTTACTGATCCATATCCATAATGTTGTCTTTTCTTATAAATTTGGACTGCATACTCTTCAGTCACTTCTTCTTAGGACACTGATTTTCCATTTTATCTAAAGAGAGTACAGGAGTGTTCAGCTTCCTCTAGAAAGGCTTATTTAAACTTGTTCTTTTAATATTTATAGTTGGGATTGGCTTGTTTCACTTAGCATGACATTCTCGAATTCCATCCATTTATCTGCAAATGCCACAATATTCTTCTTCTTTATGACTGAATAATATTCCATTGTGTCTATATACCACAGTTTCTTTATCCATTCATCTGTTGAAGGGCATCTAGGTTGGTTCCACAATCTAGTATTGTGAACTGAGCTACTATGAACATTGATGTGGTTGTGTTACTGTGGGATGCTGATTTTAGGTCCTTTGGGTATAAACTGAGGAGTGGGATAGCTGGGTCAAAAGGTGGGTCCATACCAAGTTTTCTGAGGAATTTCCACACTGCTTTCCAGAGTGGCTGCACCAATTTGCAACCCCACCAGCAATGTATGAGTGTGCCTTTCCCCTAATGGGGGTGGGGGTTGAGAGAAGAATGGAGGAACTTTAGATTGTATAGAGGAAAATAAGAGGGAGGAGGGGGTGGGGGTATGGAAAATGGTGGAATGAGACAGACATCATTATGTACATGTATGATTACATGAATGATATGAATCTACATTGTGCACAACCATAGGAAAGAAATGATGTACCGCATTTGTGTACAATGAATCAAAATGCAGTCTGTAAAAATAAAAAAATAAATAATAAAAAAAGGAAGTAAAAATAAAAAAATATATAGTTGAGATGTATAAAACATGTGAGTTACTATATAAACATTTCAGCTGTTTGTTGTAATGCCTCGGATTTGTGTGCTAAAAACATAGGCATTCTGATTCTTCCTACTTTGCATGATTTTGTTAAAATGTTTCCACATGTATGACTGTATATACTGCAAGATCTAGTATATTCCTGAAAAAGGAGAAGTCTTGTTTTATGTAGGTAATAGTGACCTATTTATCTGTGTACTTAGATCTTTCATGATCAGTGATTGAGGAATTTTCTCAGGTGGTTTTTGACTCCATGTGCTGCCAATGAAACTTGCCTACCACGGCCCATGTGTTTGGGGCTGGTCACACTAGGGGTACTTCATACTGAATTCCTCTCCCTATCAGAACAGAAGATATGGCAGCCTGGTGGGCAGGAGCCTGTCCTACAGCAGGGTGGCTGGCGATACCTATACATGAGAGTGACTGCAAGCCACATATTATAACTCACTAGAACCTCATTAATTGCAACTCTGACTCAACTTTGCCTTTATTGTAACTAAATTCTGGCAGCCACTGGATAAAATGTGAGAAAAGGAAAACTGAAATAGAAATAAATCATGCTCTTAAATAACTACAGTTACTATATCCCAATAAATATCTCACTCATAACAACTTCAAAACTCAGGACCGTGCAAACTCAGGACCACGCAAACTTACCACCGAGGTCTCATCTGGCGACTCTGAAATTTTCCGTGACTTTGTGGCAAATCCATCCTTGTTCTTTGCTCACGTTGGGATCTCTGGCAGTGTCTCTGTCTCTCCAGTTCTGCTTCCTGTTGGGAAAGCTTGCCTCTGTACTTCCTGCTTCCTCAGGGTAGCCTCTGCCATGGTTCCAGCTCCAGGTTGCTCCCTGCCTCTGGGCTCCCTCACCATGGCAGAGTAACCTCTCAGTGATTCTAATGTCTTAGTCGTTACTTACACACTTCCACTAGCTACTGCGGCCCTTGGTTTCCCGATCAGGTTGATGGCAAGGATAATGATAAAATCTGCAATCCAAGGAAGGAAGAGACAAACAGTAATCAATAAGCAGAGTAAGTATATGAATCCAACGGAAGGGCTGGAGCTGAGAATTTACAAGGCAAAGGGTGGAAAGAGTGTAAAAAGTTTGAGCCCATGTTTTGAGAGTTGACTGCTGATCCACTAAGCCCCACCCTCTGTCTTCCCCTTGTGCCACACACAGGGGCAAGGTGACAAGTGGGCCCACAGCTCCACCCTTGCTACTGATGGGAAGCTCAGAGTATGCATGGGACTCTCAGGATGGCCTCTCGTCTACCCACTGCGTAAACCCCAAGTTGGTCTCCTTTCCTTGCATCTGCTTAAGGCTCCTCCCAATTGCTTATTATATGAGTAAAAGCCATTTTATAAATTTTGTGAGAGTGTGGCACATCAGTATTGATATCTCAACCAAATTTTGGGTGGGGGCTCACCTGTTTCTGTGTGGTCGTCACAACAGACAGAAAGACATTCTGTATCCAGAACTCAAAATTCCTCAACTTTGTGAGACGTTAGTTTTACTTAGATATTGATTCCATGTACAGAGCCAACAATGGGTTTATTAAGGTTTGTTTCGGACCTGTGATATTACTGGTGGTCTTTACTGGTTCAACTTAGGAAACCATTAACACCTCCATGACTGAGCTGTTTCTCAGAAAGTTCTACAGAGACCTCCTTTAAAGTTGCCAAACAGAGACCATTTTCATATTTAGGTATTGCAATTTTTTTTCTCAGGAACTTGGAAGTAACATAAAGCCAAAAGAACGATTTCATTCTTGTTACTAGCAGAAAAATCTTGGAAAAAGTCAAATGACACCATTGTTTATATGTCAGCTGATGAACCCTGAAGATAAAAATTTTGATGGTGTTATTACATACATAAATGAAGCATTTTAGACATTTTGGGTGGGGTATGGAGATATTTGGCTCTGTTTTTGCTATTCTTCATTATGTCAGGAGAATATACCTTTTTTCACATCTACAAAGTGGACTTTTATTCATATGGACAAGGGAATGGACATATACCTTGGAAATGTGTTCCTGTGCATTAGAAAATATTTTAGTATGTATTTGTATGTGTAATGGAATATGAGATTTCTGCTCGGCAAGTAGATAATAAATCACTGTTGAATGAACACAGAAGATAATAAAAAGTCTGCTTCTTGCACTGAAGGTGTTTTCCATCTTAGAGTGATGCTATTTCTTCTTCTTTGCTGGCATTAGCAACATCTGACATCTACTTTATTTTGCATGTCATCTACTAAAGTATGGAACACTTTCTTTTTTCTTGAAAATATAGAAATGAATGAATACTTTTCCTTATCCTCCCACATTTTGGAAATTGGTAATCTCAGTAGTATTTTAGGAACCAAGAATCTAGAAGAAACCTTTTCCAAGTCAAGACAATGAGTGTGAAAAAGATGTAAAATAATCTTTCAAAATTTGCAAATGAAACAATTCATTCAAATAGTATTAGGTGAAAGCTTTGTAAGTAAAAGAGCATTAACTGTTATCAAACACTTGTGTATTAGTCCTGTCCTCAAAAATACTGCATTTCATAGAATTTTATGCTGTCATTGATGAGATGCTCCATTACTATATGTGCTAAGGAAAGAAAAAATGTTGCCAAATCTTATGGCACATTGTCTTCTTATTTCATATATTTCTTCTGCACATTTTTGTCTACTGTATCTTCAAAAGCATTTGTGATACAGTGTTTCATGAAAGAATGCTCAGTTTGGGTCTCTCAGCTATTCTTCTCAGCCTCTGGCACTCTTTCTAAAAGTGTTAACACTTGAAATTTCTAAAGCATTATAGATAGTGTAAAAATAAACCTTTTGTACATCAACAAAGATGTCCTTGCAAATGCCAATTAGTTAATGCATAAAACTAAATTGAAAGTTAAAAAAAAATCACCAAGTGTGCACATAAACAGTAATGAAGATAATGTCACCATTCTCCAGTGATATTTGGAAGACGTCATCAAAAGACATATTGTAGCCTTAGACACATTAAAATTCAAAAAAAATATGCATCTCAGGATTGCTGAAGTACTTCCAGTTGTCTGACCAAGACATCAACAAGGGTGCTGAGTCGTCTATGTTGGACCTGTGATCTGCCTATCAGAAGAGGTGTCTGAAGTCTTCCCAGCCAGGTAGGACAGTTAGACTGTCTCAGCTATTGCAAAATATCCTACATTCCACCTTTTAGACTTGAGATACAATTTTTGTTGTTGTTGCTTGTTTTCCTCAGGGCACTACTGATGATTTACTTCACTGTCATAGTCAAGATCTAATGGCGGTAGTATTCAAGATGGCTTAGCAAATCAGTGCAAATATTTTCTTACTTCTCTTTCATGGGTAATTTAGCAGCAGATGCAATGTGCTCAATTAACCTCTACAAGGAGTCCTTTCATAACTGCAGCCAGTGTTGGTGGCTGCAACAAAGGCTCATTTTTCTCTCACAAGGTATAATAAATAAGTTTGCTAAGCTCAGACTTGGTATTTCTTTTTTCTGAACCCATACCTTCTCTACTGCTCCCCTCCTCTCTCCTGTTCTGGAAAGGAGAAAGAGTCCAAACCTTGACAATCTGCTGCTTTTTATCCTCTTGGCAAGAAAAAGATTTAGCCTTGAGGACAATCATGAATGTCTAGTAGAATACATGGATCCAGAATAAGGACTTAGAAAATTTCTTTTCTTCATGACTTTGCTTGCACTAATACAATTGATATTTTCATAAGAAACAAATTACATTCAGCCATGTTTTTTCTTCAAAACATGTAAAAATGATGGCTATCACACCAGATTTGAAACTTAAACTAGATTTTAATTTAATAAATACTTCTATATATAAAATAATTAATTTTGTACTAAATATAGAATGAAAAGAATAAAGATCTTTCTTTGTCTCAGTGTTCAACATGGTAATTATAAGAGTTTAAGATGGGAAATTAACTAATAACAGGGAGAATGTTTTGAATCAATTTTTTTCAACCCAAAATAGAATGTTTAAAAAATCAGTCAAACAAAATACATAGAAAATTGTAGTAAAATTTAAGAAATACTGCCTCATAAATAAATTCCATATGAAATAAACTTTAAAAAGTTCAATGGTTAGTTTTATAATAAAAGTTAACTGCTGATTAACATATTTAGCATTTATTTTTCTCAAGACAATAACCATAGGGTACTCTTCTATAGTATAATGCAAGTGGACCTGAAGAAACACTGCATTTTGTAAATCTTCCACTAAGGTAACAGAGCATATTAGGAAAAAGGTAGAGACTGACTTCAAACCCTGTGAACAGAGTAGTACCAAAAATCAATAGTAACTGTATTTTGGAAAATAACAGGAAGAGTCTGGACAATAGCACAAATCAGGTAAGGATGGCCTTTTGGGGTACTGACTGTTGTCAATGGAGTGGGAATCCTGGCTTAGGGGCAGAGAGACAGCGATGTACCAACAGCTGAACCAGTGGGGCTTTGGTGGAGGTGGGCACAGGAGGAAATTCAACCTTCCTGAGCTCGTGTGCCTCCCTAGGAGGGAAACACTCGGTACAGGGAGCCAGGAGTCCTCAATTTACCAGTTATTTATAGGTTAATTGGTATTATAGAAGCACATTTAGTAGCAGAACCAACTCAGTGTGCTCTGAGGAGCAGATAACCCAATCCTTTCTTCCAAGAGTTTCCATTGTACTGGCAAAGCTAGGAAATAGAGATCCTTTGATAGATATTCAAATGTTTAAAAAAATCAATGGAAAAATGTCACTTCAGTTAAGAGAGAAGAAAATGTTAAAGAAAAATCTGATTAAGCGATGTGACTTAAGATATTAATCATTGCCGTGTGAAATACATTTTTTTGAGATGGGTATATAAAATGATTTGATCAGACTCTATGCCATCTATGTTACTAGGATCCTAAGCTGACTGGATATTTATGAGATGTATTATTCTAAATATCAAAATATTATCTCATTTGGTTGGTACATGTCACATTTGAATTAGCTTTAAATGATCAGTAATTCTGGCTCTGGTTTATTTAGAATTGCATTTCCCACAAAGGAAACCTAGGAGGATTCTAAGAGCAATTCCAGGGGTGGAGAGTGCTGTTAAAGAAACGCGATGGAGTCATTTAGCATCAGACACAGTGACATGAAGATGTCCCTGGAAGACTGAGAATGGATGAGCTCTATCATATCACAAGGACTTCCTTCCTCGATACTAGTTTAGATTACACTGAGGAAGCTTCTGATTTGCTCATTCTTGAGGGCGAATATGACTTTATCTTTCAGCATTACTAAGAAAAGCAATGCAATCTATTCTTGAGAGCTAAAAACTGCTTTAAGTCTTAATCAAATGGGTAGAGTCCAACAGTGAGTAGAATTTCAGTAGACATTCTCTTAAATTTATGGAGGAGCAGGAAATTGTCATGTGGCTTCTTACCATCCTGCCATTCATGCTTGACTGCAGAAAGCCTGCCTCAGTCATATTCTTCCAGGCTATCAGATGAGCCTTATATTTATCCAGTTTTGTATCTTATTTAACAGAGAATGATACTTCATGACAAGTGAAATAATTTAAGATATCTTGCATGATACTGCCAAACCTACAATTTTTTTTTTAACATTAAAAAATACTGAAACATCTGCTGTTTGTCTTGGTAATCTCTGAGGATCTTCTAACAACTATTTATACTTATACTCTTCTGTATTAGTGGGTTGTTACAGTTGTGTATGAATTTTGCCCCAAGCCTTCTGGACACCATTGAAGAGATTTTACATGAATATATGGCAACATACCATATTTCTAAGAAAGAAAATCTCAAGATATTAAAAAACCTACAGGAAGTCGTTTGATTGTCTCCACCATCTGACCAAGTATTCCGCTTGGAAAGAAACAGTCTCACCCACCTTCTTTTTGGCTCATGTCTTGCTGTTCTCAAGCCTGCTACACATTCCACACTCAAGTTACCACAGGCCTGTGTCACCCTCATGCCCAGACAGATTTGGTTAACCTGGAGTGAACCAGAAGGCTGGTGCCTTTTAAATAGTCCCCTAGATGATGCACATCTACAGTCTAGTGGCGAACCAGAACTCTAGGGGAAAGTCTCAAAGTGCAGGCTCTGAAACCCTAGAAATGCTGGCTTTGTCAGGGATTCTATGAAATTAAAACTATTTCCATAATAATATTAAAAGATGATTTGCCCTTTGCCTTTGGGACATTTGCACTGATAATGAAAAAGGCACTGGGCTGGGACTGTAGCTCAGTTGGTAGAGTGCTTGCATCGCATGTACAAGGCCCTGGGTTCATCCCCTGCACCACAAAGGGAAAAAAAAAAAAAAAAAAAAGAAAAGCATGAAGTTGCTGGAGGGAGCAAGACAGTGGCAACAGAAATCCCTGGTAGCTACCATGCCCTTTAGTCACACAAGGTCCATCAAAAGTAAATACATACATAATAAATAAACACATGCTATTTCAACTTAAGAATGTCCTTGATGTTGTACAAGTAATTTTAAATTTTATTAAATTTGACTCTTTTTAAATTTTATTAATTTTTATTAATTTTGACTGGTATATCTTGCAATATTCTGTGTGCTGAAATGGGGGTTCAATAAAGTCTTTCTATTGCATAAGGAAGCAAGACAGCAGGTTCAAAGAAAAGTACGTGTGATTGCTTGAACCAGGAGCTGAGCTAGCCAGCGGCTTAGCTTTTTTCTTTCTTTTTTTCTTTTCCTCATAAAATATCACTTTTACTTGAAAGAAAAACTGACAAACTATACTTATTCGGGTCCGAGTATTTGACAGACAGAAAAAAAAAAAATGAATCAATTGAGCCTGTCACTTCAAGGAAAATAACTGACCGAGTTTGTTGCCAATGGCAAAATTTGAACTTTCAAGTGAAAATTAGAATTTTGGAAAACTTGTCCCCATAATTGTGAGCTTAACAACTTCCACATCCTGACTTTTCTGGTCAGACTGGTGGTAATATTAAAAATGTGATTTTAAAAAAAATATAATGGAATGTGTGAACATTTAAAAGGTCTGCATACCTCAGTGAAGCAGTATTTTTCCAAATGAAAGATGCATAAGCTACAAAGTCATTCATGGGTAACAGATTCATTCAAATACAAGGTAGATCCATAGATTTTAATGTAACAGAATATGAAAACTTGCTGGCATCATTGCAGATTCCCCATTGCAAGAAACTTGAAGAAGCTAATTCTTATAGACAGCTGGTATAGTATCAAAAAATAAAATCTATAATAACCTGAAAAGGCTATTAAAATACTCCCACTTTTCCAACTTCATCTTTTGAGGCTGACTTTCTTAATATACTGAAACCAAAACGAGCATAGTAAAAGATTAAATGATGAAGCAGATATGGAATCTAGCTGTTTCTTATTAACGCAAAGTCTAAAGGTCTACAAAGATTTGACACAATGCCACTCCCCCAACTTAAACAAAAGCTCCTTGGAAATAGGTTAAAAAATGTGCAGAGTGTATAAGGATCTTGGGACTACTGAATTTAAGCAGGTCAAGACTCACTATGGCCTCTGTCTCCCTTCCTACCTGTCTCTTTTTCTGTCTGTCTCTGTCTCTGTCTCTCTCTTACACACACACACACACACACACACACAGAGTAACTTCAATGCCTCGATACTCACCCAGGTGAGATTCAGGGAATCAGGGAACAGTTGTAAGTTATTCATTTTTCCCTACCTCCCCCCAATTCCCTAGAGATTAAACCCAGGGGTGCTCTACCACTGAGCTACATCCCCAGTCCATTTTATTTTTTTTTATTTTGAGATGGGGTCTTGCTAAATGGCTGAGGCTGGCCTTGAACCTGTGATCTTCCTGCCTCAGTCTGCTGAGTCACTGGGAGTACAGGGTGTATCACCGTGTCCTGCTGCTTTTTTGTTCCTATAGTTCTGAGGTTGAGAGTCATTTCTGAGGATAGACAAAAGTGGAGTTGTTACACCAGTTGTCCTTGGTGAGGGGTCTGGAGTTGCCATCTCAAGAGTGTATCCCAGGTCTGTCCTCTAGTCACAAACCCGTTTAGGACCTGACTCGTGTGTCCTGGTACTTCTAATTCCCTTACGTGCTACTTTGAATGTAGATTTTATAGAGCAGGTCACTTTGAATAAAAATTACATCTCTGTCAGCCAGAGGGAGGTTTTAGGGCACATTTTTGACTTCAAATATGTTCCCTACTTTATCAGTCAGTGAGAAAACATGATGAAATGTGAGGATCCACAAAAATTTCCTCCATCTGTTGAATTTATTTATTATTTAAAGGTATGCTGTACTTTCTAAAAGCTTAGAATTTAGCAAAACAGGCAGATTACTGACAATGTTTATGGCATGCTTCAAACGATCTATTTACAAATCCTTTTAAAAAGGGAAATGACATCTGACTCACGTATTATTAACATTAAGTGATCAATATTTTCCTATTAAGCGAATGAATGGGCATTCATACAAAATTTTTGCCTTCTAACGGACTGATTCAGGGATATTTTCAGGCATTTCCCCCATTGCTACTGTTATTAGAAAAATATTCCTGAAGTTACAATTAGATTTATGTTTACATCCTTACAGGTATACAAGTTATGTGTATTTGCTGTGCACTTTCCTCTGAAAAGTTCACCAGAAAAGAGAAAATCAGGAGGAAAGGTATTCACAAGCACATCCTTTCAGTTTGGATGATAGAGGTGCCCTGTTTGGAAGAGACTGATCTAAGTGGCCCCCATGACACAGCCACATTCATATTTCAGCCAGTCCACCACAGTGGAAAGCTAATTTCATCAGGTCAAGTGCTGAGTTCATTAACTATTTATCAGAGGCTTGGCATTGAGCAGTACGGGGCTCCCAGCAGATGGTTGGGGACTTGAAATTCCCCATCACAACCGTATCTCGCATTCAGCTCAGGTGCACGTTCTGGGGGGATGCCTTCACTCTGTGCCCTCTTGGCTTCCGAGTCTGTGGGCCCCACTCCATCTCCCCCTCCTTTTGTCTTCTTCCTAATTTCAGCCCAGCTCGTCTGCTTTCAGACTGCCAGATCACTGTCATTTTGCAATGTTGCTTTCCTCCTCTTCCTAGTAGGGAAAGGAAGAGAAGTTAAAAATAATAACTCTTCTCTTGTTATCAGTTTTTATTTTTTGCCTTGCAACTTCGTAAAACTTCTGTTTTCATTTCTGCACACTATTGGAGAGACAAACTGATTTTCTAGAAAACAAATTGCCAATAATTGGTGGTGATGGAATTTGTTTCCAAACTCTCTGATTATAGTAATTATTTCTCATCATTTTGTCACGTCCACTTTTTAGATAGCGTGAACCCAAATCCATTAATTTTGGTGATAATTAAGAGGTTACTAATTACTTTTCTCTCACGTGCCAATTTCTAATTTATTGTATATTTTATATATGTGCTAAACTATATTTTGTATATGAAAAAAATGATAAATATATAAAATATACTGATGCACAAATGTATGTATAAAATAAATATGAAACTAAGTATCTTTAGGATTTAAACTTTATTTTCTCTTTATAAATCTGAGTATGTCTTTTGCTGCAAATTCTTTCTTTAATATATCTATTGGTTTTCAGTTTACAAGTTGTTTTGAATTTTTTTTCATTTTAAATAATGATAAACTGATAATAATAAAACCTCTCTGCCATTGAATGTCTGTCTTTGTGCAAGGTACTCTGCTAAGACATATCTTATGTAACCACATGCCAAACTATGAGGCAGGGATTGCTAATATGGAGGAAATGGATACTGAGACTAAATAATTTACTAAATGATTTTTGGAACACAAAAGTCATAAGATATGAATAAGTTACCTCTCAAGTCACCGACTTGTATCCATTATTCTAAATTGATATATGTAACCCAGAGTTTCAAATCACCTTCTATTATCAAAAATTGCTGAAATTCCTTTTGCTTTAATGAATTGTGCAAATAAGCCAAATATGGTAGATCTGGGCAGATGACATTTTCTCTAATTTTCAAGTACCACATGTATAAATTAATTATTTAATAGGACTTGCAATTTTGGGGGAATATTACATTTTTATTTTACCATTTGTTGTATTTTCAAAAATTTTGAAATAGAACAATGCCAAGGAGAAAAAAAACATAAAACCAGTAATAGCCATTATTAATATTAATGCTTAATTTTCTAGCAATGTTTTTATTTGCCAAAAATGAAATAGACTGCTTAGTAAGCTGATTTTTATCCTGTTAAATAATCTACACATTATTAAACACTTTTCAGAAACATCATTTTAATGTGTATATAATATTCTATCTTATCTTTTGCAGACTTTAGCTAATACTACATTTCTATTAATTCAAATTTTACTGTTGGAAAAAATTCTGCTTGAAAATTGTTTCATTCACTCAAATATGTACTGAAACATTATGTCTCAGTACTTGAACTATTTAAAAAGCACATAAATGACAACATTGTCATTTCATGAACAAATGATAAGAGAAAACACGGGAGAAAAAGAACTCAACAGCACTATGGAAATATTTGATGATAAGTACCAATGTCAGGAAGCACAGGTTTCTAAGGAAGCACAGTAGCTCACCGTCCAATTAAAGATGTATTAGAAAAACTTCCAGAAATCATTTATTCTAAGAGTTTGGAGCAAATATGGTGTTTCCCCACATGCTGCATCTCTGCTTCCTATTTCTGAGCAATTTGGTGGAGACATATGATTATCTCAGGCCAACAGAGTGTGAATGGAAGTGATGTGGATCGCATGTGGGTCCAGGGTACAAAAATCCAATGCATAATGTGCAGTGTCTCCTCATCTCCAGTGATGACCACCGAGGAGATGTGTTCCAAAATCTGTTACTACAGAGGTGCGACCTTCATTGTAAGCGATATCTGAGGGACTGCAGTCCCCATGTACCATGCTAGGGACAAATGAAGAGTATTCACTGCGATTTCAGAGTTACTTGTCAGTAGGCCGACCTATGCTGACTAATACAGATATGAAAATAGCATTGCAGATGTGAACCAGGCAAAGAGCAGGAAGCAGTGTTCTAAACACTGTGTAAACAACCAGGTGAATGAGCAGGGGGGTTTCTAGAAGGTAAATATTCACAGTCTTTAGATTAACTTTTGTTTACATCTGTGGACACTTCTTTTGATAACTGCTGATAAAACAAATTATTGAATCAAAAACACACTCAGCTTTACATTTTTAAATATCAATAATGAAAATTTCCCCCGGAAAAGTTCAAATCAATTTAGAGCCCTCTAGCTTATGGTAATATTTTGCTTTCACTATCCACAGACTGGAAAGTGTTTTCATTAGTATCTGCATAGTTATTGCTCTGTGATGCTATTAACTAATCTAGAGAATAATTTTGCATGAAAAGAAGAAATCATTCTCCACACCACCAGTGAACAATTGATGTGTTATTTTATTGTGAATATTGAGTAGAAATATCGATCTCAACAAGAGAAGTGCTTGTTAAGATAATATATATGTTTAGTTTACAAGAACTGAGACATGTTGATACACCTGATGTCAGTGGATATGGAGAAATGGGAATGACAAGAAGTCACACTTCTGTAATAAAAATGTCCTCAGAATTTTCACTAACAATATTTCCTATCTCTTTTATCTAGTGATATGTTTGTTAATTTAGATTAAAGATGACTATGGTCAGAAAGAGCTCATTGCAAACTATACCTGTATAAAATGAAAAAGGTTACAATATTTCTGTTTGCTTTCATATCAAGATGTCATACTGTTCCCCAAAGACATAATATTTATATTTGAGAAAGAACAGAACGTTTTAGACAAGTAGGATTTAGAAAACCAGAACTCTAGCTGGAGTGTTGCTAAAAAACGGTTGCCTGATTTTCAAGAAGTCAACCACCCTGAGATTCAATTTCCTTATGTGTATAATGAGGTATTTAGACCACATGGCTTCCAAGACCTACTGCTACCTAATAATAATCTAATTTTCTCTGAAAATAGCATCAATTGAATAAAAATCATCCCACATTTATATGAGTTCATCTGTTAGAACTCCTTTATGAAAGTAGTAATTATTTATCTAATAAGCTAAAATATTGTTTATAGGTAATCAACTGCAAGAACAAGCTCTTGGCAAAATAATGCTTTTCTCTTGCTTTGTTCTTGATGTTCTCCTTGCTATAGAAAATCTTTTCAGTGTAGTAGTCCATAGATACCAGCTGCTGCCTAAGGTATAAAGTGATAAGGGGATGCTCTCCCTATTGTAAGCATCTTAATTTAAAGAAATTGACAAAAATGGTCTGTAAGACCTAAAAGAATGAAGCAGGGACGTTAGAAATTTAAGCACCATGCTTGATAGCATTGCAGATTTTAGCAGGAAGGTCTTTTCAGTTAACCTCCAAATCAAGACACTGGGAAATATGATATTCATTTTAAGAAATTATCTCCAATGAACCTTGGTGAATTGTATTGCTGCTTTGATTAGTGATTTGGCATTAAAATTTACTAGCTTTTATTCTTTTCAGACATAATGCTCCTGGCACCAATTTCAGAGATTGAACTTTGATATACCAAATTCTGCCACATGTAGCAGCCTGGGCTCTGTGGGGTGGGTTTGTCTGGTGTGTAGCTTTGCTTTGAGGCTCTCAGTGAGGTACCCAATTCATTCCCACAAGGACAGAATCTGCACTGTTATTCTTACTTTTTTAAATATCTAATTAAAAAGATAATGCTTTCCTATGGAAATGAGGAGGCTTTATTGTACTGTGAGTGCTCTATGTAGCATTTCCAGTATCATTTTCATATATAGTTTTGCTTTCAAATGTACTTGGATGGAGATTTTATAGCAGAACGGGAAATAATAAAAATATAAAAATTAACGTGCTTCAGAGAGTACATTATGTGGTTTTAGCTTCTGGGAAATTGGATATTGGTTAATTTCACAGAGTGATCACAGATCTGAGTAATGACATGTTTGTTGGCATTTGGACTGTGGCTGCTCGGTCGCCTCCCCTTATTTCCTATCACCTCCACCTGTTTTTGATGGAAACGGCTGCAGTGTGCAGTCATTCTGAAGTCTGTTGTGTTTTGTTGAATTTACAAATTTTGTAGCTTTAGACTGAAGTCAATTTGGACCCACCACCTACAAATAGCTAACGAGGTGCATTATCTCTGATTGGCAGGAGGCAGGGGCATTGTGGGGTAGAGTGGGATGGTCTGTAACACCCATCAGTAGATAATTGAGTAGATCTCCAAGGGTTTTCTCATGCTTGACCTTACAAGAAAACCCCTAAGGAATCGTGAACTTTGATCCAAGAGCTGGACAGCCTCAGATGAACAACATTGCTACATTTGATAAATATCTGCTGTGATTATAATACCAAATATCTAGGTAATATTCTTGTCATCTCCAGAGGAAAACCCCTTTCTATTCTTGGTTCTTGGGAATGTCCCCACATTTGCTAATGAGGCAGGAAAAATAGTTAAAAGAGAAGGAAAGGAAACTTGGGTCCTTTCAAGGTCATGTCTCAGTGTAGCAGGGCTGAGAAACTAGAGATATGAAAAACCAGGTTCACCAAGGACCAGGCAGTTACTGTTTAAGCAGAAAAACGGATAGTGAGACATCTGTTGCCGAGTGCCCAGCCCCCCCTCGCAAAAAAGTCAAGGTAACTTGCTGTATCCAAGGGAGTGTGAAGAGCTTGTGGATTCAGGAAATGGGGAGAGGGTTGGGGGCTAACTTCCTTAACCCTGTAGATGCATATAAACCCCTGGACAGCAGACACCTCTTGGCAACCCTCTCTTGGGACCACCCGCCTCCTTCAGGAGCTCTGCTTACTTTCTAGTACTCCAACAAATCCTATTACTTTACTTTCACTCCCTGTCCATGGATTTCATTCTTCAATTGTGAGACAAAGAATCCACCCACCCCACACTCTGTGTTACACTAAGATTGACTCCTAATAAATGGTGTTGAAAAGTGATATAGTTTAAATATCTCTCCCCCAAAGTTCATGCTTTGGAAACTTAATTTCCATTGCAACAGTGTTAGGAGGAGGGACTTTTGAGAGAACAGGTCAGGAAAACTGAGCCCTCTTGAAGAGGTTATTTGATATTGTGGGATTAGATTTGGTATAGAAGTGAGTTTGATCCACTCTGTCCCAGGATTTGGAGAGTCTTTAACTATTATTTTGTTGCATAGGTTTTCTATGTTTTTTTCTTTTCTCTTCTGGAATAAACATAATATGAATATTTGTTTACTTAATAATGTCCCAGGGACAGAGAAGGGGGTGTGGACATTCTACTTTATTCTTTTTTCTATTCTTTTTCATTAAAAATTGTGTTATTTCAAAAAATTGTCTTCAAGTTCATCAATTCATTTTTTTAAAAAAAATATTTATTTTATTTTTACAAACTGCATTTTGATTCATTGTTCACAAATGGGGTACATCATTTCGTTTCTATGGTTGTACACTATGTAGATTCATAAACTCTCCCATATTTTTTCCTTGATTGAATTCATAATTTTCCCCAAATTCCATTTTTTTGTGATATCTGTTTGTTTATTGCCTGTCATTCAGACCTGGAATCATTTTCCTCATTGAAAATGAGGAAATGTCTCCCTGTATTATCTTGCATTTCACTGAGTTTCCTTAGGATTATTATTTTGAATTTTTTTAAGGCATTTTGTATATTACTTTGGGTTTTTGACTGGAAATTATTGGGTTCCTTTGGGAATGCCATCCTCCTTTGCTTTTCCATACTTCTTATGTCCCTATGCTCATGCCTTTGCATATGGTGTAACAAAGTCTCCTCTTTTAAATTTATGGAACAGCTTTGTGGAGAAGGATTTTTTCTGGCAGACAGAAAGTCACAGGTTGTTGGTTTCATTTTTGGTTGTGAATGGGCACAAGTGTGCTTTTCCATGTTGTAACAATTAATTTGAATTGTCAACTTGATTGGATTAAGAGATGTCGATGATGAAGAGGCTTCTGGCTGTGTCCATGGGGGCATGTCTAGGAATGATTGGCATGTGGGAAAGGAACCGAAGTGGAGCCCCTCCCTGAGTGTGGACAGCATGACCCAATAGGATAGAATAAAAGCTGAAAGAAGAGGGAAGCAGATGCAAATGCAAGCTCGGCCCTACTTGAGCAGGTTCTTGATTGCTACTTTGATCACCTGAGGATATTGGACTCTTGCTTCTTCACTCTTCCCAAGTGGACTCTGCCAGTGATTCTCCAGCTAGTTTCCAGAAGCCTTGGTCTTGGACTAGGGTAGCACTGTTGATCCTTCTTGTTCTGGGGCTTCGCCTCTTGGACTGCACAGCTGCTGGTTCTTCCAGCTCTCCAGCTGCAGACGGTCATTGTGGACTATCCAGATTTTGGTGGTGTAAGCCAATCTAATAAATCCCCTTTTTATAATCATACTTCCTGTTGATTCTGTTCCTCTAGAGAACCCTGACTAATACATATGTGAAGAGCTGTCTGCAAGTGTCTTCAGGGTTTAGACCTCACGTTTTGTGAATTTAGTGGTGTGACATTGCAGTCGATGTAAGCTGCCTGGGGTGTGTGACTTCAGGACCCGTAGTGAGCAAGCTTTGATAACCAGTTGTGGCCAGGCCTCTGGTAGTACCAGGGACAGAGAAGGGGGTGTGGACTCTGGGGGACATGTGCTGAGATCCCAGAGGCGGGTGTTGCTGGCAGCAGGGACCTCTGGCTGTGGAAGTGGTTTGGTGCTTTGGGTGTGGAACCTGGTGGATGTGCCCCATGCTCTCTGAATTCTGCAGGAGGCAGGTGGCCTCTGGTGGTGGCAGTGTCAGTTGTGGAGCACAGGGGATGTGTCATTGGGCCTCTTAGGGCAAGCTCTGCTGTTGAGATGAGAAGCCCAACAAAGACAACTGTAGTGCCAGGCCATGGAGCATGAGGAGCTCACCCCCAGGTCCTACAGGAGCTTGAGCGCCCCGTCGGTAAGGGTGTCTAGCAATGGCAGTGGCAGTTCTGGGGACTCTGGGCCACAGGGAATGTGTCTGCAGGTCCCACTTGGGTGGGTACTACTTGCAGCAGAGGCCACCCGTGGCTATAGGGGCTGGACCTGATCATGGGCCATACGATTTTGTCCTCAGGATCTGATTGTGTTGATGGTGGCAGCGGTGGCAGTGCCGGAAGGCGTGGACCATGGGTGGTGCATCCTCGGGTCTTGGGGTTGCGAGCTCCAGGACTGCAGCCGTGGCAGTGGGGATCTAGTGGACCAGGCCACAGGTCCCTGGGGCAAGTGTCTTTGTTCCTCAGATTTGCTGTATGGCATCCCCACTGTGTGGATCCCCCCGGGCGCTGTAGTGCAAGGCACTGTGTGAGTTCGGGTGCTGGCTCATAATTTCACACCAGGGTCTGGTTTGGTCTGTGAAGTTGCAGCCTTTTGCGAGTGGGAAGGTATGCTTGTGGGGCCTGGGGATGAGGGTATGTAGGGGCTTCTGTGCCCCATTATAATGTGACAGTGGCCATCGCTCTGCTTCAAGAGGGTACCATGCTGTAGCAGCTTGAGCCCTGGGGCTTTGGGGACACAGTGTGAGTTCTTTCTTTGAAGCAAAGATACAGTGCAAACTCCAGTCTGTTCCCATGACTGGGACCCGCGCTTGCCCAGGACTGCCAGTGTCCATGATAGGTGATAGGTTTCTCTGGGACTCTGCCCTTCACCTCACAATGAGACCCCTGGCCCCACCATCTGGGGAGGGGAGAGCATAGTCGTCATGTGCTCTGTTCCCCCTCTATGCTGCCATCTCATGTCCCCAGGTCATACAAGGTTTCTACTCTTTGTGAGCTCCCTTGCTCTCCCTCAGCTACTCGTCTCAAAATGCAGCTCTTCATGTATTGTTTTGTTCTTCTCTATGGAGAAGGGAAGCACTGGGCACATCTATGAATCTCCATTCATGCCCCCAAAGTTGTACTGATACAATATGAAAACGCTCACCTGGAATGTAAGCAGTCATGGAAGCATTTCTTATTTTCTCATTACCTCCCCTCCACTGTACCTACCACATTGAACATCTCTAAGGACTCCATATTAGTATGAATTTTCACAAGAGCACACCCTGAGATAAGGGTTTGAGAGCCAGGGAGTTTAGGGAGTAGAAGGGGGAGACAATTTTAGGAAGTATGTTGAGGGAGTGGGGGAATGAAGCAGGGAAGACAAGAGACACATAAATGCCGTATTCATGTATGGGGACGCCTTGTTGGGTAGCTTCTTAAAAGAACAACCCATCCAATTTTCCCAATGAAGGCAAGGAGCTGAGACACTTACCATTAACTCCTTTCTCTTACTGGTTGAGGGTTACTCTTAGGGTATGAGGATATATCTCGCCTGCTCTTTGAATAGGACAAGCAGTTCTCTGCAGTCACAGAAAGCCCTCTTGCAGAGACATGTGGGTTGGGGCGGGCAGCCATTGAACTATGTTAACACTATCCACAGAAGCTGAATTTGAGCACTAGGCTCTGCCAAATACTTCATATGATCATAAACTTTTATTTGAGATCTTCCAAAAATGGATCTCTCTTTATTATCCAGCCTGTTTCTACACTTGAACATTTAATTCACTGATGCAATGTTCTTGCAGTTTTAACATGACAAGATAGTTATTGACTGCTTTCCACCAGGGCTGCTCCCCAAGGTCTCATCCCAAAAAAGCCTGTTTCGGGGGAAGAAAGCATTTGTATTATAACCATACTAACAGCTCTGGGATTGTTATTAGCTACAAATTAGTGATCTGATTGGTATTTATAGCACTTGTGTTTATTGATGCTGCCAGGTGGTATGTTCCTTTCTGTTTGTTATTCTACTCTTGCTACAAAAGCCCAGTTTATGTTTCTGTCCTATCATGAAATCATCCCCATGAATTCTAGTAGTGTTTTCCTCTATAGTAAATATTTCTGACTTTTTATTAGTACAGTTTTGTACTATTTTCATGTGACTTAATATATTTGAGTTTATGTACAAAATTTGCTTTAGAATCAGGTTTCTAACAATAAAGCTCCAAAGTCAACCTCTTTTTGGCAATTGGCACCTGGGCAAGTAGTACCTGCTGCTTTTTGGGATAGGTCGATTCTCTGTTGAGAGTTACTGAGATACCACTCTCCCTTTTTTCTGCTGTAAACATTTATTACTTTTCATTTGCCAATCAGCTTTACTCCATCTTTAGTCTAAATGTTAGCCATAGACAGAGATTTCCTGATGTAAATATACTTGGAAATAATTTACTATTTGGGGAAAGTGCAAACTCTTTTATGCATAATTAACAATATAACAGTTATTTTTCTATCTATAATATCTTGTTCAATAACATTGCAACACGGAGAAAGTAAATGAACGAGATTGCTCTATAGACCAGTGATTAAATAAAATTATTCCTCTTCTCCTTAACTGAGGTGCTAGACAAACAAGAATTTGTAACAGTAATGTAATAGAGCATAGATGTTTTTCCTACTTTTAGCTTATAAAAGTATGTGTATTGATGTTTACTGTATTCTTACAAATTCAATATGCAGTAGTGTATTGATAAATGTTTAATGATTATCTAAGGAAAACTGCTTTGCTTTGTAGTATTTGTTGATATCAGCTATGTAAAAAATTTCACCATCCCATTTCAACCAGCCGATATGATGTCAATGAAGACAAAGGTGGAAAGAAATGTGTTAAGCACTCTATTGCTCGATATTTCCACCACACAGTACAGCAGATGTGGAGAACTTCACAGAAAATAGTAAAATGTAGCAAAACAATTTAAAAATTATAACTTTTGAGGATTTATTCCATTTCTTGTGAACAAAATTCATCTTATTGTAATTCATATAATTAAAATTTTTATTAATTAATGTGTTCAATAAATTGGCTTACAAAACCCTGAAAAATGTAAAAATTGCTCCTGAGGCACCTGGAAAATAGTTCATTTTAAACTCTGAAGGTTTGTCCCTTTTAGTAGGTCATCATAGCTTTGACCAATGTCACAGAGCAATGACAAGATTGCCCCCGTTTTTATTCCTCTAGTATATCTGAGATTAGATTTATTGAATGAATTCTGCACAACTATTTGTCACTTACTATGTTTACTTTTGGATCATCTGACTTTCCACCTTAAAATTCTATCACAGAAAGAAATTGGTGCTATAATTTAATATCTTGATTTTTGCAACAAACCCCACTCTATGTAATAGAGTGTTATTTTTACGTAAATCATGTCTTTTACTTAAAGATGAACTAAGAGGAGAAATTTTAGCTGGAAATCGAAAGCATGCAGAAAGGAAGATGTCTTCGAGTCTTCTCCATACACATCATTGGTGAAGGCTCCTGCTTTCTTTGTGGTCAGGCCTGCTGTGCCCAGTGATTGTCCTTCCCAAGTCTCCCTGGCCTCTGGGGTTGGATGTGCTGGAACTGTCATCTGAGGACCCCTGGAGGACTCTGATGATTATTTAATTTTGTGCTCTAGCTCAGGTGGTTAATGCTAAGGCTTTAATATGTGTGGTTGACCCATGGGTCCTTTTGCAATTATTTCAGGAAAATAACCACAATAGGTTTAGAAGGAGCTTTCCATTTGGATTATTTTACATTCTATTTACATGCACACTGAGAGGGAAGAATGATGATCAAGGGCATCGAGTGTCTGGTTATCTTCAATTTCCTTGGTCAATTTTAAGCAGTTTATATTTCTTTTACTGTGTCAGCACTGGTTATCATTTCTAACTATACTTGAAACACTGTGATTTTCCATAAAGGCCAAGGAAAATGGTTAGAAGAGAGCCATTTTAGCATCTGTAGAGAACATTTCCAGATCAAATTGAATCTGAGTAATGCTCTTCAGGCAATTAATTGTATTTGGTTTAGACATTTTTTCTGAATCTTGTTTTTTTTTATTTTAATTAAAATAAAAACCTAGGTATTGAAATTGGAAGTCTCTCTCTCTCTTAAAATTTTTTACTTAGATGCAGGAAAAACACGGGATTTAAAATGCATTTGTATGCTGGGTAGTCTGTGACATTAAGTTCTAAAACTGAGAAGGCGCCTGAGAAGGAAAGTCTGTTTCACTTTAATACAACAGTGACAGTCCTCCTACTCTTCTGGCCTTTCAGTGTCATTTCTCTTATGATCTTGCTCAGCAGCATGAAAATTAAATGACATTCAGGAGCAAATCCTCAGATGGCTGGGTGGATGAGGTTTGTTAGTGTTCTCGGATTTTATTTTCTTTCCTCTTCGTTTTTCTCACTTGCTATATTTCATTTTAAAATGAAAGTTTATTGGTTTTGGAAGTAAGGTCGTCGCAAATCGTAAGTGAGATAAAAACTCCTGGTAGAAGTGATTGTGTTTCCTATGTACAAGAACCGGGCTTCACTTTTTTTTTAAAATTAAGGTCCTTCAGAAACTATAACAAATAATATTGCTTCTGATTACAATAAAGAGAATTTGGTTCATCACCACATTTGGAAATTGTGTATTATGAAATCTTTCATACATGCTCACAAGTGGAGAGAGCCAAGGTTCCACACCCCTAGTGACCAACACTCCTTCAGTTTCATTTCACTGTCTCCTTCGTTTCTGTTTTCCTGAATATTTTAAAGCCAATCTCAATGTCTTCATCATTCAATTAGTAAATATGGTCAATTAGGAATATGGCAGCACTGTTCATTAAATGAAATATTTAGCCCAATATAAGTTGTGTGTTTGCGTGTGTGTGTGTGTGTGTGTGTGCGCACATGCCCATTTGTGTGTGTGTGTGTGTGTAGATAAAAGTTTTCATCATGGAAGACGTTAGATTTGAATTTTATCATCAGTTTTCCACTTTGGGACTCAGACCTTTCTATCTCACTTGGAAAACTCCATTCAGGATAAAAACAAAAATAAAACATAACAGACCATCAGTGTAAAATAGTCACATTTCTTCTAATTGGTAGTAAATGGCTGCTTAAGGAAACACATTGGGAACAAAAATTCCTTTACATGGAACACAATACTCAGAAGAGGATCATGTGGAGAGAAAAAGACGTCCTGCTGAAGCACAACCCCCTTAGTGCAAATGAAGTAAATTTGGGAAGAGTGGAATCCTGGCTTTGGGATTTACCACTGATGAAGATACACTCCAACTTTATAGAGTTGTTACATGGATTAAATGAAACAGTATAGGAGAAAGTATTCAGCATTTGTAGGTGTTTACATGAAGAGCATCAGTGTCTTACACACAAGAGAAATTCTATGATATTTTGTACTTTGACTTGAGACATTTATTTTTTTCTTTCGAATATGTGCTTTCTTTAAAGCAACTTATCTTATTTCCATCTTAAATTAGAGAAAAAAAATTTTTACCCTGATTTTATCATATTCAATAGATAGTTCTTTTTCACACTATTGTTTTTTAAATTGTGATTTTTTAAAATTTTTACTGAATTTATTTGAGCTGTAATAAATTTTTCTGAACTAAAGTTTGCAAAAGTTGTCAATTCTGGTCACTTTCACTTTCACAAAATACTTGTTTCACGTGACAGACCCATGGGTTGAATTTTTCTTGCTATGATTCAAAACAAATTATCCCCAAAGCAATACATTTCTTCATTAATCTCTTCCAAATGCACTTTCTTTACACTTCCTTTGAAGTTTAAGATTTTAATTTAATTTTTTAAATAATGGTTACCACTTTCAAATAATAAATGGCATAGAATCCAACAAAAATGCTTTGTTACCATTTCAATTTAATTACGTTCTGTTACACAGAAACCTGATATTGAAGTGTTTACGATTATTTAAAACTTGAGTAAAATCCATGCAGGAAGTATGTTTTTACTATGTTATAGAAGTTGAACATATGATGTGTTATTTCTATTTTCATTAAAACATGAAACTATGTGCATCTTTGTACTATAAAACACTTTATTAACTATAGTTACCACCTATATGAACAAAAGATCTTATTAAAAGTCACTTGGATACAAGGATATTTTGGAAAATATCAAGATATATAAAGAGAGCAAGAAAAGATGAGGCAGAATGATAAAGAATAAAATACATTACCAACTGCACAGTTCTTGTGTTATATCTATATATATATATATAACTATATATATATAAAACTATATATATATATATATATATATATATATATATATATAGTTGATGTGAAGGTCCTGTAACAGTAATTTGGAAGTGTCATCACTGAAAAGAACTCGATCATATTTTTATTTATGGTGATGATGATGATATGCAATAGATAGGAGTTAAACTGGATGTTTGTGCCAAGTTTTGAAATTTAAATATACCCTAATGAATACATGACTATATATATATATATAGTCATATATATATATAACTATATATATAGTCATATATATATATAACTATATATATAGTTCTTGTGCTATATCAGAAATAATCAATGGGAAAATGCAAACCTAATATTATGAGTAATTGTATTTCATTCCTTTGTCATGTATTCATTAGGGTATATTTAAATTTCAGAACTTGGCACAAACATCCAGTTTAACTCCTATCTATTGCATATCATCATCATCACCATAAATAAAAATATAATCGAGTTCTTTTCAGTGATGACACTTCCAAATTACTGTTATAGAACCTTCACATCAACGCTCAGAAGAGAATATTGCATTTTTTTTAAAAATTTTTTTGTTTTAAGTTGTTATACATGCCAGTAGAATCACTTTGATACATCATATATAATGGAGTATGGTTTCTCATTCTTCTGGTTATACGTGATGTAGAATCCCACCAGTCACATAGTTATGTATGTACACAGGGTAATAATGTCAGATTAATTCTACTATTGCATTCAGTTTTACAAACAAGCAACATCAGAAAACAAAAGGGCTGACTCGAAGATGTTACAAAAATGCCTTAAAGCGGCATAACCAGTATTACATTTCAGATCAAACTGTTCTTAAGCACTCTTTATGCAAAAGCCCATTGAAAAGTGGCATTCCATTTAACCACATGCAAAAACCAAAAGTGACTCTTCTACTGAGGGAGATAGCATCAAATTATTTTATAGATTTTTAATATTGACTATCTGACACTCAGTCAAAAATAATCTGACTGTTGAGAAGATAAGAACAAAAACCAGGAGAAACCATTAAAAATGGGGTCAATCCCCAGGTTATCAATGTGGACAGCAGCATTGTTCCATATTCCAGATAGCACAGTTATAAATAAATATCTTTAAATGAACATGCTTAATGTGGTTAAGAATATTTTTTAAAGAAAGACTTTCAATAAAAAATTGAAACTCCCAAAGATTGAAGATGTCTCAAGAAATACTAAAACCAAGTAAAAAAGCCAATGAAACATAGTTGAAAAAGAGAAATAATAAACTGGAAGGTAGAAGAGAAGACATTATTGACCTCAAAGCACAGAAAATAATTATGTGGAACACAAAAGACAGAGTGTTATAGTTTAGATAAAAAGTGTTCCCCAAAAGCTAATGTATTAGACAATGTAAGAGATTGAGAGGTGAAATAGTCAGGTCATTACAGCCAGAACGTAATCAGTGCACTGGTTCAGTTGATGGATTAACTGGGTGGTAACCGTGGGCAGGCAGGTTGTGGCTGGAGGAGGTGGAGGATTCCAGGTGTGTCTTTGAGTCTATATTTTGTCCTGTGGAACAGAGTTCTATCTCTGTTTCCTGGGATCATGTTCTGAGATTCTTTTCTTCTCCACACCTTTCCACCATGATATTCTGCCTCACCTCAAGCCCAGAGCAATGGAGTTGACCATCGGTGGACTAGGACCTGTGTAACTGTGAGCCCAATATAAACTTTTCCTTCTCTAAAATTGTTCCCGTAAGGTCTTTTGTTCACAGCAGTGAAAAGCTACCTAAAACCCAGAGTAAAGACACATCAACACAGTGAGAAAGTTTAACAGATATTGTATTTGAATAACAGTGTAGAGAACAGAAAAGAAGATAGAAGCATTATTTGACCAATTTTTTTGTTTGTTTGTTTTTTGCAAAGGGGACAAATACCATCAAGTAACAAATCTGCAGAGACATCTGAACAGAAAACAAGATAAAGAAAAATAATTCACCTCTAGCCATATTATGAATTTTTTTGAATTTCAAAAATGAAAAAGATAATAAAATACATCTATATAATAAAGAACTATCACCATCATAAGAAGAACAATAAAGTTGACAGTGACTTCAATAAAAGCATTGAAAGTCAAGAAACAAGGGAATTATTACATGAATCAAAAAAAGAAAATATGTTGAATATATGTGAATTCAATAAGAGAAGTCTTTGAATGTGGAGTAAAAGCAAATTCAATGAATTTATGACTTTCTCACATGTTCTAAAAATTAACAAAAATTGATATTCAGTCATTCTGAAAGGTAAGGAAAATATAGAATAAAAATAGTAATAAGAAGGTTAAGTGTAAATATTTCTTTGATAAAGAAAACATTGATAATGACCTTTAGTCTGCTGGGGCTTGCAATCTCCACTTAGAGTACATACCAGAAGCACAGAAATTAGGCAAGGAGCAACTGCACCCACATATAGGGAGAGAGTCAATAAATTATGTTAATTTTGGTAAAGCAAAACCTTTTTGGTAAGGACTGCAATATTAGTGAAATGTTGGAAAATAAAACCCAAGAAGTTGTCTTCCATTGACTGGAGCATCCTGTCTAGAATTCCTTAGAGATTCATAAAAGGATATTCACAATGTTGAGTCATAGTAAATGAGGTTGTAGCTAATGAAATGGTGAATTGCACAGGTAACCTGTCCCCTGTGGTCCTCTATCAAGGGAGTAGAAGAGACATGTTAGATTCCCATGGTGAACTCCCAGAGCTACAAAGCACCATCTCAATCCATGTGGCCCCATCTCTTCTGAAGAAGGTAGTGGATGTGATTGTTGCCTACCTAATCAACTGTTTAAGAGATCAAGAAACGTAAAGGGCATTGACAGGTCAATATTTGATGTTTTCAATAATTATTAATTAATGGTTGAACTCCAGAGATACTAGACTCATACTCTGAAGTACATTTGAATAAAATAATATTTTTCAGCAATAGAATATTACATTGCTTTCTTGTCCACTTTTTAAACACATAAAATGGACAAAATGATGCAATCATGATAAAAAGAAATCTAACCTAATTTAGCATGTCTTTTAATAATTTTCTTCATTCTAATACCTAAAGAGATATTAGACATTTAGAAGGTGTGGTGTTCAATTTCATATTTAGCTAATATTTATTTGCATATTTAGCTAATATTTATTCATTGCATGTATGTGGTATGTTTCCTCCTAAGCACTTTTATACAAGATGAATTGAGTATTTAACTCCTATGAAACTATTGGGAATTATTCTTTTTTTCATCAATTATGTAAGACCTTTAAATAATAAGTGGAATTGCTGGGATTCTAAACTATATGCTACATTTCCAAGTTCATAGGCATCTTAACGATTAAACACTAAGTTTATAAGCTAGCTTGTTAAAGTACACCTAAGTTCAGTAACGAGGACACATTCACATGTCCAACTCAAAGTAGACAATGACAAAAAGTGACTCATCAATCCCTCTCCTGAACTTCATATATCCCATATAGTGATTTGAAAACAAATCAGTGTATTAGAATAAGCAGTTGAAAATGAAGGATTGATCTTCCCCATTGATCATCTTCACAGTTGAGTTTCTATAGGTTTTAGGTCACTAGTCAAAATCTTATCACTTGGTTCACCATTTTGATTTTTTTTTTTTACTTTTTAGTTATTGCTGTTTGATTTTTGAATTATTAATATTTTATACCCTTCCTATGATCTCTTTGACACTCTTTATTTGTAGGTAATTATTTATTATTTTTATTATATTGGTCTTCAGTCTATGATTTCTACTATTTTGTGTATTAGTTTGGAAGCCAATTAGGAATTTTTAGAGAATAATTTTCTAAGGAAAGGAGGACTGTTAAAATCTTTTTGTCTGATATTTCCTGTTTTGAACACGTTTCTACACATGGAGTTTAATTTTATACTTTATAATATGTGCAACATATTCCATATTTCAGTAAGTGATTTAGAAATATAATGATTCTTAACTATTGTATATGCTAAAACTGGTGTAACTACTTCACTAAATGCACACTTGGATCCTTAACAAGCAAAAATGAGAAACCTTTACTGGCAAAATCAAAGAAAACTATATTTGAGTTTTTATTTTTGCTTTATTACTATCTTGAATGGAGGTATCCATGTGTTTGTTCTTTTTGCCCTCAACTAAAAACCTAAAAATGGTTAAATCTATTCACACTCCCTTGCTCCATTTCTTATGAAAGATATAAAAATAGTACTTTGAAATGATTGCTGGTACCTATGATTGACATTATTATGATACATCAGCAAAAATGGTAACTTTTCTAATGAGTCTGATGGACTTCTGACCTTCGTTTAGGTGTGAAAACTTTCTCACAGAACTCAAATGAATTTAATAAACATGTATTGAAGGAATGACACAAAAAAGCAATGTCTCTCAGAGGCTGAGAGGTCACTATCTTCATGGATTTCATAAAATAGGCACAATATATTAATAAATGACTCAGGTAAAGTGGAGGATGGGCTGGGTTCTACAATGAAGGGACTTTAGTGACATGCAGGGCTGCAGGGTTAAGGTCCATGAGGACCCTCTGAGACAGGTTTGTACAGTACCATAAGTTCATAGGTTACCAGAACCTCAAAAATAACCCAGTCCAAACGTTCTCACTTGAAACGTAATGAAGTAAACAGGAATGTCAAATGACTTGCTCAGCAACTCCACCACTTCACTGATGGAGAAGAAAGAAGGTCAGAGAGCTTTGACTGCAGATCATGCAAACAGAGCCTTCGGTGAGTGGTCACATTTTCCCAAGGGAAAGCAGAGGATGATTCCAGGTTTTGGAAAGATCAGGATAAAGCTGTGTCAGCGAAAAAAAAAAAAAAAAAAAAAAAGTGAAAGAAATGAGAGAAAAGGAGAAAGAAAAGTCTGAGCCATGACGAGTAGTCTCTGTGGTTGACAGGTTAGGATTGGCACGTGCCATGTGCTCCCTGAAGCTGTGTCTCCCAAAATGAAGATGCTGAAGTTCCAACCCCCAGTTGTTTGGAAGTAGGGCCTTCAGGCTTCAGGTCACTACTGTAGGTAGGAAGTAGGTGACCAGGTCACTCTATGTGAGGACGTAAATGCAAGTTAGCAGTCTACGGGCCAGGAAGAAAGGAAGAGAGTCCTCCCTGGAAAGTGAATTGTTCAGCAGCTTGACCTGGGATTCCTAGCCTCCTGAACTGCAAAAGGAAAGCTTCCGTTGTTTACACCAGCTGGACTGGTCTGGGGTGTTCACTACGGCAGCTCAAGCAACACTGTGCATACAGTTAACATTGCTGTTATGCCCACGTAAAATTTAAGAGAGTGGAGTTCAAGTTATGCTGCTTTTCTCTCCTCACAATAAAGAAAATTGATGTGGTCTTAAGTCTGAAGACTGAGAACTCAGGTGTAATATCCGTGTTTTATTCTGCAGGCAGAATTCCTTCTTCTTTCCAAAACCACAGCTTTGGATGGGTGTGGTGGCATGCCTGTAATCCCAGTGGCTTGGGAGGCTGAGGCAGGAGGATTGAGAGTTCAAAACCAACCTAAGCAGTGGTGAGGCACTAAGCAATTCAGTGAGACCTGGTCTCTAAATAAAACACACAATAGGGCTGGGAACATGGCTCAGTGGTCAGTGCCCCTGAGTTCAATCCCTACCACCCTCCCTTGGCCTCCAATTGATTCTTTGAAGCTGATCTGTGTTATGGAGGGTAATTCAGTCTAAGAGGATAAGAGGCAAGTCTACTGATTGTAAATGCTAATAATATTCAACAAAGCAAAGCAAAACAAAATAGCCTGGCATGGTGGTGTACACCTATAATCCCGGTGTCATGAGAGGCTGAGCCAGGAGGATCACAGGTTTAAAGCCAGCCTCAGCAATTTAGTGAGGCCCTAAGTAACTTAGCAAGACCATACCTCAAAATAAAAAAAATGCCAAAAACAAAAAAAAAGAAGGACTGGGGATGTAGCTCAGTGGCAAAGCATTTCTGGGTTCAATCACTAGTACCAAAACACAAACAAAGCAAAACAAAAAACTTTAATAGCAACATTTATACTCGTATTTGTACAACCAACCATGTCCATATGCTAAGTTGAGGCATAAATTGACCATCACATGGACTACAAAATCTTTATATAATTCCAGGTTATAATGAGTTTTCTCATAGATATTTTAATTTCAAATTTTATAGTTTCAGTTTTATATTTAAGTCAATGACCTATTTGAGTTAACTTTTGCTAAAGGTATGAGGTAAAGGTTGAGGTTCAGTTGGGGGAAGGGGGCAGTATATGTACACATGGATCCTTGTATGTGTGAGCCTGTTCTGTTAATTCTGTTCCATTGACTTATTCTATTCTTACGTTAATTTCACATCTTGGTTACTGTAACTTTGAAAGAGAGCAGTGCTTCTGATATTTTTTTCTATAAAAAGGTATTTTGGCTATTCTGTCCTTTGCTTTCCCAGTTATAATATGTAATCAGCTTCCTGATTTCTAGGCTGCTATGTTAGTTACCTGCAAATGGTATACAGGGTCATGTTCTGGGCACAGATGTGTTCAGAGGAGTGAAGGTCAGTCTGTCCTGTTAGCCAGTAAGTGGCATCCTGGGAAAGGAATGTAAGTGGCAGAGAGATATCTAGCTCAGGATTATGAAGGTGAGAGGATAGCTCATCACAGACTGTATTCTGCCCATATAGGACATATGAAGATTCTACTAGGTATGGCTCATTTCCTGTGTGTGTGTGTGTGTGTGTGTGTGTGTGTGTGTGTGTGTGTGTGTGTGTTTGGGGGTCCTCTTTCCAGTGCAAAGGTGTAGAATCTATTTTTTGCCTCCTTTACAGTTTCTGAAATTTAGTCCCTCTGACCTCTCCCTAGTGTTACTAAGTCAGGTGCATTTGAACATTCCTTAATTTTATTTTACAACTCATTCAGAGGCCACTATCCTGCAACTTCTCTGCACAAAACAGCTAAAGATTCATGAGGTCTACTACTCCAGTACGTTAGCCAGCATTTATTAGTGTAATACCTATTGAGGCAATCAACTTACTGAAAAACAAGTTTTATTTTGACTCAGTTCTAGAGGTCCTAGTCCAAGATTAGGCAAACTCTTTGCTTTTAGGTGTCTGATGGGGCATGAAGTCATGGCAGGAGGGCATGGTAGAGCCAAACTGCTCTTTGCACAGCTAGGAAAGGAAAGAGAGAGAGGAGGGAACCAGGTGTCCCCTACTTCCCTCGAGGGCATACCCACACCTCCTGTAGACATTCCTATAGACCCTACTTCTTAAAGGTTCCACCACTTCCCTATAGCACCATTCTGGAGAGATCTTTTACACATGGGCCACTGGGGGACATTCTGGATCCACGCTGAGACATACAGTGAGCAGAAGAACATTGCAATCCTAACATTAATGAGTGTATTAGGTGGGGAAGAGGGACCCCTACTTCCAAAGATTACCTTTTTAAAAATCTAGTGAGAGTAGCATACACATTTGAAAGATGATTGATGTTCCTTAATTTTTTTTTTCTCAGTTTGTCACCAATAATATTGAGGGACTTCATTTCAGGGTCATTATTATTCTTTGTCTCCTATGATTTTCTAAACACTTCATATCCAGAGAACCATGAAGCAACAAAATGGTGGCAGACAAGAGTGTGTTCAGTTTATTTTCATTCTCTGGGTTTATTAGGTGAGAGAAGAGATGAGGAAAGCCTCCTATCTCACCTCTGTGCCTCTCCCCACTCCCAACTCCATGGCCACTGTATCTCTTGTCTCTTATACATTTGAGCATTGGCAGAGTTTCTCAGGAAAGTCCAAGCTGGTGGTGGCTTCTCTAGCCGCAATGACTGAACCAGTTGTGCTTATAGTTTGATCCAATCAATTAGGTACAGTATTGATAAATAAAATAAAAGTCATAAGCCTAGATTAGATTTTAAGAAGTAAATTATTTCTCAGATGAATAAGGTCCTATAATAATGTTCAGACTTTTGTAAACATATGGTATGGGTCATATAATGGTCCTAGAAGGATACTAAAATACAGAAAGCAGTGGGTCCAGAGTACTGTATAATTTTCATATACTCTTACAAATTAGAGACAGGCATCAATTTATTAAATAAAGCAAATTAACATTATTTCTGGAGATTATGATATTAATACATACCTGTTTTGAAAGAGTAAAATTTTTATTCTATTACATATGTTTAATCATCACTTCATTGCCTAAACTCAAGTGATTAATTGACTTCCTATTAGAGGAAAATGCATTCTTCTATAACATGGTGTATGCAAAAAAGCTTGCTTTCTGCAAATTTACACACTTGCACTAAGAGAGCTTAGAAGAAAATCATATTATGGGTAGACCACTCTAAATCAATGTCACTTTATATCTGGAGATTTTAGGTAACAATAATTGGGCCTTCAGAGAGAATTTGGACAGCATGGACCGTAGACTACTTCAAGAGATATAAAAATGTGCAAATACAAACACAATAGAGTGAAAGTGCTGGCTATAACTACTGAGAGAACACAGGTGCAAGTGGAATTATAAGCAGAAATACCCTGAAAGGTCAGGGTGAGGCCCTCAGGGGAGACCTGCTAAAAGAGCTGAAAGGCCTCCTTGCCTGTGGACAGCTGTGGGATATTTTCTTTCTTGGTAAAGGTTATAATTGTGTTTCCTATTTTATAGCTCTTCTTGCCTAGGAAAAATTCTCATAGGAACCAACAGAACAATGGCGTGCACTGATACTGCTGCAGTCCTCACCGATTGCTCATGAGTGTTAATGGAAACGCAGGTCACAGCCTAAAAGGCTGGGGTGAACTTCGCTAGAATTATTGTCATTCTCTCTGCTGTGCAAAAGAGTGCTGGGGATCGTCAAGTTGTTGACAATGGGTATCATCTTCTGTCACCTCTTGATGGTCCTTTACTGATGGTCTGGCACTTATCAAACCTAAGAAAGGCTAAATATTAATTGCTATAAACCACAATATAGATGAAAGCTCATTCTTAGTCAAGGAAACAATGATTTCATTGCCTAAGAAAGGAGCACATTTATTTTCTTTTTTTTTTTTTTTAGCACATTTATTTTCTATTCATTCATCTTTAATACCTAAACCAGTTTAAAGTCCAGGTCTTGGAAAGATGATATTCATTTAAATATTATCTGATGTCAACTATCTCCCTAGAAATCTATCTTCTGTGTCCACTAGGGGGCCTGAGAATAGCTAAGAGGGAGGAAAGTTTGCCTGCATATATTAAAAAGTATATCCAGCATGAAATATGGTATTGGCTTTTTTTAATAATTATTATTATGACGGGAATAGTGAGTTGGATTAGGATTTCAAATATATTTTTAGCTCATTACTCTATCCTTAACATTGCCATGGAAGGACATGTAAACATCTATGAGAATTAACTTTAGTTTATACATTTTCCTAGCTGAATTGTTAAAGTCATGCTTGAGTAACTATTTAATAAAGAAAAGCATCCTTAGCACTAAATGATCATCAAAGACAATGCTGCACTGAAATTTCAAGATAAACTTCCTTAATTATATTTTGGAGGAGATGTCATTACAAGAAGTCCAAGCAGGTTTACACACTGTTCTTCTTTACAGTTCATGTAATTTCAATTGATCACATGTAATCTTGAAGACTAAAATTATTTATAAACTATTTTAATTTTAATGAGCTCTAGGAGCTCTCTTACTGCTTACTGTCTTTTACTAGAGTAGTAAAAGTGTGTAGTTCTGTGTGTGGTTATTCTTCATACTTTCTAGCTGGAGAAATTACAGTGAAGACTTTTGTAAGAGACACACCAAATTCTGAACACTATTGTTCTTAGTGCTCATGCCTGACAGGTAGACAATTCCTAAAAGAGGAGGGAAAAACTAAATTAAATTAGCATGGCTCCAGAGATTTATACTCCAAGCTACTGGTTCTTATTCTTTGACTTTATGATATGGATGTGCTATATTGTTTTGAAATTACTTGATTTTTTTCATATTTTTAACATAAATGTATCCCCTAAATATCTTTGAATTCACCTATCTGTGGCATTTTATTTTATGTCTCACACAATATTTACAAACAAAGGTATTAACCAAAATTCCAGGCTTCTCTCAGTTTATCTTGGAATTCTTAAAGTGTTTATTCTTCCATCTTTTACTTGTGGTATAACAGTTTGTAGATTAGCAGTGCTTAAAAATGAAGATTTTAGAAACTTTCTGTTTGGGTTCAAATTATTTCCAGATTAATTGCCAGTTAATTTCTACACATATGCAGAGGCACATGTATGGGTTCACACAATTTGTATTTAAGAATAACAAACATCTTCAAAACGTTGAATCTGTGAGAATAATGTTTCTCCATTTGACTTAAGATAGTCTTTTATTTCTCTCAATAGTATTTTGTATTTCTCAGTATAAAAGTTTGTAAAATTTTTGTTAAATATACTGTTGGGCATTTAGTGGTTTTTGATACTATTCATAAATAATTTCTCAACTTTTATTGCTAACTTTTGCTGTCAGAATGTAGAAATGGAATTAATTTTGTTTATTGACTTTATTGACATTAATAGGGTTAAATTTACTTTTTACTTCAAATAGTTTGTTGGTTTTCCTGTGTAGATAATCATAAGCACATCCTCTGTAAATAATTATTTTTATTTCTTCTTTTTAGTTATATTTATTTATTTTTGGCTGATTGCACTGACTAACACCTATGGTACAATGTGAAAGTGTTAAGCATTGGATATGAAGTGTCCCCCAGAATCTCATGTCCCACAAAGGAAGATGCAGGGACATTCAGAGATGAAATGCTTAGACCATGAGATCTGTAACCTGATCAGTGGATTAATCTATTTGATGGATTAATAATTTGAATGGATTAATGGGTGGTAACTCTAGGCAGGCTACAGGAAGTAGGTCATTGATGGTATGCTTATGGGATTTATGTTTTGTCCTTGGCAGGCAGGGTTCTCTCTCTGCTCCTTGGCTCTCATCAGCTGAGCTATTTTCCTCAGTCACACCCTGCCGCCATGTTGTTTGCCTTCACCTGGGGCCCAGAGTTGTGGAGTTGGTTGACCATGGACTAAGGCTCTGAAACCATGAAGCAAAATGAACCACTCTAAGTGTACCTCCTCTAAGTTAAGTTTTTTGGTCACAGTGATGAAAAGCTGACTAAAACATAACGTGACTTCTTTTTCTAAGAAATTTTAGTTTAAGGAAAGTTCCTGCTATTTACCAAATTATTTTTCTGTGTCTACTGAAATAGCTCTGTTTCTTCTTTGTTCTGACTTTACATGTCAGGTAGGAGAACCAAGACCAGACATCACCAGCATGTGTGTGAGAAAGCACAGCTGTCATGACACATACAGGATTCGTGGAAGACATCCTGGATTCCAGTGTATTGGGATGGCCTGAGCAAGGAATCATCCATCCTCTAGAAAAAAGTCACAGGGCAAGTGAAGAACCAAAATGACAAAATGGTTGCAAATAGTAGATAAAATATTATAAATTGCATAAAAGAAGTCCCAATTGGGTGTACTATAAATGCCCCAGAAAAACATTCTGAGTTAAAATATGGATTCTTATGTACAAATCCTGAATTAAGAATATTGACTCATGGTCTCAATCAATAAAGGCAAAACTTTTCTTAGGTAATTAAGATTAAACTCACTAGTCATCTTAGATTGGAATTCAAATGAATTAGAATAAATCAATGATTTATTAAGCTAGTTGGAATCTTTAATATAATTTTATTATTCATAGTTTGGTTACCTGTGTACATTTTATACACACTTACTCTTTAACACGTTAGAAGAGATTGTATATTCAAAAGTTCTGGCTAAATGACTATTTTAATTTTCTTCTAGAGACAAGTAATCATTAAGACAAAATAAGATCAAGGCTACATTCATGGAATATGTTTATATACTTTTAATATTGGGATATATTTAAATATATTTAAATATTAATACTGAATATTTATTCATACTGAAAATAGTGATATAAATTCTGCTTTATTTCCAGTTATGATAAATAGGTTAGTATGCATTCCTTTTTAAGTTTTTTTTATTTTTAATTTTAAAGATTGCATTTTGAATCATTGTACACAAAGAGCGTACATCTTTTTGTTCCTATGGTTGTGTATGATGTGGATTCATACAATTCATGTAATCATACATGTACATAGGGTAATGATGTCTGTCTCATTCCACCATTTTCAAACCCCCCTTTTCCCACTACATAATCTGAAGTTCCTCCATTCTTCTCTTACCTCCCCACCCCCATTATGTATCATCATCCACTTATTAGTGAAAACATTTGACCTTTGGTGTTTTGGGATTGGCTTATTTCACTTCGCATAATATTCTCCAATAAATAATGAATACATAACACTACTCTAATTAAAGGAACTACTAGTACTACTGCTAAAATTGCTAAAACTACTAGCATGTTTGTGCCCAGGTGATAGCAGTGAACAGGCCTTTGGGGTGTCATGCTTTCCTTGAGCAGAGACCTATGGAAGTAAGGGGTTCATGATTGGTCTTGACGAGATGCAGCATGGGGTCCGGTTAAGCAGTGGATGATGGCGGGTCTGTATTTCTTGTTGACCTGCCACAGCTCGGCAGGTGGCCAAGCAGTCAATACTGAAGAGGAAAGGGCCTTGAGGTTAGAACAAAGGTAAAACACGGCTTTCGCTGGTGAACTGGAAAGGTAAGTTCTCCCTGGAACCCACACTTACCTCTTGTCTCACCCAGACTTCTTAACTGCGCTGCTGAAAAAGCCACGTTTATAAAAGTATGCTTTGAAGTCAGAGAAACTGAAGGAGTCTAATTTAAATTCAGTTCCATAATGTCTGGAGGAGAGGCACCCTGATTTTGCCTTATACCCAGGTGATCAGCGGTGGGCTGAAGGCCCTATTGGTTTGCCTGGGACTGAGGGGTTTCAGGGAACAAGGATCTTTCAATACCTGATACGGTTTCTGTTAAACTAGGACAGGTGATCACCCCAGCAGGAGATCCCCCAAAAAGAGCCTGCTGTGCAGCTTTATGCTACTCTGGCCTTTTAAGTAAGAAAAAAAAAAAAAAAAAAAAAAAAAAACCAACCACTTTCAATTTTACCTTCTAAAACTCATGCAGGTTTCTTTCATGGTCAGTCCTACCATGAAGTAAAGGGAATTCTTGGAAATGTGATTTCCTTTTAGCTGAGTTGACACAGTGAAACAGTCTCTCCAGGGAGCCACCAGGAATTCCTTTGATTTGATTCTGGAAGAGTATAACCTTTGCTCCCTCATAGCTTTGCTGTAGCAAATTTATAAAAATCCAGCTCTTCCAAACTGAGAATACATCTAACTGATTTAAAATGAGGCATAACCGCTTTAGCAAAATATTGATGGTAGCTGGCAGTATGTGTCATTTCAGTAAAATAATTTAACATACCAAAATAAATGTATGCTTATTTAAGATAATGAATACGAATAATATTGCTTCATCAAGGCTTCCTTCATTAGTTTCAACTATTTGTTTTATTTCGACACCAAAAATAAATTGAAAGATGTGTTTGTGATGCTCACAGATAATAGGTTCATTTCTCATCTTGTCTTCTGTGACTTTAAGAGCCCCTAAGAAAATTCTTTCGGTTGTTATGGTTAGAATATAAAGGAGAAATCTATCATTTGAAAAGATATTATGACCTTTTAATCTAAATTTAAATGATCCAGGTTTTCCATCGATATATTATTTTAATCTTCTATTATCTTCCATCCTAAATTGGAAGTCTTTCTTTGGTAAATTCATGCCATTAAGGAACTACTGAAGGGCTAGACTTTATTATATAACCTCCAAGAAAATCTTCACTCTTTCATAACTTTAACTTGCCAGAATTTAATTATTACCAGATTAAACTAGTCTTCATTCTAAAGTCAGGTTTCATTATTTCATCAATTTTGGAGAAAACAGAGGCCTTTTCAGAAAAAAAAAAAATGCTAAAGAGTCAAATGTTAGTCAGTCTCGGTTGCCTGTTAGATGCTGTGAGGTAAAATGGCAGTGGCCAGGGAAAATTCACCTACCATCTGTTGGCATTCTGAAGCTGCCAGACATTGTAGTTCCTGTAGGGAAACTTTCAGAAGAAAAGTCACAATTTCTGGTTTCAATTATTTGAAAGTTTTTTGTTTTTTTCTTCTGCAAGATATTATTTTCTTTATGGTTTTAGGGACTTAAACTAGGACTCACCAAGAATATGCATACGTTATGAATGACTGAACCCAATGGCCACAGAAGGTTGAATCTCATATTGCATTTGAGACTGTCGACTTCTCCCTTCTGTTAATTCCCCATCCCTACTGTTCGAACATTCCCTCCTGGTCTTCTCTGGCTTCTGATCCTTTGGTTGCCTGCTAAACCTTGGATGTTTCAGAAGTCTCATTTTCCCTCCTTGCTGTACACCTGGCTTCTTGTTCATCTCACCCACTTTCAGAACTTCAACTACTTTCTTTACCCTAATATGTAGATCAAGTCCAATGGGTTTTATTCTAGAAATTTTCAGATCAATCTATATGACTTGGAATTCTCCTCAGGATGTCCAGTGGCATTTAATATTCAATATTTTCTCCTGGAAGTTTATTTAAACTACCCCTTCCCAAACCCACATGCTTCTTTTATGCATGCTTGGAAATGGGGGCATCATTTATCAAATCATCCAAGCAAAAGATCTCTGCCTTATTCCCATTTTTTCATTGTACTCAATCAATCAAGAATTCCTGACTATTCTTATGATTTTGTCTTTCATTGTTTTTCTTTTTTAAAAATTTTGTTGGTGCTTTATAATTACACCTAGTAGCAGGATTTATTGTCCTATATTCATAACATGCATATAACAATCTGATCAATTTCATTCCCCTGTACGTTCCTTTGCCCTTCCTTGCTGGAATGCCTGAGTTCAATCTCAACATGTTCTCCTTTGTCTTCATCTGGTATTTTCTATGCTTTCAGCTGTGGAGGAAAAATAGAGGAGAAAAGGAGATGGGAAGTATCTGGTAGTACTGAAATGTATTTAGTGGTAGGGAAGGAACCTTGAGAGGCTCACATGTGAGTCAAGTATGGAAAGAGATAGAGGGTCTCAGAGAAGATCTCGGGGGAATAAGTGAGCCAAGCAGAGGAAACAAGAGTCCAAGTTCTTGGAGTATGGAGACCCTGTTTCTAAGAAGGAGCAAACGCAGAGGGTGGTGATGAGAGATCAGAACGTCACTGAGGATTTGGGAAGGTGGCAGATCATGTGACATCTTTCAAGGCATTCCAAAGAGTATACATTTTACTCTGAAAGGGATGGGAAGCCCTTGATTATTATGAGCTGAAAGGTGATAGGAATTCAAGTTTTTATAAGAGTTACCCTGGGCAATATGTTGGGGACAGGAGTGAGGAGCTGGATAAATGTGGTCAGTAGGAAGCAGAGCGAAGAAATGATCACAATACTGCACATGAGGGACAGGGGCACCAGAGCCAGGGTGGTGGCACTGAAGGTGCGGAGAGGTTGCTCGAGTCTCTATGAAGTGAACAGAGAAGCTCCAGGAAACCTCACAGCTTGTAAAGTGCCTGGTGTATCTTGATCCAGTTTTGAGTCACTGGAGAGGATCCAGTGAGAATCTTTTCTTCAGCAGCTGATTAAATACATTCCCTCAGCATCTATCTTATTGGGTTCTCACAGTCCCAGCCTAACTGCCTTGAGGTGAATAACCAAGCAAAAAGCAACAGCCCTCATGCCCAAAAGGCCACTAACATTATTCAAATGAGTCCGCTCTGAACCTGGCTTCCCGTTCTGCAGAAACCATAGCAAAGGTGCTTCCCATAGCTCCCTTCCCTTCCTCTTGCCCTGTCACCAAGCCTGGTGTGTCCCCTGAGTGGCCCTGCATGGAGTTCTATTCCTCCCAAGAACTGTATTGACAAAATTAAAAAAAAAAAAAAAAAAAAGAAGAAGAAAAAAAGACTTTCTAGTTTCGCAGGATCTGCATCTGGCCTCACCATACCTCACCCAAGGTCATCTGTCTAAAACAGATCATAAAATACTTACTGCATGTATTATTCTTAGAAAACAGTTTTGGCTCTCAGACTTTAAAGAAAAAGGAACCGATGTTAGATGCTCAATACAACCATTTGATGACTTTCTTGAATTAGTAATAATACAATTTTCTGGAGCCACAGAAAGGAAGCTGCTGCCTTTGTGTACGAGTCCTTTGGGGACTTCCACTTCGTGTGTGAATTCAAAAAGGAACTTTTTCTAAGACGTGATTGAACTATAGTTGAACCGTTCACTCACTGAAGAATACTGTGTTGTTTTTGGTGTTGGCTTATTAACAAAAAAGCTGCTGAAAATCTTTGTACATATGGGACAAAGATCACATACAAGTTTCCATGTCAGATATTATGGAAGAGGAAATAAACAGCATCAATAACAACCAAAGTAACAACCATTTTTGAGAGTTCATTAAATGTTACATGCTATCTAAATCTGTGATATATATATATATATATATCACATTTTTGTTAGCCATTCATCTGTTGAAGGGCACCTAGGCTGGTTCCATAGCTTTGCTATTGTGAATTGTACTGCTATAAACATTGATGTGTTTGTATCCTTGCAGTATGCTGATTTTAGATCTTTTGGCTAAATTCCTAGGAGTGTGACAGCCGGGACGTGTAGTGGTTCCATTTCTAGTTTTTTGAGAAATCCCCATAGTGCTTTCCAAGGTGGTTGCACTGATTTGCAGTCCCACCAACAACGTCTGAGTGTTCCTTTTTCTCCACATCCTCACCAACATTTATTATTATTTATATTCTTGATAATTGCCATTCTGATTGGACTGGGATGAAATCCGAATGTGATTTTGATTTGTATTTCCCTAAATACTAGAGAAGTTGAACATTTTTTCATATATTTCTTGACAATTTGTATTTCTTCTTTTGAGAAGTATCTGTTCAGTTCTTTTGCCCATTTGTTGATTGGGTTATTTATTTATTTATTTTGTGGTGTTAAGTTTTTTAAGTTCTTCACATATTCTGGATATTGATGCTGTATCTGAGGAGCAGGTACAGATCTCCCATTCTGTAGGCTCTCTTTTCGTGTACTTAATTGTTTTCTTTACTGTGCACAAACTTTTTAATTTGATGCCATTCCACATATTGATTTTTTTTTTAATGTTATTTCTTGTGCTTTAGGAATCTTGTTAGGGAAATTAGTTCCTGTGCCAACATCCTGGAGTGTTGTGCCCATATTTCTTCTAGCAGTTGCAGAGTTTTCTGGTCTAATTCCTAGGTCCTGATTTACTTTGAGTTCACTTTTGTGCAGGGTGAGAAATAGGGATCAAATTTTATTATTTTACATGTGGATTCCATGTTTTCCTAGCACCTTTTGTTAGAAAGGTCGTCTTTTCTCCAACATATGTTTTTGGATTTTTGTCTGGTATCAGCTGTATTTATGTGACTCTCTCCCCTTCCTTTCTCTGATTCTTTAATCACAAAATGAATTCAAAGACACTGATTGAAACTCTGATTCTATACTAACTTCAATGAGAGATATTATTTGGTCTTCTCTTGTAACATACAGTATGGTCTACATATAAATATTTATCATTTGATTGATTCACATTAATTAATTTCTTAATCTTCAGGCTTATAGTTTTGCCTTTTAGTAAATATTTGAGTGAATATTGTGTTAAATGATTTTTAAAAAGATTTTTGTATTTCTAAACATTAAAGTAATGTCTGAACAAATAGAAAACTTTAAAGATAACAACACTTAGGAATAAGAGAAGGATTAGCAACTTTGATATAGCTGTATTATGTTATTATTTAAATATTTTAAGAACATTTAATAAACTGTCAAATACAAAGTTATAAAATATAAAATGGTAAGTGAAAAGGATATAAAGATGCATCTGTATGATTTATGTTTCTTTAACATATACTTGTTCGATTATAAAGATATTTGTGTATTTTTTAGGGTATGGATAAAGTGTGTCAAGGACAAATGAAGGTTAAACTTCCAGCCAAAATCTGATATTAGGTTTCATCCTTGAGTTTTGGAAAGGCTCAGGCCCACTTCAATGTCATTTCTGAAATCCCTGAACTCTTCACAATGGATGACTGAATGCCTGATTGGTTATCCCCACACATAAGCAGGAGGACAAAGTCCTCAGCTCATAAAATGTGGCATTGTGACTAATTGTTCATATCTGAACATCCATTTTCAGATATAGTTCAACATTCCTTTTGCAACTTGAGTTAAATCATTATGTGGGTTATATGATGAAATTCTGTGAGTTGCTGTATGTATAAACATAGATTTTTAAAATTCTTTACTGTTTTTAATTAGTTATATATAATAGTAGAATGCATTTATACATTTTGATAAATCATACATAAATGGAGTATGATTTCTCATTTTTCTGATAATGCATGTTGTAGGATCACATAGGTCATGCAGTCATATATGTACATGAGTTACTAATGTCTGTTCCACTCTATGATCCTTCCTACCCCCATACCCCTCCCCTTCCTTCATGCTGTCTGCTGCCACTGACCCCTCGTACTACCTAAATATAGATTTTGTTGTAACCATAAAATGCAGCACTAATTAACAAGACAGAAAGCTTTCAATTCTGTGAACATTAAAACTTGTTAAGAACATTCAAACATTTCAATTTGTAGGAAGTAAATTCTCAGCAGGTATGCTAGAAAATAGGGCACAGCTAAACAACTTTAAGAAGATGCTTTTGAAACAACTGATTATACAATTCTGAAATAGTAATAAAGTGCATAATGAGAGATTAAGCTATAGTGTAACCCCAATGTCAATCTTAATAGTGTCTTGTGTAATGAAATCTGTGCATTAAACAAAACAAGAAGACTGCCTGGTTCTTCCCTATGTGATTTCATTCAGCCCCAGTCTTTCTAACAAGAAACTTTTAACTTTCTTGTCTACTGTGAAAATTTAGAAATGTAGAATTCCCACTCTATAACCTCAAAATTTCATGAGAAGAAAAAAACTTGACTTTATTTGAAGGTGAATGTGTACTTTTCGTAGTCAACATACAACCTACTTACTTCAGCCAGAATGTAGGACCTGGTGGTGAGGGGAAATTATTGCTTTTCTTCCATAATTGTGAAGCTTTAAAAAAAATTAACCATTAAAATTTTGATAACCCAATTATAATTATAATTTTATTATTTTGATAATATTTCAGATATATTCTTTATCTTAGAAGATCTTACAAGGACATTGATAGTCCAGGTTAAGCACAATATCATGATAATATCTAGCTTGTTGGCACTTGGAGAAAATGTATGCTCAGAACCTGTCTAAATAGGTATACTCATGAATAGGGGGAAATTCAGGAAAAAAAATCCTTAATTAGTTCTATTTTCTGTGATTTTTGATGTGCATTTTGTACTTTCTTCTGAGAAGATATACTTAACCATGTCAAAGTGTTAGTTAAAATGATTATTAGTAAAAATTGTTAGTGTTTTTAAGACAGCAATTTTTTAAATAATAGGATAAACTTCCATGTTATTGAAATTTGACAGTGCAATGATCTCAACAATATAAAATATAATTTTGTTGAGTAAAAATCTTATATAAACACAAATAATCTAAAACACATCCATTAGCGTTGACCTCAGCACCACATTTACAAAAGCATCATTTGAAAAACAGATATATATGTGACAAAGATTGAATTCAAGTTTCCATGTCAGATATTATGGAAGAGGAAGTAAACAGCATCAATAATAACCAAAGTAATTACCATTTTTGAGAATTCACTAAATGTTATATGCTGTCTAAATATATTGTGTATTTTCCAATACTCAGAATAACAATGGAACATTTTACAAATAAGGAAAATAAGAAGCTGGCAACTTGTCAAAGTTTATAAAATTGCTAATGTGAACATCTGTAATGAGTGGTGTTGATACAATCCAATACCCGTGTGCAATATAAACCAAGGCTTCTCAGCACACCTGGAAGGGGAGATGAATCTAACATCAATAAAATTATTTGTGAGCAAAAACCGGCTTTAAATAGGGTGGTAAAGCAAAAATATATGGCTAGAGTTGAAAAGGAGAGATAATTGAAGACTGGGGCTTTAGGGATGAGTTGGATTTAGTTAGAGGACTGAAAGCATTCCAGGTGAATCAGATATATAGAGGAAAGGTGGATTTCTCTAGGGAGGTATGAAAATACTTTTGGTAGGAGTAAAGAGTCTACCATTTACATTATATCTTAAAGCAAATTTTCAAATTTCAAATCTGAGAGCTTCAATGTCTTGTCATTTAAAGACATATTACAGATAGGATTCTTTTTCATATATTTTAATTTTTTTATTTGTTCTAATTAGTTATACATGACAGTAGATAAGGATTCTGATGTGAATAGTTCAAAACTTCATAATAAAGTACCACATTAAAATTAATTGATTAATAGATAATTATTTTTGTGAAGTGAGAGATGGAAAGATAATAATATCTCATAAATAATTTGGCATAATATTTCCTAATTTTTTAAACCACTGAAGTGGGGTAGATCATCAAGGAAGTATTCATATTTACATATGAGGATAGTGTGAGAGAGAAAGAGAGAATTTGAGCATGGACATATGACTACCCATTAGAAAACTAGTCATTCTAAGTCAGTTATTTTGGGAACCAGCAGGAGTCAGAGATTTGTAGAGGTTTATAGCTGTTTTTCATGTGTTTTTCAGCCTTCAACCAATCCTATGGTCTACAAGAAAAATTACTAAATTCAAGTGGTAAAATAGTCTCACTTGAAAAATTGGCATTGTGTCAAGGTTTGATTTTTGAGACAAAAATAATAAAATCATAAATGTAAGCACATTGCTTGTGTTTGAATCAGTTATTACATGAAGAATAGTTATCATGTCTGGCATTAAAATCTATTTATTGATTGTTAGATTAAAAATATTTCAGAGAAAGTCACTGCTCTGTCCTTTCACTATATCACTATTTTCTAGATGGTTTTTTATTCCATACTCTCTTTTAATCAAGAAAAGTACAAAGATTTCTTATAGTCAGGCAGCTTGATATTGAATTCGAACTTCACATTTGATGGGATTCAATTGTACAATTTTTTCCCCAGTAAACTCGGGATATTACATGTATTGCTTTTCTGAAATGCACTTTTTAGATTCCTGTTTCTGAGGGAAAAGATTGCACAGAGGTGGATTTAAAAGTAACCATTAGAAGTCAGAGAAATCAATCAGAGAATCCAGAATTCTCTTTCCAAGTCAGATATTAGAGATTGAGCAAGAAAGTTCAGAGTACCGAAGTAAACCTACAAAAAAAAAAAAAAAAAAATGGGTGAATGGTTATAAAAAAAAATTTTAGAATAAAGTCATTTAATATTAAAATCTTAGTCTAAAACCACAAATCAAAAATACACATGTGGATAGGAACATTCGTTGTGCATAGTATCGACTTCTAGAGAACAGTATGGAGAGTCAAGAATGGGAAGCCTTACTTTAGCTGGTCCTGATCATTTCACACTCTATTCCTGGGGTTAAACACTCTAAAGACAGGAGACCAGGTTTCCCATCTACAAAATACATCATTGCTAGTTGGTATGTTATTGGAATGTTGTATTAATGAACTGCAAAAATTTTTACAGGATCATTTTATAAATTCTAGACAGCTGTTGAAAGTGTGTTTTATTATTATTAGAGTTAATGCCTATAGTTCATGGAATTTGCCAGCATGATTTTGGGCGTTTCTTACTGTAAGTTTTTCCTTCATTGTCTACCTTTCAACAGCATCAGCATATCTCTACCCACCTCTAAGATGTTTCTGGAAAACCAGAAGAACTATTTCTCAGTCATTATCTTCAACTTGGGATTTCTTAGTGGGAAACTGAGTCTGAAATGGAGTCAAAATTCTTCCAGAACAACAGAGGTTAATATGTTGTGCAAATATTAAGAAATACAAAAAAATAAACTACAATAAAAACTACTTGTTTTAGTGGATGAGTTTCTTTCTAAATTAAATAGTATTTCTATAACTTGCATAATAAAATTTCTGGAGGGATACAAAACTTAAATCAGGTAAGGAAAAATTACTTAAGTCTTTATAAAGTATCAGTGTTTCTTCAGGAGAAAGTTTTAGAGTAGAAACACTATTATAGTTAGATATTCAATTAAGGTAATTGCATGATTTCTATTTTTTTTATATTTTATATCAACAACAATTCTGCAATATTTGAGAAAAGTAAACAACCTGAGTAGTCTTAGAGGAAGGCTTATATCAATAAATGGCTTAATTAGTATTCTCATGCATACATTTAAGTGCATTACAGTAGGAAATAATGTTGTTTGCAAATTAGAAACTGTAATAAGCTATTTTTTGGCTTTAATTTTCATTATGAAAATATGGTTATCTTCACATCTAAATGTGCGTTTATTTCCCTGATTTAAAAACTGGCTCCAGGAGAGGTCAGTTATGCTCACTGAAAATATCCATAACTTCATGGAAGAATGGTTCACATTTATAGCCTTCAAAGCAACTGAACTAAAAAATCTGTTCCCTTTCTGCTGATTTACTGTCACTTTAATGCTATGTTATCATATCCTCTTATACTTTTATAGTCCAGGGTAGTTGTAGGTTAATGCACATTTAATGAAAAGTGAGGTGGATGGTGTGGGGCATATGCAAATGTGACTGCCATCACCCCAGTGAATTGTCTCAATTCCATACAGAGATTTCTCAGGTGTGGCCTTGGGCTGTTAAAATGGAGAAGGCAGAGTTTGAAATTCATGATGGATTTCAGATGAGACAGCAAGCAAGTTTGCTTGAGGTGCCGCCCTTGGTCACAAACAAGTTTGACTGAGGAGTCAGGATTGTGTTAGTGTTCTTTCTTCTTGGGAACAAGAACATTTTCCTATGCTATGTAGAGAGGAAGAAAACTTCATGGAGGAAGAGACAGATGAACTTCACAATGTTATGCAACAACGTTGGACTACATGTGGTGGCATTTTTAAAAAACTATATATATATAGTTTATATATATTTTATATATAATTTATAGTATATATTAGTATATATAGTATACATAATATAATATAAAGTAATATATAGTATATATAATATAGTATATATAATATAGTATATTTTACTCCAAAATTTTATTTTTATCTTTTATTGATAAATATAAACAGATTATTTAAATACATGCATATCCATGAGGACAAAAAACAGTGGAAATACTTTCTTTGTAGGATATTGTTATATAACAAAAATACTATAAAGGGAGGACCTAAATTGCTTTCAGAAATAGGTGAAGGAGGTCCTGCAAGATGTTAGGATCATGCTTTTCCTCACGGGTAAATAATCAGACTAGTACAGAAGTCTCATTTACAAATATAATATTGTATATATATATATATAGTAATATATAGTATATATATTAATATAATATATAATATAATATACTTAGTAATATATAGTATAGTATATATTAGTATATATAGTATATATTAGTTTATATATATTATATATATATATAAAATCAAGAATCCTCCCTCCAATATTTTATTTTTATCTTTTATTGATAAATATAAACAGATTATTTAAATATATGCATATCCATGAAGACAAAAAACAGTGGAAATACTTTCTTTGTAGGATATTGTTATATAACAAAAATACTATAAAGGGAGGACCTAAATTGCTTTCAAAAATAGGTGAAGGAGATAGATCTCTGGTGTCACCGGTGGCCAAGAGCAGAGACGTAGGTTTCACACTGGATGCTGCCACTTTCCTGTAGAATTGCCTTCGTGTCCTCATATGCTCAGAAAATGGTTGTCTGAGATTGTCTCAAAGAAGACTTTCATTTTAGTTTTTAGAATAAGGCATTGAATTCAAGGATAACTCTACAAATTCAATATCTGCAAGGCTCACACTATTTTTCTTAATCTTCTTCATTCCCTTGGATGAAAGGAAGGTTTAATTTTTTTTTTTCAATTTCTCTAACTATCCAGTGATGCTGAGGTTTTTAAAAAGTAGATGTAGGAAGTTATTAGGTTTGATGAATGGTTTTAATTTATAAGAATAAAAAGTCATTTTAAGATGAAGATTGCATCAGAAAAACAAATAGGCAACTCAAACCTGCAAGATGTTAGGATCATGCTTTTCCTCACGGGTAAATAATCAGACTAGTACAGAGGTCTCATTTACAAATTGTACTTAGGTATGTGTGCTGAAGGAAAACTCGCTCGTAGATTGCAAGCAATCCTTGCCTACTTTTCATAAGACTCCCTTAAAAGAAGGCTGTAGATGGGGAAAACTGAAAACACAGCTTTGGATCTCAAAAGTTAGTAATATTATCTGCAATCACTGTCTGTGTGCAGGTTGGGTTATCGATTTTCCTAGAGGAAGTATCGAGTTTGTAGGGACTTTGGGATGGGGTGGAAGTGAAGGTTTGAGGTTAAACTCTGTCTGGGAATGGGTTTGTGATTTCTGATATTATGAAGAAGATGAAGAATGAGGAGGAGGAGAAGGTGCTGGAAAACAATTTCCTATTATGTTTCTGCTACTACAATTAGCAGGTGGAATTTGCTTTTGAGATCAAGGGCTTTCTGCTTTTGGAAAACTACTGATATTCTACTTGGTGGTAGGAAAGGACCTATTCAAGAAGAGTTTGTAATAGTCAAGAGTTGACTGCTTGCATAATAATGTGAAAGGATTATATTAATTGAAAGAAGAGATGATTATGACATGAATTTGTTTTTGGCTTCTAGTTGGGACAGAAGCTGTGACTTGCAACCTGGGTCCAAGCAGAAGAGGGCAGGGATGCTGCTTGTGACAAGTGGGAAATACTAACAACCCAGCACTGAACCAAACGCAGGAGATGGCCAAGCAGATAGATAACCTGGTAAAGGAGGGAATGCTAATTGACTTTATAAAATAATATTCAAGTCGACGCTTCCTATACTCGGCTACAATGCCCTTATACCATATGAAAGGCCCAGTCACATCTGTTAAATGCTTCATGTTAGTACTGTGTTGGGGAATAAAAGGGAAGGGAATCATTTGACACTTTAGAGCACAGTGACTGGGAGAAGCTCAGAACCTGGAAATAGTTCGTGATGGACAGAGGTCATGGAGAAGGGTGGCCTGAGAGGGCGATGATGACAAATCCTAACATTTGTCACACGTTTTTCTTATACACCTGTCATTATCGCAGTCTCCACTAAGGCTGCTCAGGGCTCCTTAGCAGTATCTGAGAAGGCCCTGTTTGGTTTTGGTCTGGAATGTTCCCCAAGCCCCAGGTGTTGAGGCTTGGTCCCTGATAATGCAGTGGTGTTCAGCGGTGGGGCTCTGGGAGGTGGCTGTATCCTGAGGGCCTTGTCCATGTCCCTAGACGAATTGAGGGGCTCACAGCTGAATTGATTAGAGGAAGGTGGGGGAAACAGAAGGAGCTGGAAACTATTGTAGGCAGTGAGTTCTTGGGGCCATGCCCTGTGCTCACCTCCTGTGCTTCTCAGCTGTCATGAGCTAACTGCTTTCTTCTGGCACAATCTACCATGATGTTTCTGCCTAGGAGCCAGGTGGCCATGGACTGAAACGTCTGAGAGCCTAAACCCAGATGAACCTTATCCACTAAGTTGTTCATGTCAGACATTTTGGTAACTGCAATTCAAGGGCGACCCTCAAAGGAACCTAAACTTCTCATAGAAATAGTCTGTGGGGTGGAATTTGTTAATGACATATTAAAAGGAGGAAAGGGACAAAACCTAGAGATCTGGGGAGCCTGTGACAGCTGTTCTGCATTCGCAGGAGAGGAGGTTGCTCCCACATGGGGACTTTCCGCTTTGTTCCCAAGATAGCCTGTCAGGGAATTGGAGAGATGGTCACCGTCTTGAAAGAAAATCCTGTTGCAAGCTCAAGTCATGGTGTCAAAATTTCAGAATCTAAAGGTCAGAATTCCAGTCCCGGCATTATAATTTATTAGTAATGAGTTCCTACGCCAATCTCATGACTTCCCTATGTTCTGTTTTCCATATCTGCTATCAGGTTTGCAAAGAAGGTAAAAAAAGATCATATGTGAAATGTTGAAAAATTCTGTAAAATCTTAATCCTTTTTATATTTTCACTTTTCCTTTCCTAGTGAAACCACAGACAATTAGTGGGATGACAAAACTGGCTAATAAGCTGAGTAAGAGATGAAATTAGTGAAAATGCTAATTCAAAAGAAGTCCTACCTGTCAGAGTCAGGAGTTTCTCCTCTAATACTTTAACACTGGGACAAGGTAATTAGGGAATTTTATCTTTTTTTAACTAAAGAAGTATTTCAACATACAGCATGAAGTCTGAGAAAAATAAATGTATATCTATACATAATCCAGATTTATCAGGTTAGCCTTTTGCTGTATTTTTAAGATTTTTTTCCTTAAGGAAAAATTACAGAATACCACTTCCCGTTCTTCCTTGATTCTACTTCTTTTCCTTTGCTGCTACCAACCTGGAGAGATAAACTCTGAGAAAGTTTCTGAGACAAACAACATTTTCTTCTTTTGTTACTGCATTTTCATGAATAACATTTCGTTTTATTGTATTTGCCTGAATTCTGACATCCTTAGATGTGATCATTGTATTATGGTTGTACAGAAAAATGTCCTTGCTATCTGACTATCTAGTGTATTTAGATATGCAATGCCATGCAATTTGACCCTCACATCCACATATTCAGAAGCTGTGTGTGTGCATGTGCATATGTGCAGAGAAATACAAATGGGACAGAATGTCAGCCCTTGGTTACATAGGTGAAGAGTGCATGGGGCTCTTCCTACTAGTCCCTCTCTCTCTCTCTCTTTTTTGTGTGTGTGTGTAAATTTTAAATCGAAAGTAAAAATTTGAAAATTTTAAGGCACCACATAACTAATATCAATAAATAAGTTGCTGTACTTTTTTCATAACTTAATACTGCTATTCTGACTTATTCAATTTGTCTTATCTATGCCAAACTTACTTACCTCTTATATATAATGCTAGTGTTTGCTTTCATTCCTTCTTTAAAGGGCAGTTATGTTTTGTTTCTGTTTGTAAAAGGATGTAGGAGGCACCCTTGAGCATTGATCCTTGGTGCACAGTGCCATAATTTCTGTACACGAAGAAAACAGCTGCATGTAAGAGATGTGTCACTTGATTTTTATAAAATTGCAAGTTGTTTTATTTCACTAAGGGATGTAGATTGGAATCTAAGTTTGGAGGCCACATGTGATGTCACCCACATGTGACCCACTATAAGTTGTAGAATGCACTCCCCTTGGGAATGAAAGGCGATGGAGCTATGAGTTCTGGCCCTGCATTCTGTATTCCTATTGGTGTCCTCTTCTTGCTCCATCTGCAGTCCTAATGATTAGTCCCAAGGAATCAAGGTTTTCAGCCTAGAGGATGGTCTCCCAAATAGAGGGGGTGAATTTTTGCACATAGGTATCTGAGATGCACGCTCTCCTGATAAACACTAAAACAGATATTTTCAAGGTGAAATGCTTCAAATAGTCACTAAATCTAATGTAACAGAGCACCTTTAATCTTGTTCAATTCATGTGACTTTATTTCATAGTTAACTAACAAACTGATAGAAATTAAGTTTTAATGTTCTACTTTGGAAAACAGTAACTTTCCACAAAATGCTAACCTTAAAAATGAAAAAAAAAATTCTATGTAAGATAGTGCACTCAATTTGGAAAACAAGTTTGACACTTCCTCAAAAGATGAAGCCTGTCACTACCCTATGGCCTGACAAGTCTCCCAGCAGGAATATGCCCAAGAGAAGAAACACATCTTCATACAAAAGATCATATGTGAATGTGCGCAACATAGTTTAGAATAGCCCCAAATTGGAAATAATCCAAACGTCCATGGACTGATAAATAGATATATCCAGACAATGGAGTATGATTAAGTAATAAAAAGGTACAGATACATGGGTACATGATATATAAACATTGAAACATCATGCTAACTGATAGGAACCAGTCATAAAAGAACATGGTGTTATCTACTTCCATTTATATGGAAATTCCAGAGAGGCAGATATATGCAGATAGCATGCACATTGGTTGTTGTTCAGGATAGGTTCAGGTATGAGGATGAGGAGACAGTTTATGAGGTGAGATTTCTTTTGGGAATTATGAAAATGTTCTACAATTAGATGATGGTAGTGATTAGTGATTACACAACTCTGAATATAATAATGAAAACCAATGAATTGTACAGTTTGGGTGAATTTTATGAAATGTGAATTATATCACATTAAAGCAGTTAAAATAATCTTTTCCATGAAGTTAGGCAAAACACAGTATTTTAGGACTGAGTGTAAACATGTAAAAGATCTTTTCTTATTTTGATGTTTATGAAAAGAAAATTTAATATACTGAAAGATGAGAAACAATTTTGGTGGTAAGGAAGGATAATTTAAACAGACACTGCAGATTTAGCTGAAGAGAGAACATTTAACCATTTGTTAATGTAGGTTTTTTTTTTTCTGATGATTGTTCAAAAACTAAGTTTGTAAGAGACTTGGAATTCTTCAGAAAGATTTATTGATTTATTGATTTTTGCCATTAACCCATACTAACTTCAATGTTGGTTTTGAAAAAGAAGAGTTGCTCACTCAGAGCCTTGAAATGATTTAACTTTTATGCAACAAACCAGAAATATTAAACAAAAATCTCCATGAGACTTATAGTAGTAGAAACAGAGTAAATATAATGAATAACAGAATTCTCTTGGTGTGTGAGAAAATAATACCACCTTGGAAAAATAAAAACTGGCCAAAGAAAGGAATATAGAATGCAAAGGGCAAAAGGTACTGAATTTGCAAAGCATAGAACAATGTGGAATTCCAGAAAAAATTCCAGGGTGGAGGCACTAGCCGTCATGGTGTGTAAGCACACAGGAGTCAGCATTTGTCAACAGGCTACTGGTTGAAACCTTCAAGGGAGGGTGCAGGGAGAATGAGCCAGGTAATAACAAGAAGTTGCACAGAAAAGAAACCAAAAACCAAGAGTGTGGAATGTCCTGTGAAGAGAGAGACACCTAAGTTGGCTCTTAGATATGATGTCTGCATTATAAGTCAGCAGCTACAGCTGCAAAGATAACAGGGAGCTGACAGTGTCCCCTGTTTAGTTTTAAACTACTCACTTACCTTTTCCTGGACCACCTATCTGGCTTTAGGGTGTGATATTCATGATTGTCAGCTCCCTTGGAGAAGAGCTGGTATCCAAGCTTTTTAAACAGGAAGTTAGCAAATGGTTGGGAGATTGCTTTATCATGGGGAAAAGAAAATCTTGAGGAAAAAGAGAGAAACATGTTGAAAGTTGTATTGGTGACTAGGAGTCATATTAATCTGATTATTAAAATGTAATTTTTTCCTCCAGGCTGGAGAAATGGACTTATTGATAAGAACTAAAAATCTGCATTCTAGTAAAACACTTCATGTAACATAATTTCCTTTTAGAGCATTCAAAATATACTCTTTGCTTTTTTATTGCCTGCTGTGTCCAAATATTTGTTGGGGTAGGTTAGTAATACTAAGGCTAAAAAGGATATCATATTTAAAATTAATAAAAGTATATGGCACAACTTTTCCACATAATACAGTTCAGGGAGCCTACAGAGGGAGTAATTTCCGTATCTATCAAATAGTAATTGAAACACATAAAAAGTAGCCAACCTTAGGCAGGTAGGCAGAGTTCCATTTGTTTAATCACTTGAGGATCCAGGCAGAGGAAGGAGCTCATAACTCATGACACTAGGATCTCAACTTGAGGCTCAGGGTCCTCCAAGACTGTAGCCCAGCGTGGAGAACGGGGATTAAATATTAAATGTTCTAGCTCATGATGACACATGCCTCTTTAGCTCAGATTTTATTGTACCAAACAAACCAGATGGCTATGCCTGTTTCCTTGAATACCACCAAGTACGTCTCCTCTATGCCTGGGGTCCAAGGAGAACCGGGTATGTTGGGATGTTTCAGCTACCATTCCACCAAAGTGTGCCTCTGGATCTGAGGCCAGTCACAGTCACGGAGTGTGTACCTGCCTGCCTTACCTAATTCAAATCCATCAGAACATGTACTACACAGAGCGTTCACATCCTTTTTGATTGACTTGAATTAATTTGGAGCTGATGAGGAAAGAGAAATATTTCTCTAAAACTCTCAAATGATAGAACATCAGAAATTTTTTAAAAGAAGAGTCCTTGATTATCTTTGTAAGAGAGTATTTTAATTAGTTAAATGATGCGTTGCTCTTCCCTTTTCTTCTGCTACTACTTTTTTTCCTCTCTCTCATTAGAATTTTCCTGTAGGTGCGAACTTGCACTATCACTCATTGATTGGAGTTCAGAGATCAAAATCAAGAGGCAATCATAGCAGCATATTTAAATTTAAGTTCCTAAATTGGGCTTGAAATTCCATATGTAAAGAAAGATTGGGATCTAGAGGAGCAAAGTGGGCTTTTTCCTACTCTCAGGCTACATTAGGACTCTTTGGCTGGGGAGAGAGTACACAGGTAGGAAGTGAGCAGAAAGAAAGAACACAAAGGAGAGACTCTTCCAAGATTTTCTGCACATCGGAGGTGACAAAGGTCTCAGAGAAGGAGACATGAATACGGTACAAGGCGAGTGGTGGGATTGTAGAGGCGCTGACACCGAAGTGGAGAATATTAACAGCTGGAAAGGAGCAGAAGGATTGATGAGACAAATAACAGGCTAAGAGGGGACAGGATGAACTCAGGAATGTAAACTTGGAGGGAACCCATTAGGCTGTGATAAGGTTAATTCCTACCTTGCTGCCAGAAGCAAGAAAGAGCAGGAGGTGTGTTGGAGAGGGGAGCAGGAGGTTGAGGACAAAGTACTAAAAGTTATGTAAGGGGCTGGGGCAGTAGTGCACCCCTGTTATCCCAGAGACTTGGGAGGCTGAAGCAGGAGGATCCATTAAATGTTTGAGGACAGTCTCAGCAACTTAGCAAGACCCGGTCTCAAAATAAAAAATAACCAAAAAGGGCAGAGAATGTGACTCAAGGGTAAAGCAACCCTCTATTCAATCTTCAGTACCAAAAAAAAAAAAAAAAAAAAAAAAAAAAAAAGTTACATAAGGGAAGATTAACAGAAAATTCCAGGGAGTTATTGCCTCCAAAATCACAAGACTATCATCCTAAACAAGACAAGTATTGTAAGCTAGAGCAAAATATACTTTAAAAAATTTTAAGGAGCAAAACATTGAAAGAAAAGAGAGATCATTTCTCTTAACTGGCCAATTTAAAAGCTCCTGAGTTGTTTATTCCTTTTATCAACTCTGGAAACGTTAAAAGCCTTTTGGGGATATGTTGATATCGAAAGAAGTTAATATGTTCCACGTGCTTCTGTGATTTTCCATTAAGTTTAAGTTATTTTCCTCATAAAAAGTAACACAATGAGTCCTTTTGATTTTATCCATCTCAACTCTTGAAGCCGTGCCCTTTTGCCCAGGAGAGGCAGCTTAGCAGAGCAAGCACGAGCCACTAGCCGTCACATGCCACCGACCGGCTGTGTGTGTGAGCGTCAGTGTCCCCACCAGTGTGACATCCTTCTCAAGCATGTGAAAACAAATGGCGTGTGTAAAATGTCCAGCAATGCTCCTGGCACATAGAGGGCTTCTGGTACGAGATTTTAGTTTTTGTACATAGATGTTCTCTTTTGATAAAATCTATTTCTTTTACAAAAAAATAAATGGTTGAGTTAGAAAGATCTTGGAAGCATGCACCTCAATCTGCCCCCCAGTGCCGGGCTTTGGTCTTTAGGATTCCAGGTGGACACTGGTCCAACCCACACTTGAATGATTTCAAGGTGACCATGGTCACAACCAGAGCAGGATGCTAAGCTTTCCATGTTACAACACTGTTCTCTAAATCCAGTGTTCCCCTCCCCTAGGAGCATAACATATCAGTACTGATTCTACTTCTGCAACAATTCTATGGAAATTCTTCAAATACCCTAAAATGGTTCATAGGTATTTCTTCTACTTATTTCTCAGGGCAAAAATTATCTGTATTTATATATTTGGATTATATTACAAAATCCAGATCATTCAATAATTATTCAATTGTAAAGGCACAATTCAATTGAAAAAGTCCATTTCTAGGTAGTTGCCGCTCACTTTTTCATCTCTTGATGGATCTTCTGAAGTAACATTGCTATGGGTTTCTGATATTTAGTAGAAAGGCAATCATTTTCAGGTCTAGGGGTAATAAAGTAGCAAATAAAACACATAAAAATGAGCCAATTAATTTGCTAAATGACTAGAAAATAATTAGTAAAAGATAGAGAAATAATTTGGTAAATGAAATATCATGCATTACTTGCTGGGGGAATACAATTGAAAACAAAATCTTCCAAAATTTTCTCCTATTTCAGAAAATCTCTCCACAGGTACCACAGAAAGAAAACAGTTTTATTATTGAACAAACATTGAACCAGAAATGCGATATGACTGTAGGCACTGTGCTAAAGATATCTCACATTTTTATATAGTCAAATGGATCACATACAGGTTTTCAAGATGAGCAGTAATTTTATCTTAAGTAAGGAGGCTTTAATTTTTTTTTTTTTTTTTTTTACATAAAGTTCATCATGAATTTACCAGGGAATTGGGGTGACCATCTGTATTAGTTAATTGGATTATGACAAAGATTAAAAAAATAAACTTCTCACATCTCTATGACAGAATATAGTTTTCCAAATGGGAGCAAGGTACTAATTACAATTTGGTCCCATCCTCTCATGGACACTAAGAGAAAGAGGCACTTCCTCTCTTGATGGCGTTGTAGAAAGATGACTCTCAGGTCCTTGAGCAGAACATTCCTGGGTCACAAAACTAGTAAGAGGTTTGCACAGTTTCTTAAAAGATTCACATACGTTTCAAACAGACAAAACACTTACTTGCAAATGCATGTTTTTAAAAGTAAATTCCCAAACGAAAGGGAGAAATCTCTTCCCTTCCCTTCAATGTAGAGAAGTAACCCTCGTATTGTTGATTTTTGTTTGTTCTCACACTGTGATCTCCGCTCCTTTTAGATTCTGGGTTTATGTTTGTCAGGGAATAATACACATTACCAAGTGCCATTTCTGGAAATGGGTAAGCTCAGATATTCCATGTGCCTTGAAAAGACACTCGGGGAGAACATGGAGAACAGAAAGATAGCCAATGGGGATGATGCAGACTGACATCTATCAATCAAAGGGATGAGATGAGATCTTTGTTAGAATCTCTGGAGGCTTTGAGAACTCATCCTGAGCCAGGAAGAGATGGAGAGTATCTGCCCTTCCAGCCATAGTGTAGTTCTCTAAAATCTGATATTTATAGTATGTTTGACTGCTGTTCTCATCAGGGGTCCTCAAATCTCAAACATTCAGACTACCTTGGGCCAGTGTGGCAGGAGTCTGCTCAGGACAGGATGACAGTGCTGGGCACGTTTTGTTGAGTCGGAAGGAGTTCCTGCATTAGCGGTCTCTGGAGAAGTTCATGTCTGGGAGACAGCTTCTCTCCAATATGACAGCTCCTGTTCAAGGAGATGGGACCCACATGGAGCATGTGTAGAAGAGGTCCTGCTTTCAAAGCTTCTATGTAGAAGCTCGTGCTCACAGTGGAGAACATCTCTTGTAACAATTGTGCAGGCACGGTATCTGTTATAGGGACTGACACAGGGACACTTATAGGAGTCACTGAGCTCAGGGAAGGAGAAACTAGGACATTCTGATGGTAAGGTGGGTATCAGTCACTTAGAGTTCACGTACAGCTGAATAGTACATTCCCTAGAAATACTGCATTTACAGAGAAATTGTGTTAAACTGAATCTGAAATGGCAGCAATGAGACCCTTGGTCCACAGTGATCTTGAGGAAGTTCTTCAACCTCTTGTAACAGCAACTTTCTCATCTCTAAAGTGGGAACTCTGTCCTCATCTCATGGTGTACATGGGGAGTTTGTGTTTATTCTTGTTGACTCCATTGCACCTGCCCATGTGTTAAAGTATCATCTTGTTTTCCCCTCCTCTGGGACCAACCACTCACTCCCTCACAATTCTCATTCAAGCTTGATCTTACATCATGGAAAGCCATGCCCAGGCGTCCTAGCCAGGGCTGAGCTGGTGTAGTTGTGCTGGTATAATTTGATGCCAATTATATTCCATCTCTAACATGTAGTTATCAGATTTGTATTTCTTGGAGAATAAAAATGTATTTACAACACATTGTGTGCTCCTTTAAGAATTGTATACTCCACACATGTGGCACAGTTGATGATTGGTTGATAATTAAGAGAGATTTAGAAGAAAAGAAGAGAAGCTGCAAAATCTACTCAGTGGATAATATCCTCTCTATTTCATATGAATTGCAGACTGGATTAATTTTCTGCCTTTTTGGAGGCCTCTTCAATTCCTTGAAATGTTTCAAGATTATTTTTTCTCCTTTTCTGTCGAATTGGGAAATCTCTAAAGCCTAGTCTCAGTCCTTTGTTCTCCTATACTCTAGTCCTTCCCAGCAGCAACTGCTTAAAACGCCACCTCTGGAATCAGTGCTGCAGCATGCGGTAATCTGGGTGGTGGTAGGTTCATCACAAAACTGAGCCTCCTGGCTTTGCAACCCCAGTGTTTGCCTTGCCCTATTTAGGTCTGATAATTAATGTGTGAAGGATGAACCCTGGCATGATTGGAAACTTCCTTCCTGATAATTTGTTCATTTCTCCTTTATCTTCTCTGAAGGTTGAGAACTTTCCTGAGTCTGGTGCCTGACATTCATCTCCCAGATAGATTTCCCTTTGCTTTAGACCATCCTCCTTCTTGGCAGTTACCTGACTTTACACCTGAAGCTGTCACCCACTCTGTCCTACGGTACTATTAACTTTTCCAATAAGTTTAATTACTGACATGGGAGATAATTATCTCATACCTCCAACTCGGCACACACTCATTTCCTCTGCCCTCCATCAGCTGATGACCTTTTCTCATCCTTCAGAGGGGAAAAAGAGAGCTTCCTTCATGTCCCAAGTTGAATCTGCAAAATTATAGCTATTCAAATGTAATGTTTCATTTTACACATCTGTAACATTCAAGAAAAAGCCCTCCATGATAGCCTTTTACACCCCACTTGGTCCAACCCTGCCTGTCTCTACAATTTTCTGTTACTGTTACTCTCCTAAGCACTAACTACACTCCAGATTCTATGTGGAATATTCTGCCCTATTTTCTTTGCATGCTCACCCTCCTATGGTATAATTGGCACACGTTTTGAATGTTACTACTTCATCATCACAGTTCCGCACCATCAAACCTAAATAAGATCCACCCCCACAAACTTATTCTTCATATCTGTCTGTTATTTCCTATAAAGTACTTGGCAGTCACCTCCCCTAGGTTGTAATCCTTGAAGGCAGGGAGATTGTCACTCACTCTAGTCCCGGTGCCTGCTCTCCTACTATAGAAGCCAATATTTGATAAAGGGATGAACGCTGGCTGCCAGTCCACCATATGGACCTGCCAGTGCTCCCTCACTCTTTGTCCCCCACGCACCCAGTTCAAATAAGTTGGAATATATCAAAAGTCAAGGACGTATTTCACACATTGCATGTTGAGTTGCTGTATGTGGAGATGATTGTTAATCTATCCCTGGGGCCACAATAAATTTTCAAAAGAGAATACCTCGGAAAGCTCAATACTGCACACATGCTCTGCTACCTGGATACCTCATGGGCTTGTGGCTCACAGCTTCCTTGATCCCTGGACCTCAACTTTTGGGACCCTCCATAATTGGGATTTTTACCTGTGTGTGAACACTCACTACAGAACTCTTATTATATGCTCAGATGCTGCTTCTTATTTAGACACTTTATTCCTGATTTGCACTGCTTGACTGAGGAAGCTTTATTGAGCACAGTCTCTGAGGCAAGACAAAGTTCTCTGAAGCCCTATGGCTTTACTCCATCCTCAGATCATGTGGCTGAGGTCCCCAGGTATTCCAATCAAGATGCTTTAGTTTATAGGAAGGTGGCAACAATAACAGGAAAAAAAATTCCAATTTTAACTATGTTTCCTAAATCAGAAGCATCAACAATATTAAATTATAAATAAGCACTGGAAAATAATTTTTATATTTATTTTAACTTGGAATTTAATGCAATATTAGTTTTCTGTTTCTTTAAGTTAACTTGACTGGGTATAAGTGGTAAGAGAAAATCCAGTGCTTATATATAGCTACGAATATGAATTATATTTTATCATGAACATGTAAACTTGCCTTAAATATCTAGTTCTATCTTGTAGTTTTTTTGATACTTGAGAATTTTAATTCTCAAAGCAATTCCACAAAGAAAGTTACTTTTCTAGAAAAAGAAGCTATAAACTTTCTTTCTCTTAAAAAATTTGTGGCATTATTTTGTTGCCAAACTGTGTGACCTCAATTTTTATGTAGCTAGTTGGAATATGAAGATAATTTTTTTTCCAAAAGGCTTAATGTGAAGAGTCTGATGTATATCAAGGGGAACATCACTCGTTCTGCTTCATGTAACAGTTTTTTGTTTGTTTGTTTGTTGATACTGGGGATTGAACCTAGGGTTGCTTATCCACTGAGCCACATCCCCAGTCCTTTTTGGGTTTTATTTTGAGACAGGTTCTCACTGAGTTGCTTAAGGCCTCACTAAATTGCTGAGGTTGGCTTTGAACTTGCAATCTCCTGCCTCAGCTTCCCAAGTTGCTGAAATTATAGGTGTATGCCACTGTGCCTGGCTCAAATATCACTTTCAAGAGTTTCACATATTCTTAAGCTGTTCTTTAATCACTATTGTCTAACACACACACACACCCACACACACACACTTTAATTAGATTTTAGCGAGACAGAAAAATATTGAAGCAAAGATATAGAAGGAAGAAAAACTTTTCAGATCAACAATTTTCCTACTGTAGATATATGAAAGAAATTTTATTAATATTATATAGGTGTTGGACTAATTTAGCCTATTCTCTGGTTCAGATAGATTAAAATACCTGGTGACAACATTTTATGGTAAAATAGATTTTTAAAAAATATTTCAGTCAATCTGGGAGACAGTTCAAAGAAACACCTGCCATTAACACCGAAGAAGGTCCATTTCAAAACTAGCACCCATACCATTAAGGAAATGAAATTTTCTACTCAAATCAGTGACCTTTCCTTATTTAAAAAGGAAAGATGTTTCTTTTACATATGCTAAACTTCTTTTCTCATTAGCTAGACCTGCTAGCTTTCATTCTGCACATATCTCTAGCCAAGATTATCAACCTTTGAGACTAATTTCTTTAAAACCATATCGCTTTTTGGAAATGGTTTTGGAAAATATTTGCCCGAGTGAGCTATTTATACCTGAAGTACTTTCATCATTACAGTCCCAAGGTGTAGGGTACTGGTGGCACTCATATGTTACTGCATGATCATTTTCATTTTTTAAAAAATGTCATTGAAGGACTGAACTCATTTACAACGAAAATCACTTCGTAATTGACATTGTGTATATCATAAATGTCTTAACATAGCTTTATTCCTATGCTTCCATAAAACAATGAAATGAAAATTAAACAACATCAAACAAAATCTTTTTGTGCCTAGCAGTCATCTGTCCCACACAACCAAGGGATTATGTCATTGCTAAGAGTGGATTTATGACCTAGCATCAACATTTTATCCACCTTCTCCTTGAAAGGTCCTCCAGACCTGAAATCTTTATTGGCACTTACACCTGAAACTGATAAAAAGGAAGATCTTATCCAGAGAGCAGCAGTCTTAGCAATATAGATTTTGTGGAAATCCCATCATTAATCAGGAATGTTGATGATCAGTTAAGACACAGAGCAAATGCCCTTGATATCTGCTTCAGAGTCTCTGCTCTAACTTGATGGATGGTGACATGACCTGAAAAGAAAACTGTAAGGCTGCGTAGAAAGATTTCTTAAAGACAAAATATGTTTTAGATCATTCCAGGAAGTGTTTGGAGAGATTTCATTAAAGATGATTTTCTATAAATTTGGTACTTACTGAGTAAATTTAGCAATGTGGAACTAAATAAATCATAGTATTTCATATCAAAGACTATTATGGTGCATGGAAGTTGAATTATGTACAGTGCAGAAGTTATTTGGCTCATTAGCATTAAACTCTGTAGGAAAGCAAAGCACAACAATAAAAAAATCGAAATAATTATTCCACTGTAAATAGTTACAAAAACAAAACCGTGGAGAGACAACTATTAGAATCCATAAGAATTAATAATACCTTACCGAGTGAAAATTACATTTGAAACAGAATTCGAAGTCAATTTTGGGAAATATGTAACACGGGAAATTTTGAATACTAGCCTCAGATGAATTTCAAGCATAACACGTGAATGCTTAGTTTTGTTTGGGGTAAAATTTGATGGAGCTGTGGCTTTGAGTGTCCCCAGTGAATCTCACCTTTGGCATCACTGTCCCTTCCTATTCCTCTCTTCCCTCCTGTCTCCAAGGCACATTCCTCTGAAAAATTCTTCTTAGTAGGCAGAGGGTATACAGAGGGTGTAAAATCTATGTCTTTTCTCCAGCCTGCCCATCATGTGGGTAACAGAATCTCATCAAGGGTCAAAGTTACCAGAAGCAATTTTATACCCGTGAGCTCGCCTTTGATGTCAACAACTGCATTTAATTTCTCCTGATGTCTCTCAGCAGACAATTACATTTGCTTCCCTTTTTCTTGAATAATGAAAAATCTATGTCACAGTTAGAGGGTTGTGAAGTTTCAGTAGCAGGTAAGGCCATGAGCCTCTAAGCGACATCACCGAGTTGGTCACTCTTTCAACAGAAAACAACTCCTAGGATAAACGCATCTGCAATATGACTCTGGAAATATCTATGATCTATTTTAAAATGATATAAATACAGCAGTGATGACAGAATGGGAAATGTGCATATTTGGTTTCACTAACAATTTAGCACACGTTGCCTATTGTCCTGTATGTCTGGGATTTCTTATGGTAAAAAATGTTTTCTCACATTACAAAGTACAAAGATTTCTCTTCTGTGAGCTATTTCCCTAGGTCATAGAAGGGCAAATGAAAAAATATCATTGTTTTTTATAAAAATGAAGCAATGTAGTGGTCATTACCCTAAATCTCAATTTTGTTAAATAAAAGTATTTGTATAAATATTAAAAATAATACACTATAAGTTTATATATTTAATAAACCAAATTTAAACTTATAGCATATTGGATATTGTTAACTAAAAACATGCAACTGTCAAATATAAAACTTATCTAATGGTTAAACAATTTTATCTCATAATTATCTTTCTTTCCACATCATGATGTAATTTCTAAATAACATCATTTATTACAGTGATTTGATTAGAATCTTTTAGTATTTTTTGCCACTGTGACCAAAATACTTGAAGAAGAAAAGTTTATTTTGGTTCATAGTTTCGGAGGTTCAGTCCATGGTCAGCCAACTCCACTGCTCTGGGCCTGACCTGAGGCAGAACATTATGGTGGAAGGATGTGGCAGAGGAGTCTCTCTGGCAAACAGGAAGTGGGAGGTGGGGCCATAGGAAGATGTGCCCTTCCAAGGCACATCCCCAGTGACCCACCTCCTGCAAACCACCTCCCACCTGCCTATAGTTTCCATCTAGTTAGTCCACAAACTCAGATGGACTTTTGGGTACACTTCATATCCAAACCAACTGTTAACTAGGTATCACAAATATTTTAAATCAAAAGAATTTTATGATGTGACATATTTGGTCTAATTTTAAAATTATACTCTAAAACTGAGAATATTAGGTTGTCATTGAAACAATGTTATAAAAGAATATTTAGGGTCTGACGAATTGGTTGAATTATAAAATTAATAAAAGTAAAAAGTTGATACTGGTGTGCTTTTGTGTGTGTGTGTGTGTTTGTGTGTGTGTATACACAGATTTATATCAAATAAATACATACACGTGCACACATGTGTATATGACTTACATAAAATAACATCAATATTTCTCTTGGTGGCAGTGGCAGGGTAACAAATGGTTTGAAAAATTATTCTGTGTTGTGTTGCATAGGTAAATTTTTTAGTTTTTGTTTTTATAGAAATTATACATGCTTAGCATTGGCAGGTCAAAATGCTCTGTAAAATTTCTTTAAAAAAATAATAACAGCCTTCCTTGCAATTTCCTCTCTTTAGAGTTGTCTCACTTTCACTCTGTGTCAAGGTCTGTGGTGATTACCTTCCACGCATCATTTCCTTGTAGTCCAAACTCTTGGCTTTTCAGTTAAGGTATTATTGTGGACTCTACCTTTTTTTTTTTTTTTTTAAATTGGACCTTTTAGTATACATTTTATATATGAATGCTATTGTCATGCAAGTTATTTAAAACTCTATGTGATTTTTTTCCCCAACCTTTTTGTTTGCCTGAAATGATGGATAACCTTATTTTTGGTTGGCTTAATGTGCCAAGTGTTTCTCACTAATTTCTTCATCAGTTATCGTAGTTTGCTCTCTAGGCATACACAGAAACTATATACATTTTAACATTATGAGGGAATCTTGCAGTATCTTCTCATATCTTTCAGTCTGGACCTATTGCCTTAATAGCACTGTGGGATCTCTTTCAACATTTCCCTGGAAAGAGCTTTGACATCTTTATGATGCTTGATGTCCTATTTAATATGTCTGTGCTAGTCAGCTTTTCATTGCTGTGACCAAAATGGCTGACAAGAGGAGTTTAGAGGAAGAACAGTTTAACTCACGATTTTAGAAGTCTTGGTCCACAGTCTGCCAACTGCATTACTCAGGGTTCAGAGTAAGGCAGAATATTATGGCAGAAGGATGTGGCAGAGGACAGTTGCTCAGCATGTGGAAGTCAGGAAGCAGAGAGAGAGAGAGAGAGAGGGGAGAGAGAAGCCAGGGACAAGGTATAGTCCAAGGCCATACCCCCTGTGACCCACCTTCTCCAGCCATGCCCCATCTGCCTTCAATTACCACTTGGCAGTCTATTCAGCCATGAAAGGATTAATCCATTTCTTAAAGCTCAAGCTCTGAACCTTGAGGCACTGGGGATCATACTTTCAACACCTTTTCCCAGGGACATTCCAGATCCAAAGCATAATTATGTCTGTCTCTTTTCTTTGTTTTTATTATTATTATTATTATTATTATTATTATTATTTGGTACCAGGGAATGAACCCAGGGATGCTTAACCAAGGAACCACATCCTGGACCTTTTTTTATTTTAGTTTTTTATTTTGAGACAGTTTCTCATCAAGCTACTTGGGGCCTTGCTAAGTTGCTGAGGCTGACTTTGAACTTGTGATCCTTCTGCTTCAGCTTCCAGAGTTGTTTTGATTACAGGCATGTGCAACTGCATCTGGCTTGTCTGTCCCTTGACTGGATTGATTTTCTTTCAGATCAAACATATTCTTCAGAGGCATCCTGAGAAAATATGGTGCCATTCATTCCCCTACTCTCCCCTCACACTCGACTGATGGTTGGATTATGTACAGGATTCTGTATCGGAATTTATCATCCTTCATGTTGACGACACGATTCCTTGTTTCCAGCTTTCCTCTTGCCTGTGAGAAGTACAATGTATTTGGACTTCTGATCTTTGGTTTATTTCCTTCCTGATTTTTCCTCTAACCCTTTGGGAGCTGCTAGGATCGTCCTATTGAGAATATTCTGAAATTGCAAAGAAACACAGTTGTCTCATGTCGTCCATTAGGAGGGCACTTGATTTTTTTTCCACTATGAAAACTCACATCTCATGGTTTTTGTTAGTTCCCTTGACAACTTACTTTCCTCAATTGTTTATGATCTATTTCTTCCTGGAACTTATTCAAATATTAAACTGGCTGGGTTGTCATGTAATTTTCTTGTCTTTTCCCTAATATGCCTATTGTACATTTTGTTATTTTTGAGGAAGTCTTCTGAAACTCATTTCCAAGACTCATTGCAGTTGTTAAAGTTTCTGTAATCAATTTTTAATTTGCAAGAGTTATTTTATTCTGAACCACCCTTACAATGGCTAGGTAGATAGAGCTTCCCTTCTTTTCTCTTCCTCTTCCTCCTCCCCATCCTTTCCCTCTTCTCCTCCTTTCCCTTCCCCCACTACACTGGATTTGCTTAAACATTTACCATTTGTCCGTTTGCTCTTTTGCTTACAAAAACTTTATTGCTATTTTCTCCTCACTTCACATTCTTGTGGATCTCTTTGCTTAAGAAATCTTTTACTGTTGTTTTATTGAGTCAGGAAGAGAGTCAAGTATTTGTTCATTTGTCTTGTTTATATAGAACAAATGCTGTTTTGTATTTTTATGATGAAAATATGTTGACTTTGCAATAATCATAATATAAATCAATGCTATATTCTTAAAAAATATCCCCAGGCCAGCTTATCCTGTTTTACACATTTAAGATTTATATTCAGGTATTCTAAATATTTTCTGACTCTTAAAATGAAATAAGAAAAAAAATCCATATATCAGCACATTTGGTGACTTGGAGGTGAATATTTTATTCTTAAATAATATCAACAATGTTCCAATTTGTGTGCCTAAGTAATGGAGACTACAAATCCTTGACTTCTCCATTTAAAGACATTTATTAAGCACCTTCTGTTTTAGGTCATATAATAGGTTCTGGGAACAGAAAATGAACTAATACAGTCTCTGAATAATGAATTCCAAGATTCAGTAGATTATTCAAAACAAAATTTCTGAGTTGAAAAAGTTACAGTCTAAAGGAAGTTGATTAATATATCCAGTCACATGTTCATTGGCCCAGGTTTTGAATGGAACCCAGTGCTTTATCCATCAAAAACACAATTTAGTTCTATTTTAGGTGGGCCTGCGATGCTGCTGGTAGATTTAGCAACACAATGCTGTTCATGTGGGCTGTTCTAGGACTGTGCTTTGATTGGTGATGTTGTATAGCATAGGGACTAAATGAACAAATGAAGAAGAAATTTGCCTAGATTTGACTTGTAAAAGAAAATGTAAGCAAGTTATATCTCTATTTCTGTAAAATTGGTATGATAACAGCATGAGGGCTATTGTGCAAGAATTATTATATAAAGGTAGTAGAAAAATACTTAGCAGTAAGAACCATTGTTCTAATATCAGCTATCACTATGGACTGGTGTGCCTCCCCCACAAATTGATATTTTGAAGCTCTAATGCCCAGTGTGACTATATTCGGAAATAAGGTCTTTAGGAGATAATTGCAATTAAATGTGATCCAATAGGAATGATGTCCTGATTAGAAGAGGAATAAAGACCAGAGCACACATACACACAAACTCTCTCTCTTTCTCTTTTTGTGCTCCCTCCACTCACTTAGAAGAGGATTTGTGAGGACACAATGAGAAGTGGCCATCTAAAAAGCTAGAAAAGGAAGCTTTACTAGAAATAGACACCAACCCTGATAGCACCTTGATCTTGGACTTCCATCTTCCAAAACTGTTAGAAAATAAATGTCTGTTGTTTATGCCGACCATTCTGCAGATTTTTGCAATTTGCGTAATAGTGTGCAGAGCAATTTTTGCATGCTGAGTATCATTTATTCACCTGTGACAAGGGGCTTTAAGGAACTCTACTGCCATCCTTATGCTCTTCAGTGACAAGCATTTATTTTGGGCATTTGGCTAGATTTTGGGAAATCCAAAAAGTTATTAAACCTTGTCTCAGTTCATAAGTGTAATACACAATAAAGTGGTCCACTAACAATTTTAGGCACCCTTTTCATAGACTCAAAAATTATTCAAAGGAAAAGTGGGACTTGGACCAAACGTCCATGGAATGGTAAATACAGAACTACATGTGATCAAAACAGCAGAAATTGATCGAGAAGGTCCTGGGAGCTGGGATGCAGTGTCCCTTTGTACCTGCATGGGCTTCCTTAAGTCGCATAGCCAGGCTCCACTTCAACGTTTATTTCTGCAAAAGAGAAATAAACTATACTAGTGTAAAAAAAAAATAAAGAGAAATATACTATACTAGTGTAGTGCCTGATGAGCCATGTTTCATTGTCAAGACAGTTGTCAAGTAATATTTATGGAAATGATTTAAAGATGTTCATCACATTTGGGGTAATAAAGCAAAATAGGGGAAGACTGATGGGAAAAAGCTGGGGAGCAACAGTGGGGTCAAGTTTTAGAGAACCCTATGTTTTAGTGATCATTATAGAGGTTCCAAAGAAATTCTGACCTTGAAAGCATGGATACGGTATTGTTTAAGGAAATGAATCTAAAATATTGGAGCAGCATAGACATATGTAAATTAGCAATAATTTAAAATATTTTAGGAAAGAGGATGCATATTAGTCTCATGGTAATACAAATAGGAATATAAAAAAAGAGAAATATCATTAAAAATACCACCATGCTTGCTAGACAAATAGAGAATTGTACAGAATGAAGTGCAGTTATGAGATTTTTTTTTGATCCTACCTTTGTATCAAGGTAAAAGAAGGATAAATTGTATTGCAGATATGAATGTGTTATTTTGTTCAAAGTGATTTTCTGTGTGTTTCTCTGTGTGTGTGTGTGTGTGTGTAAAATATCCATCAAGTAGACATAACTTAGCTGTAGCTAAAACCACGAGGCTCTACACTTGAGAGTGCATTGTACATCTTCCTATTTCTAAAAATGTATTCTTGGCAATAGAAAAATAATTCTAGAGCATTACTGGTTACAATGAGAGAAATGTAAAATTTTGACTGCTTAATCATTAAGAAGATTTGAGTCCAACTAGTTGAGGTCAGTGAAGTTTATATGCTTTATAAATTACATTTTAATGTAGTTTATATGCTCAAAATGTCTAGGTTTAAAATTTTAATCTAATTTAAACTCCATGATATTGATGGGACGAGATCTATTTGTGGAGCATATAAAATTTATTTTATTGCTAAGACATCAAATCCAAACTCTGAGACTGATGCACCAAATTCTTTAGTAAGTTTTAGGTAAATTACAAAGAAATCTAGAGGAACTGGGCCAGCAAAGACATTTATGTACTACTTTAAAGTAACTGTGGTTTTCTTCTATTGTTTTGTATAATGGCTTTCTGACATTTCTCTTTGAACCTTACAATTTCCTTCTAACTAAAATGATAGATTTTAGATGGGTCAAGTTCCAAAATTAGCTGAGAAGAGCAGAGAGTAAATGAAACCTTCATCTCCTGTGATTTAAAATGTTTTCCATTTGACTCTCCATCTTATAAAGATCCTAATTCAGCACCAATTATGTTTGTTCGGCAAGATGGAGCTAAGAAAAAAACATCTTAATGTAGTATTCAATAGGCAAGAAAACATTGATTTTAATAAGTGTGCAACCTGAGATTCTCTGCATTATGAACTATAATATGTATAAACTTGTTTTCCTTGTTTATAGTTAAGTCATTCTAAAGTAGTCTCCCAAGACACATTCTACTATGCAGACTTTATTGTTATGACAGTTTCAGTTTCAAGATTAGAAAAAAAAAGGAAGAAAGAAACCTCGGTTGTCAAGTCAACCGTTTATTCTTACATAAACACAGAAAATTCAGTCTTTATGGAAGGAAATGTTACCTCAACCTAACCAAGGTTCAGCAGGGTTAACTTCCCTGATTCCAGCACAGGTAGATTTTATAAAACAACATACTGGATGCTTTGAGAACTCATTATGGCTAACATCTATTGAATGTTCATGACCTCAGGCATTGGGTTCAGACACATTAGTTTATTTAACCACCATGATAGTAGCAGATGTTATTAACGTCTTTATTTCATAGATGAAGAAATCTTGTTTAGGGTTTAAATCAATAATTCTCAAACCGTGTTATATCAGAATTACCTAGAGGAAGTTTCTATTTCTACTGAGTTCTGCAGCTGTTGCTGAATGCCACCACAGTTACAGAGCCACTGGCTAAACAGTGTTCCTAAGCTAATAAGTGACACAGCTGATACTTACACCCTAGCTGGTAGCATGCCAATAATGTCGTTTTAACCACTATGCTACAAGGTCTCCAATCATATCCACCATTTCAAATCACTGTGTATCTATACAGGCTCTGAGACAAGTATCAAATCACCTTCTCTGAACAAAGTGAACTAATGATCTCTTGTTATGGACTCCACTGCAATGAAGCACCATGTTGACATTAAATATGGACATAACAGATATGCCTCATATCTTGGTGTCTTGTCACTACAAATTTTGTAGCAGGAACAGGATCAAGGTATTGGAGAAGTCATTTAGTCATTCCTGTGCTGAACTGTGGTCAAAATCAGTGATTTTCAAGCTGCCTGTGAATCGTCAGGACTTGAGTCCTGTAAGACTGTACATGGCCTCTCCACATCTTACAATACAATAAAGTGTACCTTAAGTAATGAGTCGCCTGTGCACATTGGACATTCACATACTTAGCACTATGAAAGTATAAGAGGGATGTGAACATTAACTTTCATGGTTTAATGTGGTCTAACTGTTCTTTTAGGGAGATAATGGGCATCTTAGGGGTAAAAGCAGCACGTTTCAGCCTCGTGCATACTTTCCTGAAGAAACACACTGATGACAACTACAGATGAAGCTCTTTGCTTTTTTTTTTTTCTTGGCATTTTTTTCTCCCAGCCCACAGGATTTTTCCGGTTTTTGGAGAAGCAAACTATGTTTAGTTTGTAAAAGTCTGAAAAAACTGGGGTTTAAGGACACGTGACTGTAGCACCCCCTGCTGTTCACTTCCAGTATTACAATTGATGTGGCACCTGCCTCAGCCCCGTGGGTCCTCCAGCCCTTTCACTTCTCCAGTGAGAAAGGATGATAAAGCTGCCTCAATCACTAAGCTGTGTCAGATTTTCTCTGAAACTCTTAATCCTTGACTTTCACCTGGTTGCTGATCATTTTTATGACCGGCTGCTAATGTATTCATTTTATTCATTCATTCAGACAATACGTACTGAATGTCCCTTCTGTGGCTGGAGATATTTTAATTGTATGAAATGCAGCTCTGAGCAAAACAAAGCTCATTCCCACTGGGGTCTCATGAGGCAGAAAGGGGGAGGAGGAAAGAGGGAGAGAGGGAGAAAAAACGGGGTAGGAGAGAGAGAAAGAGAGAATAAAGACAGGAAAACAGATGCAGTGTCAGGCGGTGACAGCATTGTGAAGACTGGGAAGGTAAAGCACAATTGGAGGAAAACACAGATGCCTTCCAGAGTCGGGAGATTCTATTTTTTATAAGTTGGTATCTGTTTCATGGAATTTTCTTTCCACTCTTCAAAAGTATGCACGAAAACAGCAAGAAAGGGTAAGTTTTGGCTTTATAACACGGCTTCTCTCCCAGAAGATGCACAAATAATATCTACCTAACTATCCCTAGCTTGAAGACCTCCATGTTCTCCTGCAGTAAAGGGGGGTAAGGGGCTCCAAGCAGAAGTCCAGCACAGAAGGTTGCCGTGTGAGCCAAGCCACATATGAGGGGTGTAACCCAAGAAAGAGTGTGTGTGGAGACTCATGGCATGTTGTTTAGAAAAAAGAAATCTGATAGCTAAAAAAATAAAATTAAAACAACCATCTTTGCCTGGCATCAGAGCTATATTTGAAGCAGTATTTGAGACCAAGCTTCTTTTGTCTATTTTTTAAAATTCAGAATTGTCTGTCACTTACAGAACAAGTGGAACAGGGTGTTGTAGCAATGATACAAGGTCACGGCTGTTTGCACATTGTACTTCACAATCCAAAAGTTCACTGCTTCAATCCCATCATTACCGTGAACACATGTGCACAATGGAGGGGGAGCCCCACCCTGCTTTAGAAACACTCAGGGGCCCACGGTCTCACCCTGACCATCTCTGCTGGTCAGAACACAGAAAGCACTTGAATGTTGCTCAAATGAGCCAAGTCTCAAAGTAATGGAATGAGTCATTTCTGTTTCCCGTTATGCTAAGACAGGAAAGACAAAAAGTATTGGAACTCATTGTTGAAGTCATCTTTTCATTCCTGTGACCAAAAGACCTGACAAGAACAACTAAGAGGAGGAAATGTTTATTTGGGCTCATGGTTTCAAAGATTTCAGTCCATGGTCAGCCAACTCCATTGCTCTGGGCCTAAGGTGAGGCAGAACATCATGGCGGAAAGGCACGGTAGAGAAAGTGATGAAGACATGATAGCTAAGAAGCAGATAGACAGCTTTGTTCAACAGGGGGAAAAATACAGACCCCAAAGGCCCACCCCCAGTATCTATACCCTCCAGTTACACTCTACCTACCTAAAGTTACCACCTAGTTAATTCAAGTGAATTAATTCACCGATTTTGACCACAACTCTCATGGTCTAACCATTTCACCTCTTGAACATTGTTGCATTGTCTCACACTGAGCTTTTGGGGAACACCACATATTCAAACATACATTCATTATATGGAAGACCACAAACCAGAACACTCATGAAAGAGCATAGACCCATAAAAATAAATATACTGTAGGAAGGATGAACTATTGCAAGATGGCCAGTTCACCTAGGACTTGGGTTGTCTTTAATTCCTGTCTCTTCCCCCTTCAGGGCCATATCTCAGCTTGTGTCAATCAAGGTGCAGAAACTTCTCCGTATGATTCTGTTCAGTTCCGTCTCCCACTTTAAACCTTTGCTTCTCTCCAGAACTATGGAGCTTGCCACAACCTTCTTCCAAGCAGAAGAGCTAGTTTCGTATTAAAGACAGAAAATGAAGGCTGCCCCGTTGTTCTTGCAGTTTCCTGTCACCTTCATCACCCACAAAGATAGAAACTTGGACTTGATTCTTTTATCTCCCTTCCTTCTGCAGCAGGGCTGTTCCTCTGCTATTCAAGACTGACCCTTTCCCCAGTCCTCCCATGACCTTAGTGCTATGGCTACGTCACTCATTCCTCTATCCGTTGCTCCTTTCTTTTGCCTACTGGCGTCCTGGGGTCCTGTAAATTCAGGCTGTTCACTGGGCTTTGGAGTCAGATGGAAATGACCCTGGGCAAGGTGCAGAGAGTTCCTCTCAAGTTCATGGTCCTCATTTGTCAATAGGGGGTCAGGGTACCCTGTTTTCATGGTTTTTCTAAGGAAAACGTGACATTGTATGCAAATCATTTGGATCACAGTAAGCCTTCTGAAAATCAGGCAGAATTTCTTGTGGCCCTTGCTATCCCTCCCGCGCCGTATGCTACCAATTTTAGCAACAGTCCTTTTCAAAGCGTGTTTACATACATTTCCAATTTTATCCTCACAAAAGTTTATAAGCAGGACAGATCTGGAAATGAATTTGAAGCAATAAAGTTGTTTTCTTAAGGTCACAACCTAGGTACGGGTGAAATTGGGACTCGTAATTACATTTTCCGAATCCTGCCCCCTGCTTATGTAGCTACATTGGCTGCTGTTTTTTAGTATCTGATCCTTATGGGAGGTGTGCTACTCTTTGTGAATTTTGACTTAAACACTAACGAGCGACTTTTGTTGTAAACTATAATTTTTATTTCTCTGTGCACACATTGCTTGTGTTTTTATTTGTATTGTGGATTACTTAAAAGTTAGATTCTGTTTATGTATGCAAAGAGGTATTGGCATTAATTGCATTACCTGAAGCAAAGACTACAGCTGTGTGAGGTCGATGTAAACACAATAGATTTTACAAAATGCTTTGTGAACAAAACTCTAAACATTTATGCAAGGGCTGTAAAACATATGGCTCAGTATTCATTTAAATTTACAAGTGTAAAACATCCATAGAGAAAAATATGTGGGTTTTTCTTTCTCCATTTTGTTTTTTATAGGCTCAAGGTTTCAGAAGAATTTTGAGAAGTCAATTAGTTCAGATGGCTGTTTTCAAGAGGATTTCTAGGTCACTTAAATCTCCAGATCCTTCATAGCTTATGTAAACAACATTGGTATGAAATCACTGAAAATGATTTATTTATCCTGTCTTGGGGGAGAAATAACTGCTTATTTTTTGAACTATTAAAAGAACTGAGCTAATGAGTGAAGAATAAGAAAAGTGGTACTGGCATAAATGGAGGTACAGATAGCACAATTACTGGAGGTTGTCAGGACCCAGGGACTTATTTCCTTAGCTTCGAGAAGAGGTGGGCTTGCTGTGGCTGAAGAAAACTGCCTCATAAGGTTACACCTGATCCTAGGGGCAGTGCACAACAGTGGCCACTAAATGAGATTGCATAAAACCCTGGCTTTTTTGCCTCCATTTGGAATTACTCAGGGGGTGTCAAAGATCCAGGCACCTGTTAAAGAGAGTGAGGCAGACTTTCTATTGCCACTACAGGTACGGGGAGAAATTGCCTCAGCTTGCCTCCAACTAAAATAATGGTAACTGAGGGAAACAGAGAGAACACAGATGGGTTAAGAGGAAGTTCAAAAAGGTTAACCTAAAAGGAAGTGAAGGATTCTGGGAAATAAAAATTTACATAAGGGGAAAAAATGGAGGAAATGTTTGGCGATGTAGGATAGGGACAATATACATTTTATGATTGGCAGTATTCTATCTTCTTACACAAAAACTACAGATGGCAACTTGGGGCATCTGTAAGGACCCTTCCTGGTATAGGAAGTTAGACAAAAATCTGTCAAGGTCTCTTAGTCTGTGTTCAGGTATGCTCTTGAGGACATGTGGGAGTCCACTGTACGCTGGTCATCCAGTCTCAGTACGCCCTTTAGGGTTAGTGGGCATCCACTGAAGCTGCCGTGGAGGGCATTCCTCCCTCTGGTCAGCCTAGCCCCTGCTCACTCTCTTGTCTTTTACAGGTATCAATCCCAAGATCCCCAGTGCATTGTCCCACATGCTAATCTACATCTGAGTCTGCTTGGTGGAGGTTCAGCCTTTTGCAACATGCTTCTTATAGTTATCATCCCTGAGCAGCTAACAAATTTGAAGTTGAAGATCTTTATTCTCTCCACGTGCATCTTGCAATGCAAATCAAACATCATCATAGCCTTAGAACATGCTTCTGCCGCAGGACTCTGGGACTCTATTTTAGCCCAAAGATGTGGCTCATTTTGGTTGACACGTTTCAATTCATTTTGGACCAAATTTCTATACATTTTACATGTGTATTTTTGCTTTTTATTGAAATGGCATGCTATGTCCCTGTATAACTGAAATAGATGAATGGTCCAAAGGTGATCCACTACATCATAAATATAAAGAGAGACATAGTAACAAATGCTACAACTCAAATAATATTATAAATATAATCTATTATAGTGTAAGTGCAGAATAAATTGCATAGCACAGCAAGTAAATCTGGCATGATGCCTTTATATAAGCTGTCATAAAAGGAGCCAACAGGAAGAATTGTATATATTGAAATTGGATTTTATCGAACTAGTGAGCCATTCACTCTATTCCTTGGAACACTATGGGTATTGAAAATTTGTTAGATAGCACCATGAAACCATTGAAGCTATCACATAATTTTCAATCAAAGCCCAGTGATATCACTAGTCAACTTAAAAATTTGGTTGTTTTTTTTCTTTTCAGAATAGGTAAAATTAATGCTTTCTAGCTTGAAACTGATGAAGTTAGTTGTAAAGTCTAGAGGAAGGTCCAAAATTCTAGTCCTTTCAAAAGAGTCATGCTATTACCCAAAATGTTTTTCTTAAAAAGACAAATGCTAAATTATTTTGTCTCAGAAAGAAAGCAGAAAAATAAATTGGCAAATTTTATTTTATTAATTAGCATTGATGGGCACCAAATAACAGCCATGCATGCATTGTCAAAAACTAATTATTCTCTGAGATAGATAATATTATAATTAGATAAGTTCTTGCGACACAGGGGATGAATAAGCTCCTGGCATTTAATTGAGACACATGAGCAGGAAGTGGTCTATGAAACTTTGTTTTCTTTTTTTATGAAAAATCCATATATAAGGAATTCTATTTTGATTTAGGAAATAACTACTTCATGAGCCATAATGAAGTATGGAAAAGTCCCTTCCGCTTTCACTTCATATTTCTGCCAACTAATTATAATAAAACCCTTCAAATAATTGTTACACTGTCCTTTCTTTGCTTTCTTACCACCTGTTCTCTTTACTGCTCACTCTAACAGGGGTTTGATTTTCACAAGGAAATGACTCAGTGAAACCACTCCTGTCAGTGGCAAAATGGTTTCCATCATAGCAAATCTAAGAGGAAGTTTTCACAATTTCTACCAAATTTCACCTCAGTTGAAATGAATGTGCGCGCGCACATGCACACACACACACACACACACACGATGTGAAAATTTTTTGATTATTCCAATCCAACATTTCCATTCCCTTGTCCCATTTTCAGAGAAAACACTTTAAAATATTTTAATTGTTTCTTTTAATATTTCTTTCTATAAACCTATTGTTCTAAGCTTTTTCCCTGAACATAATACCTACTGACTCCATATTGGAAGATATTCCTTCCATTACTACAACACACCACCTTCCATCCTGAAATACTTGATCCTCAAACATTTTACAAATACTATAAATTTCTAATTGCATTTATTTCTAATTGCATTTAAATATACACAGTTCTCTTGATGTACACTATTTGCATTTTTTTCTTTCTATACTTCAAGTGTTAATAATTATATAATGTTATAATTGGTTTGATAGTCTTCATACTTATCATTAATGCATTTCAATACACCTGCAAGAATGCTAAAAGCTCCCCTTAGAAATTCAAAATTCATCTAATTATTGGTCAGTTGCTTTTTTTACTTGAACGCATCGACAAGAAGCCCTGGGTCTTCTTCCTTCTACCTCTGCTGGAAGTTTGCAAGCCAACTACATGATTCTTCACCCAAGAATACTCCACTAGCATATTGTGAGGTCTTTGCGCTACCAGATCCTGGGCCCTTTCTCTTTTTCTCTTATTTTACTACTTATTTCATAATACATAAAATAACTTTCTGAGAAAATGTGTATAGAAGGAAGTTACTTTTTGAGACCATACGAACTTGATTATCTTTATTTTAAATTCAGACTTGTTTAACTTTCTTGTTGATTGTGAACATCTACATTGGAGATAGTTTTCCTTTGCAATTTTGAAGGCATTGTGCCATTTTAAATTCTCCAATGTGGCTGTAAATATATTCAGTAACATTCTGGTTTCACATCTTTGGATGTGATGGATGTGATGTGCGCTCCTTCTCTTTATGTCAGGAAGAATTTTCCCATTATCTTTGTCCTGAAATTTTATCATCACAATTCAGTCTTTTGCATTCATTATGATGATATTTCAATATTCATTCGAGCTGGAGAATTATGGAATCAGTTTATAAAAATTTCTTTCCTTGTTTTGTATCCACTTTTTCTCAAATATTATATCCACTCTCTTTTCACTAATTGACTATTGGACCTCCATTCCTAAACATCTTTTCTATTATAATTTATGCTTCTATATCTTTTTGATTCTCCTGTTTAGAAGATTATTTAGATGATATTCTTCCTAAATTCTGTTGAGTTTTTCTTGAACTATGATGTTTAAATTTATAGTGATTTTTATTTTGTACTCAGAATTTTCTTAAATAAATCCCATTATTGTTTCAAAGGATATAAAATTTTATGAAATATCATGCTAATTATGGTTTTAATTTTTTTTTTTAATTTCAGAGACAAATTGCAATTCTCTTAGTCTTGAAAGACCCTGCAAGCTGGTAGAATAGGAAAGGAATTTGTTCTTTTAAAGAGGGTATTTTATTCAGTTTTTCTGCTGCTGTGACCAAAAGACCTGACAAGAACAAACTTAGAGGAAATTTAGAGGAAACAAGAACAAGTTTATTGGCACTCACAGTTTCAGAGGTCTTAGTCCATAGATGGCTGACTCCATTGCTTTGGTCCAGAGATGAGGGAGAACATCATGGTGGAAGGTTATAGAGGAAAAAGCATCTCAGGACATGGCAGTCAGTAAGTAGAGATTCTCTGTTCACCAGGGACAAAATATAAACCCCAAAGACACATCCCAAGTGGACTATCTCCTCCAGCCATACTTGACCTGCTTCCAGTTATCACTCAATTAATCCTGTTAGTGGATTAATCCACTGATTAGTTTGAGGTTCTTATAACACTCTCATTTCATCTATGAAAATCCTTGTGTTATCTCACATGTGATATTTTGAGGGACACCCCATATCTAAACCATAACAGGGAGAATCAGAAAATGGTCAGTGTTTCTCTTGGACATGTCCAATATTTCAAAAAATGAACCACTACTCTTTCTTCCTGGGCAACAAAAACTTTTTGGTCATTCAAAGGTACACAGTCAATATACATTGAATTGTTTAACTATTTAGTAATTTAAATACCTCATTTAGTTTCTGTATTTTCATTATGGTAACCCAAGTCTGGTGTTCTTAAAACCAGAGTCTATCTCATGAATTACCAAATGGTAGCCCACCCATAACCTGAACCTCCCAAAGGACTTATCACCTGAAGACCCTGAGATTTCTGAGGTTGTGCAGTGCCAATCCATTAATTTCTTCTTAGCTTAATATTTGTAAGACATATGATTTTCAGTTGCTAAACTAGGCCACCTGATTGTCTTGTTTCTTTTTACTTCTTAAATCTTATCAATCTCTCCCTTTTATCTCTTCCTCCTTTTGACTTTATTCTGGTGAGTTAATTGCTTTTGAATTTGCATTTGGTGGTAGTTTGGAAAGCAATGTGAATAAATGTATACTATTGACTTGCTGGATTTAACAAAGTCATTCCTTCTGCCTTACACTACTTTCTTCAAGCATCTTCAGATACAGCAAAGTTCCTCAGGTATATCTTATCTTATTCGCTGTTTTTTTCTACAAATCCTTTTGTAGATCATACTCTTCTTCTTGACCTCTACATTTCAGAGTGCTTTTCCTCTGAGCACACAGGCTTCTTCTCTTTCATGCCTTCTCTTTTCAGGCCCAAGGGCTTATGTAACATCTCTATACTTATCTCCAAATGTATTTCTGCAGTTCCAAGCTCTATCCTGAGTTTTCAATATATTTATCCAAACTTCCCACTGAATGTTTTCAGTTGGTTATATAAGAGACATCCAGAACTAATAAATCCTCAAAAGAATTTTCATCATTTCCTTTCCTACCAAATTGTCCCCATTTTAAGTTGCTTCCCTGCAGAGTAGGAATGCAAAAGCTTAAAAGCTATACTTTAAGGATTCCTTTGCAACTCGATTTTATCTAGTTTCTGTGGAAGGCAGATGCCCTAGGCAAGTCTCAGTTTCTGAGTTAACTAGACACAGAGGTACCACCTCTCCTGTATTTTGGAGCAACTTTAGTAGTCAATAGCTCTGGGATCTATTGTTTCTAGCAACATCTTCCTGATTGTCAGATTTCAGCCAAAGCAGTATACTCCTTGGAGTCAAAATTTTGGTGGATCAGCCAGCTTTGTGTTTGTCAACTTGCCATTGCTGTGAAAAATGCCTTGGAAAATTGAATTAAAAAGAGGAAAGATTTATTTTGGATTGTGGGTTCAGAGGTTTCTCTCCATGGTCATTTGACTCCATTGATTCTGGGTCTGTGATGAGGCAGAACTCTGTGGTAGGGAACATGTGGTGAAGCAAATCTGTTCCGCCCATTGTGGTTAGGAAACAGAGAGAGAACCCACTTTTATAGCAGAACCCCTCCTCCAAACCCATTAACCTATGAATTCATGAATTCATGAGTCTATTCCTGGTTTAATCAACTCCCAAAGCCCCCATGTCTGAGTACTACCATAGTGGAGCCCAAACCTTCAACATATAATCTTTCTGTGGAACACTTGGGATCCAAATCAAAATATTCTCCCCCTCATGCCCAAAGGTTCAAGTTCATATCAAAATGTTTTCAATTCATCTTTAAGTTACAGCATTGCTCAAAAGTCTAAGTCCAAAGTTCCCTCTGAGACTCAAGGCAACATTTTAGATATGAAAGACTGTGTAAAAATAAGTTTTAAAACAAAACAAAACAAAAGCAAGTCATATACTTCTAAGATACCATGGAACAGGGTGAGCATTCCCTTTCCAAATGGGAGCAATGGTATAAAACGGCACGGAGGAATCAGGGCAAAGCAAGACAAGAACCCAGCAGGGCAAACGCTAACTCCTCTAGCTCCATGTCCAGCAGCCATATCACCTTGTGGCATGATGTGAATTCCAAAGGATGTGGGAAGCCCCATCCTATGTCCTTGCCAGTTGCCGCTCATGTGGCCTCTCTCTTGGTTGGCTCTGCTCTCTGCCTGTGGCTTCCCTCATCAGACATCCCACATGACTGGCATCTGTAACTTCCAGGGGTATCTATTACAGTTCTGGCTTCTTTTTTCACGACTTCACACACTGATCTCACAAGGGTTGCCTGCAGAGAGTTCCGTCCTGCCACACGCTGCCTGGCTTCTCGGGCTTTCTTTAGATACTGTTGTGGAAGTCTCTGTGATCCCACAACTTTTGCATTCTGCACACCTGCAAAACCAGTAAGGGAGATGATGCCAAGATCTACAGCCAGTTGGACCAGTGTTTGGTCTCCCTTGTATCAGACTGTAGCAGCCTCTGTGCACAGCAGACTGTTCAGCATAGATGGCTGAACGTGGGAAAATGAATCCCTGAGAAACAATTCTCGACATGCCCTGTGTGTGCAGAGTGTTCCAGTGTTATCCTCTCCAAGAAACAACTTTCATATGAGCTCATATCTTCACACCCTTGAGTTTGCAATGTGTGAGGTATTGCTGATCCCTGGGATGCTTTCAAAGCATCTTGCCTATTGTCCCAATGGAGAGCACTTGGCTTCTTTTTAATGACCTTATTATTTTTAGCAACCACATCTTCTTTCTACAAATTGCAAGAAGTTATTTGAATCTGTCTTCTCTGATTTTTGCTCTTGATTCTCAGTGTAAATTTGTGCCCATGCCACAATGCTGGGTTACCTTGAAATAATCTCTACCAGATTAATTAGTCTGTCATCTTTAAACTCAGCCTCACACAAAACCCGAGGGCATGGACAAAATGTAGCGAAGTTCTCCGCCAGAATGTAACCCCATTAGTCTGTAGTCCACTTTCCAATGGGCTGTTTATTCTTTCAGATATCTCATCTCAATGGTCTTCATTGTTCTCTTTCCTATCAGCATTCTGTTCTTCTGAGTCCTCCCACACCAGGATCACCCATGAAACTCCACTTAAAGTATTCTAGGGTTTTTCTATCTCACTCCCACAAACTTTTCTAAACTCCCCATGAAAATTAATCCCAAAGGTTTTTGAATACATCATCATGTGTAGTCACAACAATGACTCTACTCTTTATACCAATTTTTCAATTTAGTCGGTTTTCTCTTGCTATGACAAAATACCTAAATACTTAAATAGAGGAAAGATTTACTTTAGTTCATGGCTTCTGAGGTTTGTGCCCATGATCACTTAGCTCCATTGATTCTGGGTCTTTGGTGATGTAGAACATCATGGCAGTGAGCACTGAGTAGAGTGGTAAGTTACTCATGGTAACCAGAAAGCAGAAAGACAGAGAGAGAGAGAGCCCTCTCTGCAAACTCACTAATCTATGAATGTATAAATGGATTAATCCATCCATGAGATCAGAAAACTCATGATCCAATCAATTCCCAAGGGTTCCACCTCTGAACACTACTGTACTGTGGATCAACACTCAACTGAACCCACTAATCTATGAATCTACAAGTGGATTAATCCATTCATGAGATCAGAACACTCATGATCCAGTCAATTCCCAAGGTTTCCACCTCTGAACTGCTGCACTGGGAATCAACGCTCAACACAAGGGCTTTTTGAAGGGTGTTCCAGATCCAAAGGATAAAATGCTTCTTACTTACTGGTCAGTTGTGGCCAAGGTGAACAATCATGGGGTGATTTGGAGAATGGCCTGCTGGTTACCTGGCTATATACCAATTTAGCATTTACCTGAGTAGCCCTGTCATTTTCCTCCTCCTCCTCCTTTCTTTTTTCTTTTCTTTTGTGCTCTCATCCATGAGGCTATTGAAAAACTGTAATCCCGACTTATCCTTACAATGACTTTGAAGCACCTAGTTCCATATTTTATATTTCCTTCTCCTTCAAGTACATAAAGTTATTTTATGTTCTTAAATTTACCTCATTGAAATAGTATTGATAGCTATACAATAGGAATAGGTTCAAAAATAGAGCAGACAGATGTCTTAGGTGTCTATTAGAGTAGGACCCATCCTAAAGAGTTTAAGTCAACTGGGAGTTACATTTTCCAAATACTTTAGCAGGTTAAATATAACACCAGAATTATTTTAAAGTAAATTAAAAATGTATTTTAAAATATCAATTTCCTTTATCACCATAAAGTTTGCAGAAACATTCTAATTTGTCTGCATTTATTAAAATTTATACTGTATCAAATGTAAGGTAAGAAATAAGCTATAATTAAATGGATTGGACAAGCACTATAATTAAATAAATTAGAAGATTGCAAAATAAGTGAAAAAATTAATGCAGAATTGAACTAAGTTTTATATTAGGGGTTATTATGAGCCACCCCCACCCCAAACATGAGTGATTGATGCTGCTGAAGGGGGTGTGGAGCAGTTCTGATATAAGATTGCTTCATTGGTTAAAGTTTAGAATAATCTGAGAAGCTAGCACATATTTGCTTTTATGGTGAAATCAACAGAAGAAATGATGGTCTTAAAACTACCTGGTAGTTGAATCAGGAATAGATCTATGCATTTTGAGTCTCAGAATGTATTCTACAGGATTTCTCCTTTTACGTTACAAATGCCAAAAAATTAAGTTTTGGATGGCTGATTTAATACCTTTATGCACCATTCAGACTTTTTCAAAGAGGGGAAAGCCCATTTCTACTGTGAGAAGTTATACCTTCAAAAATATGAACTACTTTCTGCTTCATATTACAAGTAAGTCAACTAAAAGAATGGTCAGACATTTTGTATGATTTAGATTTTAGTGAAAAAAATGAGAATGCTTTTGTGAACTAATATAAATCTTTAACCTGAAGTTACTGATGAACCAGTGCTAGCGTTTATTCTGTTAATATTAAATCTGAGATAGGTTTTCAGTAAAGAGAAAGTAATTTTTAAGTTTGTGTTTGTGTGTAGGTGTGTGTGTGTGTGTGTGTGTGTGTGTGTGTGCCTCTGTTATCTCATATATGTGCTTATGTTTGAAGGTTAGCTTAAGTATTTAAGAAAAGCATTATCTGGCATGAACTGAAGCTCAGAGGAATATTTCCATCAGGTGTCCTCATGACCAGGGAAACATTTCTCCCTGAAGCGAGGGAGCAATGGGTTGTAGTGTGGAGCCCCGGGGACAGAGAAAGGCCACATTGTAGGAAGAAATAATCCTAGTAAGTGCATTTACTCCAGCTGGAGGAGCCATCCACAGGGGAAGAGGCAGATTGGGACTGAATACTTCTCTTTGGCTCTTTGTAGATTCACAGGGAAGCCGCCATCATCCCCTGTTCTACAAGGAAATACGCACTGTACGTCTACAATCCTAACTTAAAATGCTTAGGTTTGGGGTTAGAGAAACAGTCCTATAAGATATTTTACCATGAACAGCCTACCTCCAGGGGCCATAAGCTCTTTCAAGCCCCATTAGATACTGGTTCACATGCCTACATCATGACTTCTTGTTTGAAGATTTCCACCTTGACACTAGAAAGGGCTATTTCACTGAAGACACACCAAGTGGTCAGAAACTTTGAGATTCAATAAAGTAAGAAATAGGGAATGACTAGGAACACTCTGTAAAACAATGGAGTAGCCAGGCATAGTGGCACACACCTGTAATCGTAGCTCCTAGGGAAGCTAAGGCAGGAGGATCACAAGTTCAAAGCCAACCTCAGCAACTTAGTGAGGCCCTAAGCAGCTTAGTGAGACAATGTCCCAAATTAAAAAAATGAAAAGGGTTGGGGATATAGATGGGTGGTTAAGCACCCCTGGATGGTACAATTCCTAGTCTGAAAATGAATCAATCAATAAATTTTAAAAAATAAATATTTCTGTGTTGGTAATGAGATGTGGTGTCATGTGACTATTGCCTAACAGAGGAAATGAAGATATCACAGACCACTAGCAGAAGTATGGGAGAATTCCTTGAATGGACAGAGAGTTGATGGAAAAGACACAGTAGGTTTATTTAAATACAGTAAAGATGACATACTTACAATAAACTAGTTTTCATTTTCCTAATACTGTCAAAATGATGCTGAATGCCAAGTGGTTAACCACCACCATTAAATATGCACATGTTTTGGAAGTAGAGCTTAATTTTTCAGGGGTTCTACATAACAGAATATATTAACATAAATTATTACATGGGAAGCAATGACAAGTGCTAATCATAAACTTTTCAAGAACCCCTCCTGCTGGTCCTTCAGACTGGGTTTTATGATGGCTTCATCTTTTGTCTTATCAAATGCTCCATTTTATTCTGCTAAAGTCTTAGTGTTAAATTCATAGTTATCTTGGCATATTGCAACATTATCATCAGTTTTTTCATTCGTCCCATAAATATTTATGGAGCACCTATTATGGATCAGATATTGTGCTAAGTGCTGGGGTTACAGTATATCCAAGATCAAGTGTGGTTTATTTTGTGAAAAATATTTTACCGACTTTGCAAATAAATTGGTCTTATTTATAGAACTCATTAAGTGTTTGGAAACATCACACATTTTTTTTTCATGTGCCAGCTGTAAAAATGTTTGGAGAAAATGTGACAGATTTGACTTGTCATTTTGTAATAAAGGAAGAGCAGGGCGATGCTATGTGATACAGGGAAGAAATCTCGCTTATGTACAATGTCCATATGTGGTCCTTTTACCTTTTTCCCTGTTCCATCCTGACCACCCTCTTTACACCCAACTCTATCCTGTCCTGTATGCTTGATGTATAGACTTAGTCCCTTTTTCCATTCTGCTTCATTAACACCTTAATTTAATTGGTAAATTCACGTGGAGGCTCTATCACCCAGGTGACAAAAAAAAAAAAAAAAAAAAAAAAAAACTCAAAGCAGGCAATTTTCTTTCCTCTTGAAACCTTTTTTTAAAAACAATTTTATATTTTTTTAAAAAATATGTGCACAGGAAAAATACAGAGAAAATATTATAATGAGATAACATTTCCCCAATTTCTATTTTCCACAAGTCTCAACAAATCCCATTTCATCTGGTCTCATCTCCTCTCCATCTTCCTCACCTTTGGATTATTTCAAACAATTCCTAGATTTCTGGTCTTTGCGTTCATAATGATTTCCCTATTGTCTAAAAGAAAAGGGTTCTTTTAAAAACACACACACACAAAACACCTTTAATACACATAAATATGAACAGTAATTCTTTACTGTTGTGACACATCTACTTGGCATTCAGAATTCCTCAGATGCTGCATAATATGTTTCAAAGTGTGCTCAGGTCAGGATGCAAATAGTGTACATGCATTGCACTGGTGATATATGAATCAGTCTCTGTTTACTGAAAATTCTCTTAGGGGTGTTACAATATCAATATAAAGAAAGCTGAGAGTCAGGTGTCAGCTTGTGAGTTTCATCATGGACTTTTTCTTTTTAAATTGACACAAAAATCCCACAGATTTAAAGGATACCATGTGATGTGTCAATAAGTCTATATGTTGCATGATGCTCAAATTGAATAAACATACCTTATTTCCTATTTCCTTAAACACTTACCAGTTCTTTGTGATGAAAACATTTTGAATTTTTCTTCTAGCTTTTTTGCAACCATAAACTTTTTTTCTTTCAAACCAGGAATTGAACCCTGGGGTGCTTAACCACTGAGCCACATCCCCAGTTCTTTTTGTGTTTTATTTTGAGGCAGAGTCTCCCTAAGTTTCTTAGGGCCTTGGTAAGTTGCTGAGGCTGACTTTGAAATTGCGATCCTCCTGCCTCAGCCTCTGGAGCTTCTGGAATTACAGGCATGCACAACTATGCCTGGTGCCATTCTAAACTTTTAAATATCACAACACAGATAGTAATAAAGAGAAAAAGTTTTGAGTCTTATGCTTTGGGACATCCTAATTTTTCAGGATTCAGACTATAATCTTTATACCATACACAACAGATGTGGAGGAGTATTTGTTGAGCCATTTTTCTCTTCTGCCTCAGAGGAACTGAAAGTATCTGGGAGCTGGAAGAGGGATCAGAGTTGGATGGGAGGGAAACTGATTTAGACTGTGAAAGAAACATACTCACCCATCCAAACTAAAAGGAGGGACTAAGAGACACAATGTACAGCAAGACATGAAGCTTTACTTGCAAAATTAGGTGTCCTGCAAGACCAGGGGTCCCGGGAGAGAAAACACAAACAGATTGGGTACAAACAGCATTTTATCCCCTACAGTAAAAGGTCCTGCCCCCGGTTCCTCATTGACTGAGTACTGTGAGGAGTATAGTCTTCCCAAATGCTTCCTAGGTCTTACTGTCTCCTGTTTGGTTATTTAAAGAAATATACCTTTATTTGTTCCCATGTAGTGGGAAGGTGAATACATTCTGATAAGTTCGCAGCTCTTACTTCTTTGAGTTATTATTTCTTAACAGAGATTTCTCTCTCTGTTAGTTAGACCCACACCTCTTTCCTACCTGTTTGTCAAGGGCTGTTCAGGTGCATGTATCTGCCTCACCCTTGGCCCGTCCTGCTACCGTGTGACTTCCCACTCTGCTCTGTTTCCTCTCTGGCTGCCTTTCTTACATCTCAGTTTTACATTTAAAGCTAAATAGTATATTCTGAAAATGGACCTCTGGACTTCCTATTGCTCCCAACTGTGACTGGGCAGGGCTCACAGCCTGTTCCTGCCAGTGGAAGGTGTATGGAGAAGAAGCTTCCACTGACCTACTGTTCACAAGACACCCTCTGTCTTTGTCAGATCCATCCTTCCTATTGTAGGCACAAATTCTACTTTTCCCAAAGGTAACAGTTGGTAACTTTTTTGTTCTTTAATGCCATAGTTAGCAACTCAAGAACACATTCATTATTTCTTTCCAAGAATTTCAACTATGAACAATTTCAACAAATAAATAATGTTATTAATAACTCAGGTAACTGATGATAATTACTCATGGGACATTTTCTTGCTTGGGAAAGTTTAAACTCAAGTTATTTTCAGAATTTTTAGAGAGAAAGAAATGCTACGTAATGAGAAGAACAAAGTGGACCAAGGATCACAAGTCCCTTGTCTTCCCTCTGTCTTGGATCATTAATATCTGTGCAACCTTCTGCATTATCTTTAGTCTTTGTGATTCTTTGTAGTTTATAGTATGAAATTAAACTTCCTTGAATTGAAGTGATAGCTTGAAGTCTGTTCTTGCTTTCAAAGTTCTGATTTGATATCTTTCATGTAATGAAAATTGTAAGAAAATTGGAGAAGTTTAAAGCAAATGGAGGAAATGAATGTTTAATTAGATATTCCTGGATCGGATGGTTTACTATGCTAAGAAAATTGATTTCTCTGATTCCAAATATTTGTTCTGGAACTTCATTTAATTTCATACTAGTGAACTATGTCTTTAGGGCATTAAAGACTTTCACAGAAATCTTTAAAAATGGGCCTGATATGAAGGTTTTTTTTCCGAATTTGGTCACAGTACAGGGTCTAGAACTTGTAATGCCTTTTTGAGTCATGCCAGCTCCTAAAATTTTTTAAAGAAATAAGAGCAAAAGCCATTACTAACTTCTCATATTTCAAAGTGTTGACTTACTGAGGTCTTCCTATCCCAGGTATTCACTGGCTAATCCCACCCATCTTTATTTACACATCTCTTGTTTATACCCAATCTGAAGTAACAGGTGTCAGTTTACTCTTGGAACAGTTATCCCTTCACGCCACTATTATAATGGGATTAAATAAGTCATGCATATCAAACCCGACATGAAGTGTGTGTGTAGGCAGAATAGAAGCCACTAGAATGTCTTGACAGTTAACAGGTCTGGCCTGGGAGAAGGAGAGGGGTGAGTGGTGCGCATCAGAGCAATTTCTTTGTGAAGCACTTTACTTTTCTGTCTTGCATATACAAATTCCCAGGATGAGAAATACATCCTATCACATCTCTGTTCATATATTCCAGGATCATTTGGTCATTCTTGGAGTTCAGAGATTACTTTTACCCTGACCTGTTCAATATAAAGTGTTGATCTGCTTCTTTTCTGTTTGCATTTGACTGATAATACCAGCTGTTGGGGAAAGCCTCCCTTCACACCCACCCGGCTGCTTAACCGCAATGTCAGTGCTGATTGCAATACTCCAGCATCTGTGTTTACATGCTTAAAATGATGAGGTTGACAGGCTAGATATGTACTGAAGCTATTATTACTCTTATTGAATTAATTATGATAACTTGTTGATAATTGATAAATCAATTATCAATTGATTATAAATTATAAATAATGTATAAATAATGTATACATCAATTATAACTTAATGATAATTGATTATCAATAATTGATTATTGATGATTGATTATGAATTGATCATGTAATTTTAATTTTTGTTTTGCTTCCATGATTTTAGCATATGCTTTATAAGGTTACATAAAATGTTCTTGAGTAGTTTTATATATTAGAAGTCTTGTAAATCAGCAAAGAAATAATGCAATTGAACCTATAATTTGTTTTCCATTTAAAAATTTTATATGTATACTAGATAGCTGAATGTAGAAAATTAGTTTTTCAAACAAGAATGATTATAAAAGTGTCCTCTAGAGGGATCCACTTTATTGCTTTATAGCTGTGAGCCTAGAATTGCCGTTATTTTTTATTGATTACATATTAAAATTTGCAAGATTTACTGTGAGGATTAATAGTAGAACAAAACAAAATAACACATAAATTATGAAGGATGTAAAAATTCAGTTTTGTGATGGAAATGGAAGCTTCATTTTATTCAAATATATTTCAACAGGTACGCAACTGATGATATAATAGATTTTCATAGAAAAGAAGATATTTCTTTTTCATATATAAAATATCTTTAAAACGTCATTTTTTATTTGAAGGTACAATTCCAGTTACACTTAATTTTAAATTGCTAAAATGTATCCCAATAAAATAAAGTTAGGTATACTTGGCCAAAGCAGATTTTACCTGTGGCAGATTATAAAATACTGTATTATTTGCACATCTCTGGTTATGTTTCCCATTGCCTAAACTGAAGCCATAAAGAGTACAATCACCTAAATAAAACTAAGGGTAAGATAATTTTAAATTATTTATATGTAAGTATCATACTATTTTGTATAAAATATATGAGTTTCTTTAATGTATTGACATTTATTCTGGTGTTTCAATTTCTGTGAGGCATTCCTTTAAACTTTTACTTTGACATTTATTTTGTGTATATTAATAAAGTAATCATATAGCATTATGACCTCCTGACTTTATAACCGTATGATGATAAGGAAAACAATACTAAAATTTGTCATTCATTTTACTCTTTGGGATTCCAATGGTTTTTCTGGTTGAATTATATCAAAGTAGTGAAAAGAAATAACCTTTGTTTGGATTATGTAGTGCTTGTCTGCTATCAGGATTTTGGCATGTGTACAAACATATAGACCACAAAGAATGTTCTGGAACTCTGGAAGCACGTTCTAGTGCCATCATCCTCTTTGGTCAACTAGACTTGAACAAATTCCTTATTGAAACTTAGTATTATGCAGTTTAAAACAAGAAAGAAAGGAAAACAAGATTTCTCTCTACAGAAGCAGTGGACTGTATCTAGACATACAGAAAGAGTATGCCTGTGTGGCATTGACTAATGTGGTAAGGGAGGCCAAGAAGTCTCATCATCCGTAGTCCACAATTCAAAAGTCTAAGAAAACTGGAGGTGTAGCTTCACTCCAAACCTGGAGGCCCAAGAGCGGAAATACCAGCATCTGAGGGTAAGAGAGGGTGGGAGAGTCCCAGCTCAAGCAGAGGCAAATTGGCTGGTCCTCATCTTTTGGTCCAAATCCCTCTAAGGTTTGGTGGTGCCCTCACACTGAGGAGGATAGTTTTGTTTTTCTTTAACTTAGTTTCCTGGTTCAAATGCTAATCTCATCTAGAAACACCCTCACCCAGACACACCAGGAAATAAGATGTATTCTGCTCTGTGGGCATATTTTAGCTAAGTGGACACTTAAAATTAACCATCACCATGTCTTTTATACATCTTTCCACTTTTGAATGTTAATGAAGACCTTGTGTATCCACTGAAGTTTTAAATACTAGAAAGAATTTCATAAAGTTTAGCATCATAAAAGGCATTTTTAGAAAATGCTCAGGACTCATAAGTGAATTTCAAGAGGACTTGGAATTAGAGGCTCCTTGTAAGAAATTCATATCAATGTCTTAGTGTTTTCTACTGATGTTTTCTGTTGGCATAAATATTCCTGATATTTCCCACTTTTCTGATGATTTGCTAACATTTGTGAGGCTTCTCTTTCTGAGTGAGGTTTCCTGCTGAATCCAATTCATGATAAAGGCTTTGGAGGACCATGGTTTTAGTCCTTACTGCCACTTTGATTACAGATAAATTGTGTGTGAATTCCATTTACAAATGAAAAAAAAAAAAAGCAAGAGAATGTGAAAATAGATGAGAGACATTAGTACATATCAAAGAAGATATAGAGAAAAAAAAGAAATAAATCAACATCCTTTGGTAAAGGTCTATAAATTATATACCCTTGTAAATGTGAAAATGTGTGAAAAGAAAATAAAAATAACAAATATGTATGTTAAAAATGAGATAGATGATAAAGCCAGGAAAAAAGAAGACAGTAAATTTATAAGAGCATACTTTATGAAATACTATAAGAATGTAAATCTATAAGAAATGGAGAACTTTCTAGTAAAACATAAAAGATCTAGACTACATTCCTAAAAGGAGGAAACACAAATATATTATTAGAAAATATTAAAGAATGAAAGCTTCCTAACACCTTCCAATATTTTCCAGGGAAACATGGTACTTTAATATTTTATTTACAAATATCTCCTAATATAAAGTATTCTTTAAAAAAAAAACAATATTTTAACTCTGATTTTTGCTTCTTGCTTGTTCCTGCTCCAGTTAACTCACTGCTGCTACAGAGAAAAATGTTTATTTTTTTTTATGTATTATAAACCTAGAACATCACAAGAGCAAATAGAGTGATCGCCTCCATTTTATGGATAATTAAAAAAATAAATTCCAAGCTATTTTTCAAATATTCATCCTTCCATATCCATGGGAATTGCTTACAGAACGGTTTTAGTCAGTTTTTTTTTTTTTTTTTTTGCTGCTGCAACCAAAAGATCTGACAAGAAGAATTAGAGGAGGAAAGTTTATTTGGTGGCTCATGGTTTCTGGGGTGGCTCATGGTTTCTGGGGTCTCAGTCCATAGATAACTGGAGTTCCATTCCTTGGGGCTTGAAGTAAGGCAGAACATCATGGAAGAAATTTGTCAGAGGAAAGCAGTTGGGACATGGCATCAGGAAGCAGAGAGAGAGAGAGAAAGAGAGAGAGAGAGAGAGAGAGAGAGAGAGAGAGAGAGAGAGAGAGAGAGAAAGAGAGAGAGAGAGAGAGAGAGAGAGAGAGAGAGAGAGAAAGAACTCTCCTCACCAAAGGGCATACCTCCAATGACCCACCTCCTCCAGTCACACCTCACCTGCTTCACATACCACTCAGTTAATCCCTTATCAGGTCAAGACTTTCAAAACGCAATCATTTCACCTTCAAATCTTCTTGCTTTGTTTCCCACATGAGCTTTTTAGGGGATACCTAATATCTAAACCATAACAAGATTCCCCTATAAATATCAGAATCCATAGGTTGCTAGAATAAAATGGCATCGTATCTGCAGAACACATCCTCCTGTATACAGTAAATCATCTCTAGAGTTTTATAATACCTGTTACAATGTAATTCTGTGTAGAGAGTTTTATATAGCATTGTTCAGGAAATAATGACTGAAAAAAGAGTCTGACGGTGATTAGCACAGATGCAGTTAACTTATGTGTACTTCCCATCTACAGTTGGTTGAATCCACAAACGCAGAACTTACCAGAGGGTGGAGTTATAACATTCTCAAGCCAACATGCTTCTCTTTTCTTATTATGCTTTTAATTGACACAGAAACTTCCATAGAACATTTTACAACAAAATAGCAAATTCCACTTAAAAAGTATGACTTTTTTGTTGTTGTAGTTGTTACTGTTACTGGGGATTAAACCCAGGGGCACTATACCACTGAGCTATATTCCTAGCCCTTTATATTTTGTATTTTGAGATAGGATCTAAATTGCTGAGGCTGGTCTCTAACTTGTGATTCTCCTGCCTAATTCTTCCACGTTGCTGGGATTACAGGTGTGCACCACAAAACCTAGTCAAAGGTATGAATATTCAGCCTTCTTTATAAAACAGTAGCTTATAAACATAGTATTTTTATTACTTAATTTCAAAAAATAATTGATGATAATTTAGTCTCTCTAAATGGAATATAAATCATTAAGCCTCAAACAACTCTTCAAAATAATAATGTGTTTGATTTTGCTTTCTTTAGTACCTGTATTTTTGCTATTGCCTTTATATTACCTATTAAAACTTCATCTATTGATTCATTTTTTTTAATGATTCTTACATCGTAAAAGTAATTCTGGAATCCTATACAAAGTCTTCTGTTCATTGTACATCCATTACACTGTTCTTGTTCTAAATGCATATCTAGTAATATAAAGAGATTGAAGTTGCAACAAGCTTTTTCTATAGGATTGCAATTTCTTAAAATGCCTTTGAAAGTTGTATGGGCATGCTTCTCTTTTAAAGGCTAAGTTCTCAAAAACTTGGTGAATGCTATCATGCTGTAATAATTGTCCTGCATTTTATATCTCAGTAATTGACATTTTCTTTTTCCTAATTAGAATCACTTCAACATCCTTCTCACACCTGAGTCATCCGTAAGTCTCCCGTTCTGGTTCACCCTTTCTAATCAGATCCTCCCAGCGTTTTCTGGTTTTGTGCTTGGTCCCGTTCTCTCAAGGTTGACTTAGCTTAGGCTCCTATTCTTTCCCTTTTTCTCTCTCTCTCACCTCCCTCTCTCTACCCCTCTTCTTTCACTCTAGATTTATCTCTAGCTTCAATATTTGCTCATGTATGTTTACTTGACTACTTGAGAGGTAAATCTTGGACACATCCATGATGAAAGGATTGCTTTAAATTTTTTCTTGAGTAATTGTAGCTAGACTCTATTTATTAAGTCTGGTTAAACTTGAATTCAGCTGGAGTTGGAATCACAGAAGCTTTTCTACAAGGTACAAAGCTTAAGGTATCTTTTCAGTGCTCGTTGGTTCTGGTGGGTGTCCAGGTGGTTAATTGTTTGACTTGACCTCATGACTGTGTCCAACTAACTGTTAAATTTCTCCAAAGATTTTTTGGGGAAAAACAAAACTTGCTTTTATTATTTTAAACATTTGCTAATCTTCAATATGAGTATTCTTAATTCCTGTAGGTTTACCTGTTTTCTCACCCTTTATTTCCTCATTTGCTATATTTTAGCAATGAAAACAAACATAAACCATTTTTCTGACCACTGTGTTCCAGCTCAGGTTCTGCCATTAGGGGTTTTAAGACTCATTTACTTGACTCCCTGAGTCCCAGTTGTCAGTGATAGGTGGAGATAATTATATCTCTGTCATGAACTTTTTGGGGAAATTTGCCTAGAAGGCATATCTGAATCACTTAGCATGGTTCTTTGCTCACAAAAATATTCAATAGATGTTACCTGCTTTTCTCCCCCATACACACTGTGTTCTCAGTTTTGGTGTTTTAACAATTCATTTCCACCTATCATTCCCAGTTTTGACTCTGCATTCTTGCACTGGGGATATGCTGTTTGATATATATCACATATAGGCAAAATGGATCATAGCATCAAACATTTCTTGACCTTTCTACATGTAGTAATCAGTGAACTCTGACAGATGCTAATAGAATTTACCTGCCCTGGAAAATTGAATAAAGACTCAAGGTTATTTCACGTTGATGTGATTAGTCATGCCAAAGGGAATGTTATTTTAGTAAATTCTCTTACCTGCATACAAAGGAATTTCCCAAGAGCAGCACTGTACGAATACATGAAATATATATTGCGTGACCATACTCAAAGCACAATATTAAGATGGAGAAGAAATTTCTCCTTTTTAGAAAACACTTCGTTTTTTTTGTTGTTGACTGTTGATAACGTGCTGGAACAATAAATGCAAAAAAGAATGCGTAAGTGAAAAAAAGATGTAAATAAAAGCAGTGCCTGCTTTTGACATTCAGCTTGATAATTGGACTTATGTTGATTTCTGTATGTGTGGAGCAAGCACTCAATTTTTCTCATAAAATACCGATGCATTATAGGAACCTTCTTATAAAACAGGATAAGCATGACTGAATACAGCTGAATGCCTCCTCTCACTTAGATCTAGATGCTCAGATCTCAGAGAAGGAAACCCCCTAGGTCTGAGAACACGGGTTGACTTTTCCTCCATTCAGTCTAAAGCTTGCCAGTGATTGACATGGACCCCTGTGCTTCATAAGCTCCATTTTCTGACACTTTCTCGTACTTCATTATCTGGAGCTAAAATATCTGATCTGAAGCACACTGCTTCTTAACCTCACTGTCACAGAGCCCCTTATCTCCAAGAGCTTCCCTTTTGGCAGCAGGAAAGAGTCACATAGGCTACAGCTAGTCAGCACCTGCACCTTCTGATTAAAGTAGCTAGCCTGGCGCCTTGGAAACTTGGTGAAGGAAACCAAGCAACTTCATCTGAAGAAGAACGAGGAGGAGGGAGTTTGGATGTCAGTACCTTCGGTAGGTTCGTGGTGTACACCCTTAGCAAGGTTGTGGTGGATGTTTTCCTTGCTTGATTCCAACATTTTCTTCTTTCTTCTTCTTTTGGAATGGTTACCAAGTTTTAGAGAGTGCTTGGCCCATGAAATGTTCCAAGTTTAACCTTGGAAGCTATCTACTTATTCCTTAAAAAATGAAGAAAGAAAAAAAAAGGAAAGAAAGAAGTGCCAAATTATTATCATTTGAATTTTTTTCAACAGAAAGGCAAAACAGCATGAAAAAAGTTTTTTTGTTGTTCCAAACAATAAATAGTCTAATAGCTTGTTTCCTGAAAGTGAAGGGACAGAATGTTTTATAACTTATCATTAAGACTTACATCTTGCCTAGCTCTCCCGCCAGAAGATATAATTTTCTAATTATATAATCTTGATTTAAGAACCTTTTAAAGAAACTTATAGAATCATAAAAGTGAGGATATTAAGTTCAAGTCATATTGAATTTTAATGAACACTTATTTATGAACAAATAGGAAGTTAAGAAATGGCATGGATCCTTTGCTGTAATTTTACCCCCAATGTACACAATAAGTCAAATGACGTAAAAGTCCCGTAACACAGTTTTTCCTTGTGCCACAGAAACAGTATGGACTATCCACTGTGAATCAATGGAAGTAGTATGATAATGCTTTGCAGATTGCGAAAGCTTTCAGAGTTCAACACATTGTAGTTTGGATCTCAGGTATGAATATGCAGACTATGCAAACCCAGGGAACATTACTTTCCTGCTATGAAACTTTAATTCTTTCATACCTCAAAAGTAAGAAACAGAATAAAAAGTATGATTCAATATCACTTATGGAAATTATGAACGCATGCATACAAAACACTTGGTATTAACAAAACCAGTGCATTCTAAGAGGACAGGAATACACATGAAAAGAAGCGCTTTACAGATGGGAAAGGTGAATCAGGGATGAAATGAGGGAGTAAAATAAAATGATGTGCTTTGCTCATACCAGTTATGGGAGTTCAATTTACCTTTATTATTAGTTTTTATTTTTACTTTTTTTTTTATTTATTTTTTTACGTTTACATAGGGTAATGATGTTTCTTTTTTTTCCCTTCCCCCCCAACCCTCCCACCCTTTTCCCTTTATACAGTCCTTCTTTCCTTCATTCTTACCGCTCTCCTTAGCCTAACTCTAAACCTAACCCTAAACCTAATGCTAACCCCTCCCACCCCCATTATATGTCCTCATCCGCTTATCAGCGAGATCATTCGTCCTTTAGTTTTTTGAGATTGGCTTATCTCACTTAGCATGATATTCTCCAATTTCGACCATTTGCCTACAAATGCCATAATTTTATCATTCTTCATTGCGGAGTAATATTCCATTGTATAAATATGCCACAGTTTCTTTATCCATTCATCAACTGAAGGGCATCTAGGTTGGTTCCACAATCTGGCTATGGTGAATTGAGCAGCAATGAATATTGATGTGGCTATATCTCTGTAGTATGCTGATTTTAAGTCCTTTGGGTATAGACCAAGGAGTGGGATAGCTGGGTCAAATGGTGTTTCCATTCCAAGCTTTCTGAGGAATCTCCACACTGCTTTCCAGAGTGGCTGCACTAATTTGCAGCCCCACCAGCAATGTATGAGTGTTCCTTTTTCACCACATCCTCGCCAACACCTATTGTTGCTTGTGTTCTTGATAATCGCCATTCTATTTGGGGTGAGATGAAATCTTAGGGGAGTTTTGATTTGCATTTCTCTTATTACTAGGGATGTTGAACATTTTTTCATATATCTGTTGATTACTTGTACATCTTCTTCTGTGAAGTGTCTGTTCATTTCCTTAGCCCATTTGTTGATTGGATTATTTGTATTCTTCGTGTAGAGTTTTTTGAGTTCTTTATAGATTCTGGAAATTAGCGCTCTATCTGAGGTATGGTTGGCAAAAATATTCTCCCACTCTGTAGGCTCTCTCTTCACATTGCTGATAGTTTCCTTTGCTGAGAGAAAGCTTTTTAGTTTGAATCTATCCCAGTTGTTGATTCTTGCTTTTATTTCTTGTGCTATGGGAGTCCTGTTAAGGAAGTCTGATCCTAAGCCAACAAGTTGAAGATTTGTACCTACCTTTTCTTCTATAAGATGCAGGGTCTCTGGTCTGATTCCAAGGTCCTTGATCCATTTTGAATTGAGTTTTGTGTAGGGTGAGAGATAGGGGTTTAATTTCATTCTATTGCATATGGTTTTCCAGTTTTCCCAGCACCATTTGTTGAAGAGGCTATCTTTTCTCCATTGCATATTGTTGGAACCTTTGTCTAGTATGAGAAAATTGTATTTATTTGGGTTTGTGTCCATGTCCTCTATTCTGTACCATTGATCTACCTGTCTATTTTGGTACCAATACCATGCCGTTTTTGTTACTATTGCTTTGTAGTAGAGTTGAAGATCTGGTATTGCAATACCCCCTGCTTCGCTCTTGCTACTGAGGATTGCTTTAGCTATTCTAGGTTTTTTATTCTTCCAGATGAATTTCATAATTGCTTGCTCTATTTCTGCAAGGTACATCATTGGGATTTTAATTGGGATTGCATTGAATCTGTATAGCACTTTATTTAGTATAGCCATTTTGACAATATTAATTCTGCCTATCCAGGAACATGGGAGATCTTTCCATCTTCTAAGGTTTTCTTGAATTTCTTTCTTTAGTGTTCTGTAGTTCTCATTGTAGAGGTCTTTCACCTCTTTTGTGAGATTGATTCCCAAGTATTTTATTTTTTTCGATGCTATTGTGAATGGGGTAGTTTTCCTAATTTCTCTTTCTGAAGATTCATCACTTATGTATAAAAATGCATTGGATTTATGAGCATTGATCTTGTAACCTGCTACTTTACTGAATTCACTTATGAGTTCTAAAAGTTTTCTGGTGGACTTTCCAGGTTCCTCTAAATATATAATCATGTCATCAGCGAATAGGGATAGTTTGAGTTCTTCTTTTCCTATTCGTATCCCTTTAATTTCTTTGGTTTGTCTGATTGCTCTGGCTAAAGTCTCAAGGACGATGTTGAATAGAAGTGGTGAAAGAGGGCATCCCTGCCTTGTTCCAGTTTTTAGGGGAAACGCTTTCAGTTTTTCACCATTTAGAATGATATTAGCCATGGGCTTAGCGTAGATTGCCTTTATAATGTTTAGGAATGTTCCCACTACCCCAATTTTTTCTAGTGTTTTGAGCATGAAGGGATGCTGTATTTTATCGAATGCTTTTTCTGCATCTATTGAAATAATCATGTGATTCTTAACACTAAGTCTGTTGATATGGTGAATGACATTTATTGATTTCCGAATGTTGAACCAACCTTGCATCCCTGGGATAAAACCCACTTGATCGTGGTGCACTATCTTTTTAATATATATTTGTATGCAATTTGCTAAAATTTTGTTGAGAATTTTTGCATCGATGTTCATTAAGGATATTGGTCTGAAATTTTCCTTCCTTGATGTGTCTCTGTCTGGTTTAGGTATCAGGGTGATATTGGCTTCATAGAACGAGTTTGGGAGGGTTCCCTCCTCTTCTATTTCATGGAATAGTTTGAGGAGTATTGGAATGAGCTCTTCTTTAAAGGTTTTGTAGAACTCGGCTGAGAACCCATCTGGTCCTGGACTTTTCTTTGTTGGTAGGCTTTTGATGACCTCTTCTATTTCATTGCTTGAAATTGGTTTATTTAGGTTGTGTATGTCCTCCTCGTTCAGTTTAGGTAATTCATATGTCTCTAGAAATTTGTTGATGTCTTCGAGGTTTTCTGTTTTGTTGGAGTATAGATTTTCGAAATAGCTTCTAATTATGTTTTGTATTTCACTCGTGTCTGTTGTGATGTTTCCTTGTTCATTCCGAATTTTAGTAATTTGAGTTTTCTCCCTCTTTCTCTTTGTTAGTGTGGCTAAGGGTTTATCAATTTTATTTATTTTTTCAAAGAACCAACTATTTATTTTGTTAATTTTTCCAATTGTTTCTTTTGTTTCGATTTCATTGATTTCGGCTCTGATTTTAACTATTTCCTGTCTTCTACTACTTTTGGTATTGGTCTGTTCTTCTTTTTCTAGCGCTTTGAGCTGTAGTGTTAAGTCGTTTATTTGTTGATTTCTACTTCTTTTTTTGAATGCACCCCATGAAATAAATCTTCCTCTAAGTATTGCTTTCATAGTGTCCCAGAGATTTTGATATGATTTGTCTTTGTTCTCGTTTACTTCTAAGAATTTTTTTATTTCCCTCCTGATGTCTTCTGTTATCCATTCATCGTATAATAGTGTATTATTTAGTCTCCAAGTATTGGAGAAGTTTCTGTTTTTTATTCTGTCATTTATTTTTAATTTCAATCCATTATGATCTGATAGAGTACAAGGTAGTATCTCTATCTTCTTGTATTTGCTAACAGTAGCTTTGTGGCATAAAATATGGTCTATTTTAGAGAAGGATCCATGTGCTGTTGAGAAGAAAGTGTATTCGTTCTTTGTTGGATGGTATATTCTATATATGTCTGTTAAGTCTAAATTGCTGATTGTGTTGTTGAGATCTATAGTTTCTTTATTCAATTTTTGTTTGGACGATCTATCCAGTGGTGAGAGAGGTGTGTTAAAATCGCCTAGTATGATTGTGTTGTGGTCTATTTGAATTCTGTAATTGAGAAGGATTTGTTTGACGTACGTGGATGAGCCAATGTTCGGAGCATAGATATTTATGATTGTTATGTCTTGCTGATTTATGCTTCCCTTAAGCAGCATGTAATGTCCTTCTTTATCCCTTCTGACTAGTTTTGGTTTGAAGTCCACATTATCTGAGATGAGGATGGATACTCCAGCTTTTTTGCTGTGTCTGTGTGCATGGTATGTTTTTCCCCATCCTTTCACCTTTAGTCTATGGGTGTCTCTTTCTATGAGGTGAGTCTCTTGCAGGCAGCATATTGTTGGATTTTTCTTTTCAATCCAATCTGCCAGTCTGTGTCTTTTGATTGATGAATTCAGGCCATTGACATTCAGGGTTATTATTGTGATATGATTTGTATTCCCAGTCAATTGACTCATATTTGTTTTTGACATGATTTGGTTTCTCCTTTATTTGGCTATTCCTTTAGGCTAGCGCCTCCTGTTGCTGATTTGCATTGTTGTTTTTCATCTCTTCCTCATGGAATATTTTGCTGAGAATGTTCTGTAATGCTGGCTTTCTTTTTGTAAATTCCTTTAGCTTTTGTTTATCATGGAAGGATCTTATTTCATCGTCAAATTTGAAGGTAAGTTTTGCTGGGTATAAGATTCTTGGTTGGCATCCGTTTTCTTTCAGGGCTTGGTATATGTTGTTCCAGGCCCTTCTAGCTTTTAGGGTCTGGACTGAAAAATCTGCTGATATTCTTATTGGTTTCCCTCTGAATGTAATTTGATTCTTTTCTCTCGCGGCCTTTAAAATTCTGTCTTTATTTTGTATGTTAGGTATTTTCATAATAATGTGCCTTGGTGTGGGTCTGTTGTAATTTTGTATGTTTGGAGTTCTATAAGCCTCTTGTATTTGGTTTTCCATTTCATTCTTCAGATTTGGGAAATTTTTTGCTATTATTTCATTGAATAGATTGTTCATTCCTTTGGTTTGTTTCTCTAAGCCTTCCTCAATCCCAATAATTCTTAAATTTGGCCTTTTCATGATATCCCATAATTCTTGTAGATTCTGTTCATGATTTCTTACCATCTTTTCTGTTTGGCCAACTTTGCTTTCAAGATTAAATAATTTGTCTTCAATGTCTGAGGTTCTGTCTTCCAGGTGCTCCATTCTATTGGTTATGCTTTCTATGGAGTTTTTAACTTGGTTTATTGTTTCCTTCATTTCAAGTATTTCAGTTTGGTTTTTTTTCAGTATCTCTAACTCTTTATTGAAATGATCTCTTGCTTCCCGTATTTGGTCTTTTAACTGTTGATTGGTGCGATCATTTAATGCCTGCATTTGCTCTTTCATCTCCTCCTTCAATGCCTGAATTTGCTCTTTCATCTCCTCATTTGCTTCCCTGATCATTTTAATTACGTACATTCTGAACTCCCTTTCTGACATTTCTTCTGCTGTGCTGTCATTGGGTTTTATTGATGTAGTATCTAGGTTTGTTTGGGACATTTTCTTCCCTTGTTTTCTCATATTGGTCAGTTGTCAGTGGGACCCTGAGATATTGCAGTTTTCCGCTATTGGCTTATAGTGTCCTGGTAGATTTCCAGTGTATCACCTCCCAGCCTTCAGTAGCCTGATGTCTTGGAGGAATCTGATAAAGCAGCGTATCCGAAGAAAACTGCCCCTAGCCCCCTACTGGTTCCACGATTTGGAACTGGCTCTGTGCTGAAATGCTCTCACTGTGGGCCTGCACCGTGCAGCTGGCCGTGTGGGAGGAGCTCACTGCCGGAGTGTGGAAGGCTACCTTGGGAAGACTCTAGCTGCCCTGCCCGGCTCCAATAAGCCACCTCTATCTGGGCCTGCCCCCCTGGGCCGAGCTTTACCCAGTGGGCAGACTCACCCGTGGCTCTATTTCAGTCCGAGTCTCTAAATGTCTCCCCTTCTTAACTCCTGGGTTCTGGAGCGACAGGGGGTGCAGTCTCCCTCTAGGCCGCCATCTTGGATCGCCCCGAGAAGAGAGCCTGCAGCCGGAGTGGGCAGAGCCGCCTGAAGAGGTGTCGGCTGCCCTGCCCTGATCCCAGAGGCTGTTTGCGGACCGAAGCTCTCCGTTGGTTCGGGGGCTTGTGGCTGGTTCTATGTAGAAAGTCTCTCACTGGGCGGTCAGCTCCGAGAGGCTAGCCTTGAACGACACCTCCCACCGCAGGGGTCCAGACTACTTGGGGAAGTCTCTGGCTGCCCTGTCTGGACCCTGAATCTGCTTGCGTGCCAGAGTACGCTGAGCTGCACTGGCTCCGGGACTCGGAGCTTGTTCTGGTCAGAAAGGCTCTCACCAGCGGGCCAGTTCCGTTCCGAGAACCTGGAGAAGCTGGCTGTGTGGGCGGGGCCCACCGCCGGAGTGCGCAGGGCTGCCTGTGGATGACTCTAGCTGCCCTGCCCGGCTCCGATAAGCCACCTCTATCTGGGCCTGCCCCCCGGGCCGAGCTTTACCCAGTGGGCAGACTCACCCGTGGCTCTATTTCAGTCCGAGTCTCTCAATGCCTCCCCTTCTTAACTCCTGGGTTCTGGAGCGACAGGGGGTGCAGTCTCCCTCTAGGCCGCCATCTTGGATCCTATTTTTACTTTTGATATGTGTAATGCTGGGAACCAAACCCAGAGTCTCACACATGCTAAGTAGGTGCTCTACCATGGAGCTACACTCCTAGGCAGGGACCATTCTTTAAAAATGGTATATATTTGTACTACTAGGCACATTGGTATTTAAAAATTGGAAAATAAACATTTTCACAGTTGTTGAAATGATAAGAAATAATATGTGAAATGTACTGACCATGGTGTTTGGTGTACTGTACCAATTTAATGAATATTCTGTTTCTCACTGCTAAACATTATCATTAAAGTAATAATAATTTACAATAAAATGTTGAGCTTGGTGGTGTTCTAAAGGCTATTTGTCCTATTTGAAAAACCCTTCCTAAAACTATTTAACATTAAGATTACAGGAATAGTTGATTCATTGAAAAATGTCAAATCACCCCAAATTATATAAATTTTGGCAAAATATGATTACAATGTTACTTTTTCTTTATCTATTCTTAAAGTCTATGTACACCTTCATGTTTGTAATTGATATCAATTTAAGTTAATATTTTTGGAAACATATAGCATGTGCAATATTGTGGATAGCTGTTGGAATGAACTTGAGAAATGACAAGGTGAAGATGAATTCTGCCTCTGTGCATTGGAAAATTCCAGGAAAATGGCCAAAGAATATATAAATAGAAAAATTCATTGATACTGTAGACTATGGTAGATGTCATTATACATAAAGTGTAATATTTTGTTGTACAGTGGCACAATAAAAATTCTGCTGGGTTACTGAGACCTTCTGCTCCCTTCTCTCCTTTTTCTTCCTGGATCCTAGCTAGCTATTTGAACTGCTCATGAGAATTTGCAGTAAGTACAAAATATTCAATTCTCCTTTCCTTAGACATCTAAAAAATTTGAGCAGGAATTCAACTTGATGGAACTTCTGTATATGAGCCACAATTTGGACAGTGGCTGATCTCCTCTAAGAATAACCCTTAACAACATGCAAGTGAAATGCCTTTTATTGTTAAACCATTAAAAGTACTACAATTAAAAAAATATGAAGAATTAGATTATTTCCTTTAAAAATAATAACTGAAGAAATATACAAAATAAATATATTAGGAATATATGAAAATGTATTTTAGAATATTTTGTGAATTTATTTCACCAAATAATTTACATTATGATTCTAGATATGTTAAGAGTGATGAATAAACTGTGCAAACAAAGAATAGAGAGAGAACAGAAATGGGGGGAAGAATAGAGTTATTTTATATTAGGTACAGGGGAATGAGGGGAGGGGAGGGATATGGGGGTAGGAAGGGCAATAGATGAAACAGACATTATCACCTCATGTACATACATATATGACTGCCTGACCCATGTGATCCTACAATATGTACAATCAGAAAAATGAGAAATTACACTCCATTCATGTATGATCTATCAAAATGTAGAAATGCATTCTAATGTCATAAGGTTTTATAAAAACCTAGGGTAGGGCTTGCAGAATAATGGTGTGAGGAACTGTACCTCCCAAATACCAATTATGTTAAGCTGATCGAAATTAACAGAAAACAACCTCTCAAAGACTTAGGAGAGTCAAAGAACTTACAACTAATTGAAAAGCATTTATTCAGCAAAATCTGTGAATGCTTAGCAAGAACAGGGAGAAGCCAGAGCATTAGAGATAGGGACTCCAATGGAGAAGGGTCTTTTAACAGACTCAGCAACCAAATGGGTTTTACCATCTCCCATAACTTCCTGGAAAGGAAGAGCTGATCAATGTGGTTTCAGCAACTTGAGAGATTCCATTTTCCAAAATCTGTATGTCACAGATGCCTAAACTTATGTGGATGTTGGCAACCAGGTGATGTTTCTGCTACATATGGAAAAGCTTGGTGAGATAGCTGGAGAAGAGTACAGACTTTCTTTCAGGCATAGCTTTGTGTTGCAAGAAAGTTGTTCAGGTGAGTTTAGAGAAGTGACAGCCCTCAGATTCTCTAGTTTTCTAGAGTGGAAGAACTATACAAGATGGATATGGCATAAGAATCGTCATTTTGAATATTAGAATGTTCTCTTTTCCTTGATTCTGCACTACAGAAAGTCCATTTTGGGTAACAGCAACCAGACCAGATCACCAATTCCCATCCACATGTTGCTCCCTTCCGATGTGTTCCTGCTCCATAAGGAGGCTCTATATGGAAAGCCAGGGAGGAGCAATTTTCTCTTGTATCCCATGCAGTCCTTCCCTATAGTATAGAGGTTCTGCTAATTGTAAAGTCAGAGCTAGATCACCCTGCCCCTGCCTTAGTTGATTTAGGCTATAAAGTAATTTATGTTCTGGGGAGTGTTATGGGGCGCAACTTGAGAACAGACTCATCACCACTAAGAAGTCCAAATTTGAGTGGCTTTGTTAAGTCGGTCAGCTGACTGTCTCACACAATGCCCCAAAAATGGCTATTGGGAGAACAGCCCCAACCATAGGGTTGTAGGGGTTCTTATACCAAAAATCACATCAGTCATAAGTGTCTGTTGCTGTGATTCGAAATTACAAACTAACATCATGAGATCATCAACAGAGGGGGAAGTGGGTCAAAATGACCCTTACCTAGGTACAAACTAAAGAATGGTTACTAACATCCATACAACCACCGTTCATATGGTACATTGTTTAGGAGCAATAGGAATCAAAAGAGAGCAATATTTCATTGCATAAGAATTGTCATTTCATATTGCTAAACATGTCATGCTAAGTAACTAATAATGGGTACAGAGGCAGGGTGTTCCCATGGGAGAAGCTAAGCAACTGTTGATGGGTACAGAGATGGGGTGTTCCCATGGGAGAAGCTTATCTCCTACATAACATGGAGTCTTAGAGCAAAATGGGGTCTGTTTAGTCATTTTCCTTATAGTCTAGCCTACAACATTCTCATGGAGCCAGCTCTGTCAGCCTGTCACAGGGAGCTGTCAAAATAAATAAATTAGGGGTCAGGGATATGAAAGATGGTGGAATGAGACAGCCATCATCACCCTGTGTACATGTATGATTACACAAACTGTGCGAATCTACATCGTGCACAACCATAGAAACGAAAAGTTGTACCCCATTTGTGTACAATGAATCAAAATGCAGTCTGTATAAATAAAAAACAAATAAAAAAATAAAACTAAGCCTGACAGCTGTGAGTAATACGAATAGAGGGAGAACGATGAACCTGTAGAGGAGAACAAGAAAAGAGACAGAAAAAGAAAGTCAGATGAAATCAAAATCAACCCTCCTGGTCAGAAGAACCATGTCCAAGGCTGTGTCCTTTGAGTGAGAGCACAGGATGCACACCACAGGGAAAATAATTTCACTGACTAGTGCATTCAATTAACTAACCAAATAGATAAGCAAACAACAATGACAGTAAATTGCGGTAGGGGAATATCAATGTGGCCCTGCACTGAACACCATTAGAGTAGAAATTGCTGACCCCGTATTGGGATCTCCTGGCAACAGGGCTTTCACTGACTGAGCACACGTCCCTCCACACTCAGATACCCACTGTGCTTTGGGTGACGGAGCAACCCCCATAGCTTAGCATGACGCGGGGCATATCTGTCCCCTTCAGGAAAGTGTGGCTTATCTAAATCTTGCTAGATGCCATAGGACTGGAAAAGATGATCCCTCTCCTGAAGACACTCAACAACTGGGGTGTGGGGGGCGGTCCCTGGAGATGCTCTTGTTTGGTAGCTAGTCAGCTAGGAATGGGTGACCAGGGAAAGGACTAGCAAGGGTAACGGGAAACCTCAAGGCACCTTAGCTGACAGGCAAGCACCAGAGAGATGGGTGCCTATCGTCAAAATTCCCAGTCATAGCAGTACACGCTGAAGAAAGCCATTGTTTCAAGACCATTCACACCCTCCCATGTGGCCTGGACCCCCGCATCATGAAAACCATGTCACTACCCACAGTCACCCTGGCAACAAAATCAAGACCCTCACAAAGTTTGCTGAGTGCTTGCAGAAGGTTAATGAACCCAGTAAGGGGGCCCATTAATTGAGGCAAAAAAGGGGACTCAGTTTCCTTAAGCACCCCGATTCTGAGCACCACACCGCCCTCTCTTGAGTCAGTCCATGCAGCTCCCATGCTGTCAGTCAAAAGTCAAAAGGCAGATTTGGGTGGGACTTTCTGGAACCTTCCCTGGGATCCCCCATAAAACTAGAGGGCAGAAAGGGCATGCCATTTTTTCTCCTGAGAAGACCTACTCTCTCCCTTCAGAGTATTTCCTTTTCCCTGTCTCTGTCACTTCTAATAAACAGATGCCTGCTACTCTGAGCAACATGTCTGAGATCTTTCTGGCATGATCATGAGAACTGGTGGAAACAGGACTTGCTGTGGCTACCTCAGCTCCTGCAACTGAGTGAGTAGCAAAATACTTTGCCTGCAGTATTGTCATGATTTCACGCCATGGAACTCTGTGGGATGGCTGCTCTTTGCTCTTTCAGGAGAGTGTCTCTAATAAGTAATGGGCTGAAAGTTTAACACCATTGACCAGTCATCCTAGAACTGATAACCTGGCTTCTTCTACAAATTTGTAGTGCACTTTTAAGCTATCAACCGTTTTCTGGCTCTCTAGACTGACCAATGCCAGCAATAATTCCTTGTCTGAATTGGCTTCTGTTAGGGAAAGAACTCTGGGAATCTCTTGATTATAGATACCAACATGTAGCTCCAAGCTGCACATGACTCCGCTCCTCCTGAAGCCGCTGTATGAGGCTTCAAGTCACTCCTTGCTCTTTTCAGAGTTCCACTGATAGTTATGATAGTCACTGATAGTTATGTTGGTTTTGATTATACAATGCTTTTAGGAGAACTCTTCAGCCCTATAAACAGAACAGCTCATGCGGGCAGTATTTGAACTCATTTCTATTTTGTACTTTCTCCACAGTCCACATTGAATATCATTTGTTGATGGCCCTTGGTGCTGGGATTTGTGTGAGTGAATTTCCTTGTAACAACATGTGTTCAAAGCCATTTATCGTTAACAATCATTTCAGAAATAAGATATGTATACTGGGAATTTGGGCTCCAAAACAATGGCATTCGAATTAAGGCTTTCCATTGAATCATGTTTTGACATAGAAAAGTCAATCTTTTGAGCTACATTTGTCATCAGTAAAGTGGGAAGGATAGCACTGCGTTACTTCATTGATATAAAGAGTAAATGAAGGTAAATTCTCAATAGCCAGGACAGAATGCATAATCTATAAAGAGTGTGTATCATTACTCTTCTCATGAGCACTATTTTTTAAGTACAAATACATTTTTTTTTGTGTGGTGGAATAACATTAAAAACTAAAAGAGAAAAAAAAATACAAGCTAAAGGAAAGTAACATTTGTAACTCTGTAACATAATATTTAGGGGAGCTGCAGTTTTGTGAATCTTTTCTGTGCTAGGGATTGTGTTATAAATACTTCACTCTTACATTCACTGAAGGCAATATTATTATACTCATTTAACATACAAAGAAACAAGTTCAGACATCGTAAGGAACCTAAGGCATCACCTGATCAAATTCCTCCCAGATAATAAGGAATGGTTCCTTAATAGAAGCCAGATCTGTCTACTTGCAGTGCATGACTTTTAGTAAATATATTTTTCTTGATCAAATGAAGAGGATGCCTCTGGAAATCCATTTGACAGCAAATTGATTCAGGGATGCCTAATTCTTTTCTGAAAATTATAGTTTGTGTGTGTGTGTGTGTGTGTGTGTGTGTGTGTGTGTATGTGTGTGTGTATAGACACTCTCTCCACTCACAAATTATAATTTTTCCAAACAGCTGGGCTAACATACCAAGTTGCATCCCAGTAAATCTTTGCAAAATAGAAACAAGGTAGGAGGCAAAAATAAGATAATTTATGAAGTTTGGATTTACAAACTTGACAAAGATTTAATTTATTGACTCTAAAGATGAACTTTCTTCCCTGAAGATGTTTTTGAGTAAAAAGATTAAAACTGAATTGTACATCACATAAATTGATCATGCTATACTAGAAATTGGTTTATAAATTAGAGTTTAGAATGATTTTAGGAGAATGTCTCCCAGTATTCTCTTTGTTGTTGTTTTTCTTCCCTCTTATCATCTGAGATAAATTTGATACAAACATTCCTTCTTAGCGTTTCTCAATAAGGTCACCCTAAACTTGTCAAGGGCTTAAAAGCCCAGGGGCATATATGTCTGTCCTATAAAATGTTTTATGAAGAATCTATATAAATAGGTTATGAATTAGAACAAACATCTAAAGTACTTGTATTTTTCAATTATTATTTTCTGGTTTTAGAAATTAGAAATATAGGCCTGGTGCGGTGGTGCATGCCTATAATCCCAGCAACTCAGAAGGTAGAGGCAGGAAGATTTCAGAATTTAAAACCAGCCTTAGCAAAAACTAAGCACTAAGCAACTCAGTGAGACCCTGTCCCTAATATTAAATAGGACTGGGGACGTGGCTCAGTGGTCAAGCGCCCCTGAGTTCAATCCTCAGTATCAAAAAAAAAAAAAAATTCGAATTTTATTTTTTACGACATTGGAATGAATTAAATAAAATGCGTTCGTTCATTACAACGTAAACAAACCTATCCTGTATCTACAAGTCAGCATCCATATTCTTTTAGAAATGTAACAATATTTTCTGTCGTTGGCTCTTTGTGGTACCAAATCCGCGGATATTTGTCACCACCTGCAGCAACAATTTGCGTGGGTCTTTATGGGTGGTGGACTGAAAACTGAGCTACTTCTATTTCTGAGCTGCTTCCTTCCTTGCTTGCTTATGGAGGATAGAGGAAATGAGGTTTACTTGCTTTGAGAGGAGAGAGAGAGAGAGGCTTTGCTTATTAGAGAGAAAGAGAGACTTTGCTTAAGAGAGAGAGAGAGACTACACTTTCAGACATCCGTATCTTCTTAGTTCTGCTGCTGCTTCTTAAAGGTGCGTCCTGCATCCTGTGAACTAAGGGTGCGTCTACCTAAGGTGCTTTAGTGATGTGTCCCGCGTACTGTGATCTGTGATCTGCAACCTAAAGATGTGTTCTCAGTTCTCCGCTCTGCTATCTGCCTTCCACCGCTGCCCCTACTCACTGCTTCTATCTGCTTGCCGCTTCTTCTTCTTCCTTTCTGCTAATGGCTTCTCTGCCTCTTTCTGCTAGCTGCTGCTCTTTGCCTTCTATCTATTGCCCGCTTATATTCCCTCCAGGAGGCGGAGGGCTGGGCCACGCCAGATGAGATCAGGCGAGGAGCCAGCTGTCCAATCACAAGCAGGCGGGAGCAGGAGCACTCGGGAACACCTGTGCACGGGTATCTCGGATGTGATCAAAACAGTTTCTGGCTGGCTGCCAGGTGCCATCTTGGCGAGTCCGCATGGCATAGCCCCCAACAATTTTCACTTTGCAGGTCACTAATAATTGCCAACTGTTTGTTCCACACATGCTGAAAGCAAATGACATAAAAGCGAGGTTTAGGACCAGAGCAGGCCTGATGTTGAGTCCTATCTATGCCATTAACTACCCATGTGATCTTGGAAAAGTTAGTTTCTAAAATTCATTATTTTCCCTCTATAACCCCGTACCTCTGATTAAATGAGATAACTCTTGACAGGTGCTGAACACTGAAGAGAGTAAATTCTTGGTAGATGTTACTCATGATGATATTTATTGATTTTACAGAATGAATAACACCATAAACAAGATTATTACAAAAAGGGTTTGAACACATGGAGGGTCCAAATCCAGAAAATTTCCCATTTCCCCACATTTTCCCAATTGCCATTCCCTCCAAAAATTATCATCTTCTTTGGAAAATAATGTTAGTGTCTGTTTGTTCAGATACTTTTTAAGGGGGCCAGCCCAGACCTGTCCATGGTCATCTGGTCATTATGGTTTTCATATGACTTAGAAGGATACTCTGCCCACTTATAAACAGAAGTTTTTCCAAACAGCAGAGCTAAAATATGATTTTCGATTCCAGGACATTTTTACAATTTAAAAGGTAAAAGGCAGAAAAGATTGCTTGACTTGATTGCAGGACTTGGCATTTGGGTTGCTTTTAGCTCCCCCTCCCCTTCTAATCCTCTGCTAATTCATTTGCTCTTTGCAGTAATGTCATCAGCCTTTGATGTGGCCCTGGGGTCAATAATCTACAAATGTCCTCTATGAATTATGTCTTAAATTCCAAATTAATAAAGACATAAGAAATATCCTCCATGTGAAATAATCTATGTCTGATGCTTTGGAGGACACAGATAGGGGTAAGGATACACATTCTCCTGAAGGTGATTTCAATCTCCAGTTTCAGAAAGACAAGCAAGACCAAAAACTTTTAAGACGTTTATGTGCACTTCACGCTATAGTGTTATTATTCCCAAAACTGAGAGATTGAAACTATATCTAAACAGAGAGGTTCTTGAGAAGGAAGTACATCTGAGGTATCTGTAGTTTTGTGCTTATTGTTGAATAAATCATTGTCTTATTTCAGGTTTTCAACATTTCTTCTCAACTGTAAAATTGTTTCCTTAATTAATCTCACCATCTCTAGTTTCTGCCTGGCTTACCTCATATTCACCTTCTTAATCAGTTAACTTTCTAAAATGCCAATCAAATTATATTACTCGTTTGCTTGAAATTCTTTACTGATTCTCTATTTCCTTTAAGAGACAAAGGACACTGCTTTTTTGGAATTTATGACTAAGGATCTTTCTGCCCTCCTGTGGAGCAATGTGAAGCATTTTCTGAAAGTGACCTTGGAAACTCATTGTGTTTCTTAGACAATAAGCCAGCTGCTAATCATGGTCCCTTCTCCCAGAATACAACCAATGGGGCCCAAGATCCTCATGGGACACTTAACCTTCAGAGGGAATCCTATAAACAAGTTGCTGGAACCTATACCCAGACACCAATAAGCCTTCTCAATACTAATGAATGGAGCTTCTTTCTTATGTTTCCTTTTTCCCTATTCTAATATTTTGTAGGACAAAGTTCATTTTCTAGAACAAAAAGAAGATAAGAGATTAAGATACCACCTTTCTTTGCCTGAACCCTGGCTTAGAAAATGCTCCAACTGGACCAATTCTTGCATTTGCATAAAACCCTATTGACTTGACCATAAAGACCACATTTCATGACTCTTTATATTTTAATATTTTCTTTTAAATTTGCTCTGATTTAAATTTCAGCATCTGAAACATTTTTATAATGTATCCATAGCAAGCCATGATTTTATAATCTTGAGATTGTGTTTATGTCAAAACAGTCATAAGATTTTAAATTGTGGAAGCTGCTCTTTCCCTTACAATTTAAAACTCACTTCTTTTCCTAGTATTCTCTACTTTCCTATTACTTGTTAACCAGATTGGGTTTTTTTTTGGATTCTAGAGATGCACAAAACTGCACTTGAGTTACTTTTGTGTGTACCAAAATAAGTTATAAGAGATAAATGGGTATTTAACTGCAATTGTCAGCAGACTTCAAAAGAAGAGAGCATCTCCTGCTCTTGGTAGGAATTGATTGCTATGGATAGATTGTGACTTGATTTTTTATGTCTTCTTATCACAGAATCCAGGCTGAAGGAGTTGTCACTTTGCAGGACACATGTTTTCACAGCAAGGGAGCAGGCAGGAAGGCACAATAGTTCCTAAGTCCACTCAGATGCAGCATGTGTGGCATCTGCTCCAGTGTCATGGACCAAAGTGATGGCGGAAGGACTTGTCCTTCCAGAGGGAGCCCTAGCCGTCATGTGTCAATCATCATTGTTATATAATCCTCCTAGTGGAAGAAAGTAAATATTTTGGAAGAAAAATAAAGTTCACTAGTCACTCTCTGCATTACTTTCACATTTATTATTATAATATTAGGCAATAATACTCAGAAAGGTGGCATGTCATTTATTTCAAAGAAATGTATATGCATAATATTTCTGTGTACAAAAGGGAAAACTTTATGACTACTCTCCTGAGCTTCCTCCTGGAGTTACAGTGACATAAACAGATTAACATGAGGAAAGCTTACAGATATTTTATACGTATATGAATATCCTCATAAGAAAATGAGGATTCAAAGTTGTGGCACACACAGCTTGCTTATATTTTGAGTTAAAGAAAAAGAAGTGATTGTAGAGATGTAAGAAAGATATGTGGGGAGACTAGAGGAAGATAAGATTGATTTGAAGGGTCTGATCATGCAGAATTCTTTCAGTTTTGATTCCCTCCCTGTCTTTGGTGATATTCGTTCCTTGTAGTGCAGGGATGACATCTTTCACATGGAAGTTTTATCTCTTGCTTTCAGAAAGCCAGGAGGTCAGAGTCCCTGTGCTGAGCCTGCTGTTTCCCAAGTGTTCTTAGCTTAAAGGAATTCTTATGTCAAAGAAGCATAATTGGGTTGGCATTGTCTACTGCCGCTTGCTGCTGACCAGCGGAACAAACGACACGTACTCTTCAGAAGTTCACGAAGCAGCTTCCCCTTTATTCAGAAAACACCCTCAATATATAAGCAGTCTCATGCATAAGCAATTGTAACCAGATATGTCCATCCAATCCTATTAAAGGTCAAGCGATCACGAGTTCAAGCATACATGTAAGATATATCTGTCCACGCGCTAGGCAGCTGGACTAATTATCATACAGCCAATGGTGAACCTTCCTGTTTTTCTCAAGGCGCATCCAGCACGCCCTTTGGCTCTCTGCCAGTAGCCATCTTTGGATGCATATGGCGTAACCCTGGGCCCCAGGTCTCGCCTGCCACATTTTCCCCTTTCTGTTTATAAAAGAGACCGTGCCTGTCTTAGGTTGTCCACGGCAGAGCAACATCCTTATCCATCATTGGACAATGAGGCTCTAGCCCTCATTTCCTGTCTTAGGTCGGTATGAGTTCCCAATGAATCTTACCCGTCTTTGACTACCGGTCCAGCATATTTAACCAGACTTGGGGGGATGAGCCAGCATCAGTTGCGATGAGAGCTTGGCGAATAATGGCTGTTTCTCTGCGCCGATGTATACGCATTTTGTATAAACACTATATGCACCGAACAGATACAGCACACAATAGACCTCCCCCGGACAAAAACCCAAACCATTCTTTTCCCCATTGAACAGCAGACTGGAGAAATGTGGCCAATTGTTGTAATAATAGGAAGATATAGAAGAGTTGGTAAGGGGTACAGGATAGGGCCACGTCTTTACTATCCCCCATAGTTCACGCGAGTCTCCTCCATTAACTTGGTGAGAAATCGCCACCACCATCAGCGGGAGAAGCCTCCTCATCTTCTTCCTGTTTTGGGGGTCTCTATTGAGGCCTTGACCAATCTCTCCGGCGCCCAAATTGGCGATTGTGCTTCCTGTGGGAAAACACAAACAGATCCTAGGGTCCAGATTAACACCGGATCCGGGCCTTTCCATTGTCCCAATAGAATGTCCTTCCAGAGCACTTGAGGTCGATGTTTTTTATTAGGCTCTGAATGACGGTCAGCAGCTGATCGGCCCTCAGAATCGAGATTTCAAAAATTTAAGATGAACAAGGCAACAGATTTGTCTTTTGGGGATCTGTATGATGCCCCTATTTCCCCCTTTTTGTTTATAAAGCATGTTTTTAAGCATTAAGTGGGTATGCTCAACAATGCTTTGTCCGGTAGGATTATAGGGAATTCCTATTACATGTTGAATACCAAAGGTGGAAAGGGATACTTTTAATGCCCTAAGGATTAATTCTGCCACAAATTCAGTGAACAAAGATAAGACCTTATTAGGGGCATAATCCATGTGAACCCATAGAATAGGACCCTTTTGCCAAAACACTCCTGTGGGTAACTTATTTGTGGTCAAGACAATGAATGATAAAGGCTTAGCTAGGTCAATACGATCAAGATGAGCCTTTTCCATAGCTGTTTCAACAAACTTGAGAGCTGTTCCAGCCTTAGGGGTAAGCACCCACTTGGAAAGGGGGTCAGAATCACCTTTAAGAATATCAAACAGGGGGCCCAAACTTGAGGTGGGTATAGGAAGGTAAGGTCTAATCCAATTAATATCACCCAAAAGTTTTAAAAATCATTTAAAGTTCTAAGTTTGTCCACCTGAACGGTAATTTTTATGGGTTTAACCATAGTTGCATTTATGATAGATCCCAGGAAGTTTTTGGTATCTGTCACTTGTACTTTATCAATGGCAATATGTAAGCCCCATCTTTCCAGTAACTTTAGTAAGGAATTATATCATTGCTCTAAGACAGGTTTTTCTTTATGAGCTAGCAAGATATCATCCATATAATGATAGATTAAAAGTTGAGGGTTAATTTGTTGATACACATCAGGGTAGAAATTAATCTGATTACCTTGCCCTTCATATGGTCTTGGCCTGTCAGCATGTTTAGATTCCATTGAGGATTGTCCGCAACTGCATTACATCGGGTAGTATCAGAGCATAACTCCTGGTTAGCCACCTTCCATTTTAATATGGCTGCACTTTTGTTAGGATTGGAAGCCATACCCAATCCCCTTAAAGTCTGATCTGCCTGTTGAAGTGGCCAGGACTTGGGCCATTCTATAATTTTGATAATACTTTTGTCAGCCCCAGTATATAATAAGCCCTCAAAACTTTTGCCTTCTATTACTAACTTTGTCATAGGTCTATCTTTTAAATCCAATGTTAACATGACCATATTTTGGCCAGTAGAACCTAATCCTTTATTTCCCCTAATAATATTCTTTGATGGATATTGATCATGGCAGCTGGGTAAGACCAATAATTGTGCTATGCGATCACCCTGAGCTATTATTGCTACACCTGTTGGTGAAGAAGCAAGGATTTTTATTTCTCCTGTAAAATCAGGGTCTATAACTCCAGGGACAATATTTAATCCTTTTAAAGCAGAAGAACTCCTCCCCAGAACTAGTCCCACTGTTCCTTTAGGTAATGGGCCGACAACCGAAGTTGGTATTGGTTGTACTCCCATCTCTGGAGTTAATACTGCTCTGGCGGAGGCACAGAGGTTGAACATCTACTTTCTCTTTCAGAAGCTCGACTTGATTGTTCTTCTTTTACAGTTTCTAATATCTTTTCCCCTTCTCTTAACCATTCTTGAAATTTTGGTTTTTTGGAAGTCAGACAGAAACGAACTAATGTCCATATCGCCACAAAAACAACAAACAGAAACGAAACAAGAAAAGGTAACACAAATAACACCTTACACATATTCATTTACTTACAGGATGTCCTTTGCTGTCTCTTGGGACAGCCTTTCATTACATTCTCTCTCTAGGGGAATCTTCCATTAAAACCTTAAGGCCACCATTTCCTCAAATAGGGAAACCTTCTCATTAATTACGCTAGCGAAACTATCTTTTACTTACCTGAGCGCTCACCATTCCCGGTATGGGCCGCCACTTACCGCTTGCCACCGACCAGCAGGACAAATGACAAGTACTCTTCAGAAGTTCACGAAGCAGCTTCCCCTTTATTCGGATAACACCCTCAATATATAAGCAGTCTCATGCATAAGCAATTGTAACCAGATATGTCCATCCAATCCTATTAAAGGTCAAGCGATCAGGAGCTCAAGCATACATGTGAGATATATCTGTCCACGTGCTAGGCAGCTGAGCTAATTATCATACAGCCAATGGAAAACGCTTCCTGTTTTTCTCAAGGCGCATCCAGCACGCCCTTTGGCTCTCTGCCAGTAGCCATCTTTGGATGCATGTGGCGTAACCCTGGGCCCCGGGTCTCGCCCGCCACAGTCTACCTTTCTTCACTGGGAAGAAAAGCCTGCTTCTTAAATTAGGAATGATGGTGATATTTATTAAACTTTTTGGATAAGGAAAGGTTTATTTGTTCTTTTAAAGAAATTTTACCTATAAATCACCATAATTGAACTATACATCGAGTGGAGAGGAAAATTAATATTTGTTATTTGTGAATTATCCATGAGCTTTCTGGAGATGAATCTCACAGTTCAATCTGGATGATGAAGTTGATGAATCAAAATAACTTGAAACCAAAATGATACCAAATTATTTTAGAAACTGATTATTTGGTCCCTGAGATCAGGAAAAATGTGTTTCCTGATATACTTGTGTGAAAATAATTTCCATATGTGTATGCATTATTTAGTTCTAGAGAGACTATCTGAATATACTGTATAAAAATTTGCATGCAATACCTTCTGTTAAATGGTATTATTTCACAGCTGTAGGTAGAGAACTAGGTGAGCTTATAATGTGTTTAATACACAATGCATTTGTTGGGTCACTTTTTAAATTAAACACATTTTCCAATTCATTCCATAATTTCCACATCTTGTGAAAATAAATGTTGAATGCCCTTGAAGTTATCTGATCCGCATCTTATTTCAGTTGTGTCCATGTTTTGATACTGATCAAATATTCTTGAGGCTTTAGCAATGCTGCATTTCCTTAGCATGACCACCCTGGGATAGGGCTAATACATTAGGAAATACATCAGATAAGAGCAGGAAGGAAATTGCCCAGGGTCTCACAGTAAGTAAAGGCCAGCTTTCAAGTCCAGGAAGTTTGATAACAGCCCTACTTCTTGAGGAAGATCTTCCTCCACAGATCTGAATCTTCACAGACACTGACCCACAATCCCTTGCAAGGATCACGGATTATTCGTTCCACATAGTGCTGAAGGGATAGAGCTGTGTATGGTTCCTCCCACCACATCCACAGCTTGTGACCATTCTGCTGACTTAGTTCCCAGGCCTATCATGGTAAGTAGCTTGAGCTCTAACACACCTCCTGGTTCAACCTATTAATGTAGAAAATTGGCTAGTAACACAGTAGGGGGAGATTTTTTTTTTTTCCTAAGCAACCAGGTTTAATATCTTGCTAAACTTATAAAACGATGTGAAGGTTTCTTATAGTCCTAGCAATGTACAGTAATCCTTATTTAAAAATATAATGACTTGTAATTACTCATTTAACTGTTATTTTGCCATATTGAACCATATTGCCATATTGCCATTTGCCATATTGTTTTGGGCTCAGGGTCAATAGCTAAAGAATCAAAACATTTGTTCTTGTGGTATTATTTTTAATATTAAATTAAATATAAATATATGTCTACTAGACCAGAACAAATAAATCAGTGATTTAGACAAAGCATAGTAATTTTTTCATAAATACTGGCTTGATTTATAATAACTGGAGGATATAGAAAAATCTTCAACCACAAATGTTTATAATCATTAAATTTATATACAATTTCATAAGACAGGCTTATCTTTTTCTATTATGGTGCTCTTGAAAATATATAGTGATCCTTATTTGCTACATCTCTGATTTTCATTCATTGTATCACCCCCAAAGTATTTTGTCTTCAGTTCAATTTTATCTTAAGTCTAAATTTCTATTTATAATTTACCTTAAATTATAAAAAAAATTGTTCTAGGCCATATGGTTTGGATAAGCATCTATTTCTAGTTCTTGTTAAAAGTATACGAATACTTTTTATTACATTACCAGTGATGTTGATTATGGCAATATGAGCTTTATAAAGTATGTAGAATACCATCATTGGAGGACTCATGACCAAATAAGAAAAGAATGGGATATTTACCAAAGAGCTGAGAACTAGACAGCTAGGAAGACAGGCAAAACTAAATCCAGTCTCAGTATTAGAAATTTAAATTTTAGTCTTTGGAATTTAGTTGATGTCTGATTAATAATTAGACAATTGTCAATAAAAATTTTAGTGACATCATCCAAAATGATATATTTATAATTTTCATAATTTATCTCATGAGATGAAGAAAATTCATCTTTTAGAGATTGTGAAAGATAAAAATTTGTCAATCTTTAGCAATCTACATGTTGGTATGTACCCTAAGACAATGAAAAAATAACTATTTATAATCGTTGCCTAAATATTCCACCAAATTCTTATTCCTGTAATATTTAATATCATTTTACCCACTATATCTTATTCCTTCATAATTCATGATGGTGCAATTTTTTTATTATATAAAAATATATGTAATGTTATTATATAAAATATTACATAAGTTCAGATGAAAATGGTAGGCTGGTCTTCCTTCATCTCTTTGAATCTCATAGAGATATGTCAATTCATGAATTAGTGAAAACCAAAACAGACTCAAATAAAACATCCTTTGTTTCCATGGTCAAAATTAAAACAAACATTAAAAAAAAATACAAACATGAAATTTCAATTAGAAAACATTTAAGGTCATTATTGTTTTATAATCAAATATTTCCAGTGGTAGAATCCAGTACCATTGTTTAATAAATTTCATCTTCTAGAATATGTTTAAAATCACTTTTCTTATTAAAATGAACTTCTATTCATTAATCCACTTTTCATTTCCTCTATTTAATTCTGTCTGCTTCTTTTCCTTTTCATCCAATAAGTATTCAAATACATGGAAAGGTGATTTACAAAGGCTGTCTGAAAGCTGTCTCTGGATAGAATTATCACCCACTTAGATATCATCAAATTGGAAAATTAGTAACTTCTAAAAAGCAGCTTTGCAGATTTGCATTCAAATGTGATTGGTTTAATTTATTTAATTCTAAAACTCTTCAAACACTTTCATTATAATCTAGTGCAGATATTTTAATTATATGACATAGTTTAACATGTTGTGTCCTGGATCCTGTTTCGCAAAGACAAGGCAAAAACTTCATTTCAAGACAGTTTATGTTCACATTCCAAACAAGTTGTCATATATACTTTGGTTTCTTAAGATGTGCATCTTTGACATTTTTAAATTGTTATTAATTATATCACAGGTGCAAATAGATAAGTAATATAGATTTAGGTTTTAAAATGATATTTTCAAATAAGCTCTCACTCACCCTACATCTTAAAAAATAGAGCATCACATATACCTTTAAATATATACATGTTTGCCTCTCTTCAATGACATCTGCTCTCCTGCTTCCTGTGGTTTTTGAATTATGTGTTTATCATTCTCCTTTTTATTGCTTTAAAATGTATCAATGCATCCTTAACACTACCCTGTTAACTTGTATTATTATGCATTATTCTCCGATATGTTTCTTTCAGTCAATACTGTGTTTTTGACAGTTACTGGTGGGTGAGATGCTTCTTTAAGTTGAGTTGCTGTGTGTACCCCATACAAACACTACCGCATCTTACTTATCCATTCTCCTGTCAGTGGAGAATTGCTTTAAAGATTAGTCCTTCCAAATAATGCTGCTGAGAACAATCTGGTGCTTTTCTTCTGGACAAATGACTAGGAAGAAAATTACTGGACATGAAAGAGCCCCACCTTTAGGTTCACTAATAGCACAAAAATAACTTCCCATAATAGTTACATAAAATTTCACACACTGGAAATTGATTAAGTGTTTCAGTTGTTCCGTATCCATATATGAATGTCAGGGATCAAGAAGTTCTCATTCTGAGAACATTCTGACCTTTACAATAAGCAGCAGCGCCCCTCCCTCCCCCTCCTGGCTGATAATTCTGACAGTATGGCGCCTATGGCGCCCACGGCTTCTCTTCCAGGACTACACTTTCCCGCCGGCACGAACTTCACCTTCCCGCCAGCGCGAATTTGCACCCTATCAGGAACCCAGCAGAAGAATACAACCAACCAGGCTGCACCTCGTCATACCCCTCATTCCCTCAGTATAAATACCCGTGAGAACAATAAAAATTTGCAGCTTGATCAGAATTCCTGTCTTGCTGTCTCTCCCTGCGTCTCTTGTCCCTTCATTCCTTCTCTCTTAGGTTTGCCGTCCGCGTTGATGTCCCGCGGGTCGGGACAGTTGGCGCCCAACGTGGTTGGCTCGAGCCTTTGTTTGAGAAGCGAACGCTGCCCTCTGGGGAAGACTTGGCCAAGCGGGATTCGGGATCGCCTCGGTAGACGCGACCGGGAGTCAGATCCAGGAGGAGAGTGAGGCCAGCGCAAGGTGAGTGACGCACCATGGGACAAGCAGTTTCGTCACATGATTTGTTTCTGACGGGTCTCGAGGAGGCCCTCAAGACTCGGGGAGCGCGTGTTAAGAAAAAGGATTTAAGATCATTCTTTTCATACATAGAGGATTTGTGTCCTTGGTTTCCCCTCGAGGGGTCAATTGATGGTAAAAGGTGGCTCAGAGTAGGAGACTGCCTCAAAGATTATTATGAGACTTTTGGTCCTCAAAAGGTGCCTGTCACTGCCTTTTCTTATTGGAATTTAATTAATGAGATTCTTAAAAGCTCACCCTTTGACAGTGGTACTTTAAAACTTGTAAAGATTGGGGAGCAGGCAATGCAATCCACCTCTCGCCCCCCATCGGCATGCCCTTCGGTTAGTATTCAAATGCCCCCTACTCAGCCTTCTCAGGACTCTGGGACCCTCCCAGACCCCGGGAACCTCCCAGACCCCACCTTACCAAAAAAGTCCCCTAAAAGTCCCCCTAAGATTTATCCGGTTTTAAATCCCTATGATGACGTGACCCCAGAGGAGGAGGCTACCCTGGAGGGGGCAGCGGCTCAACACCATTCTCCAGACCTGCCACCTATTAAAAATCCACTTCCCACTTATACACCCCCTGCCTTTTGTGCTCCAGCCCCTCAGGGACCTACTGCCCCCCCAGACATTTTTTCCCCACTTCCCTTGCCTAATCTAACCCCTTTACGCGAGTCTCTCCAACATAGGCGGGAACAAATCCAACTTTTAAAAGAACTAAAAGCCCTTGATGCCGAGCTTCGCTCACTGGCCTTGGGCACGGAGTTAACACAAACTGGCCCAAGACCCCTCAATACTCGTAAGGTGAAGCCACATGGTCAGCCTGTTCTTGCCTTTCCAGTCACTCGCAGTCAAGCAGATCAGCCCGCACAAACTGAAGCAGAGAATTTAAAAGGAAGTCAGGAAGAGGAATCAGGGGAGGAACAAGAGGTAGAACCAGAGAGGGAACAAGAGGAGGACCAGGAATCAGGGGATGAGGAGGAGCCCACCTCTGGACAGAGTGGAGCCCTTGGTTCTTATAAAAGGCTGAGCCTCCGCTTTCTTGAAAGACTTAAAAAGGCTTGTACACAGTATGGCCCCACTGCACCTTATACACTGGCCTTGCTAGAGAACCATAGTACACAGTGGCTCACCCCTAATGATTGGAAATTTTTGGCCCGAGCCACCCTCAGTGCGGGTGATTTCCTGTTGTGGAACGCAGACTTTAGGGAATACTGTTGGGAAACTGCCCAAAAAAATTCAACCAAGGCTTCCTCTAAATCCTGGACCTATGTTAAACTAGTGGGTAATGCGCCATTTGATACTAACCCTAAACAGGCACGCTTTCCTACTGGGCTCCTAGCACAGGTTCAAACTGCTGGTTTGCATGCTTGGAGACGGCTCCCTCAAAAGGGCTCGGCCACCACCTCCCTAGCAAAAATTCGTCAGGGTCCTGACGAGCCTTACAGTGACTTTGTTGCTTGGCTTAATCTAACTGCGGAGCGCTTACTTGGACCAAGTGAAAACGAGAGCTCCTTTGTAAAATATCTTGCCTTTGAAAATGCCAACCCAATATGTCAAGATGTTCTTCGGCCCCACAAAGATAAAGGGGACCTTTCTGACTTCATTAGGCTGTGTGCCGGGGTAGGAACAGCCCATGCCATGGGTCTCGTCATTGGTGCCGCCTTCACCAAGGCCCTTCACCACCCTGGCCCACGTACTTGCTTTACTTGCAAACAACCTGGCCATTTTGTGCGAGACTGCCCAACAGGGAAACTGGGTCAAGGACCCATATCTCCTCAAACAGGGGCTAAACCACCTCTGCTCACCCTTTGCCCTAAATGTGGTAAAGGTCGCCACTGGGCCAAGGAGTGTAGATCCAAGACCAATGCCCTTGGACAGCCTATTCCCTCTAACTTCTCGGGAAACTCCTCTCGGGGCCAGCCCCTGGCCCCGACCACCCCCAGAGCAAACCCAGGGGCAATAAGGTTTGTTCCCTCTCAGACTCCCAACCCAATCCAGGCTCCCTGTCCTTCTCCACAATCACCTCCCTCCAACGTGCTACCCCAGGCAGCCCAGGATTGGACCTCTGTGCCTCCACCGATACAATATTAGACTCTATGCAAGGACCCCAAATAATACCCACTGGGGTTGTAGGCCCCCCTCCACCTCATATGTGTGCTCTTATTCTTGGGAGAGCTCCTACCACCTTACAAGGTGTTCAGGTCTTCCCTGGCATCATTGATGATGATTACACTGGAGAAATTAAAATACTGGCCACAGCTGTTAACGGAGTAGCTGCCATCCCTGCAGGAACAAAAATTGCACAATTAATACTCCTTCCCCTCAATTCAGGAAATTCACCAGGAAACACAGCCTCTTTAGGTTCCTCTGATGTGTATTGGGTCCAACCTATCTCCCACAAAAGACCCACTCTTACCTTATTTATTGAAGGAAAGAAATTCCAAGGGATCCTAGATACTGGTGCGGACGCCACAGTTATTTCTCAAAAATATTGGCCATCAGAATGGCCCCTCACCTCATCACTAACTGACCTTAAAGGAATAGGGCAGTCAAGAAACCCCTTAGTTAGCTCCAGGGTGCTTAATTGGACTGACACAAAAGATAACACAGGGAATAAAGGAACCGTTACCCCCTTCGTTGTTCCTGATCTCCCTGTCAACCTTTGGGGACGAGACATTCTAAGCCAAATGAAAGTTATTCTTGCTAGTCCCGACTCTTTAGTCACTCATCAAATGCTTCGTATGGGCTTTATCCCTGGTACAGGCCTTGGGAGGCTAGGACAAGGACAGGTTGAGCCTGTACAGCCCATACAAAAAACAGACAAATTTGGACTTGGGTATGTGGATTTTTAGTGTCGGTCCCTGACCCTCCTGTACCCCATGCAGACAAAATTATTTGGGAAACTCAAACTCCTGTGTGGGTGGATCAGTGGTCCCTTACCCAAGAAAAATTAGAGGCTGCCTCCATGTTAGTACAGGAACAGTTGACAGCCGGCCATGTGGAACCCTCAACCTCACCCTGGAATACTCCTATTTTTGTTATTAAGAAGAAATCAGGCAAATGGCGCCTTTTACAGGATTTGCGCGCTATCAATAAGGTTATGCGCCCAATGGGGGCATTACAGCCAGGCATCCCTACACTGGCAGCTATTCCTAGGGACTATTATAAAATGGTCATCGACTTAAAAGATTGCTTTTTTACTATTCCTTTACATCCTGATGACAGACCCTATTTTGCTTTCAGCCTCCCCCGCATCAATTTTCAGGACCCTATGCAAAGATTTCAATGGAAGGTCCTTCCCCAGGGTATGGCTAACAGCCCTAGTCTTTGCCAAAAATATGTTGCTCAAGCAGTAGACCCTGTGAGAGAGCGGTGGCCACAAGTTTATATATTACATTATATGGATGATTTGTTAATTGCTGCACCTAATACCTATGATCTTAACAATTGTTATTTGGATCTCTATAAAGCCCTTACTGCCTTGGGACTTCAGATAGCCCCTGATAAGGTTCAAACACAGGACCCCTACACCTACTTGGGCCTCAAACTTCAAACTAATCAAATTCAAATCCCTAATATACAATTGCGTGTGGACCATCTCCACACTCTTAACGATTTCCAAAAACTACTAGGGGATATCCAATGGCTAAGACCATATTTAAAACTACCCACCTATGTGCTTTTGCCTCTTAATGATATTTTAAGGGGAGATTCTGACCCTTCTTCTCCTCGAGAGCTTACTCCCGAGGCACGGCAAGCATTAATTCAAGTCACAGAAGCCATCGCTCAACAATTTGTTACACAAATATCTTATAACCTTCCTTTGGTTTTGGTTATATTACACACCCCTCATACACCCACGGGGCTATTCTGGCAGCGGGATCCACATTTTAAAAATAAGGGTTGCCCCTTGCTCTGGGTTCATTTGCCCGCCACATCCTCTAAAGTTATTGCTGTCTATCCTGCTCAGGTAGCTTCTATCATTATTAAAGGTCGCTTGCTTTCTCGACAACATTTTGGCAAAGACCCTGATAACATTCTGATTCCATACACTAAGGATCAAACCCAATTTTTGCTACAGACGAGGGATGAATGGGGTATTGCTCTATCAGGCTTTTTGGGAATAATCGATAACCACCTTCCCAATGACCCCCTTTTGCATTTTGCTCAGTTACATCCATTTATTTTTCCTCGGGTTACTCGGAAGGCTCCTATTCCACAAGCCCTTACTGTTTTTACAGATGGCTCCAGCAATGGCCGTGCAGCCTTTGTTGTTGATAATCAGCCTACCACCTTTGACACTGCTTATCCATCAGCACAGCTTGTAGAATTGTTTGCTATAACACAAGTCTTTATGACATTTTTTGATAAACCTATTAATATTTATACAGACAGTGCTTACATTGCCCATTCTGTGCCCCTATTGGAGATTTCACCCGCCATTAAGGCTTCCTCCAACGCAGCCTTTTTGTTTAACCAGCTTCAACAACTAATTCAGGCTAGAAAACATCCATTTTTCTTAGGACACATTAGAGCACATTCTGATCTTCCCGGTCCCCTATCACGGGGTAATGCTCAGGCTGATGCAGCCACTCGGTCCCTTTTCCCAGTTCTTATTGGATCCATCCAAGAGGCCACAGATTTACACAAACTCCACCACTTAAATTCTCAGAGCCTTCGGTTACTCTGTAAAATTACCAGGCAACAAGCAAGGGAAATTGTAAAAGCGTGTCCTGCTTGCGTTGTCTCCCTTCCTATTCAACATCTGGGTGTTAACCCTCGAGGATTACTGCCCAATCAGATTTGGCAGATGGATGTTACTCACTTTCCTGAATTTGGGAAAACAAAGTACATACATGTTTCCATAGATACCTTTAGTGGCTTTATTTTTGCATCACCGCATTGCGGAGAAGCTACCAAGGATGTCATTTCTCATCTTGTCTCAGCCTTTTCCATAATGGGAAAGCCAGCACATATTAAGACAGATAATGGCCCTGCATATACCAGTACCAAGTTCAAACAGTTTTGTGCCACTCTTCAAATCTCTCATACTACTAGAATTCCATATAACCCTCAAGGTCAAGGCATTGTGGAACGTGCACACCTCACCTTAAAAACCTGGCTTACCCGCCTTAAGGCCTCTTCCCTTGCACTTACCACTCCCAGGGATCGCCTTAATCATGCATTATTTGCTCTTAACTTTCTTACCCTAGACAATGAAGGACATTCGACCGCAGACAGACATTGGCATCCCTCTTCTAATTCTGCTCGCCCATCTGTTATATGGCGCGATCCTTTAACAAATAAATGGAAAGGCCCAGATCCCGTCCTCATTTGGGGACGAGGCTCAGCTTGTATTTTAGATCAAGAACAAGCAGCCCCAAGATGGTTACCAGAACGCCTGGTCAAACAGGTCAATGATTTACCACAACCCAGGGACGGAAACCTTCCCCCTGAGGATGAATCTTCCTCTCTTATAGATGCAGCCGACAATCTATGCGAAAAATCCCCTGAATGACAGACCCTGTGACTGCACACCATTGCTTCTCTGGATAATGGCTGCCTGTTCACTGCTCTCCCACAGCCATGCAGGACTTGAGGACCCTGCTAAGGTCCCCTCCTTTGCTTGCTGCTTATTGTATCTATAGGTCCTTTGATATTCAACAAGATCATGGCTTTTCTTAAAGCTCAAATTGAGGCTATACAGGCGAAACCTATTCAGGTTCATTACCATCGACTGGAGATGATGGATCGTGATGGTGATCTTAAAAGACCATCACCCCTGTGAGCTGAACTGGACAGCCAATGACGGGTAAGATTCGTGAGAGCTCATACCAACCTAAGACAGGAAATGAGGGCCAGAGCCTCATTATCCAATGACGGGTAAGGATGTTGCTCTGCCACGGACAACCTAAGACAGGCGCAGTTCCCGAGGGATTGTCACTCCAGCCCTATACCTGTTCAGGCAAGCTGTGCCCCCGTCTCGCCACATAACCTCTATCACCCCCTTAAAATATGGCTATCGAAAAATGGTCAATAATTTTATATAAGAAAGGGGGAAATGTCAGGGACCAAGATGTTCTCATTCTGAGAACATTCTGACCTTTACAATAAGCAGCAGCGCCCCTCCCCCCCCCTCCTGGCTGATAATTCTGACAGTATGGCGCCTATGGCGCCCTCGGCTTCTCTTCCGGGACTACACTTTCCCGCCGGCGCGAACTTCACCTTCCCGCCAGCGCGAATTTGCACCCTATCAGGAACCCAGCAGAAGAATACAACCAACCAGGCTGCACCTCGTCATACCCCTCATTCCCTCAGTATAAATACCCGTGAGAACAATAAAAATTTGCAGCTCGATCAGAATTCCTGTCTTACTGTCTCTCCCTGCGTCTTTTGTCCCTTCATTCCTTCTCTCTTAGGTTTGCCGTCCGCGTTGATGTCCCGCGGGTCGGGACATATGAATACTATTTTAGGTCTCTGTGTATGTGAATGTAGAATTTTTATTTCATAATTTTAACTTATTTTGTTCTGCTTACTCATCAACTTTTATATTTGTTATTTCTCTTCTGTGAAGTATCTTCCTCTTTTAAAAAATGTTGGGTTATTATTATTATCATCGTTGGATATGGAAATTCTTTGAACATTTCATGCAAAAAGATTTAAAATCAGCATACTTTAGGGATATAACCATATCAATATATATAGCAGCACAATTTGCAATAACCAAGGTATGCTCATCAAGGGATGAATGGATAAAGAAAATGTGGTTTATGTACACTACTGAGTATTACTCAGCCATAATGAATGAAATGATGGCATTTGCCAGTAAACAGATGGAACTCAAGAAAATCATGTTAAGTGAAACAAGCCAGTCTCAAAAAACCAAAGGCTGAATGTTCTCCCTGATATGTGGAAGCTGGACCTAAATTAGGAAAAGAAAAGAAAAAAAGATGGGGGATGCCATAAAAATAGAAGAGAGATCAGTAGAATAGAGAATGGGCATCTGGGGGGAGCGATGAGAACAGGGAAAGATAATGGAATGAACTTGACCTGACTTTCTGATGTGCGCATAGGAATACACCACAGTGAATCTCACCATCTTGTGCATCCACAGACAGTAATTAAAAAAAAATATGAATAAATAGGGAGATCAGTAGAGGAGAAGGAAGGGAAAAACAAACATCAGTCAAACTTCCTCTTAGGATGTGACTCATTGTAAAATTCTCCACACTGGGAAGCATGGGCTTTCCCAAGAAACATTAGTTACTCCATCTTGGATTTATCTGGACACTGTGGAATCAGGAATGCAGATGGTAAAGGATTCAAGACAGATGACCCCAAGTATAATGGTCCACAAATGAACAGAAGGAAGTCAAAGCGAAGAGATAGAAAAAAAGTGAAACGAAGAAGACAGTGAATTCCTTAATTGCTTCGGAAAACCTAGAAATTATATTCAAAGAGCAGACAGTGACAAATCACTAGAGAGGAAAAAACGTTGATTAACTTCTGATCTTGAAGGTTTGTCGGAGACAGCTTGTTCCCTGGAGCTTCCCGGTCCACATCAGGGGCTTGGAAGTGCATGTGTATTGGAGCGTGGACTAATGAGGGCCATCTGTGGCAAGGGACCTGACATTTGTATTTTCAACTTGTCATTGATCACTGCTTAGTAAATTACAATGAAAATGAAATACTTGAAAAATGAGATAAAGAAGGAATCATACAAAATGCAAGTCACATTTTTTATTACAGTCAGCGTACAAAGAAACAGTCTTTCAGGTTCTTATAAAAGTCTCAATGGTTCCCTCCCATTTCTGAAGTCTTTCCATTGCTGGGTCACACAGCGGGGGGAGGCACTGTCTGTGGTCCATGCTGAACAGCACTGGCTAGGAAATTCATCTGCACTCACCTTGTGCTTGATTGACCTCCGCACAGCAGTGGGAAGAGGGTCATTTATGTCTCTTCTCCCAAACTTTGGCAGCTACCCCAGGGGGGCTTCTTGTTACTCTTTTGAACAAGCTTCATTACTTGCATCATGGGAACGGGAGAAGCTGATCATGATACAATTCAGCATCATTTTTAGCTTCCATTAAAGCTTTTGTGTTGGGTTGAATTTCCTAAATTTTAAAAGCTGTGAGTGTCAGACCTTTGTGTCCTGATGGTCTACCTGACATGCCTGTTTTCTCTGTGCTGTGTACTATATTGTAATCCAAATGGTGCTATTAGCTGAGAGTCAAGAATGGAGAATCTGCCATCTTTTCTTCATGGAGGGAGAAGAACCTAACCTTGTGGGGAGAAATTCCCCAAGGAGAGATTGAATCTCTTGTTTTAGGGAGCTGGTTCAACCAGGCATAGTTGTAAGCATCTATTGCAATTAAGAAACACAGCATAGTTTATGTACGGAACCCCACACTCAGCAAGCACTGGCCTTTGTTGGGCAAAGGTTTGTTTCCAGAGGAGAGCTTCCTCGGGAAGCTTCGACTACAGACAGTTTTGATATTTTAAGTTAACAAGTCAGTGATCCAGTGAAAGTTCACATAGAAAGAGGCTAAGAGTTTTTAAAAATTAACCTTTTCAGATTCTGTTTTCAAACCTGGAGGTGAGATCGGTTTTGCTATTTCAGGGTGAGTCAACCTTACTGCTTCGGTAAAATAAATCATGGGAAGAAATACATAGGCTTTCAGTGCATTAGCGATCTAAGACAAGTCCAAGGCTTTAAGTGCCCAGGGATATGTAAGAACTGGACAGAGAGTATTATACTGTTAGTGTTTTGTAGTAGGGCACAGAGGAAATAAGATCAGGAAGAGTCAACAGCTGAAGTGTAGATGATTAAGTCTTTGATTTTCTGAAAGATTATGAAAAATAGAAGGAAAAGTTTGTGTCTCCATGGGAGATTTCTCCTGACTGAGCGTCTATTTATAACTACTGGAAAATAAAATTGATAATAAAATATCAAAATCTTAGCAAGACCAAAACAGTGATGTAATTTTCTTTTCTTCTTGCCTCTGTCTGGTCTATATTTTTTGTTACCCTATTATTAATTATTTTTCCTATGGCTCTTGACTAGAAATAAGAAAAATTCTCTTTTTTGCAAAATGTTGTTGCGTTTGCTTGTCTTATGTTACAGTGGTAGGAAGTATAGAGGCAGGTAGTGGTCTGATATGTTATGTCCAGTGTGGTCCACCTAATAGTATGAAAGGGTTGAATATACTTATGGGCTCAGTTGTGTCCCCTCAAAATTCATTTGTTGAAATCCTCACACTTAGTATTCCAGTGTGCGGAGATAGGCCTTTCCAAGAGGTAATTAAATTGCAATCATATCAATGGACCCTAAGCTAATATAATGGTATTGACAGGCAGTGGATCTCTAAGAGATGGAACCTAGTGGGAGGTGACTAGTCATTGGGGCATAATTACTGGAGGGAATCCATGTCATTCTCACAGAACTGGGCTAGTCCTCATGAAATTGGGTTGTTATAAAGCAAAACCATCACATTTACTCAACCCCTCTGTGTTATGATTTAGATGTGGTATCCCCCAAAAGCTCACATGTGAAACAATGCAAGAAGGTACAGAGAAGAAATGATTGGGTTATAAGACCCAATCAGTGAATTAGTCACCTGATGGGACTGAGTCGTAACTGAAGGCAGATGGGGTTTGACTGGAGGAGGTGGAACATTGGGGATGTGGATTTGGGGTATATATTTGTATATTGTGAGTGAAGTCTGTCTGTCTGCTTTCTGATCATGATGTGAGCTGCTTTGATCCACCACACTCTCCTGCCATGATGTTCAGCCTCACCTCTGACTCCAAGGAATGGAACTGGCCTTCTACAGACTAAGACCTCTGAAACGGTGAGCCTTCAAATAAACTTTCCTCCTCTGCAGTTGGTCTTGCTGAGTCTCTAAGTCACAGCAGCAGATTAGCCGACTAAAACACTCTGCACTTGACCCTTTCATTTCTTCTTCTCTGCCATGTTGTGATGCAGCCCAGAGGGTTCTTGCCGGATGCTGGCAGCCTGCTGTTTTGACTTTCCAGTCATCAGAATTGTGAGCCAAATAAATATTTCTGATCAACAAATTACCCAGCCTAAGTTATTTTGTTATGTTAACAATAAACATTAAGACAACTCTCAAATAAAGAGACATACATGCAGGCATCAAAATACTGTTTACTTTAAATTTAACAGAGCAAGATATAAAACTTTAGAGGAAAAAAGTTGCTTTGCATTAGTTCATTTTATTATTTCTTTTCTACCAAAAGAAATATGTTTTAATGTCTGGGTGTTTAATAATAAAAGTTGTTTTTCATTTAATTTTTGGGCATTTTATAACTTATCAGTAGTTTTATTGTAAAATTTCTATGAATTATGCTCTGCAAAATGGAAGGTACTTACCTGAGTGTTTATAGCTCTGTACCCAGTGGGCTAATTACGTGACAGGAATTAAAATAAGAGGGATATTATGGCATGACTTAAGGGTCAGCTTCCATATAAGAGACCCACTTTACCCATTTCTTAGGCCCATGTTTTAAATAGCTTGACCTGTCTCCTTAGAGAAGCCCTTGTGTTCATATCTATTGCTATGGAGCAAATTACCTTCAAACCTTAGCACCTTCGCACAACAAATATTCAGCATCTCCCTACACCCAAGGATCAGGGATAGAGCTTGACTTAGTGCAGAGTCCCTTACAAGTCTTTAATCAAGTTGTTAGCTGTAGCTTCTGTCCACTTGTTGCAGCGTAGAGGCCTGCCACAAGCCCAAGGCAACCTTGGTGGCCTCCTCTTCAAATCCTGATTATTGTGATTTAAAAAAAATTTTTTTTCAGACAAGTCACTCAGAGTAGTATGCACAAGTTTATTGAAGGGAGAGGAAAAGAGGACACTGTCAAGGGACGGAGTGAGTTCTCTGAGACAGAAGGGTGATGTGCCCCTTCTACTCTCCAATTTCATCCAGGATCCCAGGGAGATTTTCAGATAGTCTTTCCTGGGTCCACCTCTTGACTTTTGACTGAAAGACAAGATGACCTCAGACTTTCAAGTCCCCATGGCTCATGACAACTATAGGTCACTTTGGGTCTTGTTGGCCAGTTCTAACTGCATCCTGTTCTTTACAGTCTTTATAGTTGGGGGAATCATCCTTCTCTCCCTACGTTCTAGGTTCTGGTCAGTATAAGGGTCACAAAAGTCCCCGGCTTCAGGGTAACTTGTGTTCTTATCGGCATTTCAGGCCACATTTCTCCTGCAGATAATAAGTGGTTTGCTGAGGAATGTGACATGCCCGTACACTTAAACTGGGCAGGACTGCAGGGAAATTGATTTTTAGAAAGGAAAGTATGTGGGAGTCAGCACAGTGTGTCCAGTTCATAGTTAGTTATTCTCTCACTTCCATGTGCCCCCCCATTCCTGTCCATCCCGTGTTACACTCGAGATACACTGGAAGCAGGATCTGTCTGCAAACTCATTCAGGACCTGATGGCAAAATTCAGTTCCTTTCTGGCTGCAGACTGGGAGCTTCAGTGTGGTACTGGCTATTGGCTGAAGGCCACCCTAGCTTCCTCTCCCTGTGGACCTCTCCACAGTGCTGCTTGCCACAGGGAAGTTGGCTTTATCAAAGTGAGATTTATGTATGGAGAGAAAAAGAGAGAAAGTGGATTTCAGCAAGAAAAACGATGCAGTCTTTTACAAGGTAGTCTTGGAAATGATACACCACTACTTTGTTGTGCTGTGTTTGCCGTGTGATTGTTGCAAGTTCCTCCCCAGGTCTAATTCATCAACAGAGAGAAGGGTCACACAGGAAGCCTGTAGGAAAGCCACCTACCTTTTCTTTTCATTATCTCTATCTCAGTAACTCTACTTGAATACTTAGTAGATGCAATTTATTTTAGCTTGCTTTAGAGAAAGAAACATTTAAAACTAAGGCTGATTTTTCTTAGATTCCTGGATCTAAGTAATTTTCTTTAAAATTCAGTTGTTTTACCAGTGAGTCTGCATGCTTTTTAATTTTTTATTTTAACTTTTAAATTTTTATTTATTGTTATTATAGCTTTTTTTTTTTTTTTTTTTTGGTACCAGGGACCCAGAGACTGGGTCTCACTGAGTTGCTTAGGGACTAAGTTACTAAGACTGGCTTTGAACTTGCAATCCTCCTGCCTCCACCACCCAATCCTGTCAGATTATAGGAGAGAGTTACTGCACCTGGCTAGATTTGCATATTTTTTTATTGTCCAGTTATTAGCCATGTGGTACTTTGTTTCACATTTACTGATTTTTCCTTACCTCTAATGCTTTTGAATTAGGTTTTCATGAGTTCTGTCTCCAGAATGTATATCCAAATGGTTTAGTCACATAAAAGCTGCAGAATCTCATATGTTCATCCACAAGGAGAAAAAGTGACTTTGGAGAGATCAGTTTTGGAAGATGTAACATTAGAAGCAGAACCATGAAGTGTGTTGAATACTAATCATGAAGAGGAAGCTATAGTATTTCATTTTATTTGTTCATTCAAAAAATATTCTTCAAAAGTATTTCTCAGTGCCTCTTTAAAATGAGATATATAGAGACTCTAATGATATTGTGGTGAATAAGAAATTCAGTTTCTAAAACTTATTTTAGCAAGGAGTAATGTTTTAATGAATGAATTAAGGAGTTAGTTTTAAATATAATTTAGATAATTACTAGTAAAAAGATCTATTCATGAGAATATATTGAGGGGGAGGCCCAATAGGAGATGATTGGAAGATACCTAGAGGGGACAGCAAATGAGCTAGTTTATTAGTAAAAACCAGTAACTATTTATTAAGAGAGGAAAAAAGCATCAAGGCAAAAACAAAAACCAAAACAAACAAAAAACATGCTAAGATTTTGAATGGAAAAGCACCACAATTTTTTTTAAGAACAAAAATTGCAGAACTCAAGGTAATGTAGTATAAACTGTGCTTGCTAACACATTTAAGCTTCTATAACAAAATGCCCCATATTGAGTAACTTAGGAACAATATAAATTTATTTCTCACAGTTTGAGAAGATGGGAATTCTGAGATCAAAGTGGTGGTGGGTTTGGGGTCTGGTAAGGGTACAATCTCTGCTTCCAAGATAAAACCTTGTTGCTGAACCTTCTGAAAGGGATAAATACTGTGTCCTTATATGCTGGAAGGGACAAAGGTGGGACTCACCTGACAATACCATCACCCTGGGCTTCAGTTCCCAAATATAAATTGTGGAAGGACACAAACATTCGAAGCATAATATTGAGGTTGTTAAGATAAGCAGAGGTCACATAAACTATGTTCAGAATTTAACACTTTAAACCAACAAGAAGCAGAAAAAAACATGGCCTCATGATCAGAGTTTTTTTTTTTTTTTAAACTTGCTATGTGATAATTAATGAATAGCAATTAATGGAAGGAGCATAGCAATGTATGCAAAAATATTTGTATCTGAAAATTTCTGCCATCTGTTATAACACGTTTTCAGAATGAACTTGCATGCTTAAGATAAAGACTTAAGTAGAAATGCAAATATGTCCTTCATGAAGCTTGGAGGAAAATTAGGAAAAGATAAGACTAAAGGGAATTTCCAGGTAAATGGACATTTTTAGTACAACACACACTTGACTATTTTGGGGACTCTGGGAAAAGCGTAGCCAGAAAATAAATTGTATTTAGAGTGCCTAAGAAGCCTATAAAACACTACATAAGGTGCATATTCTTTATTCAAGAACTTGTTTTAAGACTGAATCTCAGACTATTTTGTAACCTCTGAAACAGGACTTTTCAGAAAACACGTTACCATTTCTTATAAATCTGCCATTCCTTGCTTTCTTTGCCAGTCTCAGTGTTCTTAATTTCCCCTTTCCAGAATATTCCTTAGTGTCAGAATAACTAACTTCCAACTGGACTTTTTCAACATCTATCATAGAAAGGGGGAAAAAGGAAAGAAAGAGATAAAGAAGAAGCAAAGGGATAGGAAACATTATGGATTGGATATGAAGTGTACCCCAAAGTTCCCTTGTTATTTCAGGAACATTCTGAGGTGAAGTGGTTAGATTTTGAGAGCTGGAACTTAGCCTATCTTGGTTTGAATGGATTGAGGAGGTGGTAACTGTAGACAGGTGGGGTATGGTGGAGGAAGGGAGGTCATTAGGGTTGTAATTTTGAATGGTTCATCATCCCTGTGGCCCCTTCCCCCTTTCACTCTGCTTCCTGTCCAGTCATCAAGAAAGCAGAACTCCTTCACCATGCCCTTCCACCATGATGTTCTGCCTTATCTTGGGCCCACAGCAATGGAGTCAGCCCACCATTGACTAAACCTCTGGAACCATGAGCCAAAATAAATGTGCCCTCCTCTAAGTAGTTCTTGTCAGGTATTTTGGTTACAGTGATGCAAAGTTGACTAACACAGGGAAGAAGGAACATAACATTTTCTTTACAACTCTTTCTCCCACATCAGAATTCTGAGGACTCTTTATCTCAGGTCTCTTAATGTTTGCAGCGAACTTAAATTTTTTCTACAGATGCCTTTCCTCACCAAAAAGAAAATTAAAAAAATGACTTCATGGGGAACATAGGCAACTATAGCACAGGAATGATCTCTGTGTGTTTGTATATCAAGGAGACATAATAAGCCAATCCCCAAAACCCAAAAGCCAAATGTTTTCTCTGATATGCAGGTGCTAATTCACAATGGGGGAGAGGGGCTAGGGAAGAATAGTTACTTTAGATAAGTAGAGGGGATTAGAGGGGGTATGGAGAAAAGAAGGATAGTAGAATGAATCAGACATTATCACCCTGTGTACATATATAACTGTATGACTGGTGGGATTCTACATCATGTATAACCAGAAGAATGAGAAATTATACTCCATGATATATGATGTATCAAAGTGCATTCTACTGTCATGTATAACAAAGCAAATTAAAACAAATAAAATTTTAAAACAATAAAAAATTTAAAAAGACATTATACCATTTATATAGTGTAAAAATAATTCTATTTTAGTTTCCATAACTATTTTTGTAGTTTATATTATAATTATCCATAAATTTACTCTTGAAATGTCTCTCACTGACTTTCTGGGGAAAATATCCTTAAATTTAAAGATATCCCTGTCTCAGTTTACCAGTTGAATTTTATTTTCAAGATTTTTCTTTATTTATTTTCTTGCAAAAAAAATTATGGGCGTAGTAGAAATTTTATGTCATTTTATATCAGTGAGGGTAGGATACTGACTCTGCATGAAATGATGTGTCCTTGGGTATGTGTTTGTGCGCTGTCTTTGGTTATTCGAAAGGCAAGAGTGGGATTTGAGAGCTGAGTGCCCTGCACAGGACCATGGATGATGAGCACACCTTTCCAGGTTCTTCCTGGCATATTGGCAGGGTGCCCTCAACCATGAAGTACTTGAGCAATGAGTTCTCATCGCCATGACTGCAGACCCGGCCTGGCCTCTGATTCTCTCAGCACATCTATGGCCCAGTTGTGAGGCCTTGGACATTGTGGATATACTGTAATTCTTATGCAGGCCATGGGCAGTCTTAGATAGACAGGTTCTTGCAAAATATGATGCATTCTTTTGCTCATCATGTTATGAGGTTGAATTGATGACTTTGGGTCTTTACTAGGATGTACTTTAAAAACCATGCCATTATCTACAGTATCTTCTGATTTCTTCGTACTATCTATGTATTTCTACCATGTGTCTCCTTCCCATAGCATCTTTATACTAATGGCTTTGTTAAATGACTTTGAAGGAATTTAAACCATTATTTTCTCTTTCAAATAATGCTTAACTTTCAGTCCTTTTGTGTAAATATAAACTAAAAAAATACTTTTTTTGAAATTTGGAAGTATGAATGCTGTAGCCATTGCATTTCAATTTATTTCTAGCTTCCCATTTAAAACAGAACAAGAATTTATAACTGCCTAATTGTTGAAATGCAATGTTACTAAGATATGGTAGAAACTTTGAGGGAGCAGCTTTGGCTCAGTACAGAATCACGACTTTGCTGCTACCATTTGGATAAAAGCCCCCCAAATGCCCATGTGCTAAATGTCTTGGTTCCAGCCCCTTGTGCCCACTCTTTTTCATCCTGGCCCGGAGGTGAACAGCTTTGCCTTATACTCCTGCTATCATGTGCTACCTCAGCACAGGTCCAGAAGCAAATCTGGACCTACAAAACTGAGTCAAAAGAAACCTTCCTCTACAAGCTGATTATCTCAGGTATTTGTCACATTGATGACAAGTTGACTAACAAATTTGCTTGATTTTATTCCAGATATGAGAGTCTAGTTTTCTGCCTTACCAATTTAGTTAAGCTTTCGAAATATTAGCTACTTAATGATAGCCACCCTAACAGGAATCAGGTGATACCTCACTGTGGTCTTGATTTGCTTATCCCCAATGGTAGCAATGTTGACTAGCTTTTCATAAACCTGTTTGATATTTGCATGTCCTGAAAGAACTTTATTTTGGTCCTTACCTACTTTTAAAATTTATTATCTGTGGTTTTGCTACTGAGTTGTTTGGATTTCTTATTGAATATTAGCCCTATATCAGTTAGATGGTTTGCAAATATTTTCTCCCATTTTCTAGGTTGCATTTTTCACTGTGCTGATTGTTTTCTCCCCCTGAAAAAAGTGCTTTATTCTGGTAGAGTCAAACTTATCTTTTTTCTCCCTACACTTTTGCCCATAATCAAAAAATCATTGCCCTGACCAATGTCAGGAAGCATTTTACTTATGGTTTCTTTCAGTAGTTTTACAGTTTGGGGAGTTACATTTTAAATCTTTCATCCAGGTTGAGTTGGGCTTCATAAATAATGGGAGGTAGAATTCAATTTCTTTCTGCAGGTTGATAGCCTTCTTTCCTAACACCGTATGTTGAAAAGACTACCAGACATTCTTCATTATGTGTCCTTGACTTCCTTGTCTAAGATCAGTTAGTCATAAGTATACTCCTTTATTTCTGAGCTCTCTTTTATTTTCTGTTGACTTATATAACTGTTTTTTATGCCGGGACCATACAGTATCAATCACTATTTGTTTGTACTATATTTCAAAATCAGAAAGTGTGATGTCCTCTGCTTTGTTCTTCCTCTTGGAGATTATTCTGACTATTCAGAATTTTTTAAATATAATTGCATGTGTTTTCAGGATTTTTTTCTTTAATGAACGTCATCAACACTTTGATAAATATTGCATTCGATCTATAAAATTTTTGCAGAGTATGAGTATTTTTAAAACCTTAACTCTTTCAACCCATTAATATGAAATAATTTTTCATGTATTTATGTTTCCTGAATCAATGCTTTATAGCTTTCAGTGCATAAATTCCTCATCTCTTTGTGTAAATGTACTCCTATAAATTTTTATTCTTTTGTTGCTATTATAAATGGGAGTGCTCTTCTTGACTTCCTATCAGAAAGGCAGGAGATAATAAATGTTGTTAAGAATTTGGAAAGAGGGAAATCCTGGTACACTATTGGTGGGAATGTAATTGGTACAGCTATTATGGAAAACAGTATGCAGTTTCTCAAAAAAAAATTAAAAATATAACTACTATAAGGGGGTTGGTCTCCTGAAAATCAAAGGGTGATCAGGAAAAGGAACAAGGGATGGAAGATAAGGAGGGAAGGCAGAAGTTCTAGGGAGTGATATTCATCAAATAAAATTGTTATATTGTGTGCATGTATGAATATTAACAACAAATCCCATCATTATGTGCAACTATATTACACCAATAAAGTATGTGAAAATAAAACAGCAGCTAAAACCAATATACATATTTTATCTATATCCTTATATATAATATATACAACATATAATATATTTTATATACAATATGCTATATTATATATGACATAATATTATATAATTTATATATATATATATATATATGCTTATATATCACCATGGTTGAGAAGGAGGGGAAAATAGGGAGACATTTTGATCAAATGATCTAAAAGTTCTAATTATGTTAGACAAATGAGTTCTAAGATCTAACATACAGCATGATGATGACAATAAAAAAGTATTGTATTATATACTTGAAATTTGCTAAGAGGATAGGTCTCAAATATTCTCACTACACACAAAAAATGAAATGCTAACCATGTGAATTTTGGATTTGTCAGTAACTTGGTTGTGGTAATAACACACACCCATCAGGTTGTACCTCTTAAATATATAAAACTCTCATTTGTCAATGATATCTCAGTAAAGCTGAAAAATGAAATATTTCATTCAGCTAATCAATACTTCAATCAGCTAATATTTTTTGGTGAGAGGATTTTTACAACAATTTGACAATAGTATCACTGTCTTTTCTTGTGATGCGGCATTTTGTAGTCCATACGTGTGCCTGTTTCCTTCTTCTACTTGGATGTAACTGTGATGCTCGTTCCCTCTAGGGTAGCACTTAGTCCTACATGTAGTTGAAAGAAGGTGTGGAGGAGAGGGAGCGAGAGAGCCTTGTCAGCAGGGACTTGGTTTCTAGGCTGTCACAAAATCCATTCTCATCCGTACTCTGCATGTTTCCCCTTGGGCTGGTAGGAAGCAATGTCCAACTGTCAGGGCAATTCCATATTTATAAACCGGACAGGCTCTTAAGGCATCCTAAATGAGTCGCAAAGCATCTCTTTGCCCACATTTTCTGTTCTGTCCTCCAAAATAAATTCTGATTATTTTGCAGTTGACAATGCAGCAGAGGAAGAGTGCTGAGGAGCTGCAGCCACCATGGGAATCTTTAGCCACTTGTCCTTGTGATCTCAGTGTTATGTTATATGACGTGTCCTCCAAAACCTCATGTGTGAGTCATTGCAAAAGGGTTTAGAGGCAAGATTGGGTTATGAGAACATTAACTTAATCAGTGTGTTAGGATTAACTGGGTGGTCACTAGAGGAGGTGGGTCTTTGGGGGCATGTCTTTGGGGTTTCTATTTAGTTCTTGTTGAGCAGAGCTCTCTCTCTCTCTCTCTCTCTCTCTCTCTCTCTCTCTCTCTGCTTTCCGATGCCATGTCCTGAGCTGCTTTCCTCCACCACACTCTTTAAACATGATGGTCTCTCAGAACTTGGGTGCAGAGCAAAGGAGCCAGCCATCTGTAGGCTAAGACCTCTGAAACTGTGAGCCCCCAAAAAACTCCTCTAATTGTCTTATCAGGTCTTTTGGTCACAACAACAAAAAACTGATTAAAACTCACAGGAAGTTTTTCATACAAGTCACATATAATAGCAGGAAGGAGTTTAAGAAAAAGATGAAGAATTTTTCAGATCAGTTAGGGCAAACTGAACGTGTCACCTCAGGGAAACTGACATGACCCTGACAGAGTTAGGGATTTTTAAGGGTTTTGAGTCCCCTTGTCCTTGCTTCAAGTTCTCACACTCTTTTGTTCTGTAAATTTTGCCTTTAGTGAATTTTCTACATGGTGGTCATGAAGATCTAGTCACATGGATGGTTGTGACATGGTTTCAGTTGTAAGGGAGGGTTCCGGTGACTGGGTCACCAGAGATAGTCATTATGGGGTCTGGAACCAGTAGTTCCCGTAAGGGATTGTTATCAACTGTGGCTGGGGGAGGTTTGGACACTCCAGGCCCCATTTTCCTAAAGCTTATCTGCTTCGATAAGGTTCCCCATGATGCTAAGTAATAGTTTCCTTAAGGAGTATAGTTGTGTTTGGCGTGGAAAGCTTGGACATCTGGCTCTCATTCTCCAGAAGCTTGCCTGCTCCATAAGGTCTCAGTTTTGTCCCTGATGGGTTTTTCTTGACACACATATCTGATGTGCTCACTGTGCTTTGCTGCCCTTCATGGTCCTTTCCCTGCCCACAAGCTTGTGGCCGATTAACCCACCTAACAGACCTGTCCGAGGTTTCCTAGTTCCACTCCATTCCCCTGCACTGAGCAGGTTACTTCTTTGGGTCTTGTGCTTCTCTATATGGACACATATAGGAAGTCCTATTATTTGATATTTGTAGCATTTTCTATAGGCAACTTTATTTTACTTGATTTTATCTGTATTGTTATTAATAACCTTTTTTAACCAATGTGACCTTACGTTGGAACTATTTCTAGTGAAATCAAAGATTTTTTTTTTCTTCTTCTTTAATCTTTGCTGATTTGACTGAAAAAGAAAACCAGTATTAAAGAAAAAAAAATATGTGTGATGTTAGGTAGTTAGTCATCCATGAATGGGTGAGCAGGCCAAGGACAGGAAGGGTGACTGAAAACCACAGGGAGCCCTAATTATAACCCCTCAAAGAATACATTATTTCTAGATCACGTCACACCCTACCAGGCGACCTGGACACTCCCTTATCACCCTAATTGTCAAAATCCCTACTCACCCCCAAACAACCAAAACATCGTGATCCTGGCAAAGAAAGCTGTTGAAGGCTATTCAAACAGTGTTAAATCCATCAAGTTACTTTAGCAGTCCTGTGTTATAGGCACTATGCCACCCTTTCTTGTACATGGTTCATTTTCCTGTGCTGTCAAGAATCAAGAGGTGGACCTAGGTGGGACATTCAGGAAACTTCTCTGGGCCTGTCAATAAAACTGCAGGTCAGGAGAGGTATGCCACTTCTCTCTAAGAGGACTCACTCTCCTTTGAGCAGTGTCTACTTTTCCTATCAATTTTAATAAAATTATCCCTGTGACCCTGAGTGTCATTGTTACCATAGGATGTCCAGTCAAATTCCAGGTCTTTGGTGTCCCAAATAAAGAATTCAGCAAGACACACAAAAGTAAAAGATAAAGTTCAGATTTATTGAAGATGAAGATACTGAGGCCGGGGACAGAAAGGACAGTCGGTGGAAATAATAAATAATTGGGTCTCATATGGGAGATGGGGGTTAGTTCAAAAGGCAAAGAAATCAAATGCTGATGTCTCCAAAGCCCCACCCCTCCTCCTCCACCTGTTGCCAAGGGGAACTGCCCCCAGGGATTGTTCCTCCCCAGGAGGCACTGTTAACTAAGGCCTCCTGGGCTGTTCCCTTTCTGCTTGTACCCCTGGGTGGCTTCATTCCTGCCCTTGGATCACTCCACATTCACCTTTTGGCCCACATTTTGGGTCACTTGTCAGGTAGGCAGGATGGGGAAAGGAGGAGCGCATGGGAACAAAGGAATTCTAAAAAGTATGAAAGGGGCAGGACACCCCCATACCTTTGGATAGGAGCTCTGGCTCCCCTTCTCTGCCAAGAAGTCTATCTCTGTTCTGTCCTTTAAGTAAAACTTCTTTTGTTCACTGCCCTGGTGTTTCTCAGGTGCTCAATCTTCACATCTGGGGAAATGAAACTGGGCCCTGATTCTCAGCACCGGCATCAACAGCATTCCATTGGTAGAACAAAGGCCCAAGGCACCAATATCTGGAAATTAGAACCTCATGTCCTGAACTGTGGGTGTGTTCTCTTCCCTATATGGGCCTGATTGAAGATCTTACCCCGTTTGCTCATATTGATTATGTTATGATACCTGATTAGAATATTTTCCAATTTTCTCCCCATTGGTTACTTTAGAAAACCTCATTACGACACTGTCCACTTTTCCCCAATTGGTCATTTTAAAACATTGAAACTTTGGCTGGAGTTGTCATGATAAAAAGTCCTCAGTAGTGGAAGCTGTCATGGTAACAGGATTTTAGTAAACAGGGACAGGATTCTTCTTGTCTTATCCTCCAGTGGCTCCTTTCTAATACCCTGTCTCCGCCATCTTGGTGTCCCTGAACTCCTACCGGACAACATGGCTGAAATCTTTCTAGTATGATTGCAAGAATCAAGGGTAAGGGAGGCCTCTGCCCTATGACAGTGACACCTGTTAAAATGGTAAAGCAAACTTTGTTCATGGTTCCATTATTGCAGATATAGAGACTACCACAATGGGGTCTCACAGCTCAGAAGAAACATTAGGCTCAATTCTGAATACAGTAAGGGAAAGTAGGATTTATATTCAAGGATCTGTGGGGATCAGAGAATGAAGGATTACTTAAAGGAAACATTGGAAGTAAGGGGAACTTCTGACTATCTGGACTAATAGGATTCTTGTTTCAAGGCCAACCAGGGTGATGGGACAGAACCTGGGGAATGGAGGAAGAGGGGCCCAATCTGTGAAAGTAATCAGATATGGAGGGTGAGTTATTGTAGCTAATTCAACTTAGGAGAATTCTTGTTAAAACGGGGTGTTGGTAAATAATAAAAACAGAAAGCTTTGTCTTCCACATTCATATTGAATGAATGAATATTGAATCATATGAATATGGCTTTCTGTAAGAAATCAATAATTCATAATAACTGTTAGACGGTAATATGTGTTCAAGTATTCCTTTAGGCAGAATTATGTTCCTGTTAAGACAGTTCTGTTTCTTTTGCAATTCTTGTTACAATAGTGCTTCCTTTTCTTTTCTTTGTTTTTCTTTTTGTTCTGCCTTGAAGGACTGGGAAATGACCATAATAGCTGTTTTCCTTGGGCATTGAGCAGGGAGTAAATGCTGAGTTCCCTGTGGGCTAAGCATTTTGATGCAAATTTCTTCAGAAAAGAAACAGTTGATGGTTGTTGATGATTGTTGCAGAACCCCTGTCCCTCAGAGTAGGAGATGCTTCATTGCTCTCCTGTCCTGAGGCCTAGTATTAAAAACACCGTTGAATAGCAAGTGCTTATCAACCCTGCCACTCAGACCACATAAATCTCTGCAAAGAGACAATGTCCCTCCAGGGAGCATAGCTAGCCCACAAAATGTAAAAAAAAAAAAAAAAAAAAAAAAAAAAAAAAAAAAAAAAAAATTTAGTGCACAGAAATGCAAAAACAATAGTAATTTGAGCTATTAGAAAAACAGTTATATTACTACCATTAGTCAAGGGTTAAAAAGCCATTGATTTTTAAGAAGCTTTGATTTTCAGGAAAATGTAATAATTTGCTTAAAAAGTATTTTGATGATACAATTGGAAACATTGTATAATTCTATACTTATTTTACTTACTGTTAACATTTTGCATTACCAAATTTTTCTTGTATATTTCCTAGATATACAGAAATTCTGATATTAATCAAGAAAGAAGTATAAAATTAGATTCTCTAGGATTGCAATTTTCCCTTAAATCTTATCGTAGTGGGATACTGTAAGGGATCAGGGAGAAGAAATAAGGTTTGCAGTATCAAATTTCACTTTATAGAATAATGAAAATAATGAAGGTTTTTGAGTTTGACAGAATTATTGTTTTCATTTTTTAAAAACTGGTCTATTATAGCACATTCATATTTAACTGGCATTTTATGAAAAAGCAATAAGATAATATATGCATAGAGTAGTATGTTCTAATTGTTCAAAAATTATGAAATTAAAAATTAATTTTCCTTGCACCTAGATACCTATAGTTAATCCCAGAGGCAAAGACTACTGGAATATTTTAATTTGGCTAATATTTTAGAAGAAATCACCATGTATACAAATATATATGTTTTTATTATATATGTATATATGTTTTATTATATATGTATACATATATACATATATATACATATTTTATTACATATATAATAAAATATATATTTTATATATTTATCCATGTATCTGTATATATATGTACACTGTCATTATATATGAATATATCTATGTAATGGGGTTTAGAACACAGTGACCTAAAATACAGCACTTGAAAAAACTGCAGAAGTGGGAGGGTCACATTCACCTTCCATCCCTCCCTTCTTCCCTGAAGCATCCAGGAAACCTAGGGAGGGTTTTCTGATTTTCCCCTGAGACAGGTCAGAAGCACCTCCTGTAACAGCTTCTCCCCATACTCCAAGGAAAGGAGCACCCTGATTTCCAAAGACACATATTCATGGAGAAGACCCTGAACAGGCCTTGCCATGTTTACTAACATTATGTCACAGTATTTTTATCCAGTCACACTTCTCCTTGAGTATCCACTTCTTCATTAAAACTAAATATGCAGGTTTACCTGTTTGTTTAGGTCCCAGGCCCTGCTGAAGGCTTCTGTGCCACATAGAACTTCATTAATACATTTTTATGCTTTTCTTTTGTTAATCTGCCTATTGTTATGGGTCCTCAGCCATGGACCTAGCATGGTTTGACCTAAGTCCAACTTCTACCCTCCCTACATAGGGACATTTGCACAAAAAAGGTTGGTGATTCTTTCTCTAGTACAATGTTATCTTTATTTGTTTTTATTTAGCAATATACTTTGGATGCTAATCAGTACTTGTAGGCATTTTTTTCCTTTGTACAATGAAAAAATATATCATAATTTTAAAAACCAGCCCTTTGGTAGAATTTGAGATGTTTTCAATGTTGTGTTATTAGTTAAAATATTGAAATGAGTATTTTGTAAATAAGCTTTTCTAAATTTCAATTATATCTTTTGTGTGGGAAATCACAAGAATTTGTTAAAAAATAAAACACAAATGTGGATTTAGCTAAGAACAGATGGTAAAGAGGTCTTTCTGGTGTCACGTGTGGTCACTTCATGACTTCTCTCTTGCCCTCCCCAACTGTGGGACATTAACCTTCTTCCTGTCCTAAGCTAAATTGTCTGTGCACATATTGTGCACTCACTGTGCACAAGAGCAAAGAAACTCAGGACCTGGAAACTGGAACAACAGCTCTTTCAGCTGTAAGTTGAGTATTAATTAGATCAACTGACATTGATGCTTGGAAAACAGCCTTTGCAACTCTTTTTTAAAAGTGCTCTCTTTCCTGTAGCACAGAGATTGGCAGACTCTGCAATATGAGTTCATTGCCTTTCTCCTTGCTTAGCAAAGCATTCAAATTTCTTCATTATTTTTCCCACAATTTTGAACTCATTATTGGACAGGGATGGAAATTTGAGTATTAAGACTATGAGGACAGACTACTGCAGTAGAGAGAATAGGACTGTTGTAATGGGAGAGGGGACGTGGCAATTAGAAGGAGGGTTGCATGAGATCTGTGTGTGTCAAAGGCAGAAGGAACTCTTCTTTAGGCGGAAGAGTCAAGAAGGATGCAAAAAATAGCTGCTGGGTGGTGGGATGAGCAGATGCAGTCAACAGAAGATTGATCAGGGAAACACTTTCCTTGGGGTTAGGAGATTCTCAGAAGGGGTCATTGAGAGGAATTGTTCTGCATTCCAAAGGTGATTTGTGGTCAAAGACCTGTGGAGAGGGCAGACGCTTGACTTAATTTTGGGTAAATCAAGTTAGTAGGCATTTGTTCCAGATTGATCAGTGAATACCAACAGTTCACCTAATCATTTAAAAGAGTCAAAATGGGAACGTGGTGGGTTCTTGTTGGGTCTTGTCAACGGTTAACAAAGGGACAACTTCAAGTCTTATTTATGTCATTTTCAAAGGTGGTTCCTTGCAGTAAACCACTGTCCAGAAAACAAAGGGATGGGGGGGAAGATGTTTTACCTTCCATGTTTTCCAGAAGCACAAAACTCTATCTAGTAAATTGCCAAACTGATGATGTTAGAATATTAGTATTTGAACTTTGATAGTGTTCTGCTGTCTGTGATTTGAGTTTCCATGCTTCGCTGGTCAAGTCTTCTTTCATTTGACTTTCTCTCATTGTTACATTTAGTTCTTTATTTTATTTTATTTTTTCACAATTTATCCATCTTTTCTCCAGTTAGATTTGTTGTCTCTTTAAGAGACAACATGGAGTATGGAGTAAGTAGCTTTTGCTGTTTCTCCTTATTATGTATTTCATTTGGCTCAGCAAAGAACTATTTAGCAAGAACGCATATACATAGTTCCAGAAGAGCAGAGAGATGTGCAAATATGAGTAAAACACCCAGAAAGTAATGAAGTGCCTCTTCATGACAGGATTTTAAATTGCTCAATAACAGGTAGAAATTGCTCTATCATTACTTGGCTTCTACTGGGATTCTGTGGAATCAGTGATTTCCATGATTTATGCTGAGTTCCTTGAAAGAACATGACAAAAAGCAGAACAAGCCAAATGCATTTGTTTGAAGTTCCTGTTTCACAAAATGCCGGCATTTCTAGTCAGAGGCAGCAAGGATGCTATCTTGTTAGCATTTTTATTAGAAATCCTTTAGCCCCATCTAGCTCTGAGCAGAAAGAATGGGTTAGTCTGACTTCTCATTTTTTTTTTTTTTTTCTGATGTTAAGAGTAACCAGGTTTTGGCTTTTTTTTTTTTTTAATTATTTCTTTATGTTTACAGACTGCATTTTGATTCATTGTACACAAATGGGGTACATCTATCCATTTCTATGGTTGTACATGATGTAGATTCACACCATTCATGTAATCACATGTGTACTTAGGGTAATGATGTCTGTCTCATTCCACCATTTTTCGTACCCCCACTCCCTCTCATTTCCCTGTATGTAATCTAAAGTTCCTTCATTCTTCTCTCACCCCCGACACTCCACCCGCATTATGTATCATCATCCACTTATCAGGGAAAACATTCAGCCTTTGGTTTTTTGGGATTGGCTTATTTCACTTAGCTTGATATTCTCCAATTTCATCTATTTATCTGCAAACGCCATAATATTATTCTTCTTTATGGATGAATAATATTCCATTGTATATATATATATATATATATATATATATATATATATATATACACAATGACTTCTTATTTTTTGACATAAGATCAGAGAAGCCACTGAGAGTTGCTGAGCATACTCGTTCAGACAGCAGGGATTCCACAGGTGAGGTCAGCCTGTCCACATGAGTTACCTCCTTAGGAAGCCAGGGGACTTCCTAAGTAGACCCACTCTGCAGGAATGCAGAAGCCTGGGGAAATCTCCATTCCATTTAAAGCACTTTTACTTACCGTGACTCAGTGTCCTGCTGCTTTGCTGTTGTAAACATTGCCAAATACAGATTGTGTAGGTTAGAAAGGAAATATATTGTTTTGATATATTTTGAAATGTTCTCACTTAGCTATTTATTATGTCCTTCTGTTGAATAACATTGTTGCTTTATAAGCATGTCTGATGGTTCAGTAAAGCAGGCTTTTTTGTTGTTGTTTTGTTTTGTGTGTGTGACTTGCTTTATTTTTGTGACCTGGAACTGAATCTGTTGAAGGAAAAGGGTGAGATGAAAAAGTAAAGTTCTATGCCTAGGAATGTCAACTCCTGATAAGGTTACTGTCAAAAACATAAACACAGTGCTTTAAACCATTTCACTTAACGATATAGCAAGGGACTCAGTAAGATGTAAGTCTATCTTCACAATGAAGGCTACTTGGCATTGGGACCGGACATCCCAGTTGTCTGTTCCATTGTGCATCATTTATGGAAAATAATTTTCAAATATGTCAATAGCACAAGCAAAATGCAAAAGCCACTTATTAAAAAGTCATAGTCATTTGACAAGTAGTAATGCTGAATCTCAAATAAAGAATCTCAAATAAAGCTGAACTTTTGTTTAAAATTCACAGTCACTTAAAAGACTTAAGAAACAAATTATTTAGCAGCATAACTTACAGCCCAGAAAAAGAAAAGTCACATAGTTGGCAAGAAACTAATGAAGCCAGAATGTTACACTACAGGGAGTAAAAATGCCCAAGCAACTTCTGTACAAGAAACTGATAAAATTTCACTCTCCTGCAGCACCATAAGTTGACATATTCATGACAAGTCAGTGACAGCTTTTCTGTCCAAGTTGATGAGTCATTGGGTTTCCCGAATAAATTTCATATTGTAACATTTGTAAAATTTGTCAGTAAAGGTGAAATTCAAAAAAAAAGTTTGTGTTCTGCAATGAGCCATCAGGGACAAGTGAAGGCTGAAGGTTTTGTCTTTACATATGGAAACAAAAAGGCCCCACTTGCAGGAGTCGGGCTGGCAGCTGTGCTGATTGGTGGTCAATTGGCTCATCAGTGGTGGGCTCCATGGAACAGCTGGCTGCTCTTGTAATTAAGAAAAACTCTGACATCATCACAATGAGCTGCTTTCTTCACAGGTATATATTGGTGTCATAAATTCTTGAAGATGAAAAAGAAAACTTTCTAGTAAGGGCTACAGAAATGATGACCATGATTTAAAATAGGCCACTTCATGGGACACCACTTGAAGTCTGTGTGGAAACTTGGCCAAGGAACACATAAATCTCCTGCTACACTTAGAAATCTGTGGGCTCAGCAGAGGACGAGCTCTTAACTGGGAATGTGAAGTGGAAGATGAATTCCAGGGCTACTTTCAAGAAAAAAGAAAGGTAATTGTGGCTAAATACTTGGGTGCATGATGATTTATTCAGGAAACTAGGCAAGGGGCGATAGGGGATTAGAAAAAACAGACTCATGAATAGAGAAAAAACTGGGTCAAGTGGGCGCCACATCAGATGGAGTGCAGTGACCGTGAGGCAGCTCAGTACATTTATTATATCAGTTATATCCTTAAAAGGATTTCTTGTGAGAAAGTTTCTTCTAAGTGAAGTGAAGGATGAACTTCTGTGAAGCCTGATTATAATTATCAGCTTGCGTACATAACTCCCCACTCCCTGGCAGCTGGCATTTGAACTTGAGGTCAAGAACCGAAGAGCTCTCTGTCTGGCACAGAACCCCCTTTTGAACTGGGTGTCACCATAGAAACTGGGCCATCTTCACTTGGTCCCTTTGCACCAAGAAATTCCCAGGAGAGACATCACCTCTGTGCCTGGGGAGTCCGAGGACCATAATTCCTTCACCACTCTGGACACCTGGGAAATGTGGAATGGATGCAGCAACTGCCCTACTAGTTGACTTTGTCCTCATGTGAGCCAGTTTCAAGACTCTGGGAAAAATGGGAGTGGTCCTCTCAGGATCTTCTCAGTTCAAGGGAGTAGACTCTTGACTTCAAAAGGAAGTAGAATCTTCAGAAAAATATTGTTATAAGAGAAAATCTTGAGAGTTGCACTGGCCCCCCCAGGTGCACTGGGCTCAACCCCAGCACACCACTGAGTAGTGTCTGCTGTGCAGTTCCATTTCCTAGTGCCCTCATTATGACAGAGTCCCCCAGAAACTGTGTCAGATATTTTGTATTAAGTAGCATATGGGATACAACATACAGTAAAATTATTATCCTCAAATCATTGGGATCAGGTAGTAGAAAATTAATTACTGTCATTGCATATGTTTTATATGCTGAGTGTAAAGTCAGCAGTAGTTATAGAACTTTAGAATGAGTATATTTCTAGAAAATGTTGCTTCTCTTAACGTTTTGTCTATGTGATTGCTGTTTTCAATGACTTTTGGAAATTAAATAATTTAACCAAATAAAAATAAATGTTCAATTAATGAAAAAAGAAAAAAAGAAAATCTTGAAATGATTTTAGCTGTTGCTGGGATTTGAGATTGAGAGAGAATACCAAGTTTAAAAATCTCCTAGAAATACTGCAGATAAACATTAGTGATTTTTTTTTTCTCTTTTCAACACAAGTGTATGATTGGATAAGTGGTCCTTTCTCTGAATTTTCTGTTAATCATGAGAATTTGGCTTTGGAAAAAGAGTAGAACTTTATGAGCTTCAGTCTGTCTGATTATCTATTCAGGATGAGATTTATTCCATTTCACCCTTAGATAAATTCAGGATTATGTGAAAGATAAGTATCCTGCCATTCGCTGCTTAGGGAACACTTGGTGTGGTTTTCAGCTTCTTACATGCTGCCATGTTTAACAAGCCTCAAGAACAAGGAAACAATCATCTCCTTTCAGCTGAAAATATCTCTGTACTTATCTCAAATGCAATCCTGAATTGAGTGCTGGTGCTGCAAAAAACACGCTCAGTTTTCACATCGAAGAGGAAAGTTCCATTATTCTGTTCAAGATAATATTTTTGTATACAGAGATCTATGAAAGATATTGAAAGCAACACATGTAAATAATAATTTTGTAACTGCTAAGCCTATATTGGGGTCTGATTCTTTTTCTCGGAAAGAAAATGTTTTTCACTCTTTTGAAGAGTGGCTATAGGAGACACACACACACACACACACACACACACACACACATATACACATACACACACACACACAGAGTTGGCCTCTGTATTGTTGGGTCCCCGTCTGCTGTTTTCACAACCGTGGTTCAACCAATTGCAGATCTGAAATGCACCCATGCAGACCATGTAAAATGTTTTTCTTGTCATTATTCCTAAGGAAAACAGTAGTCTATCAACCATGTATGTAGCATTTATTTTGTATGAGTTCTTATAGATGATATGGAGATTATTTAAAGTACATGGGAGGATATGCACAGATGATAGGCAATACTATACCATTTTATAAAAGGAACTGGAACATCTGCAGAATTTGGAATCCAAAGGGGGGCCTGGAATCAATTTCCCATGGATAAAGGGAGTTATAAATTCCACACATACACACCCATATGTTATATATGCCTGAATTTATGTACACTTGTGTGTTCAGTTTATGAGCTTATTAGTTTTACTATTGAACGTTGTTAGTGAATTTTCCGTGTGGTAAATATCTTTAAAGTCAATGTAAATTCTTTATTTAAATTAAATGTACTATGCTTGCAGAAAAGAATTTTAAGAAGCCAAGTCCCATTTTGACTTAAACCATCTATTCAGCAGAAATTTACTATATTTGTGTTATGGGTCTTAAAAATGTATGAAAAGAAAATAATGATATAAAGTCCAAGAAATCAGCTAAACTTTAATACTTTTTTTTTAAAGGTAAGTCATTAAAATCCGTCTTTAACTTCAAGTGGGAAGGGGAAAGTTTTGAATATATTGTATATTAAAGTCCGTGTTCATCATCAAGCATCTTGTCTCGTAGAAATATGGGATAAGCCTTTTAGTCCTCCTTATGTAAGTTAGAAAAATTAAGTGATGAGTTTGGTTAAGATACAGAAAACTAACATTTCTTCTAACTGCTGATGCAATCAAATTTGATATCCTTTTTGTGTGAAGGAGAAAACCACAGGGGAAAAATAGCAGGCTAATACATTGGATAAAATAAACAGATCCACAGGAAAAATATTATATTCTACTCAATTATTGTTGCAGTGTTATATCTATAGTTTAATGATCATATTACTGCACCCGTCAAAGAGATAATAAAATAACCATGCAATGTGGCAGATCACATTTTCCAAAAGTGGCCATAATACTCCCTTTGGGCCTGTGGTTTTTACACAGTAAATTTGAGAGACCTCTCATCAAGAGGCTGGGTTGTTCTTTCTTCCTCCAGAACAATGGTGTGCTAATGATAATAAAAAGAAGTGGCTTTTCAGACTAGAACCTAAAATTCAGTACTTTATCTGCCTGATTCCCTTGGAACATTCATACTTTGAACCTGGTCACCACACCATGAGGACATCCTAGAAATCTGTGGAGCAACCTTCATGGAAAAGAATAGGGTCAGTAATCCCTGCTCAGATTTATATTTGTAAGCAAGAAAATGGACTATTGTTTTTAGTAATTATGATGTGGGGACAATGTTTCATAGAAATAAATAACTGGCTCGGGTTTCAGTAGTGTGGGTGGAACCCTGCCAACACAAGAACCTGAGGAAGTAAGATTGTCTTTGTAACTGTGGTGGGTGATACTGAAACCGCCAGTTATTGGTGATGAGTTCTGCTTCCTCAAATGTTGAAGTTTGAACATTAGAGAAGCAGGCCAAAGCAAGGATATAGAGCAGGCTTTATTTATAAGTAGTAACACAGACTTCTGCCTGGAGGGAGAAGGGGGCCATGGCTGATATTCTGGTGTCCCAAGAAGTGACAGAGCCCTGTCCCTTTTATAGACTTTATTTTCTTTGTTCTCTTGCTCAATGCCCACCCCCCTTATCTCTCTCCTTCCTGCCTATGTGACTAGGCCCAGGAGATGCTAGTGTGATGGTCTTAGTGAGGAGCAGATAGGCAGGGGGAAGGGCCAAGCTGAGTGACCAGGAAGGAAGCAGCCCAGAAGGTATTAATTAACAACTCCCTGTTTGCAACCTTTTGGGAGGGGTAGTCCAGGCAGGTAATCTTGGTAATCAAAGTACTCGGGAGTCTTTGACATTTCAATGTCCAGGGGTGGTCCCCAACTTTATAAATCAAACTGGCCTCCATTTTTTCGATTTGTCTGGATCATCTATTTGTACTAACTGCCTGTCTTTAATTCTGGCTTCAATACCCCCAAATAACTTATAGTAAATTACTAACAAAAGCCAAAGGAATCATTGAGAGAGTGTTTGCAGCAAGGACTTACAGGAAAGCATGAAGAATGTTTTCAGAGGCTGAAGGAAAAGAGATGGTATGGAGAAGATTCTACTGTCACTGTCACCTGCACCTAGGAAGAGCATAGGAAATATACTTGGTTAACTTGATGATGACAAAAATAATATGGAGACAGAGTATTGGTGCACCAAACTGCTTCTTCTAGCTGCCCATAGGAAAATGTGAGGGCAGAGAATTAAAAAAGAAAAAAAAAAAAAAAAAAAAAAAAAACAGGAACTATTACACCGTTACTTTTCTAAGCAAACTTTAACTTTTTTATAGAATTATAAATACAGCAGGAATTAATGGGCTTGGAATTGTATCAGAACACTATTTCTCATTTCCATACCCTGCAGATGGCAAGCTATTCTAAAATTAAGAAATGGTTTCTAGATAAAAACTGCATTCAGTGTAGACCTGTGAGATCCTTGAAGACCTTGGAAACACTTAGAGTCATACTTCATAGACCCTTTCAGAGTCCTTTAGAAAGAGTATGTTTCACCAACTCTGAAACAATAGGACTTGTAGGAAAGCTGTGGCCATTCCCTTGCAGAAAGTTAATGTGGAGTAGAGAGTAGAGAAGGATTTCACCTTGGAGTATGGCTTTTATCTAATAGAGTGGAATATAAATTGATAAGCAAAAAGCCTAAAAGTTTTGAAGAAGTTGCATCAGGCTCTGCAGGAAATGTCAGAGACAGTACAAAATGAAATGCCGTCTTGGACTCCCACGAGTCTGTGGGTAGGAAACCAACCCAGCCAACTGCAAACAGACTATTTCTTAGAAGAGAAAGGGTGACTCAGAACAAAGTCAGTAGTCCAGCGGGTGGAGAAAAGCATTACAAGGAACAATTCCCAGCTGACAGATTGAATTCCATTAAGGAATTGGCAACATGGCCTATCTTTGTTTCATTGATACACAGATACCTGCTCGGCTCTTCAAATTTCCCCCTTTTCGAATGGCTGTGTTCATAACACTTATCCCATTCCTCTTACCTGCCCTAGTGATATATGTGTGTGCTGGACAAATAATTCATCTTTTTAGTTCTCATTTCATCAGAGGATGAGAAATGGTATTGAAGAAGTTGTTCTGATTAACAGGACCCAAGAGCTGCCTGTATTCCTGGACTTGATTAGATGGCAGATTCTGGACTTCGGTCTCTGTGCAAGGAGATATACCTTGGGGAGAGGAAGAATGTATTATGCACGTGGGGGGGATTCTAATTTGTTTTGTGGTCAAAGGACCAACCATGACATTGTATTTTGGGAAAATGTTTGCCAGAACCTCTCCCACTCCACAAGTTTTCAATACCCCGTGAGTCTGCTACATCAGTGGAATCCTTGCTTCTGCATTGCTTATTCTTAAATTTGGAGGGTCATCTACTATGGTGAAAGTGAACTGCCTTCTCTAAAAGAATCACCCTTGCCTGGTTGTTCTGGGACATTTGTTCTTGATATGTTTCTGCCATGCCAAAAGGAAAGGCAGAGATCATGGACAGACCCTTGATGGAAGAAACTGAGACTTCTGAGCCTTGACCAATGAGTAGCCATGACCAGGGACTTGAAAGTGGATCCACTATGTTTGGGGAATCTTGGTCACGTAACTGAAATTTAAAATTGTTTGAGAATTCATCCAAAATGGAAAACAGTGGATACTGCTGAGTGCTGAGCAGAGCTGTCCCTGCCAAACATTCCCAAATCGCAGAATTGTGAGGAAAAATAAACGATGTTGTTATCGTAAATCACTTTGTTTTGGGAGTATGGCTTATAAATAGTTGGGGAGTTAGGATTTCCTGAGACCTGAAAAGTACTTGATGATTTATCCAAAATGAAAAATAATTAGAGAAATTAGGATCCAAGTGAAATTCCTCTGGTTATGAGGTGTTCCCAGGACCTTAAATGTGATAATGTCCATTGAAGTTAAATAATAATAAAAAATGTCTTCAAGATCCCTGGACACAATGTCTGTTTAGTTTAGATGTACAGCTTTGAACACATGTGTTGAATGAAAATTTAAAAAGTGATTTCACTTAAAAATTTTAAAAATATATTTTGATATGTGTGTGATAGACTTGAGAAAAAAAAAAGAAAACTGCCCTTTCAAAACAGTTCTGCAACTATGCACTTTTTAAAAGAAGTAGACAGCTTGAATGTAATCTACCAATTACCTGGTGGGTATCTGCAATAATGAAAATATTATCTATTAGGTATCACCTACTGCCTGACAAGTACTGCTTGTCAAATATATTGAGCATTTTGATAAAATGACATAAAATGAAAACATAAATCAATTCATAGCAGAGAGTATTTCTGAACCTAAAACTATATTCTGTGGTCCTGAGGTTTATTTTCTCTGAAACAGTAAGAATGACAGTTTTTCTGAGGAATTTGCTATTGTAAGATTAACAAAACATAATACACAGTGAAACATATTTTCAAAATTACATTTAATTCAGTAAAGAGACCAAATGGTGCCATTGTACGGTTCTATTTTCATTGAATATATTCAATTTCACTGAGTTAATTCAATTTTATTTCATTAGTACCAGTTTCTAAACCTTTTCCAATGTTGATTTCTTTCCAAATGTAAAGAAAATTCCTGGCAAATCCACAGTTTCTTATTGAATTATGAAAGGTTAAAAAAAAAAAAGAATCCTTATGGAGACTAGTCTGCAAGAATCTGCAAAATTAGGCATAATTTCAAATTGTAGTGGAGAATCAGATTTGTAATGTTGGGGCAATCACACTGCAATGCACAGCCCTCACTTGGGAACATGGGAAAAACCATACATAGCATTTCATTTTCCCATGATGATTTATTTGCAGAAAGAAAAATATAGCAATAACACTTAATTGGAATGACTATTTCAAGATTAGATGTCAATTAGCAGAACATGAACTCCATTATGAAAAACAGGGTTTTTTTTTTTCTTAAAATGAAGAATTTCACATTTCTTATGTTGTTATTTTAAAACATTTAAGAATTAGAAAATGCCACCCATTGGTGCAATTATATTTGAGATTTGCCTTTCTAATAATTTTCATTGTTTTATTTTATATTCAGTCTTTCCCTTTTCCCTTTTCCTTTATTTTTATTATGAATTGCTGACTAAAGTTTTGTGTTAAGTGTTTTGTTGCTATGACCAAATAAGCAACATAAAGAGGTAAGCCTTTATTTTGTTTATGGTTTCAGTTCATGATCATCCTGTTCCAATGTTTTGGGGTTCAGGCAAGGCAGAATGTCAAGACAAATTCATAGCAGAGAGAAACTTCTCAACTCATGGCATCAAGAAACAGAGAAAGAGAGAGGAAAGAAGGGGCCAGGGACATGATATAGTCCCCAAGGATATGTTCTCATATGGCCTATTTCCTCCAAACATGCCCCACCTGCCTACAGTTTTCACCACCTCCCAGTAGTACATTCAATTTATCAAATTAATAATTAATCCATCAAGTGAGTAATGAGGTTAGAGTCCTTATGTTTCAATCACTTCCTAAATGCGGCACCTCTGGTCATTGCTCCATGAGACTTTGGGGGTCATTCAAAACTCAAACTATAACTGGTTGCCTATATTATGACCTTTTTCAATCCTTTGAAATAATTTTTAACATATGTTTTTGTTTTCCTTTTTTTCACTTTGTTTTTACTGTTGGGCACTGAATCCTAGACCTTGTGCATGCTGAGCATGCACTCCGCCACTGAGCCATACCCACACCTGTCTAAGATCTGTAAAATGCACATCTCACAAAATATCACACAGAAGATTTTGGTAAAGAAAAATAAATTCATGAAGATTTAAAATTATGTGATATGAATAAAATGTGTTGCTAGGTATTTAATATCACATATAGATAAACATGAAGAAGAACTAAACATTTCTTATGTTAAAAAAAGAGTTATTTTGCATCCCCCGCCCAGGGAAATCTTTTGACTGTATCTGGTTTGCTGGCTACTCTACAAATATTAAAACTAAATGTGGGAAGTTCAAAATGGAGAGGAAGTTGTATGTGGGAAGAAGTTACAAGAATTTAAATTAACTCTCTATGTACATTACCATGACACAACCGTTCACATGTTAATAGGACCACAGAGATTGCAAACTTTCTCCCATAAACATAGATTACATCATTTTCCAAGAAAGAAGATGCGGGCCTTGGAGGAGATGTCATAACAATGGCAGGAACACGGCGGGAACGTGGAGGAAGTAGGCCATGTGGGAACACATCCTTGGGGACTATATCATGTTCCCCGCCCCTTCTTTCCTCTCTCTTTCTCTGCTTCTTGCTGCCATGAGTTGAGAAGTTTCTCATGGACAGAAAGAAAAATAGAGGAAGTCAAAACCGGGTTCACTCCTTTCCTAATAACCTGCACTCTTGGACACTACTCAGGGTTCAGAGAGAACTACAAGTAGTCCCTTGCAAGGATGAAGCCCACCGTCACCTAATTACCTCCTGTTAAAGGAGGCCTGACTTCTTAAAGTTCCCACCAGCTCTCAGCATCACTGGGGACCAAGTTTCTAGCACAATGAGTCTTGGGGAGCACATTCGAACTGCATCTAAACCATAGCGGATGGTTACAAGAACCTTCTAATACAAAAGGCAAACTATGGAGGGTTGCTAAATGAACCTCGAGTCAGGACTGCACATAACAACAAATTACACACGTTAGGATAGCAATGTCAAGGACAGAATGTGCTGTGACATTTTGTTAGGCTATTTTGTGTCAGATAGTGTTGGAGCAACATACCTGAACTATCTGGAAAACAATCAATAGTATTCTTTGAAAGTGTTCAAGATGGCCTACAAACACCCTTCAATAGGCCCTATTCAATTTCTAAGTGGCACATCCAGCCATGTGTGTGCCCAAGTATTGAACAGACTTTTATAGACTAAGAAGAGTAGTATGTTAGCCTTTACAGAGCGCCTATGCTGGGCACTTAAAACAGATTATCTTAAATCCTTCCAACCATCTGGAAGGGTAAATATTATCATCAAAGACATTTTATGATTCAGACACGAACAATTATAAATATTAGGGAATATGTCCAGAGCCAGAGCCTGTCAAAGCCAAGAATCCCACTTATTTCTTCTCTGATTCCAAGGCCTACAAAAATTATTCTGCATCTTATTTCTTTAATACCGTGATGATGATGATGATGATGATGATAATTACAGTTTTTAAAATGGTCAGCATTAGCTACCACGTTGAGAGCTTTGTGTACTTTTTCTTATCTTACATTATCCCCTTAAATCTCTTTGCAATAATAAAAGATTTAAGGCCATTTTATTTAAATCTCCCATTATTGTAGAAGAAAAATAACGGAGAGTTGGAGCATTTATGTAATTTGTCCCAAATCATGCAGGTCCATGAGAGGACCAGCTGGGATTTAAATTACAACTGTATGAGATCACAGCTCAGGCCTTTCACCTTCACATGGAGCTGATTTCAAACTGAGGCTTTGAGAAAGAGAGACAGAAAGTCACATGCATTCAAGCAATATGGAATCCTCGTACAAAAGAGCTCTCCCTTTAAGGCGATTCATTTGGTGGTCACGGACAAATCTTTGTGACCTTGCACATTTGCTTCACATCCCTGTTCTTCAGGTTGTTATTTGTTCAATGGGAATAATATATGTGGTACAGTGTTGGTGGGAGGCTCCACCTTAACATAGTGCCTGGCAGGTACAAGGTGATTTGTGAATAGTGGCTGTATTTATTTTTTTAAACATAATCTCTGTCACTAGGATGGCTCTAATCTAACTGTAGAAATGACCAAATCAAAATTAATATCCATGAATGCTAATTAAAAGGATGCTCTTTCTCTTCAGCAAAAGATAAAAGATGAAGCAATAGACAGATACATCTTCTTCCACATTCTGAAGGGAGACTTTTGGACCACCGTTAGATCTTCAAGGGAAGTGATTCCCAGAACTGCAAAAACAAAGCAACCAAATAGAGGATGTGTTTTAAAACCTTTTGGGCCAATTTTAGTCACATTTTCATTTAAGAATTTGAAAGCTGATTTAGTCTTTTGGAACTGCTACAACCAAATAACATAGACTGGCTGGTTTATAAACAATAGAAATTTATTTCTCATAATTCTGGAGACTAGACATTCTGTAGGAAAACTGACAGATTCAGGGTCTGCTGAGAGTCCACTTCCCGATTAATAGACTGTCTTCTAACTGCGTCTTCACATAGCAGGAGGGGTGAGGGTGTTCTTCGGAGCTTTTTAGAAGGAAACTTATATCAATCATGAGGACTCTTTGTGCCTGACATAATCACCTCTCAAAGCTGTCACCTCCAATCACTTTGGGGTTAGATTTCAATACATAAATTTAGGGTAGGAGATGCATACATATGAATTTGGGTTAGGAGATACATACAGTCTCTCCAGAGCAAAAGGGCTGCCAAAATTGTAATGAAGATAGTCATCTGAATAGTGTTATTCCCACCTTCTCTCACAGACGGGGGTGCCTCTGTCCATGCCTGACCTCTGTCAACAGAACCAGATTAGAGACTGAAATCTACACGTGAAGTCTAGGGAGCTCCTTGGGCAGGAAACAGATTCACATTTGAAAATGTCACCAAAGATGTGCCTGATGATAATTCCTCTGTGATGACCAAGGAGAGAGGCCTGCCTGGGAAGCAGATGCACTTCCCATTATTCTACCTGCACAGGAATGTGATTTTTCTTTGGATTATGTGAACCCTCCAGAAGGCAATCAGGCTGAAGTCATTTAGGAAGGATCCTGCCCCAAAGGGCAGCTTTCTAGAGCAGTGTAATGCAGATGGAAGGGTCTCTGTGGTATGCCTCTGGATATAGGACCAGGATAGGAGGAGAGCAGAAAGTGACAGTTTGCTTGAGAGTTAACCATGCCTATCAAAGACACATGTACTAAGAACCATTAAAAGTCTCAAATATATCCAAAGCAGAACAAAACAAAAGACACAGGTATGATTTAAAACTTGGAGTCAGCCACACCTGGCTTAATTTCTCCATCTTAATGTCAACTCCACCATCCTGCACAATCACAGGAGCACAATGTCTTTGAGAAGTCTCTTGGGGTTTATTTTAGAAACTATGCTTACTCTAAGATTACGACCTTTAAAGATTGAAATAATGCCACTTTTCCTTTTATTTATTTTTTTTGACTCAACATGTGTAGGCAGTTTTTTTTAATTAAATAAGAGGGACTCATTAAATAATGGGCACTAATTAAGTTTTTATTAAAAGGTGAAAAAATAATTACCCCTACAAATTAGGGTTAAATGGGCAGCACAGTTGTTGATAAGGGAGTGTTCTTTTCATGTTGCTTATATTTAATAGAGGGTTTTGCTTTAAACAAAATGAATAGTCCTTAAATAAGTTGCGGTTTGTTGTAGAGAGATATTACTAATCTTTAGTTAATCCTTCCACACTCCCTCCCAGGAGGAGTTAGAGAACCTAATTTTATTTTCACCCTAGTTTATTATGCTGATACTTCTCCTAAGTCAGAGGGCAAAAATTTGCTGCAATACATACAAGTCAGTGTCCACATGATCAGGAGGTATGGGATATGAGGGAAAGTGAATCTGGAATGTCAAACAAAATTGTGAGTGCAAGAATATGCTTCAATAAATTGAACAAAAAAATGATGACTACTTTGGGTATGATGGTGGCAATGGAATGGAGAGAAGATTCTTGTTATGGTTTAAATATGAGGTGACCCCTAAAAACTGATGTGTGATAAAATGAAAGAATGTTCAGATATGAAATGATTAGGTTATGAGAGTTATAACACAATCAGTGGATTAATCCACTGATTTTGATTAACTGACTAGTAACTGTAGACGGGTAGAATGTTGCTGGAGGAGGTATGTTACTGAGGGCATGCTTTGGGGGTTTATATTTTGTTCATGGTGTGCAGAGCTCTCTCTTTGCTTCCTGGTGCTACATACTGAGTTGCTTTTCTCCACCATGCCCTTCCATTATGATGTTCTACCTCAACTTGAGCTCAGAGCTATGAGGTTGGCCAACCATGGAATGAACCTCTGAAACCATCAGCCAAAATGTTTCCTCCTCTAAATTGTTCTTGTTGTATATTCTCTTGCAGTGATAAAAACTAACTAAAACAGAAATTGGTACCAAGAAGTGGGGTTGTTGCTGTAACTCATCTGACCATGTGGTTCAGAAGTCTTTGGAACTGGTTTAAAGGGGAGACATTTTGAAAAATTAATAGATGGAAGCTAGAAAAACCTTTAGATTGTTTTAAGCAGAACTTAATGGGCAATTGCAGTGGGAGCCAAAGAGACCAGAATGCTGATAGAACTGTGGATAGTAAAGACTGAATTCACGAGTTTTCAGAAAAGAGGGAAGAATCTATTTGAAATTGAAATAGAAGACATTCATGTTACATTCAGGCAAAGAAGTAGTCTATATTTTGCCCATGTCCTGAGAATTTTTGTGAAACTGAATTTAAAGGGTTTGGACTAATGAATCTGGCAATGGAAATTTCAAAGCAGCACACCATTCAGGGATTGCATGGATATGACTGGCAGCTTTTATCCAAGTTTACTGTCATAATAAGGAACAGAAAGTAGAGAAGAAATATTTGAAAAACTTAAAATCTGACCAGAAAAGTGGGAGTAAAACTTGGACTAAGAAAGTTGTGGTTGCTAAAGAGATTATATCCCCTAAAAAATGCTAAGTAGTTTGCGCAGAGGCAAGAGGAAAGATGGTTGGAGGACATCTTAGAAATTGACAAGACCACAAAACTCTCAGCCTGGAAGATGAGACCATAGGTGCCCTGCTTGTACAGGGGAGCCTAGAAGTTGTTTGACTATGCTCAGCCATCTAGGAACTCTGAAGTTGCTGCAGCCATGATCCTAGGAGGGTTAGCTACTGTTCAAGATGGTGGCAGATCTTGCAATCAACTGTGTGGCTGGTTCTACGTGGATGCAGGATGTTGAAAATATGGGGTCATAGAGGCTTCCACAGAGATTTCAAAGGAAGGTCTGAGAGACCAGGCTAAATATAGCAGGATTGGAGTCCCTGTGGTTGAACCTGGAGAAGGTGATACATGAACATGAGAGAAGTAAGTCAAAGCTGCAGTGAAAACCCTGAGATTAGTAGATTCCAGTAAAGGGGGATGTCTGCAGAGGAAAGCTGCAGGAATCAAGCTTAAATAAACCAAGAAAGGCCATGTGGGCTGCAACAAGAAAGGTCATGGGGCAGAACTACATAAACCCTTTGGAGGAAACCACACAATGCCATGTGCCCTGGATGCTGAGCATAGGTCTATAGGACTTGTTCGACCAGCTGAACCTCAGTCTTGTTTTGTTCCCATCCCTTCTTTCTATGTCCCTCTTTCTCCCTTGTGGAAGGAAAGTGTTTACTATGTGCTATTGTATATTGGATATATGTGACTTGCTTTTGTTTTTTACAGGAGAAAACATCCAAGAATTTTTCTCATCTCGGATGAGATTTTACTTGGACTTTTGGACACTGTGCAGTCTTTTAGAAATGGACTACATGTACTTTAAATTGTGAAGTAGACATGCGCTTTTGGGGGCAGACATAGAACATTGTGGTTTAGATCTGAGGTGTACCCCAAAAGCTCATGATAATTTTCAGATGCAAGAATTTTCAGATGTGAAATGATTAGATAATGAGAGTTTCAACCTGATCAGTGGGAGTAATCCACTCATATGGATTAGCTAGGTGGAAATTGTAGGCAGATAGAATGTGACTGGAGGGAGTATGTCACTGGACTATGATTTTAGGTTTTAAAACTGGTGAGTTGAACTTTCTGCTTCCTGTCCATCACATTCTGAGCTGTTTTCCTCTGCCATGCCCTCTGGCTTAAGGTTCTGCTTCACCCTGGGCCCAGAGTTATGGAGTCAGCTGATCATGGACTGAACCTCTGAAACTGTGATCCAAAATAAAATTTTCCTCCTTTAAGTATTTCTTGTCAAGTCTTTCAGTCACAGGGATGAAAAAGCTGATGGGAACAATTCTGGATGCATTTTGAAGATTTAGTGGACAAGTTTAATTGAAAAGATTAGTTGTGGGTGTGAGACACATTAACAATAATCTTGCTTTATGGGACTTGAGTCATTGGAATAATGATGCCGCTCACTGATTTGAGAGAGATTTCAGTAGGAGCAATTATGTACTGCCATTGAGAAAAATGGACTGTTTCTGAAAATGATAGACATTCTTTATTGTATTAGTTTTCTATGGTTATAATAATAAATTACCACACATTTCACTTAAAACAACAGAAATGTACTGTTTCATAGTTCATCCAGAGGTTCACAATGATGATTTCAGCAGGATTATTTTCTTCTGTTTGCTTCCAGAGAGAATCTGTTCCATGCTTCTTTCCTAGTTGCTGGCAAATCTTTGCATTCCTGAACTGATAGATTTTTTAATCCAATCTCTACCTCCATTTTCACATAGTTTTTCTGGTGTCTCTCCCTTTAAGTACTCAAAGCATTGGATTTAGGGCTCACTTTAAGTCTAGAATGATTTCATCTTGAAAGTCTTAATTGAATTATATCAGTAAAAGTCATATTTCCAAAAATCTTGCAGCCAAAGGACAGATAGGACTTAGCAACATATTTTGAGATGACGCTATTTAACTCACTACACTTAAGAAATGACTGTTGCAAGAGCACTTCTATACATGGTGAAATTGGCAGACTCAAATGATCACTAATAATCTAAACCTTGTCTGAAAAGAAATGGCGAGGGTGTTGTTTGAGAGTTGGCTTGACAATTCCAAATGGCGAATTTCAAAGAAGCTATGTTTGGACAAAAAGCCAAGGAGAAAAAGAGGATTTCTCAGGTGACCCCATTGTCTGCAGCAAGGACACCTGCTTCCCGATCTCCACTTGTGTTTTGACAACTGAAAAGTTTTTACCCAGGTATTGAAAGAGGTTTGGCAGTCACACATTTCTTCCAATTGGGCTAAAAGAAATTCTAGAGTTAACCTTTTATCTAAATCAACCTTCCTGAGGGAGTTGAGATATATCTACTAGGCTGCCACAGAAACAGCAGTGGGGGAAGCAAAGTAAACCAGTCAGGGACAGTTCATTTTCATCAGTACTGACTGCTATGTATGGTGATAAAGACATAGAGGACAAAAACTCAGAGTCATCATGCCTCTGGGCATGTTGCTAGTGAGCCTGGTGGATAGCTTTACACTGCTAACCCAATGGTGCGTTTCGTTCAAGTTAATATTGAGGGGCACCCCAGAATAACCAATGTGCACGAACCCACCATCCTCCAGCTTTCTAGGAATGAGGTTTCCTGTCCCATATTCAAGTTATCTCAAGACAGTCCACGGACAAAGGTATAACCCATGGGTACACACAGCACCCTTCCCCGCATTGTACTGTTCAGTGGTATATCCATTGGTGTGGGTGCTCGACAGGTGACATTGGAGGCAGAGTTGCATGAGCTTTATTTTTCCCATATGATATTGTTCAAAAGCCTACACCCAGCACTAAAGTCAGTTCAGTTCTTGGGTTTTATTTATTTATTTTTTTGTCTATATAATCAAAGGGGTATGTTGCATCTAAGTACCAATGCATCAAAGTCTAGTCAACTGTGGTCATGCTAGTCAGTGGTGGGCATTTTGCCAGTTAGTTAAGGTAAAGCAGGGCACTTCTGGCTCCTATAGTGGGTGTCAGAGCCTCACTGGGTTATCGTCACTGACTGTTGGTATAACTGTGGCATTGGAAGTGCAGGTTAGTTCACCACTCATGGGATGAAAGGGTCACTGGGTCTTGGTAGAACAAGGCCCATATGTCCAACCAAACACTTTGTCAGCTGACCTTGAGAGGCCACAGCTTGGGATACATAAGTAAGCACTAGTCTTCCAGGCCTCTCTTGCCACGTCTTTAAGGAAAAGCAGACTGGCAGTGCCCCACTGATGACTAGCCCTTCTGGGGTCTCAGATATACTCTACCTGTCAGATAGGGGTTGGAATGAATTGGTGTAGTAAGTTGGGTCCAACCGTTCAAGCCCTGAGACTACTAACATTGTGTGCCCCTCTTGCCCTTGGTGCTTGACTCAGACCTCTCAACTTCCATCCAGGAAGGTAGGTAATGTCCTGTACAAACTTGGCATGTCTGATAACATAATTCCTCCCCAATCTCCTGAAGGATCAGATATGACTAATGACACTAGGGGAAAGCTCTCGCCTTGGTATTCCTTAATCCTGTCCCCCATCTTCATAGGATTCAATGGAGGGGATCACTCAGAGGAAGAATCACCACCAGATTAGAGTTGATGGGGCCTGTATCAGTACTATGACAGCCCCAACAGCAAACTACCCAAAGGACATGCACTTCAGAAGAAAAACAGAAAAAGAGTGGTCTGGAACCTGGATTTGGGATTGTGAAGCAGGCTAATCAGGTAGCTGTGAAGACTACCTTCCACATCCTGAAGTTGAGTGTTTCTTGACCCTTCGGAAGTGTCATGCATCTCTTATGCTACAGAATTGTGTTTAGTGTCCTAATTAGATGAAGGTACCACTCTACTAGGAAGGCACTTTAAGGTCCTTTCTTCATTAGCTGTGTGAGTGAGGTGTTCCATTATTCAGTGGTTCTGTCGACCTAAGATGACAAGGTACATGGAAAACCCATCATGTTCCATGAGACTGCACTCAATGTCATGTTGCTTGTGTAGTGAAATATGTTCCTTGGTCCAAGTAAAGTAATGAGGAGTATTCAAAAACACGACACAAATTTAACAATGGATATGATGGTCTCAGCATACACATGAGTCTGTCCTAGGCAACAAGAGGTTGCCATAATCCTTGTTCCCACACAAGGGATCCTTTAACGATCCAGTCACTCAGTTTCCATTGTCCTGACAGATGATTTGACTGTTGGGAACAGCCAAATATCAAAACTGTCAAGATGTTTGGCTATTGGTGAAAAGGTAGCAAGGTGTCTTACGAAGGGTGACCTGCATGGCCATCACTATTACACAGTTCAACACTTTGACAAGACGTCCATGTTTGTCTCAGTCAAAAGATGGCCATTCACAGGGTGGATACTAGCTATCCCAGTGAATTTCATCTGCTTTCTTCAAAGAGTTGTCTGTAAGTCATGCCACAGAGTCAGTAATGTGTCTTTGAGTCTTTGCCCCCAGGTAGCCAGAGAAGGAGTAAAATCATCCCCATAATTAATCCCTTCTGCTAAGCTGGTCCTACTGGAGCCTACTGCTCCCTTCAAGCCCAGAGTTGACCCAGTCTGGAATGTATCACTCCCCTTTGATAAATGAGCTCTGCTAAGCTTATCCAGTTTTTTGGTGGGGTTTGCAATGCCTAAACGAGAATGAACAGTTCATGCTGCAGTATTACCTGTGGCACATGAACCGTAAGATGCTCAATTTCCACCAGTGCCCAATAGTAAAGAAGTGTTGACTTTTAAAAGAGTTTTATCTGGTCAACTCCCTTGGCAAATTATGTGTCCAAAACCTGGAGACGCTGGTGTCCCAGTGGCAGTATTTTGTTGCCATAAACTCTAGTTAAGAAGCATGGAGACTGTATATCTACTGTATATCTGTGCTTTCTCCGGGATAGTAGGATCTAAAGGTTTCAAAGGCAGTGACTTGGTGAGGGTTTATGGAACGCTTCCTAATATTTGTCCATGTGAAAGGTCTTCATTTAAAACTGGTGGCTTTGCTGATCACTTTGACTAGAGGGGCCAAACCATTGCTCAAGTGGTATGCATGTTGTCTCTAGTACCTGAAGAAGCCTGCCAGCTTTGGCCCTTCTTTATAATTAGTGATGCTGTCAGTGCCTACAATTTTTATTTGACTGTATCTTGGATACTTTTTGGCTTTGTGCCCAAGTGTTCTTGGCATTCGGCTTCTGATAGACCATTAGCAGTCTCCATGACTAGGATGACTTTTTAATTAGTCAAACTGGTCTTTTCCATTGTGACAGGGTAGACTCTAACATTTTTATCTGTGACAAGTTTTGAATTGACAAAGTAATGTTCTATTCTACAATAAGTGTGCAGTACTGCTTTTGTTGAATAACCCATCAGGTAATTGGGTGGCAGGCAGGGGTGGATATACCCATCTTGTTATGGCTCAAATCTTCACTGTGAGGAGGCATACCCACTCAGGAGAAGATGATATTCTGTTCCTTAATCAGTCAGAACGTCAATGTCTATAGTGAACTTAGTAGTGGTAACTTCAGTCCCAGGGACCTGGATTGGCCCAAAGCACCCTACTCTCAAGTCACTAAGCACCATCAGCAAATAGGCAGCATGGGTCACTGCATTTGTTTCCGACTCTTCAAAATTCATCAGTTTTATTTATCTCCATTTTTCTGAATGGGATTAGAGGCCACCGGACTCTGGTGGGGATCTGGAGAGCATGGCCCCATTTCTGACTACAGCATGCAGTCCAAGACATTGAGATCTTAGATGTCTCCTTATCAACAAGAGCCCCAACCAGGCTGCATAGGGTTTCTCTGGCATTCCTCCACATCTGTGTAGACAAGGAGTTCTTTTTTTCTGTGAAAGCTAGAGGGCAAGTGTGTATTTCCTCTTAGATGCTCCAGAACCATGGGAGTACCTCTTTCGTGTTTCCTCTCAGGTGCCACCAGGCCTGAAAATAAGACCATATCTTATCCTTTTCACCCCTGTAAATAAGTAATCTCATAAGTGCCCAACAACCAAGGGATTATGGACATTTCCCCATTTCCAAATTCCTTTCTTTTGCCACAATCGGTGTAGCCAGCTCATTTGTGTCTGTGGGAGTGAGATGCGTCCCACATTCCCCCTCCTCCTCCCTAATTCTAGCTACATCTGCAGCCCCAGCCCCAGGCTGATCGACCTAGGCCACATGCCGCGATGGTGGTGGGGGATGTTTATCACCTCTCCTGTCTCGCCAAGGAGCAATGGTTCTATCAGACTGAATCTTGCTTTTTTGTACTAGTTGTTTGAAGAAGATTCACTGAGCACTGGTGAATAATTTGTCTGAGTCTCATAAGATGGAATAGCCTGTCACCCACCCTCAACGCACCCACAAGTCAGGTGAAGCAGGTTTTTTATTTACAGACAGTCAGCAAGGGGCCAGAGAAGCCCTGGATTCATTTTGAGCTGGTTCCCCAAGGCTGTTCCCTGGGGTGGATGTAGTCTTATCTGCATATGCCTTCCCTCTTACACTATCCCTGAAGGACCCTGGAAAGCTGGATTTTAGAACTCAGCGGGGGCAGTGGAAGGGTGCTGAAATAAAATACTGAAAGACATCTCATTTTTAATGAATATTGAGATGGAGTCTGGACTGTTTCAGCCAGCTCCTCCCTTCTCTCAATATGTTAGAGTCTCAACATATTCTACAGTTGTTACTGAGAATAAGGGAGGAGGAAATATAGGCCACCAGACATCTCTTCTGTATGGGAGCAGTCTTTTCCTTAACAATGGCATCTTATTTTCCAGTATCTCATCTATGCCACGTTTAATATTCATATGTGATTTCTGGCAAGTGCTACAATCAAATGCACATTGACCCACAGGAAAAGAGGATTGTAAATAATGAGAATATGAACAAATATTTCAAAAAATCTATTTCATGACCAGTACTGTCTTACATATATTCAATAGTTACAGCTCTTCTAACAAGTAGTGTGATTTTTAGTCCTATTTTAAGAAAAGTAAACTAAAACTCATCTAACATTTTGTTCAGTACTTCATAGCACAGGGGTAAGAGTGTAAAATAAATCCTAGGTTTTCACATTTCAATGTGTTAAGTCAACAAGTCGTACTTGAAAAATACAACAGGGCTCTAAAAGATGCTAAAATATTTAAATAATAATTATCCTTCATATTTCTTTTCTGGAGAGATAAATGTGCTTATGATACACACGAACTGTACTTAAACAAAATAATTTGATACAAAAGTTTATTTTCTACAAAATACAATTCTTATATTGAAAGCTATTGCAATAAATAAGTCAATAAGCAGTATGGTGACCCTCAAAACCTCAAAGATTTCCAACATCCTGTGGCAGTATTAAACTCTTGCCTACCACTGCCACAGCTACTGCCCACAGATTGTCACTACCCGTAGACATCCATGACTTGACACTATTTTGTGTATCTTCTGGCCCTTCACTTAAAAAATCTGTCCCCCCACCCACTTGGTCCACCAACATATGAGTTTTTCCAAAGGTCTAAGCTTTCTGTAGCTTCCCAAGTGATGGCTCTTTTAAAATTCCACTTCCGGTCTATATTTCCATGTTATGATTATCTAAAGTCCGGCCCCTACTTATAAATTAAAGATTTTAATTTTTGACTCTGTGTCATTTTGTGCCAGTACTTTGTGTGAATGATCTTTGTATACAATATTTTAGAGTTCCCCAAACCTTCCTTTTCCTTATTCTCCCTTCCACCTCTGCTCCGTCGGTTTCCATTGCCATTCTCCAGACTAGGCAATATCCATAACTGGCAGCTCCTTCATAATCTCAGCTTCAAGTACTCTACTTTTTTTTTTTCCTGGATTAATTTTTATGTGTTCTAATTAGTTATATATGACAGTGAATGCACTTTGTTCATCATTATCTAATGGAGTATAATTCCTCATTCTTCGGGTTATACATGATGTAGAATCCCACCAGTAGTATGGTTAAATATGTACACAAGATTTTTTTTTTTTAACCTCTACTCCTCTCTTTCCAGCTTCCTCACTAGTTCTATCACTTTTTTCCCCTTTTACCACCTCTTGCTTTCCATCATTCCATCATCAAAAATCAGGAATGATAAACCTACTGTTGAATGAGTCTAGTGTTCATCTCAGGGTGGGACAATGCCCACCTTGGTGAACCATCAGACATAGGAGAAAGGGGGTGTCACAAAGATTGCTTAGTAGGATTTGCACTAACATTCAGTGCTTTTAGAGAGGAACTTTGCTCTGCACGTGGAGACTGTCAAGGAGTGTGGACATTCTATAAATGACTTCTCAGTAAGTCTTATTTATAAGGCAGGAACAATGGACCACAGTTAAAGCTCTAGCTAGTAAAGGAGCTGAGTCACTCACATTTGCCTGGAGAGGAGATGCCTGGACATCTTTGTAGTTGGAGCAATGCCCATAGTTTGTCCATCTTTACATATGATTACAATGGTTCTTCTTTTTCCTTCATCCTTCCTGGTCAGGGTGGCCTTGTCTGTTGGTAACATTCTGTAAGTTTGTTTCTGTTGAATAGGCAACACTGCCACCTACCAAATACTGCAAGTTCCATTCCCAGAGGTCAGAAACTACTTTTCCCATCTCATCTTGGTCCAGCTTTGCAATCACACCTTGCACCCCTTACTCCATTAGCATTTCTAGATCCACTCTGGTTGGCATTGCCTATTTATTTCTTTTAATCAACGTAAGTTTTTCCTCTGAATTTCTTATCATTCCATAACAAAGTATAAATTTGTTTTTCATTCAGATATTGCCTTTCTAATTTTTAAGCAAATTAGATTATTTTTACAATGAGTACCCATTGCTTAATAATTTGAATCTTAAGAAGAAGATCATCAAAATCTTAAAGTGCAAATAAGGTCTCTATGAATTTGTTATAAATTCGATGTGATTATGTAAAATACAAAAGCATAATTTAGAACTTCAAAAAAAATGCCGTGATAGGATTTCTTATGTGGGCAGTTGCCTTTCACTGAATTAAAGATAAATCTTTGCACAAGATATGTTGATACCGTGACAAGGAATAATCTCAAAGATTCACATAAAGAGAGATGAGGTCAACTTAGAGGTGGGGAGAACATAGTGAAGGTAAGTTTTGGAATTTTAAGTGTAAGAATTTTTTAAAGGTGCAGTGAGCTAGCATATGCCTTATAATTGTTAGTGACATTTTAATGGAATAATATCTAGAAGAAAAATGAGACTAATTATTTGTGAATGATGTTACAGAAGGACTGTCATAATATCATATAATTTCAAATAATATTCATATAAGAATAATTTCCTTTATCTTCATTCAGCATATTATATACTTCTACCACCTTTGGGCATTGACTCTGTTTTGAAGAAATTACTATCTAACTTGATTCTTTTCCTTATATAAGCTATTTGCTATTTCTCACAAATGTTCAAAAAATTCTATCTTTATCCTTGAATTTGATATTTTCTCTAATTAGAAATCAGGAGTTTATTTTTATTTTAATTTGGTGATATGTTATCTCCTGGCACCCAGAGAAATCACTGGTAAAGTGATTACCAGTATTACTTGAATGAAAAATAATTAATTTTAAACACTGTAAATGTTAGAGATCATCCTGTCCTGCCATGAAAAATCATGTCTTTTATAATATTGTTCTTAAAGTTTCCTTCATTTGATGGAAAATTGTCTTTATAATTTCTTTACCTCCCCAGACTTCAATTTTATAGGTTTCTTATTTGATTGTTTTTTACTCTCAATTTATTGGATTGTTATTCCTATTGATTTATTGAAGCACATGAAACAATTGCAATATTTTTTTTCCAGCTGTCAGATTGTATTTTCTTTTAAGTTTTATTTGTTCTTTTTAGATATGTAAGACTTATTCTCCTTAGGCAATATCACCAGTTATGTGAGGTTTTCTTGACTTTGTATTTCACACAGTGTTCCTGTTGATGTTCATAGTTAACAGAGCATGCTAGGTTGACCGGTTTTCCCAGTGTTTGATCCCTCCCTGTGCTGCAGCCACATCTCCATTGTCATTTGATTTTGCTGTACCTTCCCTGCAGTTGGAATGCACTAACTCATCGTGTCAATCTTGGGAATGGACATGTGTTTTCTTTAGCCAATGGCACATGTTATTCCATTTGCCACCTTAGAGCAGATATTTTAAATGCATTCTGTGGTTGGACACACTGTTCTTCCCCTTTCAGGTAGTGATAAAATTAAAATACATTTAATTAGATACTGTGAAGGATATAGTTAGTGGATCTCAAAATAAGAAGACCCGAGATATAGTGGTGAGCCTAGGGAGGTCCAGGATAAAAGCATCCTATCACATGAGTAATAAAGAAATATTTATTTTAAGTAACTGAAATTTGGAGAATGTTCATTTCTATAATGAATGCTAATCCAGGAACTGGTAAAATCAAACTTCTATTTTGTTCTAATAATGCACAATCTGTCTTAATAATGCACAATTTGTACATCTATAATAAAATGCAATAGATTGGATAATTCGCAAGGAAAATTAATTTACTTCCTCACATTTCTGAAGATTGGGAAGTCCAAGACCAAGATGCAGAGCAGAGAGGACCGGCTCCATCTAGTTATTGTTACACCAGCATTAATCGGTCTCCAGGGCTCCAGCGAAACACTTCCAATGTTACATTACATTTCCAACAGATGAATTTTGGGGAACCCCTCAAAACATCAAGTGCAAATTCTTTATGCATTTTATTTTATAGTTATAGTGAAAGTGAAGAACTTTATTCTTTTATTTTCTCTGGCTGGAGGACCAGTGTGCAAAGAAGAAGGATTAGCCTGGTAAGAGGTCCTGTTGATGCGGCCGCTTCTGTTAAATGTCCTTCACCAGAATTTACTCCAGTAGTTTGAGGACTGTAATTTTCTTCAGGGGACATCTTCTTCAGCATCAGATCATTGCTCCTATTCAGTGTTTCTTTCCAAGTCTTGCTGAGATGGCACAGCCAGTCTAGAGTGTGCATCAACCAATTTCACCCTTCTCTTCCAGGAACCAGCAGGAAGATGAAGAAAAGACTGAATAATAGAAGGATCGAGATGTTAATGATTTCATGGGTAAGACAGCAGCATGGAGACTTCAACCAGGGCTTGCTTCATAATTTTGCCCTGGGATTTCTGCACTTTCAGAGGGTCTTGTGCATTTTTTTTTCTCTTGTCATCACAACTGTTAAATTTGTTCTTATTGCTGGGAATAGTTCTGACACCATGCTTATTATCTTTCTCTTTGGATTTCTGCACAATTGAGATAAGCAAGTTTATTCCCAACTCTTTTGAGAACTGAATTGACAGGAAGAGAGGCTAGGAATTCCACTGCAGCATTCCCATCTCACTCTGCTTTTCCATTCCCATCTCTCATATTTTTTCTTGAAATTGACCAATATTTTCTCTATGGACGTCTCTCTGAATGTATCAATCATTAATAACTTTCAAGATTTTTTGCTACTTATATTCCTTCATCTACTTTCCTTATGGAGGTGGGTTGCGGGATAAAGTAGAAGCTACTTCAGTCTGGAGACTTGCTTACATCTCTTAGCTATCAATTTTCCTTGTTTGAAGGCAGTTAATATCATTAATTGGTTAATTTCTATCCAACTTATTTTAAAATTTTAAATACATTTTATCAGATACTGAATGGTGTATTCAGTAACCCAGTTTCATTTTTACCTTTGTTATGCTTTTGTTTTGATATGTTTTATTAATATGGTAGAAAAATAAATACATCTAATGACTGATTTTTGAACTTAACTATATCTGTTTAATAGCCAAACTAACCACTGAGCCACATCCCCAGCCCTTTTTTTACATTTTATTTGGAGACAGAATCTCCCTGACTTACTTAGGGCCTTACTAAATTGCAGAAGCTGACTTTGAACTCGCCATCCTCCTGCATCAAACCCCCGAGCTGCTGGGATTATATATTAAATTTCTGCTACTTCTAAACTTCATTGTTTAAATGATTACATATCATAAATTCTTCCTTTTTTGAGAATTATTTTGATTAGAAGTAAGAAATAAAAATGGAAATTACCATTACCATGCAGGAAGTCTATTGATATAAATTATGTAAATTTAACTATTTCAACTAGATGGATTTTCCTTCCTTTCCTTTCCCATTTTTTATAACTCCCTATTTGTCCTCATTTCTCCCTGTTTTTTTTTATTTCTATCTTCCATTTACTAATAGTTAATTAATTAATTAATTTTTTCAGTATTGGAAATTGAACCACAGGACACCCTACCACTCAATCCCTAACCCATTTAACTTTTTGAGACAGGGTCCAGTAAGTTGCCCAGGCTGACCTTGAACTTGCAATCCTCTGGCCTCAGTCTTCTTCCTGTCACTAGCTTGTACCACTGTGCCTAGAACTGACAAGTATTTATTAAGCATCTGTTATATTTCTGTTTTTTTTCTTGTCCTTTTTTTCCTTTCCTAGTTATTGGGGATTGAACTCAGGAGGGGCTTTACCCATGAACTACATACCCAGCCCCTCTTTTGTTTTTCATTTTTTTAACTTTGAGACAGGGTCTTACTAAGTTGCTGAGGGTCTTCTTAAATTGCTGAGGCTCTCCTGGAACTTGTGATCTTCCTGCATCAGCCTGCTGAGTTGCTGAGATTACAGGTACCATTGTGACTGACTAGTACCTATTATATTTTTGAGGATTAAAGATATAAAATTGAAAAACATATTGGTCATGAAAGGCAATTAATTATTCACTACAAATAGAAAAATATAAAATGTACAGACTTTGTATTAATTAATTATTAAAGGTATGGATTTTTGTTTATTCAAAGATTTATTGAAAATCCAGATTGTTCCATATACACACAGGTGGCATAATTTTTAAGCAAAATATTATTAAAAGTCCTTTTTGGTACATGAACAACAACAGCTTTAATGAGATAACATGGCAAATGGATATTCTATTAAATTCAAACTGTCAGAGAAATTTCCATGCATTTTGCCAATAAATTGAAATGGAATATTTAATGAGAGTAATTATTTCACTCTCTTGTTTCTAAATGTTCCGATCTTTGAATTCCTTGGCTAAAAATTGAAACCATACTGAATTATGTCAAAATTAATAGGAAGTATGAATTGCTATTAATTTTAAATAAGGCTAACATGAATACAAGTAGAAATTTTAGTGGGTAAATTTCTACTTAGGATAATTTAAGCTACTTAGATTTTAAAAATATTTGAAATATGAATAAGTTTTTCTAAAGCATACCCCTTTCATGTTCTCCAAATATGAAGTTTCAGTTTTATTTAACTTGCCAAATTAGAATTATTATTTGAATTTTAACATGTTATGACTGAGATTTCTTCTTTTTATGAAATTGAATTTGACAGCATCTAAATGTGTTTATAACTAAAATACATTTAATGAGTCCATTAATATGGAAAAATTAGCACACAGAGTTTCCATCAAAATGTAAAATGTGATTATGATCATTATTTGGCAAAGTTTGACTATGGTTACTAAAATGAATAGTCAAAATTTTAATTAAAATATTGAAAATTTGAATACAGATTAAAAATAAGAATATTTTTCTTCATCTAAATTGTACTTAACATAAATTTCTCTGGTCTTTGGTACTTCACTTGAACAAAAATTCCAAATGAACTTGATTATTATTAAAAAAAACTTGTCCATTTTTTTTTCCAGTTTGAAAGGATATGAATAAAGTTACAAGGATTGGCAGTCAAGAAATAAATGAAAAAATGTTCAACATTTCTAGCAACTAGAGAAATGCAAAACAAAACAACTCTAAGATTTCATCACTCTAGTCAGAATGGCAAATTATCAAGAATATAAGCAACAATAAGTTTTGGCGAGAATTTTGGGGGAAAGGTACACTCACACATTACTGGTGGGAATGCAAATTGGTGTAATCACTCTGGAAAGCAGTGTGGAGATTCCTCAGAAAACTTGGAATGAACTCATCATTTGATCCAACTATCCCACTCCTCGATCTATACCCAAAGGACTTAAAATCAGCATACTACAGTGACGCAGCCATATCAAAGTTCATAGCTACTCAATTCACATTAGCCACACTGTGGAAACACCTAGATAGATGCCCTTCAATAGATTAATGGATAAAAAAAACTGTGGTATATATGCACCATGGAATATCACTCAACCTTAAAGAAGAATTAAATTATGGCATTTGCAGATAAATGGATGGAGTTGGAGAATATCATGCTAAGTGAAAAGCCAATTCCAAAAAACCAAACGCCAGATGTTGTCTCTGATATGTAGATGCTGATCCACAATGCAGGAAGGTAAGGAAATAATGGAGGAACTTTGGATTGGGCAGAAGAGAGTGAGGGAAGAGGAGGGAGTAGGGAGTGGGATAAATGGGGGAATGACAGGGTCATTATTATCCTATGTATATGTATGATTGCACAAATGGTGAGACTCTGCATCATGTAAAAACAGAAAAATGAAAATTTGTGCTCCTTTTGTGTACAATGAGTTGAAATGCATTCTGCTATCATATATAACTAATTGAACAATTAATAAAAATAAATGAATAAATAAATATTGAATTTAAAAAAGTTACAAGGTTTTGGAAAAGTTTGGAATAAGGATTGGCACTGATTGTGATTTTTATTTTACCTTTTTTTTTTTTGGCTTTAATAGCTATCAATCTAAACGACAGAATTTGAAAGAAAAATCAAGAAGCTTTATGTAAACCTTGAAAAAGCACTAATAGCAAGTTAACATATTTTGGATTTTAGTTTCTTGTACTGTCATCTCTTTAATTTTTGTTTAACAACATAATTATTACCCTTTAACATATTTACTAGTGTTCTAAAAGCAAATACAATTTCAATAAGGTTAGCAATCAAGTTGAGGAGTCCTATTTTGTGTTTCATTACCTACATACATTTCATCTTTAAAGTATGATAATATTTACAAATTGATATAATAATATTTAGTATTTAGTTAATTCAAGATATAAATACTCATTTCTATTTTAAATATGAGGACATTGAAGCAATGAACAAATAAGCATTTGCTTGTCTATGAGATAAGGCACATGAGGAGTTTGCTTTATTTGGATTTTTCTGACATTGACTGTTTATTAACTAACATACACCATAGCAGTGGAGATTAGGAGTTTTCCTTCCTTGTTATGATCCAGCTGGTTTTATAATTTCATGCACATAAAATTTAGCCACTTTCTGAATGAGGAGGTGAGTCCCATAGTAGTTAGAAGTCCTAAGAGGCGAGCAATTCTGACTATTTCAGAGGTGCTTAGCTTCAGGTGAAATGATTATGTGCACTACAATTACCTACAATGCAGATCCAGTGGGCGGTCAACCCCCCAGTATGTACAGGTAGATGATGTTGCTTTCAAAACAACTTGGAGAGAATTATCATGTGCTAAGTTTCTATGGGGTAGCATGACATCATCTATTTTGCCATCATTTAGAAATGGAAGCGTGTGTAAAAGGGAAGGAAAAATAGCTATTAAACATAATCCAAATTGCTTAGCCAGTACTACTTCTTGCTGCAAGGGAAATCAGGTTCATAAACAAACTGTCTATGAGGCTGATAACAGAACAATGTTTAGATCAAATGAGTGAAAATTCCGTTCTGCACGGGTGCCTGTGCGGCATCTAATCACTAACTTCAGGGTATTCAGTTTCCATTCAGTGCCTTCAATACAGACAAACCAGGATCGACAAAGATACATCCCTTGGATACAACACAGGTTCATATTTTATTTTGCCTTATCTCTAGAGGTGGTGATTCTATTTTCATCCCAAACAAAGTGCTCACGTCCACAAGATGTCCACAGTGTTCCTGTGTGAACTGACACCCGCGGTTGTTCTGCTTATTATCCCTCATCTCTGATGCACTACTTGTCTATCGTAATGATGTATGGTTGCCTCAGCAATTGCTTATCTCCTGATGAAACATGTCCCCAGAGGTTACAGTTACCATTTTCTGAGTCTCTTGCCTCTGGGCTGAATTACAAAATGATTGTTATTATAACATTCTTTCATTCTTTACTAAAGTGTTTGTGAATTTGTAATAATAGGAAGTTAGAGTTATGATCCTAATAAGAACACTTTCCAGGTAAGCATAATATAGCCTGTGTAGAGGTGGCTGGTTTGTATAATCCATGTCTGTCACTAACAGGGAGCTTCTGAAGACAGGAAAGCCAGGAGAATTAAAATGTCAGCAACTTACTCATTTAGAATTCATTCCCAGCTGAATTTCAATGTAAATATATTAAATATGCATTATGTAAATATATTTAAATATGCAACGCACACATTTACATTTAAATGTGACTTAAGATAATTTGCATGTTCCATTCTGAATGCCAGTCATTAAAATACACTGATTTTCTGACCCAAAGCTACCAATCAGAATGATGTAGGAATATGCTTCTTAATTAACTATTTACTGAGTACCAAAAGGTGAATATGCTGACCCAGGTGCACACAGTAATTTTCAGAATGATTTTCTCCTCATAGGAGTTGGCGGTTGGAGTTCATGAGGGTGGAGAATAATGTAGATAAGTATAGAAATAAAATAAGAGAGTGTAAATACCAAGGGCAGAAGGGAGAATATAAATCTACACTAACGTTGCATCAAATTGCCTCAAGTGTCCTGGGTGATGATGTTAAACATCTGGTCTCAGAGGAATGGTCACGTAGTGAGTTCTCCTGGGTAGAGAGGTGAGGAGGGTTTGAAAAGTGTGTGTGGGTGCCCACCTACTGCTGATGAGTCAAGAATCTGGAAAGATGTCCATTTGGACTTCAGCACTCACCCTGTGTATTATGAAGACAGTCTCCTTTCTCATTTCCCTGTCTCCAAGCATGAATATCCATTATCTAGTCCATGTCCCACAGTTACTTTTCCTTCTTCTTATTTTTACTTTCAGAGTTTTCAGTCACCTGCATTTAATGGAGGCCTGAATATAGTCAGTGTAATATTTTACAGAGTATTTACACAACAAATGATTGATTCACACGTTTACCTTGCACGCCATTTCAAGTCGTATGACGGATTCTTGTGCAGATCTGCTCTATCCCAGGTGCTAGGTGAAATGTCCCTTTGTTCAGCGTGTACACACTGTATACAGTACCTGCCCGTCAGGCACTTAGCAGCTGTCTGGGATAACAGATCAGGTGTGTGCCCCCACAATGTTTGTGTTTAACCTTTTTTGAGAGAGAGAGAGACCATGGTTCCACCTTACACTTACAATTGTTTTATTTTGCTGTTAGTTATTATTGTTAATCTTTTACTATGCCACTTTGTAAATTAAACTTTATCTTAGGTTTGTTTGAAGTAGGAAAGCATAGCATATAGAGGGTTAGGTGTTCTCTGTGGTTTGAGGCATTCACTGGTGTTTTGGAATGTATACTCTGAGGACAAGGGGAGCTACGTACTACATTTTTCAAAGTAATCTTTCTAAACACAAATAGGATCATTTATGTCCCTCTTTAAAGAACTCAATAATTTGCCAACCCCTTTAGGTTAAAATCCAAATCATAGAAATGAAACAATGTACCCCATTTGTGTACAATGAATCAAAATGCAGTCTGTAAAAAATAAGAGAAAAAGAAAGAAAATGGGTAAAATCAGACATTGAGGGAGAAAAAAAAACTTCAAAAAATTGTAACTAATACCCTCAGTGAAATAATACAAAATATTCTATCCATTAGAAATGGGATACTATTTTAAACATCTTGGAGAAGAAAAGAGCTATTTTATGTGATTGAATTTAAGTTGCTAAAAACAGGCTATTGTCTATAGTAAACACAGAAGAAAATGAAAAAAACAATTCAAACTCCTTCGATTTATTTTCTTAAACCTGCTCTTTTGTATATTTCAGGCCTCAGTTTCGGTCATGCCTTAATTCAGATGTCATAATGTGGTCTTTCTACCTTACCTGACACTGCCAAATTTTCATCATCTTTTTCATTTAATCTTCCTGGAATATTCCTTTCCTGTTTTTTTTTTTTTTTTTTTATTCATTTGTTTCCTTCTTTTCTTTTTTTCTTTTTAATGGAGCTGGGGATTCAGTCAGGGCTTTTTGTATGTTGGGCAAGTGTTCTAACCACTGCGCCACACCCCCAGCTCTCCTTTCCTGATTTTCATGTGAGCACCTCCTATTGCCCCTTTGAAAGCTCAGATTCTGGGAGGTTTCTCCTCTAAGCTCTCTACAGGAGCTTGCTCCTTAAGCGCATGCACACTTCTGGATTCTTCATCCCTAAGATCCCCAGAGCAGTGAAGCATCAAAAAAAATAATGGAGTTGTAAGGCTTTCTTGGAAAGTGCACATACCTGGAACTTTATCAGAGGCTTGTGTTCCCAGACAACAGCAGCAGTACAGAAATTTCCCCACCTGGCCCTCCCACAATCAGATGAGACCCACCTCCATTCTTCCCCTGCACTCCCTGTTCTTTTCCAGTTTTCTTTTAAAATGAGCTCATTGCTCTACCTCCCTTTCTCCTACATTTACTGACTCTTCTATTTATAGAGCACTGGTTTTGTGTTTCAAATTAAATTATACTATACTTGGATGTGCAAAGAGTATGCAATTTATTTGCTATGATTTAACTTCCCTCATGAACTTGCACTCTGCTAGCTAAAGCACACTCCAAGTAGCATGATACATTTCCCCTCCCCCCTCTCATTTCTCTCTTTATTTCCCTTCTCCATTCTTCTCTTACCCCCCACCACCCCACCCCCATTATGTATCATCATCCACTTACCAGGGAAAACATTCGGCCTTTGGTTTTTGGGATACATTTTAAGATTCACAGTCATGGACTTGCTTTTGATGTGAAGAGTGTTTTTTGGCTAAAGACTTATGCTTTCAAAAATGTCTCATCGATGAAAGGGGTAGAGAGCTTGTACATTTGGAGAATGTAAAACCTCTGGCCTTTTGTTATTTAGGAGGCACCTATTGGTCAGGAACCACTGAGAAATATTTGCTTTATCAGATTTTTTATTTTTCCCCTTCAAGTCAGCTGCTAACTATGATAGCTGGAATTGATGGATCCATTTATTTGGGGTGTTATAGCAAAGTACTATATGTGGCAAATCTTAAACAGCAGAGATTTATTTTCTCACAGTTCTTGAGTCTAGAAGTGGAGTCAGAGGTATTGGTAGGGTTGGTTTCTTCTAAGGTCCTTCTTCTTGACTTGCCAATGGCTGAATTCTCACACTGTACTTTTATGATCCTCCCTCAGTAGGTATATGATTCCCAGTCTCTCCTTTTAAATACATCATTCAAATTGGATTAGGACCCACCATAATGGCCTCAGTTTAGCTTACTTTTCTCATTAAAACCTCCATATCCAAATGCAATCACATTTGGAGGTGAAGGGGGTTAAGACTTCAATATGTAAAGTTTGCAGAGACCAATTCAGTCCATATATTAATCCATAACATTGTAGTCCATTGTTCTTTCCTTACAGTGCCTCGAATCTTGCTGGCTCAGCAGACTCTTCTGAGTCTCTACCTTTGTCCCTATTATTATACGTTTTTAACCACGACATTTCTGAAACTGTGTGTGGTGTTTTGTTTTCCATGCTAAACAATTTCCTGACACTACCTCGATGTCCTTGAATTCAGATCTGACAATAGCTACCTGGAGGTTGTGTCCGATCCCACAGGTTAAGAGCTCAGTAGTCTCAGGAGACTGCTACCCTTGCCCTCCATCATCGGCTTCCGATGCCAGTAGTAAGTTTCAGACCATCGAGACTTTTCTGACCAGCTGTTAATTCAGGGAGTTGCCATAGCCCCTGCTCAAGTTCAATAATTTTGTAGAATAGTCTACAGAACTCAGGAAAATACTTAAGTAACTATTACTGGTTTATCTAAAAGATAAAACGGAAGAAAAATTTAAATGGAAAAGATATACAGTACAAGGATATATGAAGAGGGTGGGCAGTTTTCCCACCCTCCCTGGGACGTTCCACCCAGCACCTTATTCTGTTCACCAACACAGAAGCATCTTGAGCTATGTACATGCCCACAGTCCCAGGTCGAACACTCCTTTACTTCTCTTCCTGCTTCAGGGACCACAGACATGTCACTTTGATAATTCCCTTGAACTTCTCTGAAATGCCTCTTCTCCTGAGGATTTTACTTGTCCAAATATCCAGGAGGGGTAGTACTAAATTTAGGTATCTGATTCTGCTTCTCCTGGTCCTGTCTCCTCCCCAAAATTTCCTAGGAGAGAAGGGGTATGTTGGATTTTTTTCCTTCCTTTACATCATGTATTCATTGCAACCTAGAGCAGGTGGCTCTATAACCTGTCCATCATATGCCCAGGGGATAAATTCTCTAAGATGAATTCTATTCTATAAGTCATCAGACTATGCCTTTGATGAATTAAATAAAAACAAAATGAATTTATAACATTGTATAACTTCCCAAGAAAAATGTCTTTGAAATTCATTTTTTTAAATTAAAATATTTCATTTGCTATACTTTTTCCTTATAGCTCAATATGTAATAAAGATCAGTCATTCCTTTTGTATATTTGATAAAATATTTCATTCCAGTCACTCACTCACACTAACCACATGACAACTTCAGATGGAAGCTAAGCTAGTGGCAAATGCCTATGATTTCAGTGATTTGGGAGGCAAAAGTAGGAGGATGGCAAGTTGAAGTCTAGCCTACACATCTTAGGGAAACCCTAAGCAATTTGGCAAAAACTCATCTCAAAATAAAAATAAAAAGAACTGGAATGGTAGTTCAATGGAAAAACACCCCTGGGTTAAATCTCCAGTAAAATAAATAAATAAATAAATAATAAATAACTTCAGATGGTATCAAGAGGAGGTAAAATAACTACAAATATAAATATTTTGCTGATAGTATGTATACTATATTTTTATATTATATGCCTAATTCTATAGCATTTAATAACCAGATGAAAACAATAAACATGTTAACTGAAATTTACTTATCACATCATAATCATCTTGAACACATTTAGAGAAACATATGTTTTATGAGAATATTATTGGCAAATATTGATGACTCAACACAACTGTTCAAAGGTTATTGTTGCTTGATCACATATTTTATTTAAATTCCTCTTTACTTTTCCCCCAGTGGAAGGACAATATAACCATGCTTAGCAATACCTGCATCTTTCTTTTCAGAAGAACATAGAATCCACATGTTTAGAGATTAAATCGGCCAATGGAAATTCAAAGAATATGGGGTGAACTTTTCAGCTTCTGATCTCATGTGTAAATTGTAACTTTTACTTGTGCAATTAATCTCACCTTCGAAATTGCATACACAGCTAATTAAGCCACCAGGTGGTTTATTGGGAGGCTATTTAATTACTTGCATCTTGTTTTGAGGGCAATGGTTATAATTATCAAGTTGCAAGTGAAATTAAATGTGATGCTATTTTCCCTGCCAAATGAATTGTGATTGAAAAGGAAGGTTAACTTAGGTCAAGCTGGAAGACTCGCGTTAGATAAAATACAGTGATTGCTTTTAAATTGCTGAGCAGAGTCTCATTCTTAAGCTCTAAGCCAATTTGCATGAAAAAAATTGAAACATCACAAGTGAGACTCTTCTTGGTGGTTGTTTTTCAGCTATAAATTAGTCACACTGGGAGCTGCATGGTCCTCAAAATTTCCTAAATATGTTCCCTGGGCCAAAGGCTTTGAAGCCCATTTATTGATTTATTTTACAGAAGGATTTCCAAAGGCAGCTAAGTTTGATAATTCTTCACTAAACAGATACAAAAAATGGAATTATTATTTTATTATATTTCTCCTAGTGAATCATCCAAAATTTATTTGAGCAAGAATATTAGTTTTCTCAGAGTATGTTAGAAATAGGGTGACTGGGAACAAACTTAGTTTAAGTGAATCCATTTTAGGAAATGTTGCATTAATTCATCATTATTATATTAATTCATCATTATATAGGTTGAGCGACACAGCTCAGCAAAGGATAAGTTTAAGTGATTCTTTAAATGTCAGCAGAAAAACATACATATCATAAAATGCTTAAATAGTAAATATTTTTTTGCCAATGGTATTATTTTAAAATGATTAGTTAGCTTGTTTTCTTAAATCTGACAAAATATTTCAAATGCTTTAAAAGGAGGGCAGTCTATAAAATTGGGTAGTAAGCCATGGCTCTGATTAAATTTCTCATAGACATTGTAGAGGTAAAACTTGGTCAACTTTGGACACATTTATGAACTTACTAAAATGTCAATGGTTTAAAGACTAACAGTGAAAAAAATGAACTTTCAAACATGCTGTCTATGAACTTTTATCCATCTTAAAATGTAATTTTTAAGCCAACACTGACAGAGTAGTTTTTCTAATATTTTTTAGTAATGGCCTGAGTCACTCCAACAAATGAGAGAAAGAAAAAAAAATATTTCTCACTTCTTAGGTAGTAAAGCTTCATAAAAATTGATCTTTTGTTTTCAAAAACACAAAGTATATTAATGTTGTAAAATGCACACTGAAATCTTTTTTGTTGGAACTTAAAGGATGAATTCTCAACTGTCTGAAGTATGTTAGGGAAATAGCTAAAGGTCAAGAAAGGTTAATAGAATCTGTTAGAACTGCATTCACTTTCTGGTCATATAAAACTGGACTGACTTGCTCCACAACACCCATAATATATAAAATATCTACATATCCATATATAGACATAAGATATATATGCATATATATGTATATATTCATTTGGCATTTAAGAATTTTATGGTATGTATTATATATATGCACACGAAATTGCATAAAGTCATATGCGAACCCAATATTCTACATCTATCTACATTTTCCAGTACCAGGTACCTGTGGAATCAGGGTTAAGTCACCTCGAAGGAATAGTGCTAATTGGACTTGGGTGTCTCTCCTGCTCTTAACTCCAACCGCAACCAGTATTCAGTTCCAAGAAGTCCAAGTTGGGTGCTTTTCTGAAAGGAAATACTCAAAGCACAAAGGAACTGCTTACTCACCTCTCTCCCTAACTGTTGGTCTACCTGGATGTGCTGTTACCTCTCAGGAATCCCCACAAGTCACCTAGCCAGTTTGACTCCTCTCCAGTTTGATTCCAAGCTGAAAGGCAGACTCTGTCTTTCTTCTGGGATGATAGGCCTGATTGGTTCTTTTGTGCATGAGCGGTTTGAATCAAGGGCCTTATCTAAGCCTCCTGTTAAGCAAAAACCGACCTACTTCCAGGAAGGCAAATCAGTTTATTGTCTCTCAGCCAAAACAATTAGGTCAATACAAATGAAAATCAAAATTTCATAAGATGGCCGCATTTGTTAAAATATTCTATGTTTGGTTATGATAAGCCATAAACTAAGGTGAATCATGAGGTTGAAAACAGCAGATAAAGCTTTGGAGGCAAGTTAGATGTACCTCCTAGCCAGGGGGCATAACTTTTCCCAACCTCACTTTTCCAGTCTGTAAAATAAGCTTAACTATAGAAGCTGCCTCACATGTTATTTTAAAAATTGAGTCATAATGAGTGAGATTTAGCATAAGTCAGTCTGATGAAAGTTTTTCCATTTAAATTAATCCCTATTCATCTGCCAATAATTTTATATTTGCAAACTTTTCAGGTATCTTCCCATTTTAATAGTTAGGCCTTTGATAATCATGATCTTTCCTATCAGACCCATTGAATACAAAAGGTTAATTGGATGGCCCTGTGCATCTGTGGATACCTCTTTCATGGATTCAACTAACTGGGGATCAAGACTATTTGAAAAAAAAAAAAAATACACCTATAGTCAATATATAGACTTTATTTTGGTCATTATTTCCTAAAGGATACACCCTAATAACTATTTGCATTGTATTAGGTTATTGTGGCAATCTAGAAATGGTTTAAGGTATATCAGTTAAAACAGAGGTTCTCAAATTTAAACTCCAATGCATCAACCCAGGGCATTCTGAATTAATTTGTGTGGAATAGGTCTAGAATTTAGCATTTCAGAAATTCACAGAGATTGTGATACATAGCTATGCTGCAGTCATAGAGACAGAAAGTCAGTCATCTCAAATTTCCCATTTGTCGTTTTGTCTTTTGCCACTCTATCTGTAAACATTATTAAATAATTAAAGTCAAAGAAAGGAGAGTAAAAGAAGAAGAAATTAAACTATGACGTGAAGTGAAATGCTTATAAGAATATTCAAATGAATTTTAAAAATAAAGTACAAAATAAAATGAATTTAAATTTCAATAACATTTTGAGAATGATAAATTTACTATCTGAAACAATAAAATTATTTTAAACTGAAGCAATTAAAAGTTAAAAGAAATGACATAAAGATTTAAAGGGGGCTGGGGAGTTAGCTCAGTTGGTAGAGTGCTTGCCTTGTAAGCACAAGGCCCTGGGTTCGATCCCCAGCACCCAAAAAAAAAAAGATTTAAAGGTATAAAATTGAGAAATTATATCCTAAGGCAGTAAATGTATATATATTCTTTTTTTTTTGGTGTAGGGAAAGGGCTCCTGGTATAATCTCTGCCCTCCTCTGGAGATTGGCCAGTGGGAAGCATGTCTCTAGGGACATGCAAGGGAGGGTTGGAAGCAACCCTCTCAATGCCCCCTGTTGGCAGGGGCCCCTGCATTCCCTTAGCTCAGTCTTCTATCCTTGGGGCTCCACTTGCATTGTCTTTGTCTTTGCCCTTTAGTCACTTAGGCCTGACTGACTTCCAGACTCCTGGCAGCCCTGCCAGTCCTTGCCCTTTCCTAAGTCTATCCAAATCTCTCTAAGTGGTGCCTGGTCCTGTCTGAGTGTGCCTGCCATCTGTTTTCTGTTAGCACTCTGACTGAAAAAAGAATCCAGTAAATATTTGATAGGAAAGAAAACCAAAAGGAACAGGAGGAAGAGGAAAGAACAAAAGAAGACCAAGTACTAAGAAAGAAGAGAGCGGTCGCGGTAGCAGGGAGCTATCGAAGGGCAATGAGCGAGTTTTACCTCCAATTATACACCCCTCTGGTTGGTGGAAATAGGAGCGGGAAGGTGAGAGCCAGGGAAGCATATTAGAACCTAGATTCAGTTAGGACATTGGTGTACTTTACAGGCTCAGCTGCTGTGCTGTGTGGATTTTTAAATCTGCTTGCCTTTTAGGCTGCCTCTTCTTTGTGTTTTGGTTAGAAAAACCTGATGGTTAAGAATCATAAATTTGCCTGTGCCTCAGGTACTGCTTCTTTCAACTATCTGGGTCTATATTTAGCTCATCTTTCTTATGAAATATCATCATCTTTCAAAGCAGCAGTGGACAGAACCAGGATTGAGATGATCACATGTGCTGAGAGAAATCTTCCATCAAGAAGAAAAAGTATTAAGTGACCACAATACGGTGACTATGGTTTCTGAAACTACATTTCTTATTAGCAGACACTTATGTTGTACCAAACTACATGGGATGCAGTATTTTAAGTGCTTCACAAATATGACCTCTCCAAGTCTATGAAATGGGTGCTACCATTTTATAGGTAGAGAAAGCAAGATGTGAAAAAGTTAGATGATTTAATCGAAGACTTACATCTATTAAGTGGCATAGAAAAGATTCAAGTCAGGTGGAATGGCTCCAGATGTTCAACCTTCTCACAATAGCTCAATAAATACGAAGATTTATAATAGTCTTTTGAGAGACAATTACATTTACTAAAATAGGAGATATAGACACGGATAGGGTCGTAGGAAGGAAGTCCCAGCAACAAACAAAATCTAATAAAAAGAGAAAAATTTATGTAAAAATAATAAGGTGTTTTACAAAAAAAAAAAAATAAAAAAAAGAAAAACTGAGAGAAAACAAAGGATCAGGATGTGAGATAATGAGATACTAAAAATAGAACAAACAAACTTGTATTTCTATGTCTCTTCTCACTCTTTGGGTCATTCTCTCTACAACAAGTTTCTTGCTTCCTAAAATGTAAGATCAATCAAGTAGACTTCCTGTTGCTTTCTAGTTTACAAGTTCTTTACTCAGGATCCTGGCTCTCAGGATCTTTTAAATCCATAGGTAGCGTCTCCATTGTTTGGCTTTGATCTGGTGTCCCCTTCTGGTTCTGACTAACACAGGCTGGTTGACAAGGGTCATAGAGTACAGATTTGACCTCTGGGGACAGTGCTCAGAGAAAGGAGTTCTATTGTGCTAGGTAGATACCACCCAGCTTGTTGCCATAGATAGGACTGTGGAAATAGAATTTCAGCATGAGGGAAGCTTGGGAGAAGTTCAGGCTTCTGACTCTGAGAATAGCCTTTAACCATCAGCATATTCTGAGCCATGCATTTATTTCTAATTTGTGTGTTTTAGGAACTCATACATAATTACTTGTCCTCTGGTTAGTTGAAGCAGTAAGCCAGACAACACTCTACCCAATGATGCCTACCAAAGCGACCAGCTATAAAAATTCTAGCACCATACTCATCTGAAGGGTGCTCCTGAGCAACACAACTAATTTTTCATTCTGAGCAACACAATCAATTTTTCATTCTTACCTGCATTGTAGTATTTCAGGACTGCCAACTTTATCTTCTTTCTCTTATTCTCATTCTTCTTGGGAGTGGTGTAAAACTTCTTCCTTTACTTAGCCTCACTACAGTCTCAATAAGAGATGAAGAGTGAACTCCTTTTGAATCCTATAGTCCAAGGATGTCCATCTTCTAGTTGCTTGGTTGCTTGCCAGTGTAGATCATTCTTTATGGATCAACAGAATTTCCTTCTTTATACTGGATCTTGGCCTTTACATTTTCTTTTGTATCCAAGGGTTCAACCTCAAAAAATATGGCCTTCCCTGTAAGAATTTTTATGAAAATCTGCATCTTGGAGGTGATTTCACTGCAGAAGTGGATACAAAAACTAAGCAAATTAATTTTTGAAGAGAAAAAAGTATCTTGGAAATGCTTATATCTTTCTGTATTATATGACATCACATTTTAATTAAATTCTTCTAAGATTAAATTTTTGGCAGATAATCATCAACGTTTCAAGTAATCTCTTTCAAGTGACTTCCATTTTTCTTAGGATCCAATAATAATAGAAGTTTCCAAATCTTCTAAGCCAGAGATTTCTTTTTATATGCCTATTGTTTTGTTTTTTCCTTATATCTTTTCTATACTAAACTGCTAGTTATTGTCCTGGCCACATTGACACCAATGACAAAGTCATTGTTGATGATATCTTTTGGATTCAGACTGTTAATCCCATCATTGTACATAGGTGAATAAAACAAAATACGTTTTAGCTGTTATGGAAAAAAAATAAATCCCATGACAGTAGATTCCTGTAATGAAACAGATCATGCATAGAAGGCTTTGAAATTTGGTGCTAAGGCAATAACAGCTTCCGTCAGATCCCGGTAACTTTGTTTGACAGGCATAATGTTTCTACTTTGTCTTCATTTAGGACAGCTTTGCTTCAGTGACTAGGAAACATGACAATGTGCTGCAACAGCCAGAAGCTCAAACTACTTTTCCAATTGAATCCTGAGGTGAAGCTCACAGACTTTTGCAAATAGGAAAATTAATGGTTTCCACAGTTTGTTTCCTCATGGTATCATACTAGGATTTTTTTAAAAAAGCATAGATGCACAATGATAATTGAAATCATAATGAAAACTATAAAAAATATCGGGAATGCATTTCAGTCAGAAGGTCTCTTCTTACGATGGCTATTTGGTTTGGAAATGCTTGTCAAAACCTTGCTTCACGCTGTGGTGGTTTTACCCAGCAAGGAGCTTGGACTTCAAGTCCTAGCAAGGATTTATAGATTTCCTCAAGGACTTGAGGCTTATTAAGCAGAGGTCTACATTGAAACAATATTATTGAAGAAAAATAAGGTTCTCTATTGGCTTAATTCTAGAGATTTTCATATTTAATTTAATGGATCTCTGATTTTTTCAGAAAAACACAGGTGAGTTTATTCTGTTAGAAATTGAACCAGGTCCCTGAGATGTAGGTTCTGGGTTCACTTTGCCGGTTGCTGGCTGTGTGACCTTGGAAAATTCAATTCATTTGCTTGGGTAAAGCCTTCTTCATGTAAAAAGTAAAGAATGTGCATTTAATTTGCTTCAGAGTGCCTTCTATGAGAGGCCACTCCAAAATTTTACTGAACACTGAAGAATTTTCTTAACACCACCAAAGAACAAATTGGTGAGGATTAAGACAAGACATCACATATTACAAAAATTTGGCAAAATCGCAGATGGGGTCATTTCTGATAGAAGAGTGACCAGGACAGTCTATTTAGACTGTGCTGCCAATGAAGACAATACCTAACTATGAACCGATTTGCAGTGATACCTTCCGCAATCCAAGTAAGATTCAATTCTTCTTTCCTTGCTTCTGTATAAACATCAGTTCTATGCTGCATTCAGAAGGCAGACAAATTCAACTCATTAACACTAAGAAGGCTTCAAGTCATCTTGAAAATTCAGTAAGACAGAATTATATCTCGCAAAATAGAGTAAAACTTCTGAAACCTACTTTTCATGTATTGCTCTCTACACCAAAACTCTATAGCTGCTGCAGGTTTTAGTCACTCTTTTGATTGTCCCAAGCCCTATGCAATCTTGACCTCTTGTCACTTTTCGATTCTCCCCAGTTGCCATCATTCAAATATTAAAGATGAGGAATACAGTTCTGAAAGAGGATTGATGGCCGTCCCAACATTTAATAGTTTGAAAAAGGGGAAATTTTTGAAGTTGGAACCTATTAACTTCTGCTCTCTCCAATTCTTCACATAAGAATTAGAAAAGGACTAATTTTGGTTAGATAGATTTCTTTCACATGGCAAATTAATACAAAAGAGCAGACTTTTTACAACAATGCGATTTTATATTTTGAATGAACATTTTCAAATTTCAAAAAGTCTGGAATTAAGAATTTTTTTCTCTTGTTTTTATTAGCATCTGTTTGCATATATACGCATGCATACATAGGCAGAAAAATACGAAGAGTGAGTAGTTATTTGACAAGCTAAAAGAAAAAAGTGCTCAATACGCATACATACCACACGGTGCATGTTAATGTTTACAGAATGATTAACCTGCAAAAAAAAAGAAGGAATAATCATAAACTGGAAAAAAAATTGGAGTTTGGTCTCACGTTTGCTAATTCTAAAGTCTTCCATTGGGGATACTTTGTGCATTGGGTACCTTGTGAGAACTTGCATGAATGAAAATATCTATCTTTCCACCTCAAAACTTGAAGGGTGGACTCCATTGATTTTAGAAATTTAAGTTATTTTTTCCCCTCACAACTTTGAAGCCTTTTCCATCATCTTCTAGTGTCCTGAGTAGCCACAGAGAAGTGAACATTAAGTCTGATTCATATTCCACTCTGCACATCTGACATTTAGCGACTGGAAACTTCTAGGATTTGCTCACTAGCGTTGGAGTCCAGTAATTTTGCCGTTTTTATCTTTTAGATGAAGGAGGTTCTTTAATATTGATATTTTCAATATATATGTACTTATTTTTTCAATTTCGACAAATGTTAAAAAATATTTCCTCACTTCGGGTGTGGTGGCGCAGGCCTGTAATCCCAGCAGCTCGGGAGGCTGAGGATCGTGAATTCAAAGCCAGCCTCAGCAACCGGGAGGTGCTAAGCAATGCAGTGAGACCCTGTCTCTAAATAAAATGCAAAATAGGGCTGGGGATGTGGCTCAGTGACTGAGTGCCCCTGAGTTCACTCCCTGGTACCCCTCCCCACCAAAAAAGGAAAAAATTTTCTTCTCTCTGAATTGTATGTTTTTCTGTTCTGTAAACTCTAATATTGAACAGTGACATCTTAGATAATACCTGGAATTGTACTCTAATTTTTCCTACTTTGAATCACTTATCTTTTCGCACTGTCATTGAAATTTCACAAATGTTTTCTTCCAACTGTCCAGATCATTCTGATGGATGGATACAGCATAAGTACACATATAGTATGTACTTTAATTTCTATATATCCTCTTTTTTCCCAGAGCTTATTCTTTTTGCTTTTTTTTTTTTTTTCTTTAGATAGTATTCTGCTTTCATCTGATGGATATGATTCCATCTTTTATTAGTATCTGTTCAGGTAGGACTCTGTTTATCCCATCAGATTCACTCTCCAGCCTTATCTCTGGCTTGTGCTCCTCGCTGGCTGCTGTGGACTGACTTGTGTGGATAGGTCACTGGCAGCCTCTTGTCCTCTGGCTTCTCGTCAGGACTTATCAGTGAGAAGCAGGGTGGGAGGTCAGAGGATGGGTGAAGACAGAAAGAGGCCCATCTACTCTCCTCACTCCTTCCTGTCACCCTGTTGGTTGGCATGAACTTCTTCCTTCTTCAAAGAATGCAGGTTGTATCAAGTGCCCTTCTTCCACATTGACAGCTCTCCTAGATACATAGTCCCTTGCCTAACACCTTCAGACCCAAGGGTGATCAAGACTTCATGCCATTGCTTGTCCGGGATTATTCTGATATCTCTTAGTCATTTTTTTTTTTTTTTTAGCTCACAATTTGCAGCCAGTGCTTTGGCTGGATTTTTCTGACTCATGTTTTGGGTATATGGTGTGTTTTTTGCCAGTGCCTTGAATGATCTGTTCTGAATGAATAAACTTGGGTTTCATAAAAAGCTTTTTGAAATGTTCTGCTCCTGCATTGTCTTTGTTTTCTACTTTTTCTGTATCTCTCTTATCAAATCCTTTGTGGGGCTTTTTGTTCCTGAAGAAGGTAGTGGTACTAAAAATTTCATAAAAACATTTTATACAAGGAAGTCTTGACTTCTGACGGACTGAGCAGCCATCTGGTTATTTCATTAGTGGACCCCTCAGTGTGAAGACGTGTCTTTTTCTCTGGGGACAGTTGGTGTCACCTGAGAAGCCTCTTCTGAAGTCTCGAGGGTGCACACTTGGTTAGGGGCTTGGACAGTGCCCGTCTGACTCCACTGTTCATGGGTCTTGGTATCATGAGGGTCTGGTTCATTTCCAGGAAGTTTCTTTGTCTGTTTACTGTACAGTGTGTGGTCACCCTGGTCTGAGGTTTCCATGCTTCCTTTTCTCTGTAATTAAAACTCTAGACCCCTGCAGGGTGCAGTAGTGATTTCTAGCAGTGCTGACTCAGAGTGGACTGGGTCTCGTGTTTCCTTCAGTCAACCTTGAACACTCCTGCCCCCAAGGCCTGGGTCAGCACCACCCCACAGAACAGCACCAGCAGCAGCTCAGCCCTCCTGCCCTGTGCAGCTTGTCCACGGGCCTGATTTCCATGGCATCTGCAGTGATTCAATTATCTTTTTTTCAGATATGGTTGCTTCTTATAATCTAAATTCACACTGATATCTTTCAGGTTTTCTGAGCCATTTTCACAGTTTTTATAGATTTCTTCCTTTGTTTTGACATAATGTTTACCAGGAAGAGTTCGAATCCTTGGCAGCAATCTTAACACAGCATACCTCCTCTTAAAAATACTTTAACTTACTTGAAGGTGAAAGGAAGTCCCTTTGGGGACTGTATGACCTCCCTCCTCCCTGGTGATGGAGAACAAAGGAGAGAAATTCTAAACACTTACTCAAATGTTATTATATTGTTGTTGTACCTCTCAGGGCTACTAAGAAGTATTTTAGGTCAAACATAAACTTAGTCACTTAAATTTTATAATACCAAAGGTATCTTTGTGCAAAGGATTAAAATAATATGCCTCGTGTTTTTCTACTATACATTTAATAGTTCACTTTTATCAAATGGAATAAGAAACAATATCAAAAAATTGAAACAAATAGAAGTGAGTTTCTGACACACACAACTTATCATAGAACAACTTGTTTTGCTAGATTTTCTTTTGAGTGCTCTGTATTGCTTGGGTTTAGTCTTCTTATATTTATGTGTTTCAAATTATTTCAATACATTTTGGCAATACTCGACTCTCTTCCAACGTAGGAAAACTAATTGTTTTCCCCAAATTTTAATTTTGTCATTGTACATATAAATAAGAACACAAGAATTAAAGTAAACTATATCCTGGCTATTTCCAAGCTCCATCTTAATCTTTATATGCAAGTTATAACAAAAATAAACAACATTTCTTATGGAACATTTTTTGTATCTTTAGTAATTAAACTCTATAACCCAAGTAGAGTTTCAGTTTAACTTTACCATAATGCTTTGCAAAGTTTTGATGTAAGAGAAATTGTTCAACAATTTAATCTTGAAATACTCTAATGGACTTAAATTAGTTTCTTTTATAGCACCATGAAGTACTATTAGCATTTTTACGCTAAAATAAAGCTTTTATACTAAATATGCTACATAAGACTTACCTACATTATTGACTTATTGCTGCATTTTATAGAACACCATTTTTGGTAGAATATAAAATTTGGTAATTAAAACTTTTAAAAGTTCACTGAAATATTGAAGCTGAATGTAGTATTCATTAGTATTACATTACTACTATACATACAACATATACATTGTATTTAAACATTAATATGGATGTTTCTGAACAATTACAAACTTTATGCAGGAAGAAATATGTCCTGCAAGCAAAGCTGAACAAGATGGATTTGCTTGTGCAATAATGATCTGAAAAGCCACCTTAGGAATTGGAAAAGATTAATCTGCTCAAGAATTGACATATATAAGTACCCATGGTGAGTAATTACAGCTGAGGCTTGTAAAGGACTTACAATGCTTTAGGTGCTATCCACATTTTTATTTAACTCCTAAAAATAATCCTATGAAATAGGTACTGGCATTGCACCCATTTTGAAGGTAAGGGAACAGAGGCCCAGAAAAGTTATGTGACATACTCAAGGACACAGAAGTCAAAATCAGAGATTGTAGGACAGAGCAGGTGGTGTCCAAGAAAACTGAATGCAATTACATTTTTGCATATATTTAAGACATTCTGGTTATGTGCACCATTATTTTCTAGATTTACAAGTCTGGATGGTATTTTGGCCAGTCTTCTAATCTCTCCATCCCTTTGAAGAAAGATTATTCTTTAAAGCAAGGTTTGCAAGTTATATATACCATTTGACAGACTATGCAATTTTTTTTGAATATTTGGTGTCTGAGCACCAGATGATTTTAAATTTCTGAAGGACAATAGTAATTCACTAAACCCAGTGGATTCTAAGGACTGGGCTATAAACATTTTCATGAAAGGACAAATATCAAAACAACATTTACACGAACATACCCATTGTTTCAAAGTTCTATTGCTGCTTAACAAAACAAGGGTTAGAAAAAAATCGTTTCATTTCATTTGTTCAAAATTCATGGATATCAAACCCAGATGGTTCTCTCTCAGGCTGTGCCTCTCTCTGCTTTGTGTGGCTTCTGCTGCAGACGTTTCCTCTGGCATTCCCTGGTAAGGGTGGTGCTGGAAGCCCAGGAGTCGTCCTGCATGTGACTGGTATTTGGATGATGCTCCTTGTGATACCCTAAGGAGTGGCTATTTTGTAATTGTAATTGTAATTCGCTGGGTGCAGGGTAGCTATTTTGTGATTGTCAAACATCTACATGAAGGTGATGTGTAAGCAGGCAGTCTTGAAAAAAGAAAAGCTGAAAAAATACAATTCTTGCATATATTTGTTCATGTAATTATATAGTTTCAATAAATGTACACATTGAACAAAATATTTATATATGCAGTATGTATGCTAACAATATATATCACATAAATATTTTATTTATATATTAAAAATTTAGATATACCTCTATCGATCCACCCATACACATTGTACTGATGTATTAAAAGCCTTAGAATTGTCTTCTAAATATTTACCTTTGCATTTAGAGACATTTAATAAATCACTATGCCAAATTTTGCATGCCCTTAAAGCCTTCTCTTCAAAGCTTGTGCGTTTACTTTTCAAATGTCTGAATCACAATGGGTTCATATACTTGCTAACCTCTCAATGTACAATGAAAACTTAGAGTAATATCTTCCTTAGAATTTCAAATGATCCTTTTGGTAATTTGTAAAACAATTTGGACAACCACTTTTCTGATTAGATGAGGTCTTTATTATTTGCTTCTTGTGGTTATAGTAGAACTTCTATAGAGAAAATGAAGTGCCACCTTCCATTTTCTCACTCTTCATGTATGTTTGGGTTACTAGTATTACTTTTAGTCTGCAGTTTCTCTCCAAAAAAGTTTTTTAAAGACACTGTCCATTTTGAAAGAAATAATTTTGCTAAAGTCAGATTGCCCTCCTGAACCAGGGCAACGTCTGTTACACATCACAGTGGAGTTGCCGTGAAGGAAAAGGTGAGGACCCGATGGTAAACATCTCCCTACTGCGTGATAATTCACTGATCATAACATGTCACTCTTGAACCTAAGGGATGAACTCAGTGTGCCTTATTAAGTCATATATTAAATATTAGTACGATGAATCGCTTATTTTATTTTGGATAAAAATAATTATGAAGGGTTATTAGGTTGCTTAAATTTTGGAAAAATGGCTAAAATTATATTTCCCATCCCACGTACCCTTCCAGAAACTTGTCCCTGTTTCATCAAGAGGTCCAGTCTGTGTCCTCTGCGGTTACACTTCACAGGGCTCTGTGGCTACTCCAGTCAGCAGAGCCTTCAGGAGGGAGCTTCCCAGTGACACGGTTGCCTCTTGGAGTTCTCGTCTGTGTGCTCTTGCTTTCTCTCCTTTTGTGTCTCTCCATTCCCTTTCATCCCTCCCACAGACATGGAAGGCCCTGCGCAAGGACACTCTTGCAGTCGGCTCAGCTGACAGCATCAACTGCCCGGCATGTGAGTGAGGAACCCTTCAGAACTTTCTAGTTCCAGCCACCCTTCATCCTCCCAGCTGAAGCTGTGTGGCAGAGAGATACTCTCATAAAATCTGCCTAAATTGCCCATTCATGACGGAGCTAAGTGAGCATCAAGTCTGAGGTGGTCCATAGCTGGAACAGGAAGGAGATCTATTTCCCCACTTTGTGTCCATGGATTGCCTTCTGCATATGACTTTGAACACAGTTGACCCAGGTTAGAACTAGAGGAATCAACATGCATCGAGGTTTGTGGAAAAGGTTGGAAATGTCTTTTTTTTTTTTTTTTTTTTCTTTCTATTGAGATTATAAAACGTGAGTTCCTGGCATGGAGGAAGTCCCTGTGTACAAACTATCACTTTGACCCTACTGTCATTCTTCCTGAGTCCACCATTATTGTCAGTTCTTGGAAAATATAATGTTGTACTGCTCAGTCTGCTAACATATTAAACTGGTGTCAGATAAAAATGGAATATTTTGTAACCTATTTGGTTGTTTTTCAACATGGTATTTGGTGAAGTGGAAAAAAGAGATATTTTTTAAAAAGGGGATTTAAATGTGTGGTAGTTGAGGGGAAAGGATGTATTGGACATATGGGTTAAACTGGTGCTGTTCTCGGTGCTTGTTGTGAGGAACAGAAGCATCAAAGATGCATTTAAAAAATAAATAAATGGAGCCCTGGGAACCTCCAAAGACAAATTTTGTATCATATATATTTTGTCAGATTGGGCTTGCTTTAATTCTGTTCATGGAATTTTGATTTCAAACATATTTCAATTTTCCTCTCATTTTCTGTCACATTTAGGAACTCATTACTGTCCAATTAAAGGTACTGCTGCTCTTGCACACGTGATTCATAGCAGCACAGAAAAGTGTCGACTGGGAACGGATGCTGCTTCCTTACTAATTCAGAGGTGTCTGTGACTCCCAGCACTTGGGACATCCCTGAAGATGGAAAGGAGGTAGAGATGAATATCAGAGATCCACAAAACATAGTCACAGGCTGAATGTGGAGAATGGAAAATGAATCCAAGTAGACGTGTATGTTCATTGCTGGTCTTTGATGCACTGAATTATGATTACTTTGGAAATGGTGGCTATTTGAAAAGTCTGAGAAATAATTGACTTCCTTACCTGTGTTTGGCTTGAAGCTGCGATGAACTATCTCATCGGTCCATGTTGTGTCCATGTTCATGCTGACAACTCAGCTGCTGGAAGACCTCTTTTTGGTAAAGAAATAATCAGTTCTTTGACACCCTGATTCTTAAAACGAAACATTCAATATACTTTCTCCATCCAAGCAAAAATTCATTTTATTGCAAATGTCATAGTCTACATTTCTTTTGACTAAGTTTATGCTTCTACTGAAGCATGATTCCTAATAAATAAGGTAGATATTTTATAAAATGAGATTTTTTTCTCTTTCAGATCCTTTTGACATTTTAATATAATGTGCCATATTTTAACACCCCCTTAATATAGTAGCCAAACAATCTCAGTGAGATAATTTAATATATTAAAAATTTACAAAATAATACATCCCTAACGATATCCATTTTCATTAGGTTGGTCATAGTTTGTGATTTTGCGGTTATAAATGATTTGTTCATTACATATTTTGATTATTTTTCTATTTTAAGTTAATTTGAATGGAATAATTCAATGTTCAATGTTTATGGTAATAAATACTAGTAATTCACAGTTAAATTCTAGTAGGTGCAACTTTAGGTCATAGTATTTTTGCAAATAATCCAATTCAGGAAGTTCTATAATTTTAAAAGACACTTCTTCCCTCACCCTACTTTAATGATGTGATAATATTTAACATCTTTCTTATGCTCTTAGAATTTATCTTAGTAGTGGTGGCAAAGTCTCAAAGAGCTATTTTATTTTTAAAATAGATTTTGTTTTCTTTAGGGAAGTTTTAGGCTCACAGTAAAATTGAGCAAAAGATAGAGATTTCCCACATCCCTTTGCCCCACATAGACACACCTTTCCCAGGGTTGACATCCCTCAGCAGAGCAGGACCCTTGGGGACACACGCTGACATATCATAGTGCCCAGAGTCCGTGGTATACATGAGGGTTTCCTCCACACAGGATACCTTCTGGAGTTTTGGAAAGTGCCTGACAACATGTACTCAGCATTGAAATGTCATACTGAACAGTCTCTGCCCTAAAATCCTCTATCCTGTGCCTGCACTTCCACTCACCCCTAACCCAACAGCCTTTCCTTCTGTCTTTAAAATTGCTTTTTCCAGAATGTCAAACAGTCAGAATCATAAACCACATTGTATTTTCAGTTTGACTTATTTCATTCAGTACTATACACTCAAGTTTCCTCCATGTCTGTTCCTGCTGTTGTGTTTGCAGTCTTGGAGATCAAACCCAGGGCTTTGTGCAGGCTGAGCAAGTGTTGTACCACTGAGCTACACCCCCACCCACTTCTACTTTTTATTTTGAGATGAGGTCTTGCTGAGTTACCCAGGCTGAGCTTGAACTTGTGATCCTCCTGTCTCAGCTCCCAAGTTGCTGGGATTATAGGTGTGGGCCCCCACATCCTGCTTTTTCTCCATGTCTTTTCACATATATATGGCTCACTTCTTTTCAGCCCATGGTCTGGATGTACCACAGTTCATTTACCTATTAACACTAAAACACACATGTTTTGACACTTATGAGTAAACTTCCAAACGTTTTTGGATCTTTAAGGGTAGGTTTTGTGTAGACATAAATACATCCAAATGCAATCACTACTCTGTATGGGAAGACCATGTTTAGTTTGTAAGAAAGTGTCAAACTGTCTTCCAGAGTGGGGTTTCACTGGGAATGAATGAAAGTTCCTATTGCTTCATATCTTTGTCAACATTTGGTGTTGTCAGTGTTTAGGATTTTGGCCATTCTAATGTGTATGTAGTAGTGTCTCATTGTTGTTTCAATTACAATCCCCTGGTGACATAAGATATTCACCAACTTTTCCTATGCTTATTTGCCATCTGTATATTTTCTCTCTTGAGGTGTCTCTTTCAGATCTTTTGATCATTTTGAAATAAGGTTGTTCATTTTCTTTCTATTGAATTTTAAGTTTCTTTGTATGTTTTGGATGATATTTCTTTATCAAATATGCTTTTTGCAAATTTCTGTGGTGGGTGACTTCACTTCTCACACTGTTCACAGTGTCTTTTATGAACAAACATTTGTAATTTTTATGAAATCCACCTTATCAATTATTGCTAAGTCCTTTTTAATGAAAGAAAAATCTGCATATTTTCTTGTAAAATGCATAGCTATTAACATGCAATTTGGTCCACACTTATGTTCATTCTTTGGTTTGCTTTCTTTATGAATGTTGCTGTTATATGTCTCAAGTTTATATTCAACAATAATACACTAATTTTTCTAAAAACAAATATATAAAGCACATCTGTGATACAAGTTCTATCCACCTATAAAATTATGCAGTGTGCTCACATAATCTTCAATAAAGTTTTGATATAAAAGTAATGTGATATCAGTATATGTGATTTTAGTATATGGTCTACATTTAGGAAAAATAGTTTGTTAATAGAGAATCATAAGGGGTTTCCTTACAAGGGACTTTCCAGTGAACAGGTTTACATGATTGTGAGGCCAACAGAAAAGCCTGAGATCTGTGAGCATCCTGACAGGAGGGCAGATGGGGACTTTTCAGGCATGGGCTGAAGCTGCAGTTTGCAGCACAACTTCTTTTTCTTCAGGGAAGATTCAGTTGCGCTGTTACGATATTTCATCTGATTTAATTAGGCCCAAAGGATTATTTAGGAGCTTCTCCTTTACTCGAGGTAAACTCAGTGTGGAATTGACTCTCATCTACAAATATCTTCACAGTGATGCCTAAATTCATGTTTAATTGAATAACTAGTTCTGCAGACTAGCCAAGTTCACACACAGAACTGACTGTCACTATCTATGTTTTATCATCTTGGATCAATAAATATCTCTTTGAACCTTATTTAATCTTCAAGTAATGACAATCACAAAAGCACACTTCCACTTAATACGGCTAATTTGCATACGACCAAAAATACTAATTCTTTCCTTAGAAACATGTGTGAAGTTCTTGAATGACTTTCACTCCTCTCCTTTGATATCCTACAACTTGAGTACTGAGATATAAAACCTATTTTCAATAGCTTATGTTAGATACTAAGGAGGTGAGGGTAAAATAATTATAAGCTAGTTATAGAAACATACATATGAACACATTCATAAAAATATAAAAATATATAAGTATTAAAGTCCTCACTTATGCAAATGGTCACAAGGTCACAGCTGTTCCTGAGAGTGGCAGCCCGACCTTCTTTCCCTGCCCATTCTGTTCTTTGTCCACAGCAAGCATGTTAGCTGGTTCTGATTCTTTGCTGATTGACACAAAACTTCATTCCTGCAGGGTTTGAGACTGAGTAGTCCTGCCCTAACTGAGTTGTAATATTCAGTTGACTAATCGTAGGACATAGGTCTACCAAGAGGTGCCTTCAATTCTGCACACTCCTCCTTACCTTCTTTGTGGAGTGTCTGATTTCCCCTGGTAATCAGGATCAACCACTCCAGCCAGTAGAGTAACCTCCTTTTATACCTGTGGATTCACAGTCATGAGGTACACAAGTTAGCCAGGCAGCAATTTTCATCTCTAATTTCAATTAAACCATAGTACTATCTCCAGATAGAAGCAGTCTTTCCTCTGAAACTACGACCTCTCGACCACCAACAGAATTTAAGATTGTCAAGACGGGAAACAGAACTTTTGCTAGTGAACCATTCTTACCAAATGCATCACTGGTGGGTGATAATGAGACACGTTCATTTCCACCTCTTGATTCCTGGGGCACGAATCCTGGTTATGGTGGGGGGACACCATTTGCTGAATGATGATTTGGAGCATATGCAGCCTCCTGGAAGACTTTGCTTCAGTCCTGTAAGGTGCTGTCACCTAGCTCATTCTGTAACTGAGTCTTCAAATAGCTGTTTCACCCTTCTAGCAAGACAGATAATAAGGATATTACTATCCAAACATAGTAATATCAGTGAATTTATAAGAATGGGCCTGTTAGTCTACTTAATTTGCTATGAAACAAATTCCTTCCTGAGAAGTAATGTAATGTGAAATAACAAAATGGTGAACTGGATATTCTTTAAATCTATCGATAGTAGTTCTGGTAGAAGCACTGCATTTAGGCAAGAGAAATCCATGTAGAGTAAGTATTTATTTCAAAACAAAGTATTCATTTCAGATCTGCCACTAGATAGCTGGCAGATGACCCCAAGGCACTCCGCCATATTGGAGACACAGTATTGATCTCTACTGTTGGAAGACTAGGAACATAGTTCTGACTATAGCCAAATCAAACAAGTTGAATTGAAATCCAGGTTTCAGAGCCTTTAAATTACTTCCATCCTTGCTACCATGTCCACTTTGTTCACATGTCCTTTTAGCAATGACAAGAATAGCTACAAAAGAAGCCGACTTTACATTTAGTTTGTAATATATTGCATGCATTATATAAAAAAATAAATGGAGGTTATGTGATGGTATTTTCTTAATTTTAGAAAATCATTCATTTTGTTCTAAAGAAGCACATAATGGTGTGGTTACCACTGCAGTCTTTGCATTGCAGCTAACATGAAAATAATTGAATTATCTTCTCCTTTACCAATAGGAAACATTTAGAAGCTGCCATTCTTTTATTTATTTTTAATTTTCCATCAACCTAATTCTTTGTATCAGAAAATATCTTTCTTGTAGTAATAGACATCTGTACTGAAGTTCTATAGAGAATACAAATATACTTCTGCATTTAGTGAACTTGCTAAGACAGAGGTTATTCATAATTTCTGATTTTTTAGAAAAATAAAAGTTGAGCCACTTTTTTAAGACAAGAAAGGGAAAATGGCACTCTTAAAGTAATTCTGGCTTCTGGATTTCTTCTCAAATTTCAAATTACTCATCTTTTATTACTAATGCAATTTAATCTTTCAAAATTGAAAACTACAAGGTATATTGAAAATGTTCCTACTTTCATTCTTGATGCAATGGTAGAGGAATTGTCATCTCAATTATCTCTTAATTTTTAAATTAATAAATCTATATTGAAATAATTTTCCTTATACCTGCTTCTCAATTTATGGAAGATTGCTCCTTTCATAGTCCCAGTTTAAGGAGGTTGTCAGAGGCAATCTTGTGATTAGGGTGGTTTTATTCCCGACTAGTAAGAGCACATTGCCAGTACTAATTGAATTGAATGGAAATGTGTTGTGGGAATTAAGGAGTAACTGGGTATATTAAGTGATAGTTAAGAAGTTTGAAGAAAAATCTGAAAGAAGAGAACAAAGGACACTGAATTGAATCAGTTGTGGGGGAGTGATAAGAATATTAATAAATCAACACACTGGGGAAAAAGTAAACCCTGTCCTAAATTTTCCTTGAACAATGAATTGACGTTTAAGTTTCAGCAAGATGGTTTGGTATCTGCTTAAGTGAGCACGTGCTATTTAAAGTGTTTGCAAATTGACCTCTATTTTGCATTCTGGTGATCAGCTCTTTCTTTCCCTTCCCGGAATTCGCTGTAACCTTGTTCGTGTTGACCCATCATTCCTACCAGCTCTGTGACAGGCACTTCACTCAAGGTTATACTGGTCACTCTTATTCCTGAGCCACATGATTCAGTTGAGGATGACTGTGGTTCATTTGGAGTCAAGGAGGGTCAAGGTCAAAGAGGAAACAAGGCTTTCCTTTTCGCTGAACATGGTAACCTGAAGGTAGGATCGTGCCTCTCTGGTGGACACTTGCCAGCTGAGCTCAAGGACCTGCCTAAGATGCCGACACCTGCAGAGAAAGTCGAGCTGAGGAAGATGGAAGGAAAGGCATGAAAAAGGGAAGGAAGGAGGGAGGAATAGGAATAAAGACGTCCAGGTAGCATAACTATTTTTAAGGCTCTTTAGCTATTTAGTTATTTTTTCCCTCTAAATCATTTGTGTCCCCTTACTGGAAAGAAAAAACAAAGAGAAAAAGAAAAGAAATAAAGAAGAAAAAGATATGGTGTTCCTATTCTTTCTGAACTGTGTTGTAGGCCTTTCTTAATAAAACTCCCAGTACTTAGGGTGGTCATATATCATCAAACCAAGATGACATTTAGATGACCTTTAGAAGGGGGAACTATTCATAATTACACAGAGCTGAAAGCTGTGAATTGCACAGTCCCTGGAAAACTCAGAAAAATGTTCATCCTAATCATGTTGCAAATATTGACTGATTGGCTAGACTCTGCTCTGTCACAAACTCATAAAACAAGAACACCGCCCCCCAGGACTCTGGCTCTGAAAACTCAAAATTCAAAACCAAACAAACAACAAAAATCCTAATATGTTGGAGAAATATTTTTTAAAAATAAAATGGAGGAGATAATAAAGAGGAAGTGAATGTGCTTGCTGTTATTTATTTATCCCCACCCCCACCCCAACTTCCTGGCTTCTTCCTTTCCTCACTTCATAAATTGGTCTTTGTCTTCATGCTTGACCAACCTGTATTTTACCAACCTTCCTAATACACATTATAGCTTGCTGGTGGCTATTATTTTTTTTAACAAATACAGAAGGCAAATTTTACTTTGGAAATCTATGCAAAATAGGGATGAATAATAGATTGTGCTTTATGTAGCGACTTTATGAATTAAGCACAATGAAGAATATCTGTATGCCTACAAATCTTAGAAAACAAGGTTAGGAGAGTGATTAACACTTAGAAAATACCATAAGATAATTTTTAAAAGTTCACAATATAGAGTTCTCAAAGAACATATTTGCAAAATATTTCCCACTCCATTTCCTCAAATAATGCAAGCAAAAAAAAAAAAAAAAAAATAGGTCCTTTCGAGAACTCCTAATTTTAAAAGGTAATCTTTAAATGTCTTTTCTTGTCTGTAATTATCAATTAGAGCATTGCTAATGGGGATTAAAGAAATGTGTTGCTATTAGAAACAGAGTCTTATTTATTGTTTTCAAATCCAAGGACTGAAAAATTTTTATTTAATTAAAAAATGTTTATTCACACATTTTCCCCAAATGCTGCTCATGAGATTTAGAACATTTGAAACTTACATGCAATGTACAGAATTTCTATTCACAGTAAATAGCTTCTCCACATGTAGGGAAAAAGTGTGACAAACCTTACCTCTGTCTGTTAATATTCTTGTTCTTTCATTTTCCTGCTTCCTGATAATATTGTAAGTTTCAAACTTATGAAGTGTGTGTTTTCTCCACAATGATAACTTATGACACTTAGTGCTAGTTAAAGACCTCAATAAAATGAAAATGTTAAATTGATTCTGATCTGCATGATTATTTTCATGCAGATATGTTAGAGAAAATAATCTTGTGATTCATTATTGTTCATAAAAATATTTCTAATGATGAAGACAAAGTGGATCCAGGGTTGATTTCAGTTCTTGTAAAAATTATCTTTAAAATCTCATATAATGAGATTTAAAATTGTATTCAAGTGGATATCACCATTTCCTGAAATACATCAGTCCCTCTATTTTGACTGTCGTTAGCATGTAAGGTCCTAAGCATTTCTGTCTTCCACATTTGAAGTAAAATAAGACCTTGGTGCTATTAAATGTATTTCAATAAACATTTTTAAATTGAACATTTAAATTAATAATTAATTATTATTATTAAGATATTGAGGTAATCTGCATATACCATTTAAAATAATAGGAAAAACAAATGAGGGTAGAGAATATAAAAGTGAATACTTTATTTTATTCACTATTCTTCCAAAACCTTATTCTCTTCAGGCAATTGTACTTAGAGAATCATTTTTTTTTTTTTAGATCTTTCAATGATTACAGTAGACATTTAGAAATTTATATTCATTCAAATTCATATTTTGTTTGTCTATATGTTAGTTTTGAACAGGCCATCTTGGTTCCTTGCTATAATTATATTATTATGTTATATTATTATAATTCCACTCATGCTTTTACTGTAGCATCTTAATTTTGAGATACTATTACAGTTTTTCTACTAAATCTTTTTTATAGTATGCTAAAAATATTATACATCTCTACAATCTATATACTCACTTATATTTACATGATATATTTTAAATCTATTGTTAACCTATATTACATAATTAGAGCAAATTTCATCATGTGTTAACCAAACACACAATTTACTGACTTTTGGCTAATGACTGGGAGGTTACTTATTATTTATTTCTTCCCTAACCTCTTCTGCTAATCTCTATCTTCCAACTTCTAAGTTATAATTTACTTCCACAGTTCAGATTTGTAACATATACAAAGTTTACTTTAAATATGATGGATGTCTATATTATTTTGGTAGGTTAATTCTTAAAAATTCAGAGACACGGACACTGTTTCAGTGAGCTTTTTCATCACTATGACCAAAAGACCTCTCAAGAACAAGTTTATTTGAGGCTCACAGTTTCAGAGGTGTAGTGCATGGTTGGCTGACTCCATACCTCTGGGCCCAAGGTGAGGCAGAACATCATGGTGGAAGGGTGTGGTGGAGGTGGTGGAGGAAAGCAGCTCAGGAGGTGACCACTGGGAAGCAGAGACAGCTCCTCTTTACAGGGACAAAATATAAAACCTAAAGTCAAACTCCCAGTGACCCACATCCTCTAGTCACATGCTACCTGCCTACAATTACCACCTAATTAATCCATATAAGTGGCTTAATTTACTCATGAATTATAGCATAATGTCATCTTTGAAAATTGCTGGATTACCTCACACATAAAGTTTTGGAGGAAACCTAATATCTAAACTATAACAGATAGATATATTTGAAATAATAAGATTACACAAAAATCTTATATTATAAAATATGCTTATACCTTAAATAAAATGATGTTGTTAACAATAGAAAGAAATCATACTATATTTAATATCTACCAGTCAATGAATTATTTTTTACAGATCATATTCTAGTATGATCTGTTAAATCTTTAACTCTTCATGTCTTCTAAGTCATATTTAGTTGCCTAAAATTCATCCAGTTTTTATTCTATGATTTTTTTCTTTATTTTGTATCAAGATTTTTTTTTTTTTTAGTTAGCTTACTACTTCTTTGCTTTAAAATTTGATTGACAGTTTTTCCAAGAATGAAGTTAATTCTAAATATTTACATTATTTCATTGTCATCTGGGTTATAGACCAGTTATCAAAAATGTGATGACAGTTAATTTGCATTACATTATATCTAGTTTTTCTTTTGACTTTTTATATCTAGAGCTATGGAAACTTAACAAGACATTTCTAGATATTGGTCATATTTAAAATCTTGCTCAGTAGTTGGTGTTCCCAACTGGCGATTAAGTTTTCTTATTAGTTCCTCTCCTCCATTGATATTTCTTCCTTTTTGAAATCCTATTGTAGAAATGTTCTCTCCTGGTTCTATCTCCATATGCCTCCTATGTTTCTCTCACATCATCAATCTTTTGATATGAATAGGTATATGAAAGCATTTTTTAACAAAATTCTTTTCTGCTTCACTTGTTTAAATTCAGAATTGTGCATCATTTTAATGACATTTGGTTTCTTCAAATACCTGATGTCAGGATTGTCTGGTTTAATTATTATTGGGACTACTGTCTTTGTATATGATGTGGGTTTCTTTCTGGATGTGTTTTACTTATTTATTATTTTTTGAAAGAGGCTGCTGATACATTTCTGCATGTGTAGGGATCATTACAGACATGCATGGAGGCTGGCATATGGAGTCCTCCAAATAAAGAAAAGCTAATTTGAGCATCAGACCTCCCTGAAGTTGTCATAGCATAAAATCAATTTGTCCCAGAGAAGGACGAGTGTCTAGGAAGATTTCTTCTGCCTAAGCTCTGCCTTGCAAAACAACTTCCAAATAGTTCAGTGAGGTACAAGATGAAAAGTGTGCATCCCCAGCAGTAAGAGTAGCAGGTACAGAGGCAGAGAGGGCACAGAGAAAGTAGACTCTATGTGGAGCTGAGGTGGCTCACTGTTCTCCTGTCTAGTGAAAAGGGTGGGTTCTGAATTGTCTTCTCACATTGTCCAGAGCCTAGAAGTTCAGATGTTCAGTGCTGCTCTTGGCTTATGTTGATTGTTAATTATTATTGGGAAGTGTAAAGAATGTGTGTGTGTGGGGGGGTTTGTATGGTGAGGGAAGTGATCACTTCAACTTTGTCTCTCTTTCTCCATATTAAAAATCTTTTGTGCAATGATTCTTCATCCTTTCCTGTACTCTAACCCCTAGCAAACACTGGCAATCCAGCATGTCAAATATTGTGAATCATATTATTATGTAGTGTTTTCAGTTTGGCTTATTTTATTTGCTAATATATGTTTAAGTTTTCCTCACATCTCTTCAAGGCTTTGATAGTTCACTTGCTTAATGCTGAATAAACTATCTGTCGGAAAGTATGACAATTCATTTACCCATTCACCTAGTGAAACACACCTTGGTTCCTTCCCAAGTGTTGTCAATTATGAATAAGACTGTTGTAAACATCTGTGTTACTCAGCATTTTGTTGCTGTGATCAAAACACCCAAAAATAACAACTTAGAGGAGGAAAAGTTTATTTTGGCTCAGCGTTTCAGAGGTTTAGTCTATGATGGGTTGACTCCATTGCTCTGGAACCCAGGTGAGGCAGAACATCAAGGTGTAAGGGTGTGTTGGAAGAGTGCTGTTCCATTCCTGGTGTCTAGGAAGCAGAGAGCAGAGAAAGGGGAGCAGGGTGATGAATCCTTCCAGAGCACATCCCTAGTAACCTACCCCCTCCGGCTAGGGCTCATCGGCCTGCAGTTAGCACCTCGTTATGCATTCAAACTAGGATGGACTGACTAGTTACAACTCTCATAATCTAATCATTTCTCCTCTGAACGTTCTGTATTAACACAGGAACTTTGGGGAGATGCCTCATTTCTAAACCCTAATGACATCCATGTGTAAGAGTTTGTGGACACTGGGCCTTTTTCTTTAAATTAGGAAATGATCCCTCATTGTCATAAGGCATTGATTTTCAGAGGTTGGTTTGTTGTGGAAGCTAGAATCAAATATCTCTACTAAAACAGCCGACCATTTATTCTGTTGACAATTTTTGAATAGATATGTCAATCTCTACAAGGATATTTCAGTTATACCAACCTGTTATTCATCCTCTAAAGCAAAGGAATATGCATTTCAATTTGCAATGTAAATTCATTTCATCCTTTAACAATGGTTTTATGTCCAATTACATGTTGTGTGAAGTTTTTGTGTTGTTGTTATTTTTTTGCCAAGGGAGATCACCTGAATTGGCATCTCCTATGGTAGGTATGAATCCCTGAAAGTGTCCTGTCAAATTCATGATCATGTGCATGTATGCCACTTTCTGGAGAGAATGGCGGCAGATTTCATCAAACTTCTTGAATTTGCCCATAACACAAAGAAAATTCAGAATTGCACTCTAAGGAATTTGATCAAATTGTAGACCTCCAATCATGCCCCTGTCTGATAACTGCTCTGTATCAATGTATGCATTGGATTACCTGATGCTTATTTTCCCCAAAGAACTTCTATTTTTAGGTTTAATTTCTTAATTTTTATTTGCCTTATTCGCATCTGATTCCCAAAATGAGTGGTAGGGCCCTGTTTTAACTGAATTATCTTTCAGAGACATATCTTCAGCTTTTATTGGTGAAATCATACAAAAAAAGAACTTGTAAATTCTCTCACAGGGTTCCCATCAATGTCCTGGATCAGGTAGCATTTCTGCACATCTCCAAATGAAAGCCCGCATGAGGTTTAAAAGTTTAGAACACTTGTGTTGGTACAGAAATCCCATGTCTTCTTAAAAATGTCTTTCAAAGTCTCTACTTTGACTAGGTAACTAAATACATTTCACTGTTTTGTTTCTCAAAGCAATGTCAAAGTTTTCCTTCAATTCTTGACTATCTAGCTTTTCATTTTGATCATTCATTCTATTCTGGTTCATAACATTCCAAATCATGATGCTTTATTTGCTTAAAAAGTGAAAATGTATTTAATTTGTTTTAAAATCATTTATCAGTATATAATTGGTTAAATAAATAGATAACATAAAATGTAATAGGCAGCCTTGAATGTATGCATCCGCAATACTTAGATGTATGTAAATGGAACTTAGATATTTCTTATAAAATTTCTATTGAATAGAAGTTAATAAATGGAAGAGTTAGATTCCTGGTGTTTTCTAATTCAGAAACTTAGTGACTTTATAAATTATCAAACTAAATAAATTTCTTACCAAAAAGTTTTAGATAAAATATAAACAAAATGTACTTACTGCTTTCAAACAAAGATAACTTTTGCCTACCAAAGTATTTAGCATTGGTTGAATTTACCTGAGTTTTTTTTTTGTAAGAATACAAAAAGGACTATGCATTTTTTATGTAAAAATGTCCAATAGGCATGAAAAAAAAGCAGAAACAAAAATGCATTAGGAATTACGCCAATCACCAGACAAAAAACATAATGACTGTATGACCTTCTGCAGCCTGTGCAATGTAGCTAGTATCATTTATTTTGAGCACAGCTCTATATTCAAATAATTAGAGCCCTTCAATGTAGTCATTGTGCTTGGCATTAGGATGTACTGATGAAAACCCTTGGACACTGCCCTGGTGTAATTCAATCCTGTAGGGAAGGTCCAAATAAACAAACACAGTACTTGTTGATAAGGGCATCAATAAATGTCTCAAACATATTAATGCAACAGCAAAAGGAAAAAAGGCAAAGTTACCAAGCATGTGAGTCTTCCTAGAGGTAGGAAGGTCAGATGAGGATGGAAGGAAACAGGAATACCTGATCAAATTCCGAAGGATGAGATGTGAAGGTCTTATATCTATGAGTACTTAGAATCTGAGACAGTACAACTGGCACGCGTACCTTGCCAAAACTCCCAAATGCATATGTTTATTTATTAGATGGATAAATGTATGAAGATTTTGAGAAATGCATACTTTATAGCTGATATATTTGGGATAGTAGTGTCTTAAAAATACCACCCAAGCCAGAGGTACATGCTCAAGTTTCAGTGGTACCTGTAATAGCCTCTCTGATGACTTGCTTCTTCATTTCTGATAATATGCCTTTAAAAACAATGTCCTTTAGGGTTCAATGGACCATGAAATAGTCTCTGCAGAAGTACCCCTGATGCCAGCATGGAGACACACATTCATTCTGGCTGTCAGCAATAAGAACTTGGAAGAAATGAAGCACATTTATTATGTACTGATATATTCTGACTAGATAATCCTTTTTAGTTGGGGGCACTATAAAAGCAAGTGCAGATTACTGTTGGGAAAATAGTAAAAAATAAAATTCGGTTGAGCTGCAATAGTCTTGCTTCCAATTTCACAGCTGGATAATTTTCTTTATAAACTTCTATTAAAAAGTTTTGCTGGCAATGAGTATATTATTAAATAAACAGCTTATAGTATAGTAAAGTTAGATGAATGAATGGATCTCCAAAATTGCAGTGTTCTATATTTTCAAGATATAATCGTTCTAAGTGTTATATGTTGAGTGGTTCAATTAAGTAACTTGATAAAGATTGGTATTATTATTATATTAAAAAGCAGTTATAGTTTAAGTTTCATAACCCTTTTATTTTTAGGAAATATTAAGTAAGCAAGTTTGTGTTTACAACTGTGGAAAAAATCAATTCTAAATACTGAATTTTCAATATTCTTGAATATTAAAACAATACTAAGTATTAAAATATTTAGTATTTAACTACAGTCTTAAGAGATGGTGGTACTGGATATGGTGGTGGCTACTTGTAATCCCAGTGGCTCAGGAGGCTGAGGAAGGAGGATTGCCAAGATGAAAGTCAGTCTCAGCAACTTACAAAGGCCCTAAATAATTTAATGAGTCCCTGTCTCAAAATAAAAAATAAAAGGGCTGGGGATGTGGTTCAGTCGTTAAGCATTCCTGCATTCAATTCCCGGTACAAAAAATAAGGAAAAAAAAAAGAGAAAAGGTAGCAAATATTCTTAGAACACGAATAATAGAGAACTAGAGAAACTTTTCTGGACTATAGAAATTTTAAAACAAGTAGAGCAACAGACCATTCTGATTGCCATCATTCAAAGGAAGCAGACACATTTATTTGCATTTTGTATTATTAAATGTCTTCTAGACGTTTATCTGAACAGTTATCTTTTAAATAGAATCTTACTTCCTTGCAAATGATTTTATTGGATCCAATGTTTTCCGTTATTTCTGTGATTTCAAACCCTTTGGAAACTCATCCTGGACTACATCTATTCCAGTCATGACCTAAATAACAAAGGAATGGTACCTAGGCGTTCTGATCTGAAGTAAGTTAGGAGATTTATAATGAATGCTTCTGCTATTTTCATAGCAACAATCTCAACTCACAATAGGGTCAACTCACCCTGATCCTGGTACATTGGATTTGGGCAGCTATGGTGGCATTAAAGTACACATCAAAATGTTTTAGCAGTTACAGTCAATAGGAAACTGATCTATAAGCAAAAGGGCATCTTTGTCTGGTTGCTTCTTTATTGGTTATGGCATCATGGGAAAAAGGATAAATTTTTAACCAACAGTGGAATGTAAGCTTGGATAGTCCCGTTTGGAATTGATACTATATGATGCATTTAGCATTTACTTTGAAGACTTCAGACTATACCTCAAAAAAATTCCTCAAAGAAGCTCATGTGGAGAGTCAAATATCTAGCTGTAATCAGTCTCTCCAGCATTGATTTATTTCACAAATGGCTAATGCTTTCCCTAGTTAGTCTCAGTGAAGCCCAACAGCCTACACTAACTCACTTGCTATCATTTTAATGAACACATACAACAATTAATCCTATATATATTAAAATCTTGAAACTAACGAATGTGTTCAAATGAAAGTAAATCTATATAACTACCTCTTTATTCTCATGTGTGTGTATGGGTAGAGCTTACTGCATGTTCATTATGCAAATCCCAGCCATTACAGAAATATATTCCATATTCTATCAAACCTAAGATGATACAGCTGTTATTTATCTACCACTATAAATTTTTAATTAAGCAATAATATAATTCATATGTAAAAATTGAATTTTATGCTTTTGGAAAGAGATTTTTACAATGTATTTATACAGGTGATTTTTTAAAAATCACATCAGAACAGTTACAGGAAGGAAACAAGATGCCACAGTTACTCATTTTAGTTACCCCGCAAGTGAAAAAAGTTGCGGCAGCAAAGGAGAAACTATATTTTAAAGACAAAGAGAATAAGAGCTCCAGGAAACAAGATGGAGGTGACAGGAAAGCTGACAGGTAACTCAGAGAAAAGGGTAAGCGATGCACAAACTCAGGCTCCGAGGCTGGGAGAACCCAGCATCTGAAACAGAGGGAAGAGAATGAATGGATGGGCATCCCTGGCTGCATCCCTGTTCTTATAAGCTTCAAATCCAGCACAGGGATGAGGCCTCAAAGCGATTTCTCCTGCGTGGCAAAATGCCTTTAGAGACAAAATTCATTGCTTTGTTCTGGAAACTGTGGGTGCTATAGCCAAGGGCCATCTTGAGAAAGGCTTTATTCCAGGAAGTAATCTTCTCTAAAACTCAGAAAATACATAATCGCCATGGTCCAGGGGCCCTGGAAACATTCCACTGTGGTGACAGGGTGGGAGGTCACCATTACTAACAGTTGTGAAGGATGGGAGAGTCTGTCCCAAATGCACCGAGAAGCTTAAGCAGTGAGTTGCACAGGATTTGGAGGACGTGGTGGCTGGCTTTCCTCCATGATGAGGAGCAAGACCAGGATGTGGATTCTCTTGGGGGCTGGGTATGAGAGCACCCTGACTGAAGCTGGTAGATCCCACTCGGTTCCTGCAGCTCCCCATCCCCAGCACGGATCTCATTGGTTCAGCCACTTTCTTCGTGCTCAGAGGCATTCAGAGGCCTCTAGGAGATGTTTGCCACATCCTTAGGCACACTGACAAGTTATTTTGGAGTGAATGGGAGCCCACCAGTATGGTCCAGAGGTTCAACTGGTATGAAAGACTTAGCAGCAGCTCAGACTGTCTCCACATCCCAGTGAGCACATGGAGAAGCCCAAAACCTCTGGAGTGAAGAGGGTCCTGCTGTGACACCATTGCTTTATCTGTGCAGGTGGGTGAGATGGGGTAGAATTCAGGCAGCATGTTGTCCTAAATGGGTTCACCAGAGCTGAGAGGGAACATATCTGATTACAGCTGCTTCCCCCAACCCTCATATCAGATCCCAAAATTAGAGGGCCTGGAAACACGTGTCTATAACATAGTGGGAAAGAGGAATTTTGATTCTTTTTTATTTCTTTTCTTTTTCCCTCATCACTTTTTCCTCTAATGTTAGTATTTTTAAAATTTCTTTATTGGATTTTTTCTTCTTCTCTCTTCTTTTTTTTTTTTTAAATCTCCATTTCTTTAATTTTTCTTTTCTTTTTAATTTTTCTTTCCCCTTTTTATTATTATTAATTTTACTGTTATTAACATTTAACATTTTAGTGTGTTTTACATTTTATTTGTCCTTTCCTTTTCTAATCATTGGTGTTGTAGATAATGTTGTTTTTAATAGGCTTCTATTGTGCCTTATCTGATTTGTTATTTTGTTGTTACTGTTGGTAGTGTTCTCTACCCAGAGCGGTTTGGGAAACAAGCCCAGAATTTTGAGCGCATTGGGTAGATGCTTAGCTACTGAGCTACAACCACAATCTAGCTGAGAAAAACTGTACCTTACTCTAGCAATGACTCAGTTTTGCTCAAATTTTGATGGATATTTCAATTCCAAAAAATAGAAAATAAGATAAAAACATATCCACTTTATTACCATACCTCAAGTAAGCACAACAAAGGATCTTGAAGACCCACTACTGGACAAAGAGAGAGATAAAACACAAGTTTTGTGACCACTGAACCCAGGAGGGGCCCCTGCATAGGTGTCTCTCTCACTTTTTCAAACACTACAGTGCTGACAAATCTAGAGAAGTAACTACAGAGGTTGAACCCAATATACACTGCTGTATTCAATGTACCTGCCTGAATTACTACAGGGTCTCTCATACTGAGAAAGTGGGTCCCTCAGATTCCATCACAGAATGAACAGTGTCAAAATCTTCTCTCGAAGCACAGCCAAAAAAGTCATACAAAAACTACAATATTATGTACATTTGGCACTAAACTCATCAGTACACAACAAACCAACATCCCAGTACCCATGTCAAAAGAAGTCTTCTAACTAATGAGACACTCACTTAAAAGTATAAGTGTTTCGCCCAAAAGATGTGCAAATCTTAACACAGAAATGCAGGAAACATGAAAAATCAGGGCAACATGATTCCTCCAGAAGTTCATAGCTCTTTACTCACTAAAATCAAAGATACCTAAGTGAATGAAATGCTGAACAAAAAATTCAAAAGACTGATTATTTAAATGAAATGTGAATTCAGAGGGAATACAAATAAAAAGATAAAGGAAGTATAGAAGTCAGTATAGTATATAAAAAGCAAGTAAATGAGATGGAGATTCTGAAAAAGAAAAAAAATGAAAATTACAATAAGTGAAATTAAAAAATGAGTTGAATGATTTGCTAGTAGAACTAGATCAATGGAAGAAAGAATATTAAAGCTTAAAAACAACATAAAAAATTATCACATTTAGACAGAAATAAAGGGGGAAAAAGGATGCACATGATAAGAACATACATGATCTCTAGGACAACATTAAAAGACCAAACATTCAACTATAATTATAGGGTTACAGGATGAAATATAGCTATAGGTTAAAGTCATAGAAAACCTATTCAGTGAAATAATGGCAGATAATTTTCAAAATCTTGAGAGTGATATGGGCATTCAGGTACTGGAGGTATGTATAATCCCAAATAGATATGACCAGAAAAGAATTTTCACATATTATAATTAAAATGCCAAAATTACAGAACAAAGAAACAAACCAAAACTTCATGAGAAAAGTGCCAGGTCATTTATAGTGGCAAATCCCTCAGAATAACAGCAGATTTCTCAATGGAAACTCTAAAGGCCAGGAGGACATGGAATGACATATTTCAAACTATGAAAGAAAATAACTGTCAACTTAGATTACTATACCCCAGAAAGTTATTGCAAATGATTGTATTTTGAGAGCATAACCTAATCAGTACATTAATTCATTTGAATGGATTAACTGAGTGGTAATTGTAGGAAGGTAGAGTGTGGCTGGAGAAGTGGATCATTGGAGGCAAGCCTTTGGGGTATATGTTATCTCTGTGGTGAGGGCATGTGTCTCTCTCTCTTTCTCCATTCTGGTGACCATGTCCTGATTTTTTTCCTCCTCCACATCCTTCTGCTATCATGGTCTACCTCAACTCAGGCACAACACAGGAGTCAGCCATCTATGAACTGAGACCTCTGAAAGCAAGTCTCGAATAAACTTTCTCTAAAATTATTCTTGCCAGGTCTTTTGATTCCACTATTGAAAAAATCGACTAAAACAGCAGTTGAGACTGAGAAGAGGGATCATTGCTGTGAATAATTTGACCATATTGTTCAGAAACTTTTGTAGATTTTGGAATTTGTGGAAGGAATTTTGAGAAGTTTAGATAAGCAAGCTAGAAAAACTTTGGATTGACCTAAAGAGAGGTTAATGGGCAATTCTAGTGGACACTAAGACCAGAATGCTGAAAGAACTATGGATCTTAAAGACGGTGCTCATAAGTTTTCAGAGAAGAAGGACGATTCCATTGGAAATTGAATTAGAGGTCATTTGTGTTACTTTCTGACTAAAAACTATCTATATTTTGCTCATATCCTGAGACTTTCTGTGAGACTGAATTTAAACATGATGGACTAAATAATCTGGTAGAGGAAATTTCTAGGCAGTATATTATTCAGGGAGTGGCATGGGTTTTGCTGGTAGCTTTTAGACAAGTTTATTTTGATAATAAGGAGTAGAAAGCAAAATGTAAAGATCAAAACTTGCAATTTGGCTAGAAAACTATGAGTAAAATTGGGGCTAAGGAAAATATGGCTGTTAAACAGAGTATAGTCACCAAAGAAATGGTAAATACTTTATTCAAAAATAATAGAAAAGATGGCTTGTAGGCAACTCAGGAATTGGCAAGACCACACTCATCTCAGGCTCATGGGTGTAAAAGTAAAAACTCTTTTGAGAAGAAACCAATGGGGCATTCTGTTTGCATAGGGCAGGCTAAGAATTTATTTAACCATGCTGAGTCACCCAGGCACTCAGGGGATGCTGCAGTCACGAGCCCAGAGTATTGGCTGCCACTCAGGAAGGTCACAGACCTTGGTGTCAACTATGTGGTGATGGTTCTTCAGGAGTGCAGGATGCTGGAGTTAGGGGGTCATAGAAGCAACCACTGAGATTTCAAAGGAAGTTCTGGGAGGTCAAGCAAGGTGCAGTAGGGTTGGATCCCTGTGGGCAGCCTCTGAGAGGGTGGCGCATGGATATTTGAGAAGGAAGTGAAAACTGCAGTGGAAACCCTGAGATCAAGAAATGCCAGTAATGTGAAATATCTGCACAGGAAAACTGCATTAATTGAGCAGAGACAAACCAATGGCCAGGCCATGTGGGCTGCAGACAATTGGAGAAAACATCTCTGTGCCATGTGCCCCAGATGCTGACTAGGAAACTACAGAACTTATTTGCTCAGCTAGATTTTGGTCCTGTTTTGGTCCAATCACTTGTTTCTCTATCCCAAATTCTTCCTTTTGGAATGAAATGTTTACTTTTTTTACCTTTATAAATTGATATATGCAACTTGCCTTTGATTTTTACAGGGGCTCAGGCTGAGAAATTGCCTTGAGTCTCAGAGGAGAGTTTGAACTTGTACTTTTGGGCAATGCTGTTACTGTTAAGACTGGGGAATCTTGGAAATGAACTAAAGGTATTTTGCATTATGAGATGGACATGAGTTTTGGGAGACCAGTGAAAGAATGTTTAGTTACTGGATATCCTCCAAAAGTTGTGTGTGAGAAAATATAAGAATGTTCAGAGGTGAAACAATTGAATTCCAAGATCCTTAAACTAAGTAGTGTGTTAATCCACTTGAATGGATTAACTGGATGGTAAACTAGGTAGATAGTGTGACTGGAGGGTGAGGATCATTGTGGGTGTGCCTTGGGGTATATATTTAGTTTGTGTGAGGGGATGTCTCGCTTTATCTTTGTTTCGTGGTTGCCATGACCTAAACTCCTTTTCTCCTCCACATCTTTCTGCTTCACATCAGGCACACAGCAATGGAATCAGTGGTTTTTGAACTGAGAACTCTGAAACTATGAGTCACAAATAAACTTTTGCTCCTTTAAGATTGTTCTTGTCAGGTCTTTTGGTAACAGAAAAAACTGACTAAAACAGAAATTCTATTGAAGTGAAAGAGAAATAAAATCTTCCTAAGGTTAGCATTGACTAAAAGAGTTAATGACCATCAAACCAGCATTATAGAAAGAATCCAAGAGCTAGAAGAGGAAGCAAGATAAAGATGATCACAAAAGCACTGGAAAGAATACATCTCACTAGGAAGAGTAGATGACAAAACAAGAAGTAGAAAAGAATGAAACATGATTATTTCAGTAAACCACCAAAACTGTGAGACAAATAATGGAGAATTGAAATACATTGCTCAAAATAACCAAACAAAAAACAACATAATGACAGGAGCTTGTACATATCCTTCAATAATAACTCTAAATATAAATGGTCCACATTCTCCAGTTAAAAGATGGAGATTAGATGGTTGTATTGAAAAAACAAAACTCAACTGGTTTTTGTCTACAGGAAACTCAACTCAAAGGTGCACATTGCTTGAAAGTAAGTGGAAGAAGAATGATACTCCAATCAAATGGAATCCAAAAGCAAGAAGGAGCAAGTAAATTCATATCATTTATCATAACAGACTTCATGTCAAAATCTGTTAGAAGAGGTGAAGATTACTACATATTGATAGAGGGGAAAATTCACCAAGAATATGTAATAGTTTTAAATATATATATATATATATATATATATATATATATATATATCAAATATTGGAACACTTAATTTTATAAAACAAATGCTATAGGATATAAAGTGACAGACCCTAATACAAGAATAGTGGGTGACTTTAGTGCCCCACTGTCAACAGTGAAAAGATACATTAGATAAAAAAATCAACAAAAAATACAAGTAAAATTATACTATAGATCAAGTGGATTTAATAGCCATCAACAAACTAATATATCCAAGGGCAGAAAATTGCATATACCTTCATCACCATATAGGACTTTGTCCAAAATACATCACATTTTAGGCCACAAAGCAAGCCTTAACACATACAATAAAATTAAAATAACTTCATTAATATTAAAGACCATAATGTTTTGGAACTAGAAATCATTAAGGAAAACCGCAGAAATTATACAAATGCACGGAGATTGAACAATACACTTTTGAATAGGCAGTGGGTCATTGAAGAAATCAGGGAGAAATTTTAATATTTCTGAGTCAAATGAAAATGGAAACAAAACTTGCCAGAATATGTGGGGCTCAGGAAATTATTTAAAAGAAAAAAGTTTATATATCTGAGTGTCTATGTGAGAAAACAAGAAATATCTAATTGATAACCTAATGATGCATCTCAAGGCCTTAGACAAAACAAGAACAATCAAAATCACAAATCAGTATAAGAAAAGAAATAATAAAATCATAGCAGAAAAATGAAACAAGACTAAAAGAACAATACAAAGAATCAATGAAACAGAGTTGGTTCTTCAGACAAACAAAATTGATGAATACTTAGTCAAACTAACCTAAAGACCACGACACAAGATCTAATAAATGAAATTAGGGATCAGAAAGGAAATATTACCATAAATAATATGTAAATCCAGAGGATCATTTGCAAATTTTTGAAAACACATACTGGAAAATCTAGAAAAAAAATTCAAGAAATTTCTGGACATATCTGAGTTACCAAAATTGAATTTGGAGGATATAAGAATTTAATAGCTCAATAAATAGCAATGATATTAATGTAGCAATAAAAAAAAAAAAAACTCCCAACAAAGAAAACCCCAGCTCCAGATGGATTCACTGCTCAATTTTAGCAGAGTTAAACAAGTGAACAAACACCTAGTACTGGTGCTCTTCAAAATATTGAAAAAAACATAAAGAGAAGAAACTTTTCCAAACTCATTGTACAAAGTATTACCTGGCTAGAAAAACTGATGAGGACACAACAAAAAGGAAACCAATAGATCAGTATTCTTGTTGAACATAAATAAATAAATAAAATACTTGCAATAAAATACTTGCAAATCAAGTTCAACATCACATTAGAAAAACTATATATACCATGATCAGGTTGGTTTCATTCCATAGAGGCAAAGGTGGCACCACAAAAAATAATCAAGAAGTGTAATACATCACATTAAAGTATTGAGGATGAAAATGTTATGATCATCTCCATTGATGCAGAAAACCCTGTGATCAAATCCTTCACCCTTTCATGGCAATAACCTTAATAAGTGAGGTATGGAAGGTTCATGCCTCAACATACTGAATTCTATCCACAACAAACCACAGCCAACACCAGAGTGAATGGGAAAAACTGGGAGCATTTTCTTTAAAATTAGGAACATGTCAGGGGTGTCCACTCTCAATACTCTTGCTCAATACACACTCTTGCTCAATATTGTGGACATTTTAGCCAGAGCAATCAGGCAAGGGAAAGGCCAAAAAAAAAAAAAAAAAAAAAAAAAAAAAAAAAAGATATAAATAAGAATGGAGGAAGTCAAGTTATCTCTATTTGAAGATGATATGATTCTATAACTAGAATATCCTAATGAGTCCACCAAAAATCTCTTAGAACTGATGAAAAAATTGGCAGGATACTAAATCAACATTAAAAAGCCCAGTAGTTTCTTATATATCAATATTGAACTTACCAAAAAAAAAAAAAAAAATCAGGAAAGACATCCCATTCACAAGAGCAGGGGGAAAAAAAGCCTAATCAAGGGGGTTAAAGACCTCTACAATGAAAATTCTAAAATAATGAAGAAAGAAATTGGAAAAGTCACAGGTAGATGGAAAGATGTCCCTTGTTTATGACTTGGTTTCATTCCATAGTAATGTAGTAATATATAGTAATACAGTAATATTTTTATTTTTATATTTTTAAAATGGTCATCCTACCCAAAGTGATCTATAGAGTCAATGCTCTCCCCATAAAAATACCAATAACATCCTTCACAGAGCTAGAAAACATATCCTAAAATTCATATGGAGGCACAAAAGACTCCAAAAAATAAAAGCAATCCTTAATAAAAGCAATCCTGAAAGAATAATACTGGAGGCATTACAACACCCTCATGAATATGCAGATCTATTTAAATTTCAATCAATTTATAATGGACTGGAATTTATTCATTATGGGTGATAAGTCTGCATCTCCCATATGGTGGTTTCAGTTATTTTCTTTATATTAACATTTTTTTTCCAAAAGAAAAGGGGAAAAGTACTGTAAAAATTCATATAAATCCCAAATGACAGAACTAACCAATCAAAAAGTTGGAGGTGGAACCGGGAGAGGAGCCTATGGCAGTGGTTGGGGTCTTCTGCAACATGACAGCTGCAGAGGCAGAAAAAACTGGTTTCACTATGAGGGACCCCAGGTATTGCTAAATGGTTATCACAGGATTTACTGATTACGCTTCCAGGCCACAGAGATAAGTAGTAAGTGTGTGTATTCCATGTGTTCTCAGGTCTGTTTTCCATACTTGCAATTTTATACAAATGTGAAAGGCTATTCTTCTTCTCTTTTCTTCCTAACACAGTTTACATACTCGTGTCTTCCTGGAATACTTTTGTGCTCCGTGTAATCTGACAACGCAGCCCATTTCTGTATCTAAACCAGATGAACACACCCCTTTCCTGGGTGAGCAAATTGTGATGATTTCTGCAGTTGGTTTGGCATCCTGGTGGTTCCTGTCTGGCATTTACAGTCTCTCCTGAGTGACAATTCTAGACAGAGCTTGTTCTTTTCTAGGCATGCATTATCCATACAGTGTTTAGTGATCAAAAATATGCAAACAAGCAGACATTTCCTGATGAGTATAATAGATATCAGTAGGAGTTTGCATCACAAGTTTAAAAATCTATTTTTGTTTTGTTCCTATGTTTTGATAAAACTTCCATTTTTAATGCTTATTAATGCACTTATACTTAGATTGAAATTGAAATTTATTTCTAACATTGAATCTCATTCTAATTAGTTTTACAAATAATCAGGGTACATAAAAACAAATATAATGACTCAATTATCATCCATTCCAAACCAGTTTTCACCACTGACTTTTCATCTGCTTTTATATGTATCATTTGTTTTTTTTTTTTCAATTACCCAGATTCAAAAAGTCATACTCAACATTTTATTCTCTAAGAAGCTGTCGAATCTTTGAATTCCATTTCTGCAGTGTTTCCTCTTTCCCTTCTCTTTTCTGTGACTCCAAATCAAGTACTTGGTGTCTTCACTGGGGCACATTTCAAGACATCCATCAGAAATTACATTGTCCTTAATGTGCAGATTCAAGCACCAAAGTTGGTAGAATTCCAGTGACTCTCTGGTAAATTAATGACCGATGATTTTGGAGCAGATGGCCTCCTAACTTACTCTTAATTACTTGTTGAAGTGCATTACTCCCTACCTCCGATAGACAGCAAGAGTGTTTTATTCATTGTATCTCAGATTACCCTGAACAATTTTATTTCCACAGTTTCATTCATTTTACTTTGTTTATTATTTATAGCTAGGATATTACATACAATATATTGTTTTGCAAAATTACGTTAATTCTTCAAGTCTTTCTTTTCAACTAATGTATATTTTAACTAGTACGTATTAATTATAAAAATCTATGGAATACCGTACAACATGTCAATACGGGTATTCATTGTATAAAAGTCAGATCAGAGTAATAGACATATATACTGCCTCAGCCATTTATTATCTCTTTGCATTGGGAATGTTGAAAATTCTCTTTTCTAAGCTAGTTTGATATATGGAATTAATTGTTTTCATTCATAATCTTTATTCTGTGCTATAGACTATTAGAAGTTCTTCCTTCTACCCAACTGCACACCATATCCATTAAAATCCCTTCTTTCTCCTGCTCCCCTATACTCTTCCCTGGCTCAGCAACTATTATTCTATTTTTACTCCTTTGAGATCAAATTTAGCTTTTCCACATATGAATGAGAACATGTGGTACTTATCTTTCTGTGCTGGATTATTTCATTTAATACAATATTCTCTGGTTTCATCCATGTTGCTGGAAATGACAGAAATTAATTATTTTTATGCTTTAATAACATTTCATTATGTAATATGCATTTTCTTTATGCTTCATCCATTGATGGACACTGAGTTTGATTCTGTAGCTTCACTAGTATTTGAATAAGTATTTGCAATAAGATTCTAATGCAGATAGCTCTTCAACATACTGATTTAAATTCCTTTGGTATATATCCTATAGTGGGATTGCAGAATCATACGTTAGTTCCCTTTCTAGTATTCTAAGGACCTCCATACTGTTTTCCGTAATGGCTGTGCTACTTTACATTCCCACAGTATGTAAAATTTTCCTTTCTCCACATCCTTGCTAGCATTTACTGTCTCTTTGTTGATAGCCATTTCACGTGGGGTGAAATCATATCTCATCATGGTTTTGATTTGCATTTCTCAGATGACTAATGATGTCGAGCATTCCTTCTTAAACTTATTGGTCTTTTCCATATCCTTTTTGGGTTGAGAAACGTCTGTTTGAGTCAGTTGTCTATTTTAATTGTATTATTTATTTCTATATTTATTTTGATGTTGAGTTGTATGAATTCCTCCCAAAATCTGGAAATAAATCCCGTGTCTGATTTGCAAGTACCATCTTACCTTCGAATATACTCAATCTGTTGCTTGTGTTCTTTGTCAACTTTTTTTTTAGTTTATTGTGATTTCATTTTTGCCAGTGGTTACAAAACCCTTCTTAAATGGGATCGGGGCAAATCTGTCCTCTGCAAGACTCTGTCTTAAGATGGCAACTGTACGTGATTGTCACTCCTCTGTCCTGTTTCCTCTGCTCCTTTACTGGGTATCACTGGGAGCACTTCCTTAATAAATTATTGCACCCAAATAAATGTTCGTGTCAGGGTCTTCTGGAGAATCTGACCTGGAACTGTTCATAGAAACAGTCTGAGTGTCTTCAGTTGTTGCTGGCTTCCTCTGACTACACATAACTAGGGGGTTAGGTCAAATTGCTTGTTTCCAAGTATCAAATGCCGAATACTACTTCTCTGGTTTCTGATCAGGTTCTAAAATACAGTTGCTTTGTGCTGAAATTTAAAACCCTATGGATGTGTACTAGGGTCTGCTGAAGGAGAGAAGGTTAAAATTTATCATTTATGTTTGTGATGACTGAGAGTAGACATGAATCCCACGTAAGCATATTGTTATAATGACTCTGATGGAATTGGCTGTAGTTTGTGCCCCTGGCTGGAAGAGTTTGAACTCCCTTGGGCTATTAGAGTCTGGAATTTGATTAGTGTTGGCGCCGTTTAGTCCCTTATCAGCTATTTCTATAACACATCAATTCTGTGTCACTCAGCAGTGCCTTTGCAGGAAAATAATTCTGACAATCTGGTCTATTTTAAATTTATCAAATAATTGTATGCAGCCTAGTCTTCGTAGATTTGCCACTAAAATGCTTCATATTTTCTTCTTGACAAGCTTCATCTCACTTTCTGTTAAGTTGTGATAAGCAGCCAGTGTCTGGCTAAGAGGCCACGTAGAGAAGGCTTTATATCCAGTTCTGAAGGTTCTATCAAAATTCCCACAATAAAGGATGAGGTTTGTAGGGGATGTGTAAACTCTATCATTCTCAGAGATTGTATGGATAGTACTAAATCAGCCTTTATCATTTTTATAGCATTGTTTCTTGAAATCAAGTCTTTCTGCTATATTTCTCCTTACAGTTCTTACTGTCTTTCATAAAATGGCTGACTATAAGGCATTTATACAACATCAGAGAGCCGTCATTCTAGGCTTCCTGTCCTGTCAGTTCCTTGTGTTACATTAGGCATTCACAGCCTTTGTTTGCCCACAGGGTTATTTTGTAGCATATTTCATGCAGAATGACAGTTATTAAGAATAGGTTTTGTCTGCTTTTGTTGTTGTTTTTATTCCCCGATGACTGGACTTCCATTTTACTGTTGGAGATTATCTTTACTTTCAAGAGGGATTCTAGTCCAGCTTAGAAATTAGCATTTGAACTACAAGAGTCAACTACATGGATCAAAACTTTTGTTTTTTTTTATGAGTACAAAATGTACTAAAACAGAACACATTTATTTGCAAATCAGTACACAGCACAGAATCACCAAGTTCCAGCCTCAGCCATACCAACACCATTAGTCCTGGAACTTCCCCAACTTCTGGGGCCTACACTCATTCCCTCCTAGTTGCTCTCCTGTCATATGGAGCACTTGAACATTGTGTCCTGGTTCTCTGTTCTACTCAACTTCTCAAGAGACTATGCCTACCCACTCTTCCCTAGTAACCCAGGCATTTCTGCCTAACTCCTATGAAATTCTGAAAAATGCATTTTTTTCCCACATAATCAGATTCCAATTCACTGTAGTATGTTACCTACTGGAAGATATGCATGAATAGCTTGGTATTGCTATGATTTGTCCTCCAAAAATTTCATATGCTACATGCTCAGTCACCAGAGTGCTCATAATTAGGAGCTGGAATCCTTAAGAGGTGAAGCCAAGTGGAAGGTGATTACATCATGGGGGTGCCATCTCTTGAGTGGATAGATGCTGGTCTCAGAAAGTGGGTTGAATCTCGCTGGAGTGAGTGTCTTCTCACAAGAGCAGGTTGTTACAGAACAAGGCTATCTCACATGACCAATGCCTTCTGCTTGTGACAGTTTCTCTATCTGCTTCTCCTCCACCTTAGGGTCATCTAAGAGGACTTTACCAGAATATTGGTTTCATGTGGGTTAGGATCTTCCAGCAAGCAGAACTGTAGTCAAATAAACTTCTTTATTTATAAAGTAAGCAGCTTCAGGAATGTTGTTATAGAAACAGTAAACAGAATAACATATGTATGGCAGCACAAGTTAAGCAGGATTTCCTTATCAGGGGTAGAGAAGCTCAGATAGGGCCTTCTGAGAGATTATTTTTGAACCAGTACTAAACTAATGAGGAGGACTTAGGGGAGCTATCCTGTAATGGCTGGTATTAGGGAGTATTCCATAATTAAAAAAATAAATCTTTCTGTGAGTAAAATGCCTTTAAGAATTTAACTCATTAACTTAGACTGATTTCCATAAGAAACTTTCTGAACTGGAGATTTCCTGAGAGATGTTTTTTGGGGAAAGTTCTCAGGAGCAGCACCACTGAAGAGCAAAAGGAAGCAGGATTGGGCGGGGGAAGAGTTGAGCTTTGTGTGTGGTGACATTGAAATGGAAGCCTCGGGAGATCTGACTGCTGGAGCTGGATGGGCCTTCAGCGTTGGGCTCATTTGAGCAAGTGAGCCGCCATGTTCCCCTGCTATTAACAAGGGTTGCCCCTGAAGAGAGCATAACATAGGACAGTTCCTCTCCTGAGGTCAATGAGCAGAGCAGGCTAGAGCACAGTGACTACCGCACTCACGGTGGATTGCAGGTACTCTTTGCTACCAGCTCTGACAGTGGATGCCAGCCGTCCATCTTCTGCTCTGACTAGGGAAAATCTACATGTAAGGTAACTATTTCCTCCTAACTGTATTAGTAGAATTGATGGTCCGTTTTATTAATCACTAGAAAAATAATCATTTCTAGAGAAGCTTTTCTGAGATGCATATTTGTAAATAACACTTTATCACTTTCTTAAAAAACAAGTAAGAAAAAAGACATCATGTGCTCTTTGGCCTGGTTAACAATGTTTGATAGTTTATGTCAACTGGCTGAAGAAATTTTTCCATCTGACTAAGTGTATTTAGGTTTAATCTTGTAGTGGCATAAAAATTGTTTAGATTATTTATTTGGGATAAAGTGTGATATGGGGTTGAATTTGTAATAGATTCAGCCCATTTGAGAAATTTCAAATGCTAAATATTGCTTTTTCAATATGTGCACTATATTTAGCATAGTAAAGTCAGAGATCTAAAATTATACATAGACCTCTAATGGAATTATTAGAGATATGGCACTATCAGAAGTTAATATTTCTAAAAGTCATGTATCACCACTTAATTTTTTTATATCGCTACACAGGATATTGCTTTACATTACATTACAGATTTTATGGTGTAGTGATTGCAGTAATTAAACTTGTTGAAGCTTGACATAGTATAGAGTGTGAATAAACATAGTCTTGTCATCTTTATCATATGAAAGATGCATACAGAGTCTTCATTTTTTGAAAACTGATACCAGGAATGTTATTTTAAAAAGTGTATTTTGAGAGACAGAAAAAGTCTAAGGCAGTGAACAAGTTGTGTTGGAGTGGAAAAGTAATTATTCACCAAAATTTGTACTGCATCTCACCACATAAATGAAGTTAGCGAGAGGGCTAAGGTGAGTATCAGTCAGACATTTGATTAAATAGAAAAGTAACACACTGGCAAAATGCAGCACTCACCCATGATAACCAAGAATGGACAGGCAGGTTTTCAATGTGGTAAAGGGCACCAAATGAAAAGCTACATCAAAAATCATACTGAACAGCTATATTTTATAATTTACTCAAGATTAGAAACAAGAAAAGGATGGCCATTCTCTTCTCTTCTAGTTAACAATGCTTTGAAAGTCCCAGTCAGGGCAATAATGCAAGAAAATTAAATAAGGAAAAAGGAAGTAACTTAAATTAGTAACTGGATTTCGAACGGGGGCAGAGATGGCGTGATCCATATACAGAAACAAAACAAATCTTTGTATTTTTGGAACCTAGCATTAGGAAATAAATTTTAAAATTATCACTCACTGCTCACTAATAAACAAAAAAATTCCTAAACTTAATGAAAGACATAAAAAAAAAAAAAAAAAACAAAAAAAAACTCTACCCTGAACACTACAGAATGATTCAGAGAGTAGAGGACATTCAAACAAATTGGTTGGCAATACCAGGCTTAGGGACTTGAAGATCCAATGCTGTTAAGATGTCCTTTCTTCTTATGTTAGTTTTCTAAAGCTGACAGAACAAAGTGCCATGAACCAGGCGGACTAAACAACACAAATTTATGGTCTCACAGAGTAGGAAGCTGGCAGTTGAGGTCAAGGCAGCACATAGCCGACTCCTCTGTCAGCTGCTAGGGGTACCCTGTCCCGGGCCATCCTCCTGGACTCTGCTTGTTTGCTTGAAATCTTCTGTATTCTTTGGTTTGCACACACAGGACTCTAATTTGTATGTCAGCATATGTTTTAGTCAGTTTTTTGCTGCTGCGATGGAAGGAACTGACCAGAACAACTGTAGAAGAGGGAAAGTTTACACAAGCGTTCATGGGTTTCAGAGGTCTCAATCCACAGACAACAGGCTCCATTCCTTGGGGCTCGAGATGATCCAGAACATCATGGCAGAAGAGTGTGGCAGAGGGAAGCAGCTCACGTAATGATTAGAAAGCAGAGAGACAGACTCCACTCTCCAGATATGAATATATACCCCACAGCCAGGCCCCCAATGAACCATTTCCTCAAGCCACCCCACCTGCCTCCAGTTATCACTCAGTTAATCCCATCAGGGATTAATTCAACTATTGAATCAAAGCCAAAACCCAATCATTTTTCCTCCAAACCTTGCTTTGTCTCACATGTGAGCTTCTGGGGGTTACCACATCTAAACCAAAACAACATACATAGTGTTCTCCTGTGTGTCTGTGTGGAAAGTCCTCCTTTTATAAAGACACCAATCTTATTGAATTAGCATCTCCTTTTGTGCCAATACGACCTCCTTTTACATAATTGCATCTGCAGTGAGCCAAGTTGCAAATAAGATCATATTCTTGAGAAACTGGAGGTTAGGACACCAAGATATGAATTTGGAGGGTGTATAAAATTCAATACATTACACTCTTCAAATTTATTTATGTTTTCAATACAGTCTAAATAGGAATTTCCAGTAGGGTTTTCTTTTCTTACAGAAATTAATAATGATTCTAAAACTTATATGGATATTCTAAGAATGTAGAATATCCAAACTCTTTAAAAGAAAGCAGCTATTGGAAGACTAAACAGCTTGACTTCAAGATAATATAAATCTACCATTCTGAAAACCTTTTTTTTGTTGGCTTAATTTTAGAGAAACAAAATAAATGATCCAGAAAGGGTCCATACATTTAACTTTTTATAAAGTTGCTAAGGTAATTAAATTGAGAAATGATGTTTTTCCTATATATTGTGCTGAAACCACTAGGAAAAAGTTTGCAATAATATATTTGTAAACACCTACCTCAAACCGTAGATAAAAATGATTTTTTGAAACATAGACCTAAACATAAAGGTTAAATTAAGAAGTATCTAGAAGAAAACAGTTCCATAGCTGAGAAAGGAAACATTTAAAGATATATAAAGCACTAAGAGTAGGAGTCAATAGTGCATTTGCCATGTACACACCCTACACACAAAGGGAATGAAAAGAATAACCTCATAATTTAAAATTTCTGATTTTAAAAAGACAATGATAATATAAGGGCAAGAGATGCCAACAAGCTGCCCACCCTGAAAAGTCTCTTGGTCCTTATGGGACTGAGAATGCCCTTCCCAGCAGGAGACCCCAGATGGGTGACCTGGGGAAGACCCTTCCATTGCTGAAGGTATGGCATATGTGGAAGCACCCGTGACATAAAACAAACTGAAAGACCAAAAGTAATGACCAAAAGTCTCTGAAAAATAAATCAATGGAATCAAGGCCTATAAAATAGATCAGTAAAAGTGGATATTAAACAAAGATAGTCACTGCCTGAAAAAAAAAAAAAATTGAAGAGACTAAGTCTCTTCCAACGTAACAGACAGCATGTTTGATATGCATGCAAGCATTGTCCTTCATGCGAAGAATCAGAAAATGCATTCAAATGGAAATCAGCGGAGATTATCTGACTAGTACTTTAAGGTGGTAACCATAAAAATACTCAAAAATCATTAGAAAATGTACTTAAAGATATAATTCTTCAACATTGAAACAAGTTGTAAAAAAAAATAAAATGTGGCTGCTATTACTAAAACATATAAAAACAAGAAAAATGACTCAATGGATTCAATAGTGCAGAGGCATAATAGAGCAAGATTCAGTGAAAATTTTTCTCATCTAAGTACTGAGACACACTATCCTGGAAAAAAAAAATGAGCAGAGCTTCAAGAACTTGTAGACTAATAAAAAAAAAAAAATCAGCATTAATATCATTTTACTCCAGAAGGAAAGTAACAGAAATAGTATTCATTGAAATTTCTTGAAAGATACTACTTGCTTGTGGATTGAAGAAGGTGAGTTACCCTGGAGAGAAGGTAAGCTAAATAACATATCAATATGCAGCTTAATTAAACTTTTAGGAAATTAAAGCTGAAAAAAAATTGTAGCCAAAAAGAAATAGTGTATTACTCACTGGAAAGTACCAGTATGAATGATGGATTTCTCATCTGAAACCAAGAATCCCAGAACAATGTGGCACATCGCTTTTCCTTGGACATTTTTTCAAGTATCAAAGGAAATGAACAGTGAACTTGTGAATTCTATACCAAATGAACACATGAAAAACTACTTCACATCATTAGATTCGAGAGCAAAAAATTCAAAGCACAGAGAAATTACATTTTATACCCAGCATAATTGACAAAAATAAATAGGACTGACAAGAAAAGAGTGTTGTTAGAGGATATTAAATATTTCTAAAATATCAGTGGAAAGGTAAAATCGTGTGACCACTTCTATTAAATTCATTTCTAAGTATTTCATTGTTTTGATGCCATTGTTAATGGGTTTGCTTTCTTCATTTTATTTTTGGATTCTTCAGTGCTAGCAAATAGAAATCCAACTGAATTTTTATGTTCCGACACATTTTATGGATTATGATTAGTCTGATACAAAACAATAAAGATAGTACAAAATAAATCAGAATGATTTCTCTCATAAACTCTGATGCAAAGACCATCAACAAAATGTTACTATACCAAATCCAATAACTATAAAAACAATTATAAACCATGGTCAAGTTATATGCAAGGCTGCTTCAACATTCAAGAAGCAATCGATGTAATCTACCATAAAACAATGAAAAAGTGTATGTTAATATAATTGTTATAAAAAAGCAGTCGATGAAAGCCAAAACTCATTCATGATGAAAAATACCAATAAGTTAGAAATAGGGAAAAATTGCCAATACTTGATTAGAAATATCAAAAAATATGATATAACAATATACTTAATTGTGAATATAATAGAATGTGTTTCTCAATAAAAATGCAATATGAAAACATGTATGTCTATTCTCACCACTTTTTTTTAGCATATTATTGGAAATCCTTGTGTCTGCATTGAGACTTCAAGAAGTGAAAAGAATACCAATTTAAACAAAAGAAATAGAATTTAACCACTTTGCAGACAGCATGAGTGTCCACATATTCTATGTGGTTAAAGTATACATGCAGAATATAAAACTGAAACCATAATACCATTTACAATCAGTTGAAACATAAGAAGGGGATCTTTCTGGTGATGAAAATGTTAGGTATCTCGAGTATGAATGTCTTATGTTGTTCTAGAAATTTGGAAGATTTTTATGATAGACTTTTTCTGTATTACTTCATATAATCACACAGTGATTCCACAATCATATTCATAAAAATTTCAAGTAGAAAGAACACTGGTAAGAAAATGCATAAGTGATGCCTAGACTGTGATAAAACATTTACAGTAATTTATATTTGGGAATGAACTCTTCCAACATAAGAAGTTATGATGATTTCATTATATATTGATGAATGATTTTGTTAAATAAGTTTACATTATTGAACAGATTTTTCATTAAAGAATATAGACAAGTGGTCTCAGGCCATTGACAAGCAGGAAACAGAGAGAGGCTAAGCTCAGCTCACCAGGGACAAATATATACCCTAACATCACACCTCCAATGATCTACCTTCTCCAGACCCACCTCTTCCAACCACAAACTACCTTCCTACAGTTACTATCCAGTTAATCCATTCAAGTGGATTAACATATGGTTAGGTTAAGGCTTTCATAACCCAATCATTTCACCTCTAAAATTTCTTGCATTGTCTCAGACATGAGCTTTTGGGGGACACCTCACATCTAAACCATAAAGGTCAGTCACAACAGAGTACATAAGAATAGGTGAAATTGAGCTCTGGTAACAAGCCACATCATGATTTGCCAGGGGTTCTGTAGAAAGCTTGGACAGAAAAGTGGGTAAGGAAATTTTCTAGGGACTTGGAAATATTCTATAATTTGATTATGATGGTGACTGCATTGATGGATAGTATATGACTATCATTTTGATAATTTTCAAATAATACATTTAATATTTAATTCAGAATTTAAAGCAAGTATGAACTTATATGCTCATAAAGTTGATTAGAACTAAAGTGCAGCAATACAATAAAATAACATTTTAGGAAAGAGGTAAATATTTACAGAGTGATAATATACAATTCTATTATCATTGTTTATTCATTGGGCCAGTGCACAATGTTTCAGGATCAAAGCTTTTTATAATTATTGTCACCATTGTGAGCCTACAATATTCCCAAATTTACTTTTTCTTTTATGACTTGTCTGGCCTTTCAGTGCACTGGCTGCAGTGCAATGGTGCAGTGGTGATCAATAAGGAGCTCTTTGTCTACAAAGAGTGTCACTGCTTTGCCACAGCTCATACTGTAAATTCAGCAGCGCCATTTCTCTGCAACCCATGTCCCTGAAGCTTACGTGGTGACGAATGATCTTTGCACTGTCATGGCAAGTTCAAGTAGCTTTCTTGAGTGGAGTTTTTTGCTCCTCAGAATTAAAGGTTCTAATCAACCCAGCTCCATCTTGGAAACCCATTTTCTTTTTCTTAAATTTGCCTAGTTGAGTCATGTGTCCTCTTTAAACTTTTAAACTCGTTTTTAAAAACCTAAAATTTTATGAACCAAAGAAATTCTAATTGAGCATGTTTTCAAATAATGAATTTTCTGCAAATATAGATTTTCGCATATAACTTATCATGCATTTTCTTAGGAATCATAAAATACCTAAAAAGCCTAAAATAAAATAACAAAATATTGTACATTGAATTAAAATAATTCCTTTAGCATAGTATGAATCACATTCTCTTATGACATTATTTTCCATAACTCAAAGTTGACACATTTCAGTGAAGAGCTCTGACTACCTTCCTTATTTGCTCTGCTGATTTTGTTGCTAAGTTTTGTTCAAACTTATCAAAGTCATTTACATTTCATTCATTTATTTTAAATTGATTAAAAATTTTAACTGACACATGATAATTCTAGATTTAATGGGTAGAGTGTGATTCTTTGATAACTGATTTCCATCTTTTTAAACACTCATCATTTTTTTTGTATTGGAAAACTCTAAACCCCTCTATTCTGGAGACATTTTAGCCTGATGCAATTTCATATGTATGATTTTACTTTTGTTTCTTATGCTTTAGGTGTCATTTTCAGAAATATAATTGCCTATACTGCTTCCCTTATGTGGGAAATACTAATCTGAATTAGCTGAGAAAAGATTGTCTTCATCTAATAGTACTTAACCAATATAAATTAAACATATGATTAAAAATTGAGGTGTCTATCTATTAAGCATTCTGTAAGATGTTGGATGATTCTATAACTACCTGCACCTTCACCACAGAATTAGAATTTTCTGAGGTACAGTAATTTCTACTAGAAGGAAAATATATTTTGAATTCTATGTTCATTGAAATTCATAATCCATTAATTCAAAAAAATGCCTAGTGACTACCTGCTGTAGGAGAGAGTACCTGCTAGGCAGCCAGCGGGACACAGGAAAGCATCTGGTATCACCTAGTCCATACTAATTACACACATTCTCACACACAAGAATTGCATCAACTTTTAAAAAATCACACATGTGAATTTTACGCCATGGTTGACTGCATGTTTTCAGTTTATACATACTAAACAAAGTCACTGCATGACGCATTCTAAGGGGCCACAAAGGACAGGTGAGGAACTGAAATGTCAACTCTTTACTGTGACTCTATGGCTGCCATTTTTTCTATGAAGTGAGTTCTCCTTTAGTAGCTTAAACAAATGAAATGTGACACATTTTTTTAAAATTATAGTTCATTGTATTATTATATAGCTTTAGTCCGTGAATGTCGGCATACTAAGATAGTTTCTATATTTCTATTATTAAAAAAAATCAATAATTAAAGTATTCCAATACTTGTTATATATAAAATATATGTCAATGATTTAAATAAAATAATATTCATATATATTATTTTTTTAAGATTTGGTTCTTGGTCTATGAATTCTAATAGAAGAATTCTCATTAATTATTTTCGACATTTGCCTGCTTGAGAGTAACAGGGTTCTGTATATAAATAATCACAAGATGCTCGGAGATAATAATTTTCCTCGGACAGAGGTAAACTAGTTCTTGATGTATGAGAATACCTCCCTCCACCTTACTCTAAGGTCATTGTAGATTTGACTAGACTTTCTTTTACATATACAGTTTGGCCTTCCATTTTAACTGTTTTTTTTTTTTTATCCTGTTATGAAACACACACACACACACACACACACACACACACACACTCTGTAGAATCAAATGAATCTGAAAATGTGTACACAACCAATGCTTTAGGTAGTGGTGTACAGGCCTTGCAAAAACTTCAGCCTCTCCTTTGAATCTTGTAGTTTGGTAATACTTTGGGGGAACACTCTCTAAATTTCTTTTGTAAATGAGCAGAGCTTTGCACAGAAAGGTTTTTAACCCAAAATTCTCAAAAAGTAATGTTTATTTCCATGCTTAGAAAAAGGAGAAAACTTACTCTACTTGAAATGTTTCTTGAGGGCAAAAGAGGAAATAAAAATAGTTTAAGTGCACAGTGAATCCCATTTGTTAAGTCACCCATCTGTTCTACTGTCACCCAATGGGGTGTATTCTCCTTCACATTCAATTTGCCAATCATACTTGTCTCAACGTTTCAATGAAGATAAATTATAACTGTCTGTAATTAGCTAATTAGTAATTTGCTCATCCATCACCCTACTGTTGTTTTGCCCTTTCTTGTTTATTACATTACCCCCCCCCCTTTTTTTTTTTAATTTCTAAAGATGGAAAAGCACACTTGGAATGAATACCAGCCCTGAAATTCCCAAGTAAACATAAATTTCAAGTGACTTTTAGTGCTTAAAAATGTAATTTGATTTAGAAATGAGTCAGGTGGAGGCAGGAGCTTGTGAAATAAGGCCCATCTAAAGTAAAATGTAAACCTATAATCCTGAAATAGTACAAGAATAAGAGTTACAGAGACAGAGTACATTCTGGAGTTGTAAACATTGTTCTGACCCATCCATCTACTACAGGAAGACTATGGGCGAGTTAAATTGCTTCTCTAAACTTCAGCTCCATTGTCTCATCCAGGATTCTTAGATTCAAGCAATAAAACCACTTTGGTTAGTTATAAAGAGAAAAAAAAATCACTAAATTTAGAATCAGAGCATCAGACCTGGGTACTTTCTAGCAAGGACCGGAGCCTGCATCACACAACATGGTGGCGTCAATAAAAGACTACCCTGCAGATTCCCCAGGCACAGACCACACGGCTCACACGTGGGTGTTGCACATCTCCTGTCAAAACTCCACCGTGGAGTCCTCTCTAAGCTTGACACATCCTTCACCCTCAACCAGACCATTATTCCCTCCCTGGTGATCCTGCTTCTTCATACAGCTTTTCTGAATCACCGTCTTCAGCAGTTGCATTCACTGGCAGAATCAAGGTGAGGTGTCTGTGATATGTACTCAAGAAAGCTGGGAAGTGAGGTTCTTGCTGCCTCGTTGGAAATGAAGAACTTGAATATGCCCATATCTTAAAGACCAGATTGAAGAATGTTTAAAAATTCTGGATAATCACAAAATTCAATCAATATCTATACATCATTACCTCTTTAATGTCAACATACTCTCCTTTTCTGTTCAGTTTTTCAAAATTGACTGTAATAACAAAAAAGTTAGTGTTTTATCTTTTTTCTGTTCTTAAAATTTAAAGTAGAATAGTGATTTTTATTCAATTTAAGCAAACTCCCCCCCCCCAAAAAAAAAAAACCCTGCAGCATGCCCAGCACCAAGTACAAGATGCCTAGGTGATGGCCCTTCCCATTCCTCTTTAAATGTCCATCATGAGACCCTGTAAGTGATCATAAATTGTAAAGCACACTTCCAAAATTCACCATGTGTAAAATAGTGTAGAAAATGAGAAAGGAAAAAAAAAAAAAGAAAAATCAAACATGTAAAATATATAAATACATAGAGGATCAGCAAAAATGTGCTTACGATTAAGTGTGAGTCCTTGCTTCCTCAGATGATCCTGGGGCTACACTGTATATGAGATTCTTTCTCCCGATTCTATGATTTCTTTGCCATCAGTCAGAACCAGGTTTTTATTTTCCCTAGCACCATAGCCCAAACATTAATTCCATATCTCAGTGGTATGTCAGTGGTTTTGACTGTCAGTTTGCTACAGATTTCTATTAGTTTACATATAATCATTAGCATCCATGTCAGAAGATAACACTAAACGCTACAAGCAAGGTTTTAATAAGTCCAAAAGTTTATGCATTTAGTGATTCTGGGTGCTGGGTACATGTTAATGAATGAATCCCATAAAGTAAGAACTATTGAGTTATATCATCATTCACTGTAAAATGCTTCACTTGGGAGAAATATCTGGTATTCTGTGCTGGTGAAAAAACCATTTGGTCATGGATTATCTTTTTTGTAACAGCAAAGGAGGCAGAGAATGTAAAGACAAATCCAGGCAAATACCAGATCAGTAGAACAAATATCTAGAAGGAATCAAATGTAATTAACCATGCTGAATACTTGATTGGTACCTTGAAATATGTTTGCGCACCAAGGTCACAGCCTAGGTCGTTGATGCTGGCCAGGCACATACTGAGCAACGGTAGCATACGGATGATACTGATGTAGAGGGTGTCCTGATTGTAGAACTGATATAAACTCACTTCTGTTATCAGGGTCATTCTGTTTATGAGCCCAACATCAGGCAAGCACCACTGTGCTGCCCAGGGAGGCTGACCTTCACAATGACCTTTAGGATCTCTGACTGTTGAGAGATGCCCCTACGTCAGGGAAAGCTTTGGTAAGTAATTCACATGGAACAGAATATTATCATATCCTGGGTTCATTCAGAGACATTCATCTACACAAATTTCTATATAATTTTTATCACCACTCTACCAATTCCCTTATTTTCACATCAGTAAACATCTGACTAAACTATCAGTTATTGCCCCTGGGTCAGGGTAAACAATGGCTGGCACTTTGGGAAGTTACAGCTGAGGATCTCTCCTTCCCCATCTCTTTTGGGACTACTATTGGATGCTATATAGTAGTCTCCTGTCCGTATACACTGAGAAGGATGGATGGATAAATAGATGCAGAAAGATAGATAGACAGATAGATAAAGATAGATAGTGTCTCCAAACTTTAAGCTATAAAACTGCCTACATCTTCCAGTTAACTAGTTCAGTAAACCTCCTGTGAGTCCATTGAGTGAGTTAAGGAGAGGTGACAGGGAGAGAGAGAGCCATACTGGAGATTTGAGCCAAATTACCTGTGTCTTGGGGAATTGATAAAACTACTTCTATCAGATGACAAAGGATTGCACAAGCTCGATTGTGTAAGCTGTTGGATATGATAACATAAATCTCATGATAAATGACACGGATTGGTGATTATGTGTTATTTCCCAGCCAGGTGTTTGATCTCTACTGTGGCATAATAATAAGACTAATATTTTTCTCAAAAGATTGTAAATAGAGAAAGGACCTCGGCAGTGCCCCAGAAATCTGATGGTGTCCACTCTTCTCCTTCTCAGGAATTCTTCAAGCCACGTACACCTTTGTGTTTCACAGGTGTTCACATTGTATACACTGGTTTACACAGATCAAGGGGCAGATCTTTCTCCAGAACATGAGCCCTTTCGCTCTAGTCTCTCCTCAATGCTAGAAGAGAGTCAAGACCTTTATAAACTCATTACGCCACTGTGCCTTCATGTGGCACACATTGCCTTCAAAATACAGCAGATTACCAACCACTGTTCCTCTTGAAATGTGGACCTAGAGATGGAGAGTCAGTATAGCCTGGAAAAATGCAACCAGGAGCTTTCTTCCTAGTAACGAGTGGTAAGTTTCAGGTGAAATGTGTCCAATTTATAATGCAGATGAAGTAATTTGGAGGTAGAGGCACTACTTCTTTTATATTCTGTTCATTGACGTTAGGAAAAGTATAATCTAGGTCAATTCTGAGAGTTCATCTCCCAATAGGTTTTTAATGCTAATTGAAATAAAAACTAGATCTAAAGAAAAAGGAAGGGAACTGAAATTAAAGCATTCTAAGGTAAGATTTTAAAACGGTACTCCAAGATTACAATAAATGTGTTAGAGAGTGAGGGTTTGATATAGAACAGAGGACCGAAGTTCAACCTAACACCATCGAGTACTAGCAGTAAGATTCCCCATGCCTGTCTTTTAAGTTCTTCAAAACTCAACCCTCTCTATTGTGAAATGCAAATATAATAAACATTAAATGGTTCACTTATTTACATGTATTGCATAATACACTAGAAAAATGTTGAGGGTCATTATAAGCCTATTACTACTTTTGCTGTGTTTCTGCACAAATTCATAATTTTTAGTATGCAATTAGGATTTCTTCCTTTGCCTGTCCCTAATATTCCTTGTGAGTAACACGTTGGCACTTACATTGCTATGGCTGGCTAAATGTGTGATTAATGTTCTAGAAATTTCAGTCTTGCATATTCATTTATAATGCAATGATGATAAATCGTGACAAAAAACAGGAAAAGAATCGAATTAGATAAACTTTTGCTTTTAACTTTTTTTTTTTTTTGAGACTGGTACTTAGCCGAGCTGAGACATACCATGAGGCAAACCAGAAGCATTTTGAAAAGAATATCAAAACTCCTTGCTCCCAGTAGCTACGAAGGATAAAGGGGAAGAACACTTCCAAAGAACCCAGTCGCTCTCCCGGTACGCGTCTTGACATCAACCTGCATTCCTCTGTCCCACCTAAGACTATGTCAGCTTCAACTTCAACTGGATTTTAAATCTGACACACCTTCACCTGAAACTTACCATTTCAGACCAAGTCACAAAAGCGTTTGCTTGCGTTGGCCATTGGGGCCTTTTCCACCTCCTGAATGTCTAGGTGACATCTGAGGCACACATTTAAAGTGTATCATTCCATAAGTTTGGACACACATATTTAACCATGAAAGCATCACTGTGGTCAAAAGGACCAGTGAATATTCCCATTGCCTCCCAGTTTTCTCACACCTCTTTCTAACCATCCTTTCCTTCTTCCCCCAGCAAACATCGGGATCTGCTTTATATCACTATGTTCTTTTCAATTTTCAAGAATTTTCTTTACATGAAATTAGACCATATGTCGACTTTCTTTTCTGTCCAGAATGGGAGGCAGTGAACATGAATTTGACCTGCTCCACACCCTTGCCACCATTTGATGAGGTAAGGCTTCCTTAGGGCCACATGATGGGCATGTCCCGTGGAGACTGACAGTCCCAGCTCCTTCTCCAGGGCTCACTCTCACCCACAAACCTGCTTTTACACTGTGTTCAAACATTTGCCCATTTTTATATTGGGTTGTGTTGGGTGGTGAGATTTCTTAGCTTCTTAACAGAAGTATTTTGTGTGTTCTACCCGTCTGTGCTTCAGCAGATTCACACCTGGTCTTCCTGCTTTGTTTTGATCATATTCTCAAAATATTCAGTTTAAGATCACTCCTCAGCTTGAGAGCCTCAAAGCCCTCACTTTGTACTTGGAATGTAATCCATCTTCCTGTCATTCTCTAATGAGTCTTTATATCATCTGACGTCCGCCATTTCTCCTCACGTCTTTGGCCTCTGCTTCCCCCACCGCCTCCTTTCCTATACCTGGCACACCACCCTGGCTCCTGCCCCTGAGCCTTTGTCTTCTGTTCTGACTACTTAAAACTCAGCCCAGACTTTCCCTAATTATTTCTATCATTCAGGCATCTGCCTGAACAAGACATCTCCCCTGATTATTCTAAATTAGCTCCACTATACCAGTCATTCTATTTGTAGATTCAAAGTTCTTGACAAAAATGTGAAATTATTCATTTTTTTATTTTATTGATTTTTGCCTACCCCAACTAGAATATAAACTTCATAAAATGGAAGCTACTTCTGTGAGGTTTACAAAATATCTTTAATACCTTTAACTACCTAGTATGAGAGAAGCTCAATGAGCATTTCCTAAGTAAATGAAAATGAAAGACCATCTACCTAACAGTCAGTAGTGTGCTCAGTCTGGTTCACAGTAGCTCACTGAGTCAACTGTGTGCACCTCTCACCAATCTTGATTCATATACTCCACATGGTTAGCATAAAAATTTATATCACAGAAATCAGACTATGCCATAAATAAATCAATATGATTTTTGTGTTTTTTTTAATATGACAATCTTTTTAAATTTTTTTTATTTTTACAGAATTCATTTTGATTCATTGTATACAAATGGGGTACAACTTTTTGTTTCTATGGTGATGCACGATGTAGATTCACATCATTCATGTAATCATACATGTACATAGGACAATGATGTCTGTCTCATTCCACCATCTATCATACCCCTGCCCCTTCCTCTCATTTCCCTCTACATAATCTAAAGTTCCTCCATTCTTCTCTCATCCCCCACCCTGCCTCCACCATTATATATCATCATCCACTTATCAGGGAAAATATTTGGCCTTTGGTTTTTTGGGATTGGCTTATTTCACTTAGCATGATATTCTCCAGTTTCATCCAATTGCCTGCAAATGCCATAATTTTATCATTCTTTATGGCTGAGTAATATTCCATTGTATATATATACCACATTTTCTTTATCCATTCATCAATTGAAGGACATCTAGGTTGGTTCCACAATCTGGCTATTGTGAACTGAGCAGCTACGAACATTGATGTGGCTGTATCTCTGTAATATGCTGATTTTAAGTCCTTTGGGTATAGGCCAAGGAGTGGGATAGCTGGGTCAAATGGTGGTTCCATTCCAATTTTCTAAGGAGTCTCCACACTGCTTTCCAGAGTGGCTGCACTAATTTGCAGCCCCACCAGTAATGTATGAGTGTACCTTTCTCCCCACATCCTCGCCAACACCTGTTGTTGCTTGTATTCTTGATAATCGCCATTCTAATTGGGGTGAGATGGAATCTTAGGGTGGTTTTGATTTGCATTTCTCTTATTACTAGAGATGTTGAACAGTTTTCCATATGTTTGTTGATTGCTTGTAGATCTTCTTCTGTGAAGTGTCTATTCATTTCCTTAGCCCATTTGTCAATTGGATTATTTGCATTCTTGGTGTAGAGTTTTTTGAGTTCTTTATAGATTCTGGAGATTAGCGCTCTATCTGAAGTATGATTGGCAAAGATTTTCTCCCACTCTGTAGGCTCTTTCTTCACATTGCTGATAGTTTCCTTTGCTGAGAGAAAGCTTTTTAGTTTGAATCTATCCCAGTTATTAATTCTTGCTTTTATTTCTTGTGCTATGGGAGTCCTGTTGAGGAAGTCTGGTCCTAAGCCGACATGTTGAAGATTTGGACCTACTTTTTCTTCTATAAGATGCAAGGTCTCTGGTCTGATTCCAAGGTCCTTAATCCATTTTGAGTTTAGTTTCGTGCATGGTGAGAGATATGGGTTTAGTTTCATTCTGTTGCATATGGATTTCCAATTCTCCCAGCACCATTTGTTGAAGAGGCTATCTTTTCTCCATTGCATATTTTTGGCCCCTTTGTCTAGTATGAGAAAATTGTATTTATTTGGGTTTGTGTCCGTGTCCTCTATTCTGTACCATTGATCCACCTTTCTATTTTGGTACCAATACCATGATGTTTTTGTTACTATTTCTTTGTAGTAGAGTTGAAGATCTGGTATTGCGATACCCCCTGCTTCACTCTTTCTGTCAAGGATTGCTTTAGCTATTCTGGGTTTTTTATTCTTCCAGATGAATTTCATAATTGCTTGCTCTATTTCTGTAAGGTACATCATTGGGATTTTAATTGGAATTGCATTGAATCTGTATAGCACTTTTGGTAGTATGGCCATTTTGACAATATTAATTCTTCCTATCCAAGAACATGGGAGATCTTTCCATCTTCTAAGGTTTTCTTTAATTTCTTTCTTTAGTGTTCTGTAGTTCTCATTGTAGAGGTCTTTCACCTCTTTTGTGAGATTGATTCCCAAGTATTTTATTTTTTTTGAAGCTATTGTGAATGGGGTAGTTTTCCTGATTTCTCTTTCTGAAGATTCATCGCTTATGTATAAAAATGCCTTAGATTTATGTGCATTGATGTTATATCCCGCTACTTTACTGAATTCACTTATGAGATCTAAAAGTTTTCTGGTGGAATTTCCTGGTTCCTCTAAGTATACAATCATATCATCAGCAAACAGGGATAGTTTGAGTTCTTCTTTTCCTATTCGTATCCCTTTAATTTCTTTGGTCTGTCTAATTGCTCTGGCTAGAGTTTCAAGGATGATATTGAATAGAAGTGGTGAAAGAGGGCATCCCTGCCTTGTTCCAGTTTTTAGAGGGAATGCTTTCAGTTTTTCACCATTTAGAATGATATTAGCCATGGGCTTAGCGTAGATGGCCTTTACAATGTTAAGGAATGTTCCCACTATCCCTATTTTTTCTAGTGTTTTGAGCATGAAGGGGTACTATATTTTATCAAAACTTTTTCTGCATCTATTGAAATAATCATGTGATTCTTGACTTTAAGTCTATTGATATGGTGAATGACATTTATTGATTTCCTGATGTTGAACCAACCTTGCATCCCTGGGATGAAACCCACTTGATCATGGTGCACTATCTTTTTAATATGTTTTTGTATGCGATTTGCTAAAATTTTGTTGAGAATTTTTGTGTCGATGTTCATTAAGGATATTGGTCTGAAATTTTCTTTCCTCGATGTATCTCTGTCTGGTTTAGGTATCAAGGTAATATTGGCTTCATAGAATGAGTTTGGGAGGGTTCCCTCCTCTTCTATTTTATGGAATACTTTGAGAAGTATTGGAATGAGCTCTTCTTTAAAGGTTTTGTAGAACTCAGCTGAGAACCCATCTGGTCCTGGATTTTTCTTTGTTGGTAGGCTATTGATGACTTCTTCTATTTCATTACTTGAAATTGGTCTATTTAAATTGTGTATGTCCTCCTCCTTCAGTTTAGGCAATTCATATGTCTCTAGAAACCTGTTGATGTCTTCAAAATTTTCTATTTTGTTGGAGTATAGATTTTCAAAATAGCTTCTAATTATGTTTTGTATTTCAATAGTGTCTATTGTGATATTTCCTTGTTCATCCCAAATTTTAGTGATTTGGGTTTTCTCTCGTCTTCTCTTTGTTAGTGTGGCTAAAGGTTTATCAATTTTCTTTATTTTTTCGAAGAACCAACTATTTATTTTGTCAATTTTGTTTCTTTTGTTTCAATTTCGTTGATTTCAGCTCTGAGTTTAACTATTTCCTGTCTTCTACTACTTTTGGTGTTGGTCTGTTCTTTTTTTTCTAGGGCTTTGAGCTGTAGTGTTAGGTCGTTGATTTGTTGAGTTTTTATTCTTCTTTTATTAAATGCGCTCCATGAAATAAATCTTCCTCTAAGTACTGCTTTCATAGTGTCCCAGAGATTTTGATATGATGTTTCTTTGTTCTCGTTTACCTCTAAGAATTTTTAAATTTCCTTCCTAATATCTTCTGTTATCCATTCATCATATAATAGCATATTGTTTAATCTCCAGGTGTTGGAGTAGTTCCTGTTTTTTACTCTTTCATTTATTTCTAACTTCAATCCATTATGATCTGATAGAATACAAGGTAGTGTCTCTATCTTCTTGTATTTGCTGACATTAGCTTTGTGGCATAATATATGGTCTATTTTAGAGAAGGATCCATGTGTTGCTGAGAAGAAAGTGTATTCGCTCTTGGTTGGATGGTATATTCTATAAATGTCTGTTAAGTCTAAATTATTGATTGTGTTATTGAGATCTATGGTTTCTTTGTTCAATTTTTGTTTGGAAGATCTGTCCAGTGGTGAGAGAGGCATGTTAAAATCACCTAGTATTATTGTGTTATGGTCTATTTGGTTTCTAAAATTGAGAAGCATTTGTTTAACATACATGGATGAGCCACTGTTTGGGGCATAGATGTTTATGATTGTTATATCTTGCTGATTTATGCTTCCCTTAAGCAGTATGAAATGTCCTTCTTTATCCCTTCTGACTAACTTTGGCTTGAAGTCCACATTATCTGAAATGAGGATGGATACTCCAGCTTTTTTGCTGAGTCCATGTGCATGGTATGTTTTCCCCATCCTTTCACCTTTAGTCTATGGGTATCTCTTTCTATGAGGTGAGACTCTTGCAGGCAACATATTGTTGGATCTTTCTTTTTAATCCAATCTGCCAGTCTATGTCTTTTGATTGATGAATTCAGGCCATTAACATTCAGGGTTATTATTGAGATATGATTTGTATTCCCGGTCATTTGGTTCATATTTAAAATTTTATTTATTTATTTATTTCTTTTTTGACACATCTTGGTTCCTCCTTTATTTGACAGTTCCTTTAGGGTAATTCCTCCCTTTGCTGATATGCTTCTTTGTTTTTTATCTCTTCCTCACAAAATATTTTGCTGAGAATGTTCTGTAATGCTGGCTTTCTTTTTGTAAATTCTTTTAGCTTTTGTTTATCATGGAATGATTTTATTTCATCGTCAAATTTGAAGGTAAGTTTTGCTGGGTATAAGATTCTTGGTTGGCATCCATTTTCTTTCAGAGCTTGATAAATGTTGTTCCAGGCTCTTCTAGCTTTTAGGGTCTGGATTGAAAAATCTGCTGATATCCGTATTGGTTTCCCCCTGAATGTAATTTGGTTCTTTTCTCTCACAGCCTTTAAAATTCTGTCTTTTTTTGTATGTTAGGTATTTTCATTATAATGTGCCTTGGTGTGGATCTGTTGTAATTTTTTGTATTTGGAGTCCTATAAGCCTCTTGAACTTGATTTTCCATTTCATTCTTCAGATTTGGGAAATTTTCTGATATTATTTCATTGAATAGATTAGTCATTCCTTTGGTTTGTTTCTCTAAGCCTTCCTCAATCCCAATAATTCTCAAATTTGGCCTTTTCATGATATCCCATAGTTCTTGCAGATTCTGTTCATGATATCTTACCATCTTCTCTGTTTGTTCAACTTTGCTTTCGAGGTTAAATATTTTGTCTTCAATATCTGAAGTTCTGTCTTCCCGGTGTTCTATCCTATTGGTTATGCTTTCTATGGAGTTCTTAATTTGGTTTATTGTTTCCTTCATTTCAAGGATTTCTGTTTGTTTTTTTTTCAATATCTCTAACTCTTTATTAAAATGATCTTTTGCTTCCTGAATTTGCTCTGTTAACTGTCGATTGGTGCGATCATTCAATGCCTGCATTTGCTCTTTCATCTCATCGTTTGCTTCCCTAATCATTTTAATTATGTACATTCTGAACTCCCTTTCTGTCATTTCTTCTGCCATGCTGTCGTTGGATTTTATTGATGTAACATCTAGATTTGTTTGGGGCATTTTCTTCCCTTGTTTTCTCATATTGTTCGGGAATCAGTGGGTCATTAAGATATTGCAGATTTCCTCTATCGACTTATAATGTCCCTGAAGATTGCTAGTATATCCCCTCTTATCCTTCAGTAGCCTGAAGTCTTGGAGGAAGTTGATAATGCGGAGCTCCACGAAGAAGCTGCCTCTCTAGGGGTGGTGACCCTCAGGTGGCGTATATTCCCTGCTAGTGGGCAGAGATGCCTCCACTTGTTGAGCAATGGTCATCCAATGGGGAACTAGGCTGTGGGCTGAGGCAAGTCCTGTTTGTGCCTGTGTCTCTGGTTTTACCATCCCTGTGGGAAAACCTCACCCGGCAGGGAAGACTCACTCAGTGGGGATGTCTCGCTGATCAGTTCCCCTCCTAGAGGTTCCCCTCAATCTACAACTACCGCCTGGGCTGGGCTGTCTTCCTCTGCAATGTTCCCAGGGGCCCGGACCTACCTCCTGGGCCTGGGAGCCTCACCCTTTGCAGGCGAGTCTCCTTAGGCTGCCTCTCCCAGAGAATCTGCCCGCAGTCCTGGAAACTTCGCTCTGCCCTTAGGTGTGTCTCTGTGTGGCTCTTCCAACAAGAAGTCACCTAGCTCCTGGGACCCTGCTCTGCACCTAATCGCCTGGCTATGGGGCCCCTCCTCTGAGTCGCCACCTGGAGCCCCGTACAATAGCTCCGAGACCCAGAGACCCGCCGCACACCTCCTCCTCTGGACAGTGGCCGGGTTTCCGACGCAGTCACTACGAACCCAAGCAATTCACTTCGTGTCTCCTCCTCCCGCCAACCACCCGTAGCCCTAGGCAGTCACTCCAAGTCCAAGTGACCCGCCCTGTTCCTCCTCCTCCTCCTTGGGGTAGCCCCCTGGGTGTTCAGGAGCGGTGGCTCCGAGACCAAGTGATCCACCATGCTTCTCCTCCAGGTAGGCCACCGGTGTTCAGGAGCGGTAGCTTTTAGTCCAATCAACTCACCACTCGCCTCCTCCTCTGGCAACCGCCTGTGGCTCAGATGCAGTCACTCCTAGACCAAGTGACACGCCGCACTTCTCCTCTTCCTCCGGGCAACTCCCCCGGTGTTCAGGAGGGGTCGTTCTGAGTTCAAACAGCTCGCCACGCAGCTCCTCCTCTGGCAACTGCCTGTGGCTCTGATGCAGTCACTCCTAGACCAAGCGACCTGCTGCACTTCTCCTCTTCCTCCGGGCAACCCCCCGGTGTTCAGAAGCGGTTGTTCTGGGTCTAAACAGCTCTCCACGCAGCTCCTCCTCAGGCAGCCGCCCGGAGCCCCAGTGGTTGCTCCGAGTCCAAGTGCTGTGCTGAGCTGCCTCCTCTATGATGATCCCAGTTGTCCGTGTTTACCGCTCCTTGGTGTAGATCTCAGTGGGACCTCCAAATCTGATACCGCCGTTTATCGGTGACGAGTTCTGCTCCTTCTAATGTTGAAGATTGAACACTAGAGAAGCAGCCAAGGCAAGCATATGAAGCAGGTTTTATTTAAAGGTAATAATACAGACTTCTCCCGGCAGGAAGAAGGGGGCCATGGCTGATGTTCTAAAGTCCTTATATATATATCTTTAATGACTTCCATTTTGACTATCAGAGATGCTGGCTTCGATGAGGGTGATGTGGAGTTTGTCGCCAGGGGTAGACACTGTAAGGAGAGTGCTGCAGACCTGGTGGGGTTCCTGCTAGCTCCACCTTGCAGGAGGCTTTGCTCTAGGACCCCAGGTTTCCTAGCTATTTGGAGGCAGAGTTATCTTCTTTCAGCTTCATCCTGGATGCAGATGCACTCTTCCTCACTCTTTAAAAAGGCGTAACCTGGACCCCATGGCCCTGGTTCTGATCTGCCTGGTCCAGCTAACTGCGGTGACAGCTGCCCCGGAGTTCCCTCTGCTTTTCTGTCCACTCGCTATTGCCTAAAAATGGTTTGGTCTCCTTTGCATAGTTTTAGCTTTATTTTAATATTAAATTTTTCCTACCAATCTTATTTATTCTGAATTCTATAGATAATGAATTATTCATGAATTTCATTCTGCGTGTGGCACTGTCAATTTTATATACTTTGAAAATTATTAACTCAGGGGATTAAGGGTAGAATAGATGGCGCATCAGGTGGGCCACATGATGCAATGGTGTAAATTGGCAATTTAAAAGTGGGATATAGATGGATTTGCCAGTGATGAGTAGCAACGTTGTTATGTTACACTGTCACAGTTTTTAATAAGAAACTAATCTTCTCTCAGTGGAAGCAAGATAGTTCATCTGGTTGGTTACATTTTATGCTTTTCAATATCCAGGTCTTTTCTACAACTAAAAATTGGTCTAAATAAAAAGATGTAATGAAACAAATACTTTAGTTTGCATTTATTTAGCATCTTTATTTCCTTATAGTTGCTAATTTAAAAAATTGTGGAAGGATTGTATGGGAACTTAAGTCTTGGCTCCTTATCTGTCAATGACAAGAAGAAACAAGGAGAAAACAATAAATCCACTCTCAATGAACCAGGGAAAAATGAAAACCTTCCATCACTTAGTTTATATTACCAAGTGTACACTATGGTCGCTTTTTAACTGTCAACCAAAGTCATTGTAGTATGTGATGAATTTGACTAATCAGTCATTTTGAAATTACCATTGACAAATATTTTTATGAAGAACATATCAAATTGAATAAAAAGTCTCCTTTAAAAGATACTTAAAGTAGGTATATCTAGATTAAAGTATAAGTGAACTGAGAGGGATGTGGATAATATCAGAAGAAAAGAGTTTTGATACTTTTGAAAAATATTTAAAAAAAATAGGGGAGTGTATATTATTTTTTAATTGTAATTAAAGTAATTATATATGTGTGTAATGAATTAGGAAATGATGAGGAGTAGGAGGGTAAGTATGGCAAATATTTATGCCTGTAATTAAGTACTATTTCAAGTGACAAATTCTTTATAATAACTTGTAAAACTTATATAAATGCATACCTTTTACATATCACTTTATATTGATCAATGAGTTCTATTAAAAAATTGATACTCATTAAAAGACTTTATGAAAATAGAGACAAAAGGAACAAAAAGGATTCAAGTACCCATAGTCACATGAAGGATTAAAAACACAAAAGCAAGTTTTTAAATGTTCTCTTCTGCACTTCCTTTTTAGTTAGAAAAAAAATACATCCTCACTTACTTTATCTTTTACTTTAATTTGTAAGAACCAATGTAGTGCTATCTGCTTGCTCATTTCTTTCTTGATTATTTCTAGAACAAAGTAGTATGTATAAAGACATATGTGTATGTCTATATATATGTACATCATGGAATTATTGAATTACATAGCTGAGCAAAATTCTTTTTGTGTGTGGTGCTAGGAGACTCTGATATTAGTGTCCTGTTTTTATATACCAAATGATACAGAAAAATCATATATATATATATAAATTGGAAAAGTTTACAGGTTATGTGTGTATATACAACATATATATCTATACACACATTAATTAAATTTTCTTCAATTTATTTTCCCTTTCATTTCTATAGTTAGGTGGTCACTTTCTTAGACTCACTGTTACTTTTCCAGGGTCCCTAAGACTTTCTATCTAACACATCCATAGAGTACATCGAAACTCAGTGATTTTTCCAACCTGTGTGTGACACATCTGTGAACAAAACCCCGGAAGCCTGTGCTCCCGTTTCAAGTGCTAAACACTGAGATGGTTAGAGTCGGTCCTGAAGGAGGCGGGTTGCTTAAGAATATGTGACCTTGATTTCTGGTTGTGCAACCGAAGGAACCCAGGTTCGTTTAGACCAGAGCTAAGGTTCCTGTGGACCCAGAGTAGTCACATGTAGTCATGATGTCACCTGGAGTTCCTGTGAGGTTGCTCCTTCCCCTGGTACTGAGCCTGAATCCCGGCAGGGTGGCATTCATTCTCAGCCATCCCCACGTGAAGGGAGTCTGTTATCTCCTATCAAAACTCATTTTATTTTGAAATTTTATAATCAGAATTTTTAAAATCCTAGGTCTTTATCCTGGACATCGTAGATTAGTCCTAATTTTAACTAAGAAAGAAAATATGTTCTAGTCTCACTCTGGCCATTAATTAGTTTTAGATGGTAGACATATATTTAGCTTGAAAGAATGGCAATTTTCTCTTCTAGGAGGTCAGGAACTTGAGTTAGACAATGTTGAGTATTAGCTCCAGTTTTAAGTTCATGATCCTGTTTCTTTTCATTCTTTCCAATTATTTCATATATATTCAAGGAATGATGTCATCGATAAGTAGTAGTACTGTGAACATGTATTTCATTTCTCTTTTCCAACGTGGTAGTCATTGTTAGAATAGTTAAAATAACCCATGTTGATTTTAACCTTTCTCCTCAGTTCTCATCTCCCAGAAGAAATATAAACATGAAATTTTATTAATTATTTAGGCTAATGCTTATCACTACAGTATGTCTGCACAAGAAGATAAAATATGTGCTTGTAATTTTATTTCAACATCAAACTGTTGTTTTTTGTTGATGTCGAATACCAATACACATTATTTAATTTGCATTTAAGAGATACCCTACTAAGACACATAATAAGGTTTCCATTGACTTAATAATTATAAATGAAAAGATAGATGTAATTTTGGAATGGTTACTGAATTTGTGAAATATTTTTAATCCTGATAGTATAATTTTAATGACAAATACTGCTTCCCATCACTGGTGATTATTTCAGCATTTGTCATAGTATGTGTATCCGCTGATGTAGTGTCATATCCTGGTGATTTTCTTTCAGTTACATGTGATAATAGTTTTATGTAGAGCGTATTGACAGCACAGTTACTCTCCAGTGTTTCAACACTTCTTTAATTTCCAGTAAAAAAAACAAAAAACAAAAAACAAAAAACAAAAACAAAAATGAAAACAAGGGAATTCCACAATTATGGCATTCCTATTATTGAGATTTATGTCTTCAATGTAAAAGATCCAAAGAGAGACAGAACAATGGGGTAAAGTCAGCCTCACAATTTCCTGGCAGCAGAGCCTTGCTGGGTAAGCACCTAGCCTTTGGAATTGGATGATAAAGTCCTAAATCAGTCTTAACCTCTTACATACTATGTAATTTGCTCAACTTTATGAAATGTCAGTGCTTTTATCTACAGATATGAAAATCCATTATCACCTCCCCTCATAAGAAATTGCACTATATAAGATGATTAGCAGAACACCTGGCATATTGCAATAGATTCGTACTTTAGAGTGGTTACAGGCTTATTTTGCTATTTCTGCAACTTTGGAACACGAAAATAAGAGACACTTTGCCTCAGTCTTGTCCCCAAATGTATCTCCTGAAGGTTTGAAGCTAACATCTTATAGATTCTTTGCCCAAGTAAAAGCTTTATTTTTTTCAAGCAGATAGAACCTTCATTTCACAAGGAAATTGCTGCAGTTCAGGGTCACCTAGTCCAGCACCTTTTCTTTACTGCTCAAAGGATAGAAAGGATTCAGTGCAGTGGCTAAAAGGATCTTTCCAGGTCTTTAATTATTTAAATATAATGTTTTGTTCTTTCATAACTCAGTCTGACAGCCCCAAAACATCCTTACAGAGTCCTGCAAATTATTTGTCAATAAACGGTGGTTTATTTGTAGAACATCCAATTATCAACCATTATCAATAAAATGTAACATCAGTAAGTAGCCTGACGTGGTGGCACATGCCTGTAATCCCAGCAGCTCTGGAAGCTGAGGCAAGATCACAAGTTCAAAGCCAGTCTCAGCAATTAGAGAGACCCTCAGCACTTTAACAAGACCTAGCCTCAAAATAAAAAATAACAATAGCTGCAATAGCTGAGATGGGACTCAGTGTTTAAGTACCTCTGAGTTCAATCCCCAGAACTGAAAAAAAAAAAAAAAAAAAAAGAAAAAATTTTACACTCACTAAATTTGTATGTTTAATTACTAATTTTGGTAGAAGTTTGCTGAAAACAGATAACTTTACTCAAAACATTAAGATTATTATAAATAATTTATATCATAATGTTGCCTAGTCACCCATTTGCTTTGTTGTTTTATTTTTAAGTTGAATCTTTCTATTAAATAGCATTCTATTCTATTTATTGCCTGAGAATTGACACATCTTTTCCTGTGTTCCTTTTGTCTAGCTATGTCCTTTGAAAGCTTTTATAATTCTAATTTGTTGTTCTATTCTAGCCTCTAGCATTTTCCTATTTCTCTTCAGCTCATTTATTTACTATTACAGTACAGTTCTCTGCTGATTTTTGACCACATTTTTTCCAGTATGCGCTTATTTTTTGTAACTGTGTCTCTCAGAAATTTATTATTTTCTTTTCGTTACAGTATATTAGTATGTGGGTCAACAATCCCTTAGGGTACAGGGAAGGCAGTTCTGAGGGTCTACTGCTTCCTCTTCTCAATTAAGACCTCTTCAGTTCTTTCCGACTATTAACACCCCTGCTCACATACCCAAGTGTATGATCCTTACTTCTCCTGCTCCAGAACTCCTGTCTCAATCAACTTGTGTGTCATTTTTAACAGTTTCTTCTTTGTGAAAAGAAATATTTCTGAAAATAGAGGGCCCCAGTTCTTTGGGTCTCTTGTATTTTTCTTCATTTGAAAAAAATCAGAGCCTTGGCAATCATCTTCTACTTTTAATTATTGATCAGACCCATGTTGATTTTCCTAGGCTGATTGATTTCTCTCCTTTCAGGGTTAAGGACTTGTGGGGAGATTACAAGTTTTCTCATTTCTAGAACTTTAGAAAGGCTTTTGTTGTCAATCCGCTGACTCCTGCACAGTTGCTCTTCTCTGAACACTTGCTTTTGTTTTTCATTCTCTCAACCTGGGTGTTGGAGTTTTTAACGATAAAGCTTAACTGTATTGTTGAAGATGTCATACAGGACTTGTTATTTTTGTTAACCTTGTTGCTATATCTGGTTTTAAGAGGGAGAAGAGACCAAGTATTTTTCCCTCATAGCCCCAACTGTATTCCTGTTTGAAAATCAACTTTAAAAATTGTACACATATATTATCAATTAAAATTATATTCAGATTAAAAGCGAATATTGCTTGTATAGTCTCCCCTTAGGTTAGATTGCATGTTTACTACCTACTTTATTATTTAAGCAAAACTTAGTTAATGTGGAATAAATATAGTGGATAAACCATCTGAACTTGATGAAGACATTTTATACTCACAGAAAAGGATAGGAAAGTTTACAAAGTAATATGGTAATCAAACATGGACGCGTAAAACAAGCAAATGATTTTAGTTAGGGATAATTTTCATGAAATGAAAACAGAGAACCTGTGAATGGTGGAGGAGTAAGGGAATTTTTCTCAGAAAAGATGATATTTAAACTAAAATTTTAAAAAACAGAAGGAACAAGTTATACCAAGCATGAGATGTAGGATTATGCCTGACAGCAAAGACCCTGAGGTGGCATAAAGCTCTTTTTAAATTTTTTTTAATTGTAAATGAACACAATACCTTTATTTTATTTATTTATTTTTTATGTGATGCTGAGGATCCAACCCAGTGCCGCACATGTGCTAGGCAAGTGATCTACCACTGAGCCACAACCCCAGCCCCTGCATAAAGCTCTTTTGTAAAGTTAAAGGAACCAAAAAGCAAGTTGTGCCTGGTGCATAGGCAGAGAACGGATGTGCACTCTGAGTTGACCTTGAAAGAGTGGATAAAGATCAATCGTCCATGGGTCCACTGGCCTTGGTAAGACAGCTGAATGCTTTCCCAAGTATCATGAAGAGCAGTCGTAGGTTTTCAGATTTATCATCAGGCCATGATTAAATTTAAACTTTACTATTAAATTTACATATATTTAGGAATGCATATTTTTCCATATATGTATTTAAGAATATAAGACCTACAGAAAAGGTAGTACAGAGACAAGAGAGAGACAGAGAATTAAGAGTCGAACATTAATTTTGAGGGGTATCTAAAAGATGGGATTGCCCTGACATTAAAAACCTAATCCTACACATCTCAATAGGCATTTTGAAATACTAGAAGTAGTTTCACAGAACTTTAAACTCAAAAACAAGTAATACAAAAATCTGATGGGTGTCCTAGGACAATGGAATTGTTGATCAGGTGTGAAAGAAGAATCAGTGGTTTGTCCCAGTGACAACCTGCATGTCCAGCCCACAACTCAGCTGTGCCTCTGCTCGCCGGGCTTCTTACCCCTTTCCTTTGGTCAGGATGAACTATGGGAAACATGGACACTTGTTGCCAAAAGAAAGAGAGAGACAGAGAGAGAGAGAGAGGAGAGAGGGAGATGAGAGAGAGAGAGAGAGAGGGAGGGAGTGAAAGGTAAGGAAAGGAAAGAAAAGTATAGGAAAGAAAAGGAAACACCCTTCAGTCATTTAGACATTTTCATCAACTTTTTAACTGGTGTAACTAAAGGACCCAAACAGCACAATTGTAGGGGAGGAAGAGTTTATTTGAAGGCTCACAGTTTCAGAGATCTTAGTCCGTAGAAGGCCAATTCCATTCCTTGGGGTTCAAGGAGAGGCAGAACATCATGGCAGAAGAGTGTGGCAGAGGGAAGCAGCTCATATGAAGATCGGGAAGCACACAGAGAGAGAGTCTCCACTCTCAAGACACATTCCCATAGGAATGCCCCAATTCCCACCTCCTCCAGCCACACCTACCACTTCAGTTACCACTCAGTCAATCTCTGTCAGGGGATTAATTCACTGATTGGGTTAAGATTCTTACAGCCCAATCATTTCTCATCAGAATCTTCTTGCATTGTCTCACATGTGAATTTTTGGGGACACCTCACATCCAAACCATAACAACATGGTTAGCCCTGACTGAGGTTTTTAACCAGAAGAACATGATCAGATCCCAAATAAGGACAATGACTTTTATTCTACCCTCCATAGACCTGGTGACTCCTTCTTCATCATCTGAAATATCTTCAACATCACTTGAATATTATTCAAGCCTAATAACCTTTATTTAATCAGGAGAAAAATAATCAGACAAACCCAAACTGAACATCATTCGATTCTACAAAACAACTACCCTCTACCCTTCTGAAATGCCAGTGTCATTATTCTGAGGAAATACATTGAAGTAATTGAAGGCGAAGTTTCATTATGCCTGAAAACTACTCTCCAGTGGTGGAGGTTAAAAAAATTAGAGAGGGATGAAAAAATATATGCAAAAGGTGACAACTTGTGAATCCAGATAAAGAACACATGTGGCTCTTTGTCTTATCTTTTACTTTTTTTTTTGTAGATTGAAGATTTCCATATAAAAAATGTTGAAAGAGGAAAGAAGAATAACACAGTCAGCACATTGGACCTTTAGTCACCGCATCTGTGGATCGCACACAATAGGTGTAGTAAATATTTTCTTTTAAATTGCATTTGTACTGAACATGTATGGGCTTTTCATTCTTGTCATTGTTCCATAAATGATACAGTATAATAACTCTTTACCTAGCACTTATGTCACCTGGAGATGTGTTAAAGTGCATGCAAGGCTACGCATAGGTCCCATGTAAACACTACCTCAATTTATTTAAGGGAGTGGAGTATCCATGTATTTTGATGTTTCCTGGGGTCCTGGAACCAATCCTGCATGAATACAGAGGAGCAACTGTATTTACACTATGTGAAAAAATTATGTGTGTCGCTATAGTTTAGATATGGTTTGCATATCATATAAGGCTTCATGTGTTGAAATTTAATCCTCACCATGAGGTGTTAAGAGAATGGACATGTCATGCAACTCTGGGTTAGAAGTGAGACCTTTGGAAAGCATTAGGTAGAGTTCCATGATTGAATCCTGGTGGCTTTACAAGAAGAGGATCTCTCTCTCACACACTCTCTCTCTCTTTACTGCTTGCCATGTGATACCCTGAACGCAAAAATGTCATCACCAGATGAATCCCCTCAACCTTGCACGCATCTCTAAAAGGAAGAGCAAAAATAAATCTCTATTCTTTGTAACTTACCCAGTCTGTGACATTGTGTCCTCAGCAACCTATACTCAAACCTTTAACTTCAATTATTTCAGTAAATAATTTCACATATAAACAGATAAGTATATAAATGAATTTTGTTACATTATTTACTAGAAAGCAAAGATAATAAACTATTAATTATCTGCTACATAGAAGTGATCAAATAAACTGCTGTGTGTCCATAAATAAAAATTATGTACTTGCCAGTATACATGATGTAGATTAATATGCATTGGCATGGACTATTGCAAATGAGGATTTTTTGAGGGTAAAAATAACATAAAATATGTACCATATGATTCCGTTTATTTTTAAACTTATAAAATTAAAATTATATATCACTGATGGAAATGTAAGTAAATCTGTGGAAAACTTTATTGGAGACTATATATCAAAAAGAAACCTGTGGGGGACTCAGGAAAAGAGTAGAATATAGAGAGATGAACTGGTGGAGGGGAAGTATTATGTAAAGTTTTCCCCTGTGCTATTGTTGCAACTTGTAAAATTTAAAATAAAACTATGCAATATAAATTTCTATGAGCAAATAAAACACAAGAAAGTGAACACATTCTTATAAGTGACTGTGCAGAGTAGGATGCTATAAAGGTGGTGGTGGCCAGAGGTGACGGCTCCAAGGCAGGAGTTTGGTTTGATTGCTTTTTAAGGGTGACCATCTGGAAGCTAATGAGAAAGACCCGACAGTCATAAAATGATGACGAAGAAATGGAGCTGATAACATTAAAGGGGAAAGGAGGTGTTTTGAATACGTTCTGGGTCAGGAGTAAGAATCATTGCTCAGAAGCTGAAGAGATGGCTCCCCGTGGAGAGCGCTCACCTAGCATATGCAAGAATTATTGCTGAGTCATCAAACTGCAGAAGAACATGTGTGAAGATTCAGATACATTGTCATAACTGTAGCAGAAAAATAATGAAGTTTCCATGAGAGAGGTCTAGTTTCTCACTTTTAAAAATACAGTGTGAGGTTGTTATGATTGCATTTAAGAAGTCACGTGGAAGTTTAAGTAGAAAGGACATTATGAAATGGTCATTTAAGAAATGAAAATCTAGATTTGTAATGATAAATCATATAACTTATCAATTAAATTCATTGTGAGTTTACTTTTGTTTGTTTTGTTGCATTAGCTGAAAATGTAGCTTATGTATTTACAAAAGAGGTTTAGTGAAGGAGCAGAAGTAAAACCCTCAGAAGTAGGGAAGCAGAGACTTAGTTTAAAAATAAAAATGTGTTGGTCTGGAAAGTAAACTTCAAAAAAGCTGCTAGAAAAGCAGATAGTGGAATAGTTATTGAACCAATAGACCAGCATTAAAAATGCAAATAAAATTGATGTTGTCCTTGAATAAGTTGGATAGGATAAGAATGAAGCCTTTGAAATTATGATTCAAGGTAATCAACTAAAGTGAAAACTTGCTCTTAGGTATCTGTTTTAATAGACATTGGTAAATTGCCTTTCAGGAAATTTTATTTCAAATTGGTATTTTAAGTGATCTAAAAGTTAGCAGTAATCTAATTAAAATGAGACACTATGATCTTTGTGAAATTTTGTGTCTACCCTTACTAGAAGTATTTTTTCTCTGCAGTATAGTTTTTATTTAATTTTCATTTTGTGTCAATAAAAAATGCCAAAAGTTATGATAGAGAAGCACATAAAGTAAATATCTTTGTATAAAATCTTTCATATGAACACCATATCAGGAACCATTTACACATGAAGTCTTTGCAAAGTACAAGTTCCGACCTTGTGTAGAATTGGAGAGCATAAGCTACTCTTTCAAAATGAATTGACAATTACATCTGAGAAAATGCAGTTTGCACTAATTAATGTAGTTGACAGTGGATATTGGAAAGATGGAAACTCATTCCAAATAATTCGAGAGTCATGATGGAAAGAAATGTTTATTATTTCATCTTTCATGTTCACTGTCTTTATGAATTTTGCATTACCAATAGATATTAATCATATGAATTAACTCAATATATTGTACCAGTTATTTCTTTGTCGTACAAATAATAGTCAGTGTTATGAGCTGAATTATGAATTGGCTCTCCCACCACCACAACTAATTTCATATATTGAAGCTCTCACAGTACCTCATACAGAGGTGATTATGCTAAATAAGGCCATTAGTGTGGGCCTTAATTCAATCTTACTGCTGTCATTATTATGAAAAGAAATTTGGAAATAAAGATACCAGGAATGCACATTATACAGAGAAAAAGACCGTGTAGGGGCATAGGTAGAAGATGGTCATAGGGAAGCACAGAAGGAGATCTCAGGGGAAAAAGAAATGTACTGACATCTTATCTTGAACATCTAGACTCCAGAACTTTATGAAAATAAATTCTTGTTGTTTAAGTTCCCTAGTCTATAATATTTTATAATGGCAGCCTTAGCAAATGAATGTAGTTCATTTCCTTAATAGACTTTATTGTTAACAGCAATTTTAGCCTCAGAGAAACAATCAGGCGGAAGATGCAGAAGGAATGCTTCCCACGGTGCTCCATGTAGGCATAACTTCCCATTACAAACGTTGTCCAATGGAGTGACATTTTTGTTATAATTGTTGAACTCATACTGACACATCATTATCACTCAACACCTATAGTTTACATAGATTCCTCTTGGTGTTGTATATTCTCTGGGTTTTGACAAATGTATTATGACCTTTATTACCATTATGGCATCCTAAGGAGTAATTTTATTGCTTTAAAAATCTGTGCTCTACCATTCTTCCCTCCTAGAGACCATTGATATTTTTTCCTATTTCCATAGTATCACCTTTTTCAAAATATTATATAGTTGGAACCAAAAATTGATATACTTTTATAGCTTATTTCACCTAATAATATGCATCTATCTTTCTTCAGTGTTTTAAAGTGGCCTAATACTTCACTTGTTTTAGCACTGAAAAAATATGCTATTTTCTGGAAGAACCACAGTTTGTTTATCCATTCATCTACTGAAATACATCCTGATTCCAAATTTAGCAAGTATGAATAAATCTGCTATAGACATCTATTTACAAGTTTTTGTGTTAACCTAACTTTGCTTGCACACAAACACCGAGAAATGTGATTCCTGGATCTTCTATTAATAATATGTTTAAGTTTGAAGGTGAGATCAGAAAGATGGCTGCCTAGGAGGTTTAAACCTCTCCTAATATAGACACATCAAATAAATAGCTACAAATGGATTCATTCTATGTGAGAGAAATTTCAGAAATTGACAGATTTTTGTACATTAGGTAACTGAAAAAATTTCTGCTTTCAAACTGATAGCAAAAGATGAGCCTCTCACCATAATGTCAATCCCTCCCTCCCCACATACCACAATACAATAGGGAGGGGACTCTAATCTCCTGCTTCTTTCCGAGGAGTGAAAGACTTAAACCACATACCTATCACTGAAGTTTTCCTGCTCCTAGTTGGGAGACTGGCTCCTAACTTGCCTGTATGTGGAAGCTAGGTATCATGCATGGACCCGAGGACCTCAGAGAAACTGAGATGGTTTTAAATGGGCCCATGAGCACTACTCATGCTTCTTCTCTCTGGCTCAGGACAGAGTGTACAGGGGATATAGCCCAGCTTTGACTTCTTCCTAAAAGATTTTAGACTGCATATCTAAATTCTTGGATTTCTGGCTATTGCCAGAGTCTGGGTTCTAATTTGCCCACATCTGGAAATTGATGAGGTCTTCTAGGAACACGAATGGGCAGGAGAACATGTGACCTGATCTTTTCTCCAGGACTGCTTCATAAATAAAACTAAGCCTCCAGTTTCTGGAAGAAGCTAGACCTCACTTGCGGTATCCTTACTTTCAAGTTGCTATCAAGAGACTGACTCCTAGCTTCAGTATGTCTGGAATCTAAGGGGACCAGCATTCAATAGGTTCCCAGGACTTTAGAGAAGAAAGATGTAGTTTCAAATGTATACAGGGCACTTCCCAAGTCATTTATCCCTTGCTGGGTTCTGACCAACCTCTAGCTTCTGCTAGGAAGGGACAAGAATGCAAATCTAGTGCCTCTACATTTCTGTCTTCTGCCTGGGAATCTGGCCACCAATGCACCTGTCTTTGGGGTATGAGGAAGCATGTCACTCCCATTTCCCAGGGTTGGAAAGGTTTGTGGGTACTTTCCAAGGACTCCTCCAGACTCATTCCAGTGATTAAAGCAATCCTCCAGTTTCTCTCTAGAAGTAGGACTAACCATGCAATCCTCCAACCTCTCTGACTGATGCTAGGGAGACTTGCCTCGAACCCTTCTATAGCTGAGAGCTGACTGTACCCAGCACGCTCTAGGTCCCTGGGGCAACAGAAAACAACAACAAAAAAAATGATTTGGAAATGTGCAGTCCAAGCAAGCGTGGAGGAATTTGTCGCTGCTCCTCTTCCTGGTCCAAAGCAGAAGAAACAGATAACAAATGGCAGGTCCCAGCTTCTCCTGAGGAGAAAAGGAATTGGACCACATATCTAGCACCACTGTTAGGACTGCTAACAAGGAGCTCATTCACACCTCACTTGCTTGGGCACTTAGGCAGGAAAGAAAGAGACCTTTCAAAAAGCAAGACACCTCTGCTTTTTGATACCAGGGATACCAGCTCTGGGTCCCAGGCTCCGCTCCAGAGGATTCTACTATCTCTGTCTTTTTCTCTTAAATAAAACTTACTTTCTATGCTTGCCTCAGTTTTCGTGGGTGTTTAATCTTAAACACCAGGGGAACGAGGACACAGTCCTGATTTCCAAGAGCAGTATCAATAATATTCCATGAACAAAATTAATCCTTTATTTGAATTAATTTAGACCCCAAATTGTGAACATGAACTTGAGATAGATATATTGGCCATAGTCAGAAAGAAAAATACCACTTGAAGTCACATTTTTCTTAAAAACTGATTGTAGGGGCCAAGCCACTTGGAGCCACTCCAAGCTTCCTCTTGAATTATAATAATTCAAATTTGTTATTCATATTAATAAGTTGATTGTCCTGGGTTTTAAGTATTACAGATTATATAGTCTAATCTATTTTAATTATAAAACACATTTATATTTCTCACATAAAATGAAAGGTAACATAGATAATTAAAGTAGTTCATTTATTTAGTGACAAGAAATGAAACAGTGCTCTAAAAATTATATCTACCTTGAGACAAAAATTCCAAATTCAAAATTTATCTAATTAGTTCTAAATGATTCTAAACTGATAAACCACTTAAAACTTTCAAGTTTTGAAATTTCAAGATCATACAAGTTTTTCAGTGGACTGTTTTCTGACTTGTGGAAACGTGTACAGGCCTAAGAAGGCATAAATACCAAGTGAAAGGAGCAGAAATAAATCCCATGAATTATCAAAATATAAAATCTAACCCACTAGAAATCAAAGGATATTTCATGGGTTAATAGTATGGGTTCTGGATCCAGGATGCTTGAGTTATAATTAAAAACATTAAAATAAAATTGTTCCTGTAATGATGAGTTTTTTCATTATTCAGTTGTTTCAATAGTAAATTGGTAAATTAAAACAAGTTTCTAAGATGATTGATTCAAATAATATATGCAAACAACTTAAAACAGGGCCTTACTCATGGTTAGCTGTTTATACATGTTCCTATGAAATGGCATTTTTAAGTAAATTTATTTTAAGTGATACATAAAAAATTCAAAAGTGTACATGATAACTCATAAGATTTCAATGTATGTATATGTCGTGTAATTTTTTAAATTAGGTTAAACACTACTATCTCCTTAAATATTTGTAATTTTAACCTTTCTGTTGTAACCATTCAAAATCCTCTACTCTAGTGTTTGAATGGGGGAGTTCATTATTGTTTTCTAAAGTATCCTACTATGCAGTAGCACATCAGAATCTCTTGCCTCTAACTGCCTCTTTCTCTCATAAATCAGGTTTTGCTTATTCTTCACCCTCTGCTAACCACTATCCTACTCTCAAGTTCTAAGAGATCAACTTCTTTAGATCCCACATATGAATGAGATTACATAGTACTTGTCTTTCTGTGCCTGGCTTATGGAATATTCTTATGTTCCATATGAAATATCTGGCAGAATTTAATTTATACACAGTGTTAGTTCAAAAATGTTAAATGTTATCAATGATGATGTGGAACATAATATGTTGTTGAGCAATGGAATGAGAAATGATTTTATATTCATTAATTTTAAATAGCATTCAATGTTTATTTAAAACATCTGGGTTTCTTCAAGACTGATGAAAGCAAGCATTATGTTTTTATTTTTTAAAAACATCAGTTTCTAGTTTAGAGTCTCCTCCAATCTGTTCAAGGCACTCTGTTCAAGTTCACTAAAACAAATTTATATAATTCACTTTGAAATGAAATTTTTGTTTGCCATATAAATGAGACTTACTATAAAGATTATTTTTCATAAGTAATCATAATATATTTGATGAGAATTTTTCTTAAGCTAGCAAAATAGAGTTGGGGAAAAATGGAGTATTTAATGCTAATTCAAATTTTGCATTTATAACTCTTCATCCTGAGGAAAAAGATTTTCTTAATATTAATGAGCTTAATGTCTCTTTGGCAGGTTTTTTTTTTTTTTTCTTCTCTCACTAATAGAGGAAAATCCATAAAATTAGGCAAACATGAAGTAAATACATTTATTTGGCAAAACTAATCATGATAAACCAAATGCAAATTTAGAATAAATTTATTATATTCCCAAATATACTACGTGATAAAATTTCAAGGTTTACTGTTTTAATGGGGTATCAAAATTTTACAACTAGATTCAAGGAAAGATTGAATGATTACTAAAAGCATTTTTAGTTTGAAAAACAAGCATAGTAAGATGAAATTAAATCTGTGCTCTATGGAATTTGGGAAGTGAAGGAAAAAATCTGTATCCTCACTCTGGTTTCTAATTCATAGCACCAAAAGTTTAATAAATAAAGTCAACAGATACTTGATACTCCTTAGGAGGTTATCTAAAGAAATAATATAAAAGAGCTATATTATCTGAATTATATGTATGATATGATTGATGTGTGTGATCATTGAACTTTAAAGTATGTATTTCTTAAAGTAAATTTTTGAAAGACCATCACCTCCTATTGAAAACAAACTGGTCAATAAGAATAGAAAAATTCAGGAAAACAATTTCAGCATAGTGTGACAAATTGAAATATATGACCCCTCTGAGGACAAATTAAGCCTATGTAAGTGTATGGAGGAATGTGAGCCAAACGTCCATTAGCTAGTTTGCGTAATAGAGTATGAAAGGTAAGAAACAGAGAGTGACAGTTTTCCCCTCAGTTTTCTATTAACAATAAAAAGAATGAGGTTGCTGCCCCACATTTTGTTTGTCTTCTTAGAGAAAAAGGCTTCTTCCCTCCAGAGGAGGATGGCTGAATGGAGGTCAGAGGCTCTGATGAAAAATAAATAAATAAATAAACAAATTGGATATAATTATTTAGTTCTATTCTGTGTTCTCACTACTTAGGCCATTTTAACATTCCATATTGAAAGTTGAGTTATATGAAAATGTAGTTTATAATTATACTACAAAAACCTAATACTCCTAACTCCCTATTTCAATTTTTATCTTTTGACAAGAAAATGAATACAAACAAAAAGCAAAAAATACTTTTAAGCATGAATTTTCCTGATTTTCTAAAGTGGAAAGACTGATAAACATGTGCAGATGAAATAATATTATTTTTATTAAAAGGGTGTATTCAAAATATGACTTCAGACCATTTTTCTTGATATATCTTTATACCTGTATGACTATATATGCAGGAAAAGAAAATAACTTAATAAAATCTTTTGGTTTCCATTCATTCTTACTGGACAAAACTTAGGTCATATCTATTCTTTAAAAAGAATATTCTTTTTAAAAAGAATATTCTATTCTTAGGTCATATCTATTCCCCTGAAAGGGGAAATTATTTTCTTATCATGTTACAAATATTTCAACCTGTCATGACAGTTTAGAACTTAGTACAACTGGCTATTCCAACTAGTGAACACTACTAAAATAATGCATTTAATTTGACTGACTCCATTTCAGAAAAAATGAATTTTATGTAAAGATTTTAAAGTTTGTATGCAAAACACTTCTACAATTTACCCTGCCCCTATGGAAACAAGACCTTTCCCAAAGGACATGCTCTGATGTAATTCCATACACTGAAGCTTAGGTTTTCCATGACCTTTAGACTTTTGTCCTCTTCAATTATATTAGTCAGTCAAAGGAATTAAATGAGGAATTAAGGTTCTCTAATACAAAGCAAAGTAAAACTGAGTATTTCAAAATTGACACACCTTAGAAGTGAATAAAAGATTGTACATTTCTAGTTTTCCTACAGCTTGTTAGGGATTGAATAAAAGGACAAATTGTATTTGATAATTAAAGGTAACAAAGAACTTGTGGATTAAGCAATGCATTTGGGTTTAAAACAGTGTCCAGACACATGTTTTTGAATGTTCTATGTATGTGTCTCTCTAACTCCTCCTAGAAATTTGATTTTTTTTGTGTGTTGATGAGGTTTTATTCTTTCATATTTCTCATTTGTGCATCTACCTTCAAGTAGAGCTGTTCTTTCATGAGTTATCATGATTGTGTTTACCTTTCTTCCTCTTCTGAGTGTAAGCTTTCCTTCAGCATTCTCTGTAATGCTGGTATAGTGGTTCTGAATTCTCTTTGTTTATATACATCTTTGACTATCTTTATTCCTTCTTCAATTCTGAAGGAAAATCCTCTGGGCATGAGAATCCTGGTTGGCATTTATTTTCTTTGAGGACTTGAAATACATCATTCCTTGCCCCTCCTTGCCTTTAGAGTTTCTGCTGAGAAATTTATTCTGAGTTTAATAGATTTGCCTTTAGATGTGACTTATCAATTCTTTCTTGTATCTCTCTGAATATTCTTTTTTTCTATATTTTTAGTGATATATGTTCTGGACAGGTTCTTTTCTGATCATTTCTACTTAGGGTTCTAAATGCCTCTTGTACTTGGATATTCACATATCACCTGAGATTTGGGTGATTTTTTGCTGTTAACGTCCAGCACATGTAGCTCTTAATCCTCCAGTAAGTCAATTATGTGGGTGTTTTATCTTTTAAAGATGAATTGGGGATCTTGTATATTCTCTTCATTCGTTCTCATTTATTACATTACTGTCTGAATGAAGTAGTATAGCAGAGTTGTCTTCAATGTCTAATACTCTTTCTTCTCCTTGAGCTAGTTTGTTATTGAGGCTTTCAACTGAATTTTTTATCTGACTTATTGAGCTTTCATCTCCAAGATTTTTGTTGGATTCTTTTTCAAATTCTCTTTATTAAAATTTTCAATTCATATCCTACATTTTCCCCCCAAGTCATTCAACTATTTATACTCCTAATATGGGAGTTACAACCCTTATCAGGAGTTGAGGGTTTCCACTCTCACTGTTGAGAGTAGCTCTGTTTCTTGATAGTGATTCTGATGCTGGTTTCTCTACTCATGTAAAAGGACTTGAATCCTTTCCCCTCTGAAGACTGGTACAAATCTAGGTGCTTCAGAGAAAGGGGAGTTGGCTAGAGTCACATTACCCCTTTGTGGGACTCACCTTCAGTCTTATAATATAAATTACAAAAACTAGTATTTATTATGTTTTGGGTAGAGCTCAAAGAACGGGTTGTATAGTATATAACACTTTTTATTTGAGCTTCTTAAATAACAACTATGTTTAAGGAACTAGTCTGTATTGTGTAATAGTGTAGTTTACTTTTATTTCTGTTATTTCACTCTATAAGTACACTGTTTTCTATTCATTTCTACTGTTGATGGACATACTAATAGTTCCAATTTTTAACTACTGCAAATAACAGAGCTACAGTCATGATATGAATGCCTCTTGGTATGATAGTGAATGCCTCTTGGCACACATGTATCCACAATATTCTTGATTATATGTCTAGCTGGGGGATTTCTGAATACGAAGAACTCATATCCTCCTATTTGATAGATAATGCCAATCATTTTTATAAATTGTACATCTCAATTTTCTCTACCTCTTGCAATATGAAAGATCTTGTTACACATCTTTACTAAACATTTTGCTTTTAGTCATTCTTTGTATATCAATGAGATTACATCATTGCCCTCATTGACATTGAATAGGCTTATACTAATTGACCTCTTGGCTAACCTTTTTGTCTCCTTTAATGAAATATCACTGTCATTTTCTATTTTTCTTGATGATTGGTGAGAGTTTTGTTATGCGCTAAATATGGAATCATTGTATGTTTTATGTAATGTGACAATCTTCTCCTATTCCCTGACTGTTTTATTCCCTCTAAATAATATCTTCTGATGTCATAACATGGAAAGAAGCACCAGGATTCTCCATTAGGATCTTCTTTTTTAAAAAACAAAAATTTCTACCTAAAGTTATAAAGGTAATTTTCACAAAATTGTAAAGTTTATTATTTTTGTATTCTAGTTTATTTAAGAATTACACAGGGACCAGGTGTGGTGGCACATGCCTGTTATCCCAGCAGCTCAGGAGGCTGAGGCAGGAGAATAGAGTTCAAAGCCAGTTTCAGCAAAAGCGAGGTGCTGAGCAACTCAGTGAGATCCTGTATCTAAATAAAATCCAAAATAGTGCTAGGAATGTGGTTCAGTGGTCAAGTGCCCCTGAATGCAATCCCCAGCTTAAAAAAAAAAAAAAATTCCTTAGATTTGCATGCATTGATACAATTTTGCATTGCCTGATTTATACAAAGAAGACTTTTTTTGTTAGCTCATTTTTTAAAAAGCAATAAATATGTTATTCACTGAAGTTTTAATTTCTACAAGTAATCAAAAATCCCTGCAATGACATTTCTGTTTTTGGAAGAAGGTGTAGTTGTTTCAATTTTATTTTTGAAACTTTCTTTTAGGCAATCAGCACACACTGAAATAAACCTGACTACTTATTTGTGCTGCAGTTCCATGGATGAATAAAGCACCGTGGCCCTGACACTCCTGCTGTATAATCAATGCAGTCCATAATGAGCACAGACAGCAGCGTAAATATCACACAGCAACACATGTCAGGGAAAACAATTCTTTAAAAAATGCCCATTTTCTCTAATGTGTTTCTATAGGAACTGAAATTGGATGTCAGCCTGGTCCCTGTAAATAGATTATTTTTGAATCTGAAGGTCTATACCAGAAGAACCCATTAGTTCTCTATCATGAGCAAATCATTCTGGATCATGAATAGAGGTTTCAAGATAAATTGATCTGGTTATTGTAGTTTAGTATCTAAAATCTATTGAAGCAACTTTCATGATCAAGTTTATAAATAAAAATCTTTATTCAAGCATGTGGTGAAAAAGTCACCTTTGTGTCCAGTCAAGGACATAGATCAGAATTTATTCATTTATTCATTCGTCATCTAACATCATTAAATATCAAGTCAGTACTCACTGCAATCACTATTTTCTATGTCAAGGTTCTAAAAACACCCATTTTCTTCCCCTTGAAGACCTCTTAGTTTGCTGTAAACATGTCTTTTAGGCCAGGCAATTACAGTGTCAATAATCTACCACTAAATGTGTATATGCTTCCTGAAGAGTGCTTATGTGTATGTATGTCAAGATAACAACAAAAATTAAATTAATAATCAATGTTAATGCTCTGATAAATTTAGATAAATCTGTGTAGAATTTCTTATCCTTTAAAAATTACCTTTTCAATATTTTATTGGGCAAGATAAACTCCCACATTCATTATAAATATGAAAACATATTTTTAAACGATTGTACCAAATAAGTATGCTAAACTCATCATGGCATCTCTTTCTAAATAGACACTTATTCTTATATATATTTATAACTAATTATACTAATAAATGACCTCTTATAATGTGAAATGTAATTTTTGTGATTTTTTTTGTGTGTAATAGTAGTAACAGTGGTAATAGTCAATGATCAAAAGTGAAAAAACTTAAATTTAAATACATAGATTATTGATCTATTTCTTTCAAATACAAAAGTTTCTTTCTCATCTAAAGATGCTAATACTACCTAATATGAAATGCTAATAATTCAAATAATGAATTGCTAATGTTTAAACTGAATGCCAAATTATGATTTTAATATTGGCTCTGTGATTTTGTACCTCCACTCTTGTTTATAGTTTACAAAAGACTATTCCATAGAATAATATGTAAAAAGGGATTCCTTATGTTTGATGCAATCGTAAATTTGTGCAGTTTGGAATCATCACAAAGTGAAGCAGAAGATCTTGAAAGAAACCCATAAAAATGAGAAATCCCATAGTTTTGAAAATTTATCCTTAAAATAATCTCCTGATTAAAAATAAATGTATATACAGTTGACCAATTTATACTATGTACATACATGAACATATCAAAATGCATTTGTTTTATATAAATTATAATATACCAATTAAAATATTCAAAAAAAAATACAAGGAAGAACAATAGAGCAGAGGGCAAGGTCCAAGGGGAGGGAGGAAGACAGGGAGAGAGGACGTACTGGGAACCAAAAGGGAGAAAACTATGTTATATACACTTAAGAAGGTGTCAAAATCAACCCGCTACTAAATATAACTATAATACACTAAAAATAAAACAATAAAATAAATGTTTAGCATATTATAGTACCAGAAAGACAGAGTCTTACTGACCTTGAACTGAGATTTCCAAATATATGAGAGTATAAACTGGATGACTTCATCACATCTTGTCACGTTAGTAAATGAGTAGTTGCCTGACCTCCATCAGTGTGTAAATAACCTGGGTTTTTATTTAAAACTGCTTTTGTTTGTCCCATATATAGAAGTTTTGATTCAGTGTGTCCATAGTGTAACTCAAAAATTTTCAGTATTAAGTGAGCCAGGTGATTGTCATAAACAAGCAAGTTTTAGAGACTCTAGCCAGAGGCTACAAGTAAGACTCTCATCTCAAAACAAAACAGAACAAACAAATAAAAAAATGGAGTTCAGACAGGCAAATTAATTCATTTTTGAAGACTTAGGTTAATTCTTCAATTATAGATTCATAGGCAGCAATTTATAATATTTAGTGGACCCACAGGCTAAAATTTTAACATTAACTATTATTAAAAAAATATTTCAGATAAACATCAATTCATCCAGTATCATCGCCCACCGCCCGCGGAGGCAATGATAACGCATACGCTTCTTTTTCACAGGAACAAAAAGACCAAGAAACAAAGACCAACGAACAACGAACAATGAACAATGACCAACGAACGACAAACCACAAACCACGACGACCTTTATTCGAGAAAGTGTCTGGGTTATATAGCAAGCATAAGCCAATCAGAGTCAGTCTGAGATATTAGCCTATCAAGGATCAGTCTCTAGGCAGTTACAAGAATCACCTCATATACAGCAGCCAATCAGAGTTCTGAGATATTAGCCTATCAAGGATCAGTCTACAGCAGCCAATCAGAGTTACTTCCTGAAACTTGTTTATGAGTACGGCTTATTCTGACAAGTTGCCAGGCGCCATCTTAGAGATCAGGCCAGGGTGCGGCTCTGGGGCCCTCAGAGCCCACCCCTAACAATCCAGAATACTTTCTTTGAATCAATGGACTTAGAAAACTGTTTTTAAAAATGTTTTATAATAACTATGCATCTCCCATACCCTGGGTCAACCCAACAACATATGTTGACTGGCTTATTAAAATATCCTCCTGTTTTCCCATCCTTGCTTCTGTCCTTCTCTTCCTCTTGGATAAGATGTATTTCAGTTATTTATTTGGTTTATCGCCAATCTTTCCCATTTTTCATTAGAATGTTAAACTTGACGAGAGTGGGGATATCATCTCTTAATATGGATTTATTCCTAGCCCAGTATAGGTAAATTTTTGAATGAATATTTCTTGATGAATTTTTTTGAATGACTGAATAAAATAATCTAGGAATAGTTTCCAGAGTAATAGAAATTTTCTTATAGAGATATGAACTGACCATAAAACAGAACAAAAGAAATATTATTTTAAAAGGATGATGGAACAATTAGCGCTTTGCTCTCAAGAGTAGCCTCATCCTGATTTTTGCATCTGGTATCTGCTACCACCACTACCAACCTCTTCAGTAGCCCTCTTGTTAAGTCCTGGTTAGCATCAGAAAACCCTATGTCCACTATAACCACTTCCTGGTATGTAAAGCCCCGACAGCCAAATGGCAGTTTCCATTGTGTATTTTCACCCTAGCTCTTCTGTGTTGTGAAACGTATGATAGGAATACTTCCTTTTGACAATTTCACCCATGTCGCAGAGTGGAACACATGGTGATTCTTACAGTCTGCAAGGTAAATTAAATAAGTGGGTGCCAAATAGAGAAGGGACGAGCTTCACAGAAGAACCTAGACAAGGAACTAGTTCATTGTTTTTGATATTTACTTTAAAAAAAAGGAAAACTTGTTATTGATAATGGTGCTTATTTCGAACATACCCTATTATGATTCAAGTGATTTAAAAAAAAGTCTATTATTTATTTTTTATTAGCATTGTGTAATTATAGATAATAGTAAGATTCATTATGCCATATTCATAATGCATACCATAATTTCCTTCTCTAGTACCTTCCCTTTCCCTCTTTTCCTCTCTCCCATGATCCACTCGTTCTACTTTACTGATCTCTTTTCAATTATTATTATTTTTTTATTAGTTAAAAAGTATTTAATTAATATTATTTTAATAATATTTATTTTTATTATTATTATTTTAATTAAATGTGCATTATCCCTACATAGAAGTGGATACATTGTGACATATTTGTACATAGACACAGCGCAGTTAGTAGATTTTGTTCCTCAGTATTTCTTTCTGTGCTCCCCTCCTCCTCTCTCTCAATCCCCTTTCTGCACTCTACTGGTCTTCCTTCTGTTTCTGTGAGGTCCCCTTTCTTCATTCTTTTTTTTTTTTTTTTCCTCTCTCTAGCATCTGCTTATGATAGCAACCATTCAACCCCTGACTTTCTGGGTCCGACTTATTTGATTTAGGATGATGCTCTCCAGTTCCATTCATTTATTAGCCAATGACATAGTTTGGTTTCATTCTTCTTGTCTGTGTAGCTATTTCACATTATCTTTATTCATCTGTTGAGGCTGTGTAGCTATTTCGCATTATCTTTATTCATCTAGGCTGATTCCATAAGTTAGTTATTGTGAATTATGCTGCTGTAAATATTGGTATGCATATATCACTCTATTAGTTCTTTTGGGTAACATTGATTCCATTCCTAGACTTCTAAGGAATCTGTATACTGCTTTACAAAGGGGTTGTACTAGTTTGTAGTTTGATCAACAGTATGTAACTGTACCTTTTCCTCAATAGATGCAGACATCTGGTCCTTGACACAGGGACTAAAAATATATAGTGGAGAAAAACTATTTTAACAAATGGTGCTAGTTAAACTGGTTATCCACATGTTAAAAAAAAAATGAGACAAGGTCCCTATCTCTCATCCTGCACAAAAGTGGACTCAAAGTGGATGGAAGACCTAGTAATTAGATCAGAAATTCAGCAACTGCTGGAAGAAAACACAAGGTCAAAAACTTCTTTAATAAGACTCCTAAAGCTCAAAAATAAAGCCAGAATCAATAAGCAGAATAGCATCAAATTACTAAGCTTCTGCATAGCAAGCAAACAATTAAGAATGAGAAGAGAGAGTCTACACAATGGGAGAAAAATCTTTGCCAGCTATTCTTCTAACATGGGGAATAATATCCTGAATCTATAAAAAACTAAAAACACTAAAAAACTCCACAGACAACCAAATCGATAAATGGGCAAATGAGCTAAAGAGACATTTTTGAAAAGAAGAGATAGAAATGTCCAACAAGCATATAAAAATATGTTCTATGTCCTTAGCAATCAGGGAAATATAAATAAAAAACTACACTGAGATATTATTTCACTCAATTGATAATTTTTGAAGACAGAGAAGCCATCTTACCACTCACGTCAAGGGTAGTACACTTTAGATTGATGTGTCTTTCCAAATAATTACTACTTCATGGGTAACTAGAGCAGCACACAACTGTCTTAGTCCTTTGCTATTCCTTTTATCCTCTTTTTAAAATAGACTCAGCAATTTCTTGCTTGACTTCCTTGGTAGGATCTGTTATTAATTACCTTTCTGTCATTGCACCAGAAGTCACCTCTGCTTTATTCGTTAAACCTGCGATGAACTGATGCAGTTTTATCACCAAGGAGTGTAATGTTTGGAACCAAAGAACTTAGATCTGTGAAGGGTATTAAATAACAGGTGTCACCTCACAGTACTCATGTAACGAAATGGAGTGGATATAAAAAATAGGGAGTGTATACCTTCAAGAGACACGTTTTTATTGGCTTCTTGGCCTTAGGGATTATATGTATCTTTGGGCTTTTTATTCTTTGTTTTGTTAGCATGATTTTAATCAAGTAATTAAAGTCACAGTTAAACAGATATTTTATCCAAACTGTACAATTTGATTCCAAAAGATAATTGGAATTCTATGTCTCCAATTTATAGAATGCTTCCATGAGTTTCTCATTCTGTTGAGAGGCTTTGGAATCACTATGGATTTTTTTACTTAATTTTCATTTTTGACTTGGTATTATTTGCAGAGTAGTTCAGGAATGAAGAGTACCCTAAAGTCCAAAGAAGTAAATACGATAACATAATTTCTTATGATACATAATATACTCACCTTCCAAACTCCAGAGGAAACCATAGCTATTATCAAATAATAAGCAATATTTCTTTTTTCCCTACAAACACTAGGAAAGAGCTAAATTCCATTAAATTCCTTGCTGGAAAGAGATACATCAGGTGATAAGTTTTTAAGATGTTGAAACTTTGAAAACAACTTTAAAAACATTCAACCTTCACACTTAATTGTTAATTTGGATGGAATTAGATTTCTCAGTGGCAAACAAGTATTCCTAAGATTTTTAAAAATACTCATTTATCTACTAGCTTCTTGTACTACTAAGGAGAAATTCAATGTCATTCTCATTCTGATCCTTCCTATGTGGGCTTGAACTTTTTCCATCTCATTTTGGAAGTCTTTGGGGGATATTCTATTTTAGTTTTTAATCCTGTTGTGGTATAGTCTCACAAAAGGTGTGTCTTTTGTGTGTGTGTGTGTGTGTGTGTGTGTGTGTGTTTGTATTTCCACACTTACTATGATGAATGTTTGGATCACCTTTTAATGTGAAAACTCACATTCTTTAGTTTTGGCATTCCATGTTTTTATATGGTATTTGGTGATTTTCTCCTCTCCATTTTCCCCTTCTTTTCCATAACTTATGTAGAGTACACTAGCATTAGTATCTAATTTCACATCATTTCTTTCTTGTGCTCTAATTGTTTTTTATTATCTTTCTTTTGTATTTTTGATTTTGTTTTTATTTATTCTGCTCATGTTAGTTTAGTCGAGTGTATTTTGATCCATTGTCTCGAACTGTGCAAGGCTGAACACATATTTATTGAGTGAATAAAAAAAGAAATGAATGGATATTTGACAGTCTTTCTTATTTCCAGAGAAGGTACTGAAAAAATAAGTAGGAGTTCATATGAGCATGAGCTGACCGTGTTGACTTCTTTTTTTTTTTTCCTGCGGTGCTGGGGATCGAACTCAGGGCCTCGTGCTTGCAAGGCAAGCACTCTATCAACTGAGCTATCTCCCCAGCCCCCATGTTGACTTCTAAGGTTTATTGTGGAGTGTCACTAAGGGAGAGAGCTGGGCCACCTTTGTTTGATGACTCTCAGACATCAACATCTATGAAATTTGAGAGTCTTGTTTCCAGAAGAGGTCCCTAATTTGTGTATTGATGATGAGTAAGGAAAGGTAACTTGGCTTCTAGAATCTAAGTGGGAAACGATGCTAGAGGGTCTTACTCTTCCTTATCTGGACTCACACTTGATCCTAGCATTTTCTGCACATCAACCTTGATACGCAAACTACAGAACCAAATCCTGCACCCTGTCTCCCAGGTTTAGCTTGTTTTTAAGGAGTAAAGCTTCATTGTCTGGTGGATTGAAGGTTGGTAGTTTCTCCCATGGGTAGGTTAAGAGAAGATCCAAATTTCACACTGCTTCTTCTACCCACTTTCAATAACCCTCACACATCTCATAGGAGGTTGAAAAGTGTGGGGTATAGTATCAAATGCAAGGATGCCCAGTTACCTTGGTATATATACATTTACCTTGTATATTCATATGTACAAGCTGGATATTTTTGTTATAGCACTATTTTTCTTTAGATTCTAAAAAGTATAGGTATATAGACATATTTGTGTGTACATATGTACATACATATATATGTACATATATTTACATATGCAATATCTAGAATTTTTTTTACATTATTCTATATTTGATTTTTAAGTTTATTTGTATGCGTTCTTCAATTTTACCTGGCAACTCTACCAGAAACGCCGACAGCCTTCATTTCTAATCACTTTTTGAGCATTTCGTTATGCAATGAGTTGAAATACACTAGTTGTTCCGTAAATCAACATCTAGATTTCATCTTTCTCCCCTTTGAAAACTTCAGATAGTGCAGTTATCCATACATCTTACATTCCCTAAAATATAGATATATTTTACTTGTTTCTTTTCCTCTTTATTCTCTGTGTGCTAGAGAATACACCTTCTTCTTCACCGACTGTCTTTTCATTGAACAAGAGACTGATGATAAACAAATGAGCTGCCAGGGCTTCGCCTCTTCTAAAGGTCTTTTCCAATTTCTTCAGTGTTCTATAGATTTCATTGTAGAGGTCTTTCACCTCGGTGTTAGATTTATTCCCAATTACATTCACATTTTGAGGTTATTGTGAATGGAATATTCCTGATTTGTTTCTCAGTAGATTCGTTATTTTCAAAATATATTTTATTTTGCATATTTAAGATATAAAATGTGATGTTATAATATGCATAGTGAAATGGTTACTGTATTGTAACAAATTAACACATCTATTATCTAACATAGTTACCCCATCCCCCATTTCAAGAGCAGCTATAACCTACTCATTTAGTAAAAACAGAAGAAAATCCCTGAATACAAAGCACTATCATTATTTATAGACCTCACGGTGTATATTAGATCTTTTTTTCTTAATTTTTTAAAATTGGTGCATTATAGTTGTACATAATGCTGCAATTTGTTATGACATGTTCATACACAAAGCATAATGATATAATTTCCCAGTATTTCCCCTTTTGCCGCTCTCCTCCTTTCCCTTGCTCCCTTTTCTCTATCCTACTGATCCTTTCAATTTTATGAAGATTCCTCTGCATAATTTGTTTTCTTTCTGTATTTCTCTCCAGCTTCCACATATGAGAGAACACATGCAATCCTTGACTTTGTTTGGCTTAGTTTCCTTAATATAATGTTCCAAATTCCATCCATTTTCTGCAAATGACAAAATGTCATTCTCCTTCAAGACTGAAAAAAGAACCATTGTGTAAATAAACCACGTTTTCTTTATCCGTTCATCCATTGATGGATACCTAGACTGGTTCCATCGTTTGGCTAGTGTGAATTGTGCTCTCTAAACATGGGTGTGCATGCATTGCTATAGTATGAAGACTTTAATTCTTTAATTCTTAGGACAAATATGGAAGAGTGGTGTAGCTTTCCTTCCTTCTTTCTGAATCCCCCTGGATGAATCTTCTCTGCTTGTTTCACTTCTGTTCTGGTAGCCACACACTAGGCCACAGAAGAGGTGTTTTCAGGGAGTGAGGAAATGTGTGCTATGACTTTCCAGGCTCCTGCAGTCAAGGGTTGCAACGTGGATTCCTCTAGATGACTCCCACCTCTGCTCTCCACTGGCCAGTTGAGAAACCCAGTGCGCTATTTTAACACCTGTTTGCCGCACTGTCTCTTGATCAGCTAAGTTCAGGCTACTTTTCTTTTCTATGAAATTTCCTGTGCAAAATTTGTCCGTTGCATTCCTTTTCTGTTTGTGTTATCCCCCCTCTGAAATAAACCAGTGCTGCAGCCTCTGTCGCAACCAACTTGGCTGCAATGAACTCTCTCTACTTCTCTGTTCAGTGCAGCTGAATTTCTGAGTCTCAAAGAGACTCTGACTGACCAATACTGAATTTCAGAGAATTCCCTCTTCACCCACTTTGCCGAGATGCAGCCATCCCACTGCCTGAATCCAGAGCAAGGGAACAACTGAGCAGACTCTTTATTAGACTCTGGAAAAGCTATTGATTTTTGTTTGTTGATATTGTAGACTGTTACTATGCTGAATTTATTTATTAGCTTTGGGAGTCTTCTAGTGTAAGATTTTGGGGGAGTCTTCCAGAAATAAGGTCATATAATCAGAAGAAATGATTTGACTTCTTCTTTACCTATGCGTTTGCTTTAATTCCCTTTCCTTGCCTAATTTTCTGGCTAGAATTTCAAGAAATACTTTGAGTTGCAAGAATGAATATCCTTGTTTTGTTCCTGATTTCAATGGAAAAGCTTTCAGCTTTTCTCTGTTCAGCATGATGTTAGTTGTGGGTTTGTTATATATAGCCTTTACAATCTTGAGATAAGTTTCTTCTATCCTGCATTCCTCAGCGTTTTTAACATGAATTCGCGCTGGATTTTGTAAAAGGCTTTCTTCTGCATCTGTTGAAATGATCATGAGATTCTTGTCCTTGATTTTATTTGTGCAGTGAATTACCTTTACTGTTTTTTGGGTGTTGAATCAACCATGCATCCCTGGCATGAACCCTACTTATTCATCTTCTTAATGTGTTTTTGAATGAAGTTTGCTAATATTTTATTAAGGATTTTTGTATCTATAGTATTAGGGATATTGCCCTGTTGTTGTTTATTTTTTTCCTTGTGTGATTAGTGTTGGTATGAGAGTGATACTAACTTCATAGAATGAATTTGGGAGCGTTCCCTCCCTTTCTCTTTCGTGAATAATGTTATGAGTATCGGCATTATTGTTCTTTAAAGGTCTGGTTGAACTCAGGTGAGAATTCATCCAGTTCTGGGCTTTTCTTTCTTGGAAGACTCTTACTCGACACTTCAATCCAAATATTTGGTATTGGTCTGTTTAGTTTTTCTACATCTTCCTAGTACAATTGTGATAGCTCCTATGTGTTTAGACATTTATCAGTTTCTTCCAGATTTTCCTATTTATCAAAGTATAAGTTTTCAAAATAGTTTCTAATGATTCTCTGAAGTTTTAGAGTGTCTGTAGTGATATATCATTTTTCATCTCTAATTTTGTTGATTTGGTTCTTCTTTCTCTCTTTCATTTAGTTAGTTTGGGTAAGGGTTTATCTTTTCAAAGAACCAAGACACGGTTTCATTGGTACTTTCCCCTGATTTTTTTTCCTCAATTTTATTAATTTTGGCTAATTTAATATTTACTGATTTTGGACATAGTTTTCCTTTTCTAGAATCTTGAGGTATAACATCAGATAATTTATTTGAGGTTTCTGTTTTTTTCTTTATAGTAGGCACTCAATGCTATAAACTTTCATGTAAGAACTTTTCTCATACTATACAAGAGATTTTCATATTTTATATCTCTGCTTTCATTTATTTCTAAGATTTTTTTTTATTTCTCCCCTTCTTTATCCTATGACACATTCCTCATTCAAAAGTGTATTATTTGATCTCCAGACGTTAAAATGCGTTTGTATTTTTTATTTTGTTATTAATTCTAATTTAATTACATTATGATCTGATAAGATAATGAATTACCTATTTTTTGTATTTCATAAGACTTGTTTTGTGTCTTAAAGAGCATCCATTTTAAAGAAAGCTTCATGAAAACTGAGAAGACAGTGAAGACAGTTGTTGATGGATAAACTATTCTACAGATGTTTGTTAGGTCCATTTAAATCATAATTTGGGGGGTTTGGAAGAGTCTGTACTTAGTCAATGTCTAGATGACCTATCGATTGGTAATAGAGGTATGTTGAAATCACCCAGTATTATTGTATTGGGGTCAATTTGTTCTTTGTATCGAGTAGGGTTTGTTTTAGGTGTGAAGTTGCATTGACTTTTGGGGCATACATATTTATCATCATTATATCTTTTTGTTAGATGATTCCTTTAGTTAGTATGTAGTGACCTTCTTTGTCTCTTCTGATTAATTTTTCTTTGAAATCTACTTTGTCATATATGAGGGTAGATACTCCTGCTTGTTTTTGTTCTTCATTTTCGTAGTATATTTTATCCAGCCTTTCACTTTCAGTCTATGCATGACTTTGCAAAGTGATGATCTTATAAACACCATACAGTTGAATCTTATTTTTAAGTCCAGTCTGCCAATCTATGCCTTTTGACTGGAGGGTTTAGACCATTTATATTTAATGTTATTATAGAAAGATGATTTTTATTTCCTGCATTTTGATTTATTTTTCATGTTTAATTCAGATGCAATTCTCTTTTTTTAACTATTATTATAGAGAGATTTTTCAATACACATGTGATATTTATTTTTCATTTTCTGTTTCATGAAAAATTTAATTGAGTATATATTATAGGGCTGGCATGGTGGTTATAATTTTTTAAATTTCTATTTATTATGGAAAACTTAATTTCATCTTTAATTCCAAAAGACAGTTTTGTCGAATGTGGTAGTCTTGGCATCCATTATTTTAGAGATTGATGTATATTATTCCAAGCCCTCCTGGCATGTGAGAACTGGGCTGAGAAATCAGTAGGGAGTCACTAAATGTGACCTGCTCTTATTCTCTCGTGAATTTTAACTTAACCCTTGTTCTGTATATTAGGTATTTTAATTATAATTTGTCTGGGAGAGGATCTTTTTTGAACTTGTCTATTTGGGGTTATTAGATTTCCATCTCAGATGGAAAGACCTCCCTTCTTCTTGAACAGGCAAAATTAATATTGTCAAATATCTAGTCTACCAAAAATGGTTGTAAAGATTCAATTCATTAAAACACCAAAGGAATTCTTCAAAGAACCAGAGAAAACTGTCCTAAAATTCAGCTATAAGAATAAAAGACCCAGAATAGTCAAAGCAATCCTGAACACAAAGAACAATGCTAGGGGCATCATTTTACCTGATCCAAGTCATTAAAAGATTTAGTAACAAAAACAGCATGCTATTGACATGAAAATAGACATGAAGAACACTGGACCAGAACATAAGACGTACCCAAAACCCCACAAAGACACAGTTATCTGGTACTCAACATAGGTGCCCAAAATAAATATATGTTGGAGAAAAGATAGCTCTTTTACCAAGCAATGCATGAAAAACTGGAAATATATTTGTATGAATAAAACTAGATCTCTATCTTTCACTCTGCACAAAAGTCAACTCAAAGTAGATCAAAGCCCTAGAGAATAGACCAGAAACATTACAACTGCTGAAACACAAGAGAGTTGACACTTCAACATATTGGTGCAAACATTTCCTTAAAAAAAATTTTCAAGTAACAAAGTCAAAAATCAAAAAGTGGAGTGGCAAAACTTCTGCAAAGCAAAGGAATCAATTAATAGCATGAAGATAGAGCCTATAGAATGGAAGAAACTCTTTTCCAGCTACTATTCTAACAGAAAATTAATACCCAGAAATCTATTCTAGATAAAGAATTTAAAAAAGTCAAAACCTAAACAAACAAACCAACAAAAAACCCTAAAGTAACCTAATTAGTAATTGGGCAAAGATATTTTTAAAAAAGAATGAAGATAAATGGCCATAAAATATATGAAAAATGCTAAACATACCTGTCAATCAGGGAAAAATAATTCAAAACTACTTTGAGATTTCATCACATTTAGTTTTAATGGCAATCATCAAAAATACAAATAAAAATAAATGCTGACAAGGATGTGGGGGGTAAAGGTACATTCATACATTGCTGGTGGAACTTCAAATTAGTTCAACCACTTTCAAAAACTGTACAAATATTCCTCAAAAAGTTGAATAATGGGACCACCATATGATCCAAATAAAATCTGCATAGTATAGGGTTATATGTGCATCAAGGTTTAAGCACAAATTATGGAAGCAGACCAGGTGCCCCTGCACAGATGACTGGATGAAGAAAATGTTGGTATACAGAGTGGAGTTTCACTCGGCCATAAACAAGAATGAAATTATGTCATTTGCTGGTAAATGGATGGAATAGGAGAACACCACAATAAGTGAAATAAGTTAGACTGAGAGTCAAGAGTCAAAGTTTCTGTCATGTATGAAATCCAGAAAAAAAAAAAAAAAAAGAGGGAGCAACCCATGAAAATAGAAGGGAGATCAATGGAAAAGAGTAAGGGATAGGGAGGGATGAGGGACAGGAAAAGAAAGAAACTGATCAAATTGTGTTTTGTTCATATATAAATATACCATGAAATTTTACCCTAATGTATTTTTATCTATAAAGCATCCATTGAAAACATAGTGTGAAAAATAGAAGGAAGGCCGGGAGAATAGAAGAAGAGGAGAAGGGAGAAGGAGGTGGAGAAGAAAAGGGGAAATACTGAGGACTGAAATTAAGCAAATCACATTCCATGAATGCTTCATTATTTCAAAGCAAACCCACTCTTCAACATGATTGTACTACACGAATGGAAACATTTTCAATAATTGCCCAGTAGTCTTTATTTTAAAATTTTGAGATGAGTGTCTAAGATGTTCATTCACATGGTATATTGCATTTTCTAAAATTATTGTCTAGAAATGAAGCAATAAACAGAATTAACATTTTACTATGCTCCCACATATATTTTTCTTCATTCTAAGTGCAAATTTGAAAATAACCAAAATCTACGCAAGACTTTCGCTTTCACTCTAGAAGCACATTCGATTGTTGGAAATTATTCAATAACTTGACCCCAGAAAATTGTTCACATACATTTGCTATGGACTGCTAAATTATACGATGCACATCTGGGGACAATGGAAATGGTTTTGGTATGTATGTTTCTTGTCACATAAACAGGGATGCAATCAGTAATCCAAACCAAAACAATAAAGTCAGGATTGATTTTACACTGCCAGAGAGGTCTTTAACAACATAAATGGCTTTTAACGTGTTTGTTTCTAGTAAACTCAGATATACTTGAGCATGTTTAGTAAATTAAATGGAAAGATTGTTTTGTTTGCCTCAAGGAGACATTACAGTACATCCTCCAAAAGATAAGTGAACACAATCGAAACAGCACAAGATTGAGCACTTGTCAAATCAAAATTGAAGGCAGCAGGTAGTAAATTGGATTTTCTTTTACAATAACATGTAGTTTCCCTTCTATCATCATAACAAATATTATAATATATAATTTATGACATCATAGCTCCCATTTGCTTTTGTTGCTGAAATTTTTAAAATGATAGGTCTCTGTTGTTGCTGTAGCATAATTCACCATTAAGTATGCAAAACTTGTTTCTTAAGGGTGCGCTTTTTTCTCCCAGAGAAAATACTATCTGTCAATTTTCATCTCATGTGGAGAATAAATAGCAACATGAGTACTTAATTCAGGCTCAAAGAGTCTCTGAATTGCATGATGTTGAACCTCCTCGGGGTACTAATTGTCTCTCAGAGCCCAGCGATTCTCTACTGCAGGATGGACATGAGCAAGTGGGCATTTTTGTTGGATTTTTTCTTTAGAGGCTAAAAGAATAAATGGGAGAATAAAGAAAAGAATAATCTTGTTTCTCTCATCAAATCACAGAAAGTTATCTACTAACTCAGGGGTTATTCAAAGAATTCATAGAGTTAAGTAAAAGAACTTTTTCATTTGGGATTTTATAAAATCTGTATGATTATTTGGGGCATTTGGTAAAGAGATGCTAAGTGGTTCTGATCAGTGATAGAGAATACCCAATGACTGTCTTCTCCCTTTCAAGAAAGCAGGAAAATGCCATTTCCTTGCTTTCTTAAACTGAAGTGACGTATTTGGTATAAAAAATTGCAATACTGAAGTAGTTCTAATGCTAAAAGATAGTAGCACAAATATTCATGGGTTATTTGCCTTTTAAAGAAGAAGCATAGTGTATTTGTCATGTGATAGGTATTTTAGTGCCATTTTGTAGAGCAGGAAAAATCATTTTAGAGAGGTAAATTAGTGTTTCCATGTTTGGCATTCCATAAGAGCCACAGAAGGCATTTGAGGTCAAGACAGAGTGATTTGAAATACATGATTGTCCACTGCAATGCATTGAATCACGTGTAGGATATGGGTCTATTAATCAGTTACTTAATCATTTTTGAAAAGGACAAACACTTTAAAGTGTTTAAATACACACCTTCCTAGGTAATTGATAGACAGTTTCTGTATTTATCTTTAAATTATTTGGAGGTTATTTATGTTGACTGGAATATGGAGGTATTTTAAATAATCCTAAAGAGACTAAATCTATCCATTCATTAGTAAATGGAGTCATAACATGGAAAAACATAGAGATGATAGCTAAATAGGTAGGTAGGTAGATAGATAGAAAAAACGAAACAGAAAGAGGACACATTTGGAGTGACTGGTGTAGAGACTCAGGAGACAAGTGTTTGTGAAGTATAATTGCCCATATGGTAAATCTTCCACAGACTTCAGTAACAATTTAAATTACTTTATAGCATTAATTACTTTCAACATGACTCTGCATATGACACCATTGTGTGACTATCCATAAATAGGCACAGATTTTATTAGGGTGATACTAAGTATTTAGTAGATGCTGAGCAAGATGCTAAGAAAAACACAATTTCAAAATAAAATTTTAAAAAGGCATGGTTCTTGCCTTTGTGAATATTTCAGTTTAGTGAAAGAGGAATACAATATACAAACAATTGTAAAACCAAAAATAAAATTAGCACTTTTATAAAGGGTATGGAGGATTATTAACAGTATATTTTAACTAAAGATGACCCAAAGAAGCTATTTTAGACTAAAGAGACAAAAGCTATGCTGAGGATAGGGTTAAAGAGCAGGGAAAGCCTTGTAGGCAGAGGAAGGTGCCTGTTAAAAAGTATCAGAAACAGCTAGGCAGGGCGGTGCACACCTGTAATCCCAGTGGCTTGGGAGGCTGAGGCAGGAGGATCAAGAGTTCAAAGCCAACCTTGGCAAAAGCGAGGCTGCTAAGCAACTCAGTGAGATTCTGTCTCTAAATAAAATACAAGGCCTGGGGATGTGGTTGTGGTCGAGTGCTCCTGAGTTCAATCCCCAGTACCCCCTCCCTGCCCACCAAAACAAAGTACCTGAACACAGGAGATGGGGAAAGCAAGTTGAAGACATGTAAAGAGAGAGGGAAATGGTGTCAAGAACTTCCCTGGGCTGGTAGTTGTCAAACCCGTTCAAGCCCAGAACCTAAATATTCATAGCGTCTCTTCTCTGTCCTATAAGTGGTTCTTCACTAGCGTGCTCTGCATAACAGTGTCTGTCACTGTTATGACAGACAGTATCTGTCACTGTGACTGTGTCCGTCACACAGACACACAGACACACAAGCAACCCTGTGCACATACAATGCACGTTTACTTGGATACAACCATGTTATGTGCAGGTTATTTATGTGATCAGATATTATACACACATGTGGCTATAATATTTGTATATATGTATGTATCTCATGTACATGACATTTATTGAGGTCCAAAAGCAGCAAAATACACATTCTCTTCAAGTGTACCTGGAGGTTTCTCCAGGAGTGACTATATATCAGGCCACAAAGCAAGTCTTCGTTCTGAATGCAGGCACTTACTGCTATGAACTCCTCTCCTAGAAATGCTTTCGATGTATCCCATAAGTTTGGGTATGTTGGCTTTTCATGTTTAAGATATTTTGAAATTTCCCATCTAATTTCCTGTTGGACACTCTGACTGTTAATGATTTTAATGATTTTAATGTGTGGATTTTGAATTCCACACATTTGTGAATGTTCTAGTTTTGTTCATATTATTGATTTCTAGTTTCATTCAATTCTGTCTAGAAAAGATATTTGATATGATTTCCATCTTCTTTCATGTTTTGAGGCTGCTGTGGATGAGGTCTTACTGATTCCTGCGAAGTCCTGGAGGCCTATTTCCTACAGTTGTTGTGAAAATTACTTGATTTTTCTTTAATTCCCAAAACGACATCATCCTTGGCTGCAATTTTACATGTGTTTTTCTGGCCAAAATGCAAGTTTTTAAAATATTTCACCTCTGCCTTCTGCTCTATATCATCACATTTAATCTGGCTGAAAACCGCAAGCAAAATTCATGCCACTGCCTGAATGCTATGTCACTTTGAATTTTCCATCTGATTAATTAGTCCATTACTCTTAAATTCAGCTCAGAGAAAATCACAGAAATATAGACAAAATGTAGACTTAAAAAAAAAATTATTGTAAACAAATGGGGTACAAGTTGTTTCTCTGGTTGTACATGAAGTAGAGGCGTACCATTTGTGTAATCATATATTTACACAGGGTAATGATGTTTGATTCATTCTGTTATTTTTTCTTCCCCCCACCTTTTTTTTTTTTTTTTTTTTTTTTTTTGCCAGAAAGTAGCAGGAATGATCTCTATCCCAATTCCCAGGGGAGTTCTTGCTCCCATCTGAAACCTCGTGAGCACGGTCTGCTCTTTGAATTTCTACAGGCATCCTGGTCTTCTGAAACCCCCACTAGAGTCACCCATGAAGCTATGCTCACAACATTCTAAGGATTTTCCAGCCTGCCTCTCCAAATCTTTCCAAACTCCTTCCACAAACCAGTTCCCAAGTTTTCTGCATCACATGGTCAAGTATTTTCACAGAAATGACCCCACATCTTGGAACTGATCTGTGTTAGTTGGCTTTTGGTGGCTTTGACCCAAATAACTGACAAGAGCAACTGAGAAGAGGAGAGGTTTGTTTTGGCGCACTGTTGTGGAGGTTCAGCGCATGCTCAGCAGGCCTCAAGGCAGACACATCATGGATGAAGACTGCTGGAGAGTGAGCTCCTCCGGTAAAGGCAGAGGAGCAGGGCATGGGAGTGGGAACTGTGATCAGGCAGAAGATAAATACTCCCTGGACACCTCTTGCAAGTGACCTCAGCACCTCTTGCAAGTAGACCCCATCGCCTAGTAGTCGATTCCGCTACTTGCTGGATTCATTCCTTATACTTCAGTCTTTACCTAAAAGCCCCGCCTCTGAACCTTGTTGTATTGGGGACCATGCTGTCAACACATGAATTTTGGGAATTCCAGATTCAAATCATAACAGATGTATCCCATACCTATTAGGATGGTTATTATAAAAAATGTTATGAGATTATAAAAAATGTTATGAGATAATAAATGTTTTGGGGGTATGGAAAAAAGAGAAATGTGTTTACTATTGGTGGGAATGCAATTAGCACGTTTATCATGGAAAACAACATGGATATTCCTTTAAAAATTTATAATACAACTACCCCCTGATCTAGCAATCCCGTTTCTGGCTATATATCCAAAAGAGGTAAAAGTAATGCCTGGAAGAGATATCTGTACTACTGGATGTTATTAGAGTACTATTCCTCGTGCCCCAGACATGGAAACAACACAGGGGTCTATTGATGAAATAATTTCTTTAAAGTTAGGAAATATATACAATAGAATATTACTTAACCTATGTAAGAAAGAAAGAAAAGGGGCTGCGGCTGTAACTCATTGTTAAAGTGCTCGCCTGTTGTGAGGTCTTGGGTTTGAGCCCTAGCATCACAAAAACAAAACAAAACAAATTAGAAAAAGAAGAAAGAGAACAATGGTGCACACCTGTAATCCCAGCAGCTGGGGAGGGTGAGGCAGGAGGATCGCAAGTTCAAAGCCAGCGTCAGCAACTTAGAGAGGCCCAAGCAATTTAGCAAGTTTTTGTCTGAAAATATAACATTAAGAAGGCTGAGGATGTTGCTCAGTGTTTAAGTGGCCCTGGCTTCAATCCTGTACCAAAAAACGAAAAAAAGGAAAGGAAAAAAAAAAAAGTAAAAAGAAAGAAACCCTATCATTTGTGACTATGCAGATGTCCCTGGAAAACGTTGCTAAGTATACTTAGCCAAATACAGAAAGAGAAGTACTGTGTGATCTCAATGTTATGTGGAGCCTAACAAAATTGAACTCATGGAAGGAGAGAGCAGAGCAGTGGTTGCCAGGGGCTGTGGAGCAGGAGGTGGATGGAGAGACGGTCGTCAAAGGACTCAGATTATCAGTTATAATATGGATAAGTTCCGAGGATCTAATGTATGACATGGTAAGTGTGGCTGATAATATTCTTTGGACTTGAAATGTGCTGGAAGAGTAGATATTAAGTATTCTCACCACACACGCGCGCACACACACACACACACACACACACACACACACACAAAAGTAACTATATCAAGTGATGACTGTGTGACTGATGGTTACAATCATTTTGAAACCTACAAGTATATTAAATTATCACATTGTGTCCCTTAAACATATGATTTTTGTTTTTCATTGGTACTTGGGTAAAGCTGGGGGTAAAAAAGAAAATGCAAGAATTTCCTTTGAGCTGACCTGCAAAACAAATGAATACCGTTGAGGCCACAGGGGAAAGTCTCAATAGAACAACTCTGATCCCTTGGGCCTGGGCTTTCTTGGCTGAATGGGTCATGAACTAATCCAAGACCCCACACTGAGATCAAAGCAGCCATTTTGTGAAGTTGTGTATTTTCAGGAACATTTCTTTCTTTCTTTACAGGCTTTCAAAGACGAAAATCTGTTGAATGACACGCAACTTGCCCTTTCAAAGCTCTTGAAGGACCCTGGGGATTTTGCAACCATCTGGAATTTGCTGTCATGCTGTGATTTCTGCAGGTTTGTTTAACTTTTAATCTCTGCAGTCACATCTTTTATTATTCTCTCTGTGCATAATTTTTGCATTATATAGTCTTTTTTTTTTTAAACAGTAGGTTGAAATTGCTCAATTTAATCACAAATGTGACTCTGAAAAGACAATATCTTAAAAGTTATTTCCCTCCTTCTTTGCACTTTTTAAAAGAAATTTGACTGTATCAGATTTTCTGCTCAGGCATCTAATCCAATTTTCCAAAAGAACGAAACATAGGCAGGGTTCAAGGAGGGGGTCAAGGCACTCAGGATTCACTCTTAGCACCAAAGATGATGTTCGTTTCCCTACTTATTTACTATTGGTATTTTTCTAGATGTTAAATCCACACATATTGGCTGTTTCTCGTAATTCTAAACTATAACATTAATATTAGAAGGAATTGCTAATTATATACTTATGGACAAGATTCTTGCTTTAAAAACAAGTTTGAAAATTTTTAATTCACAAATAACCTCTTTGTGTAAAACTCAATTCATGTAAAATATTGTCAGAGAATCTCATTAAAGTTTGGTGAGTCTTGGGGGTTAAAATGTAGCCCCATGCCAGTGAATATATGCAGACTAGTGTGACTGTATTTTGAAACAGGGTCTTTACAGAGGTAAAGGATTGAACTGGAGTTATTTGGGGGGAGTGTATGTAATCCAATATGAATTGCATCCTATTAGAGCCCATGATGCATACAGGCTGGACAGACAGATCTTTCTTGTCCCTATCCTTGGGATAGGGACTCTTAGGAAAGTTTCAAGGCTGAACTAGAATTGTTTGATGGAAGAAGGGGTTGAGTTTTCCCAAGCAGAGGGGTACTCGTGGAAATGAGAAGAGATGTGAGAACACAGGAAACTGGGAAGTACAATTATGTAAGACTTGCTGGACCTGGTAAGAGGTTAGCAAGGTCTCATTCACCAACCTAAGTAGCTGACTGTCAATCTGAACATCAACGGAATCCACGTGAACCATATCATTGTGCTCCCCATGAAGGTCGTCCACTGAAGAGATGACACCTCTATGTAGGGACACCTTACTCAAGGCCACTCCACAGAGAAGTAAGTCGGAAGCTGAAATTCTACCTGTATCCTAGCTCTGAATCCACATGCCTGGTGTGTATCTGTGTCAGTCCAGAGGAAAGGGTGCCTTTTTCCATAAAGAGAGGACAACTTCCTGTAAAACACTTTCCAATTCACACAATGATACTCTGTGTTGAGTGGATTCTCGCCATTACTCCAAACATCCACCCACACGGTCTTACTGACATTTCCTAGAAAGAAAGATGCATTGCTTTTTGGTTAACAACAGCGTACATTCTTCTAACTTATGCACCCTATTGCCAACTTTGCTCTTCACTTTCTGCTCTCCAATCAATGAATGAAACAAACCATCAAGGCTACCACTTCCTCCATGATCTGACCTTAACCATGAGATTGTCCCAATTTTTTGCAAAAATGTAAATTCTCTACTTTCGATCATACAGTTCAATTTCAATCTTTGATTAATTAAACAAAATTATTATTTCTGTAGGTGAGAAGTTCTATCCTTCATGGAATTCAAAATCTATCTGTCTATCTCTGTGGTCTAGATGTTCAATGTGAAAAGAGAACCAAATGTCATAAAATGGTTTCATGACCCTGAGAGTTAACTGTGTGGGTCACAGGAGAAGGTTTCTGTAGTTAGAAAGAGAAAGCAGGAGAAGGTTTTTAAAAGGAGCTACTGTTGGATATGAATTTTGGTAATATAATGAGGGGTTTCCCACAAATCTAGGAAGGGTTGAGGCAAGGAACCAGGTTTTGAATCCTGGTTTATCCAGAGATACACAAGTCATCTCCATGTCTGGGTCTCAGAAAGAAAGGGATGTTGGGGAGAAAGGCATGAAATAAATCTGGAGAGAGAAGGAGGCAAAATGATAAAATCCTGAATATCAGTATGCAATCACCCCTTTGCTCCTCCTAGTTCACAACTAATTGACAACACACCACAAAGAGTCAGGGGTATTTAAATACCAATCTTAGTGCTGGTGAAGGTAAAGGGGAGGATGTGGTGCTGGGTCATTGTCAGGTGGATTTGCTAAGCCTTCCTCTTTGTGCCTGGGCCTGAGGCTGTCATGAGACAAGACTGCAGAGCAGATGCAGCAATCCAGCATGATGGTTCTGCTCTTATGGACGGGTGAGAATGAGTGACACTCTCCATTTACAGCTTATAAAAATGAGAAATCATGCTTTTACACATCCTCGGGTGTTCTAAGACAGAAATATCCTTGACAGAGAATTGAACCATAATCAGCTTTGCTAGCTATTGATAATTGCTTTCAAAAGAAACTGTATACAGACTTAAAGTTTTCATTTAAACAAAATTATATTTTGTGGAAGTCCCTATTTTTGTTGAGCTGTATTATACATCCTGCATGGTACCAATATATTTATACAGTCCAAATATATTTGTAAATATTACATAATGGCAGTTCTACCAAGAGAAAGATTACCATACCCTAGAAGGCTTCCTTGCCAGTCTTCTCCAGAGCCAACATCTGATATTTTGGTAATAATTTATTTGTTTAATTTGGATTTCACTATCTGTGGATGGACCTATTAATAGTGTTATTAGTTTTATCTGCTTTCCAGATTTATATAAAGATATCTAATGAATTTATTTCTAGTATGTGGCTTCTTTTTCTCAATAGTATGTTGTGAGATGCAAGCACATTGCTGCATGAAGTGGTAGCTACTTTTTGTCATTATATGGTATCATCTTCGACAAATAATGCATCATAAAATATTTATCAATTCTGCTTTGGATGGGCATGTGTGCTACTCCTAATTTAAAATATTATTAAAAATAATGTTGTGAACAATACTATGTATTGTGATACACATGTGCAAAATTTTTAATGACATTCCTGCAGTGGATTTGGACATGTATGTACCAAATAAGGATTATTTTTCTAAATGCATGTGCCAGTTACACTTTGATCCAAGAGTCTCAGACTCTGTCCTCATCAGTGTCTAAATTTCTCATGTTTCACATCATCGCTGAGACTCGGAGCTGTCAAATTTTAAAAATGTCAGCAAATCAAAGTGTCCCTTGGGGTGCACCATTTGTCACTTTAACTCTTATTTCTGAGATTACTAATGAGGTTAAGCACTATTTCCTGTGTTTGTTGGCTATGCAGACCCTATTTGTGATGTGTTTTTTTAAACAATTTTTCCAGTGTTTGTCAAGTTTTTCTACCTTTTATCAAAGTGAATTGTCAACTAAATATGAAAAGCAACACTATTAAAATTTCAGAAGAAAAATGTGGAAGTGTATGCTTATGATTTAAAGGTAGGGAAGTATCGTTCCCTATCTTATCAAAAATATTCAATATAATGGAAAAGATTGATAGAATAAACTTAAGTTGGAAATTTTACCTAACGGCACTTTGAGATGTTAAAAGACTGAACAATTGGGAAATAACCAAAGTAAATTAATAATTTCCACTTTTAATATTTAATGGGTTAGTTCCAATCAATTTTGTTTGGTCTTTACTTCTCCAGTTACCCAGCAAGGTCACTGTCTCTTATGAGGAGATTGTTGGGACTAATGACACGTTAACTAACTCAGGCTGACTCCTTACTCCCTGGCGAGTGAGCAAAATCAAGGCTCAAAGGTGGTTTCAAAGGTTCATAATGATAAATCGGACCACCGTTAGGGATTGGTTAACAACAGTTCTGCAAACGTGATCAGCTCTGCTTGCCATGTAGTCCTATGGGACTCTCGCCTGCGTGAACCCCCTGTGCCTTGCTGACCTTTAAGCTGATTGGTTCCCGCCTAGCCCCCACCCTACATAAAAGCTGTGCGATTTCCTCAATAAAAGAGTTCCTGCTGTGACTGGTCTCCCTGACGCGTCTGATTGTCCTCCACCCGGAGGGCTGGGAGCGGGCGGTCAGTCGGCCCTACCTATCCCGTTCTGACCTTGTTGGGGAGTGTCCCCTTCCCTTGTCGCTGGTGGAGAAGGGCAAGGGGGCTTAAGACCCCGACAGGAGATGAATAATCTTTTAGGAAAGCACTGCTCCCATTTTGAAAAACATTATTTTTTTACAAAAATATTTTCCATAAGCCACCCTGGGATTACAGGCATGCACCACCATGCCTGCCTTTGACACCTTTATTTTAAATGGCATCTGTTCAATTGGCTCTTTTTTATACCTTTGTTTTATTTTTTTGTTTTTATGTGGTGCTGAGGATGCAACCCAGTGCCTCACGTGTGATAGGCAAGCCCCCCACCACTGAGTCCCAGTCCCAGATCAGCCCTTGACACTTTTGAACCTGTCCAGCCAGGAAACTTATCTGCTCTTACATAACAGTTCTCCAAATAGGTGTGGCTCCTGATGAAGTGGCAGACAGTGGCAGTGGGAAGGCAAGAGAGCAGCCAAATGACAGGAAGAAACTGCTCTCACTTTCACAAGGCTAGTTCACAGTAGCTTGATTGTTTCTTCCTCAATGAAGTTCACAGATCCTTTTACTCAGTCTGTGTGCATTCTGTGTCCGAGGGCAGAAGACTGCCCTGTCATCTGCTTTCTCGGATGTTCTATGATTTATATTTCATTGCTAAATTTCAGAAATTTATCTTGGCATATGTGAAGAATTTTATCCTGTTTCCATGTCAATATCTAGGTCTTCCAGCATAACTCCCTATATTGTTTTAATTACATATCTAATAGATGATTTAGCGCTTGATGTCTCTAAAAAGCCAAACCGCCAAGTGACCTCTGCCTTCAGACCCATATTATCCTTGCTCATTTTTGTTCCACTTCTTGTCACAGGGTAGCAAAATGGCAGTCTCCAAAGATGCCTGAATCCTCAGCCCCAGAACTGATTAACCATGTTATGTAACATGGCAAGAGGGAGTTAAGTTCGCGGATATGAGAATTGGCTAGCAGTTGACTTTGTAGAGGGGAAATTGTCTTGGACTTGGGACCCAATGTAATCAGAAGGGTCCTTGAAAGTGGAAAAGGGAAGCAGAAGGGAAGGTCAGAGTGATGAGATGTGAGATGGACAAACCCCGAGGCTGCTGGGTTTGAGGGTGAAAGAAGGGGCATGGGCCCAGGAATGCACACAGCCGCCAGAAGTGGGAAGCGACATGGAAACATATTGTCCCCTAGCAGATCCAGAGAGGAGCACAGCCCTCCCAACACCGTGATCTTTATCCCAGTGAGACTTGTGTTGGGATTTTGATTTACAACAATGGAGATAATAAATTTGTGTTGTTTTAAATAATGAAGTTGGTGGTAACTTGTTACAACGCAAGTAGAAACTTATTAAGGAAGTCATATGATTTTCAGACTGGATATAGTTTTATTTCTCCCTTTGTAGTTCAGATATGGCCAACTATGGGGAGAAATGAACTTGAAACAACAAGATACTTGTCCAACTCACACCAAAATATGCTGATCGATCACACTTCTGCTTCCTCCTAAGCAGCCAGCGGTGAGATACGTCAGTAGGTGTTGTTTCCCTCTGATGTACTCCTTGCAAGAGAGCATGCATTGTATTGAAAAAAGTGTAACCTGATTGAGTTAGACTTCTGTGTATGTGGTGTTGCTTAATAGTGACTCTTTCAGGTCCTGCTTTAATTTGTGTGTGTGTGTGTGTGTGTGTGTGTGTGTGTGTGTTGCTGGGGATGGAACTCAGAAGCCTTCTACCACTGAGCCACAGCCCTTTTTAATATTTTTATCTTGAGACAAGCTCTCATTAAGTCGCTGAGGCTGGCATCACACTTGCAGTCCTCTGGCCTCAACCTCCCTAATTACAGGTGGGCATCGAATGTGCCCACTTTTAATGTAGCTTTTTCTTTCAGGCTCAGACATTTATTTTCCAACATTTCTGCTGTGTTTTCCTCTTGTGAGTTCATTCTGAGTAAGAAACCATGAATTCAGTTTCTTATAAATAAGCAAATCAAATTAGCTGTTCAAACACCATCCAGTCTATCTTGACTTCCCTGAGCTGGAGGATGGGAACCCCAGCAGGCATTTTCCATTCAGGCTAACAGCTAATCCAAGTCAACATTCAGTCTCCGGGTCCCGCCCAGATTTACCTTGGTGCATCTCCTATTCAATATTCAGAATATATCGCTTCCCTTAGAGTTCTATTTTTCAAATTACTATTGTAGATTTCTTTAGGACATATGCAACATCTGTAATTCCAACTGCAATACTTGTGTCAGGTGAAATTCTCTAAAGAAAAATTTGATGCTTTTTCTGACATCTCCATTTTTACCTTGTAAATCTATCCATCTTTTATTGCAAAGCTGTCTTAGTCTTCACGGGCTAGTTCGCCAACTGCTCTCTCATCATAGACTCTATGCATTAATGATGTGACTCCAAACACTTTATTGGATGTGTGATCCCACTGAAAGAGTCGCCAACCTGACATTCTTCAATTTTGTTTGAGTAGTAATTATACTCTTGGCTCTATTAACACTGAAGACAGCTTTCTTTTGAAATCGCTTCAAAAGCAACAAGACCCAGGTTCTTTTCCTTTTCTCTTTCAAATCTGTCTACTGTGTTCTCCAACATCTTAAATGTTCTCCTAAGGAATTCGCACTCGTCCTCTGCTTTAACTAGACTATTTTCCTTTATAATTGTTTTATGTCCACACTTCTCCTATTTTGAAAGTGAAACTAAAAGAAACATTTTAGAACAGTCAATCTTTGATTTCCTAAGAAAATCTGATTTATAGATAGAGATTTTACCAGGCACACATATTTCCAAATATCTCCTTGGTCTTTAGTTTGCAATAATTTCATAAGGTAAGTTCTTCTTCCTTTTTTTTTTTTTTATTACTGAATCCATACAGAAGGCAAGCTGTATTTATAATTAAGATTCTTATTATTTCTCATGTTTTCTTCATTAAACTCTACAACTACTCTAAGTCTCTGAAGTCTAACTCCAGGTGTAGCTTGTGTGATTAATATGTTCAGGGTCCACTGAGGTCCATGTTGTATTTGGCCATGGGATGGCTACATGAATCCCACAGTTGACTGTGAACATAGTAAAACCAGAATGACTTATTTATGAAAGCACCCAATGAACCTAAAGCCTCTTGCTAATCAGTGCAACTTTCTAAAATATGTACATTGTCATTTATTCACAGGATGTGTAAGGTACAAAGCTTTGCAGAATTTAGCTTATGAATAGTTCAGACCTCCAACCTGGTTGAAAAACGCTATAAGAGCAGTAAAGAATTATTCTCCCCAGCAATGAATAAAAAATGGGGGACTGTGTTTCAGTCAGAATAGCACGTATGTTTTTGCTGAGTATAAGCAACCGTGCTTTGTCCAAAGCAGTGCAGTGAGGCTGGTCTGTACCGTGAGCAAGAGGAGGGAGGGGCAGGAAATAAGGTGAGAACGAGGAGAGAGAAGAACAGAAGAAATATCTCAGGTCCTCATAAGGCATTTTGAAGATTTTGTTCTTTATCCCAGTATCAATGGGATGGCCACAGGGAAATATCTTAAATAGGAAGGAATACAAGATGCTTGTATTGACAAGATGACTCAGGCTGCATTGAGCACGTGTAATCCAGGAGTCAGGAAGTTTAAGGCCCTAGCACAGTCTCCCCAGGGAACCATGACTGTGTTCTTCCTTAAACATGTAGTAAAGATAGAAAAGAGGTGGGTGGATTTTGGAGATACTAAGTAAAGAAAACCCACAGGATCTGAGAAAGTGCTGGCCTCTCGTAGCTCTGAATCATACTGCAGTGACAATGCTGAGCAGCATGGGTCTCTGTGGAAGCAGGCGTCAGAGGATGCGTTAGTCTGAATGAGATTTAAAAATGAGTAGACAGTAAGAAAAGTGAGTTAGATAAAAATCAAGGATGTTGTGGTCAGAGTTTTACCAGGTCTGTGATTTCAGAGATGGAATTTCGGGGATAAGTACTTGACTTGTGAAAAAGGTTATGTATGATAACAGTGAAGAAACACGCATGCTTAAAGAAAAGGTAATATAATGCTAGACAAACTATTAACATCTCCAAGGAATATGTCTTTCTGCATTAACCTGAAAAGATTTCAGGTTGAATCTTTGAACTGAAGCACTTTCATGAGTAACAGAATTCATATGATTATTTATTATGGAGAATGTGCATCTGAATCAATAGGCTAAATGATTTAAATCTTGCTTGTCCACATAACCCACCAGAGACACAGAACACACACAAAACTAAATGATACACAATAAACTTTGAATGAGGAAGGCAGTTTTCTCCTTTTACAGGGTCTTTGAATTATTACCACAAGCACACTGAAAGAATAGGAAATATATTTAGTCTCAATTTTCTCATCAGACATTTAGTTCCTATGGTGTTATAAGTGTAATATGACTATAGTTTACCTATCCTAACAGAAAAAAATAAAAAATAAATAGTTCCCTTGACAGACTGAGGGTGCCTTTACTCATTTTTATTTTTGTAACAGTTTTGATGACAGCCAAAGTCATGCTTGCTTTAGTTTAGAAAGGACCCTAGATGTGGTCTATTTCAGCAAGCAAATGAACTGGCTTCATTGGTATGTGTCAAACTGTGCTTCTAAACGATTTTCAAAAAATGGCTCGTTAACTTGTTTTTGGAAATTGTGTGCTGAATGATGTGATATCAATGACTTAGAACTGCTCACTTGGCTCATTAGCATATCATCTGGGAAAGCTGAATTGTCTTCAGTGAAATGGCTCCACTATCCTCAGAGCTCAGTGTGCAAATGTGAGTGTGTGTAAGTCTGTCTGTCCATCTGGTGTGCCTGCATACACACTTCCAAATTTTTCCAATATCTTAGGTCACTAGTATTGATTTTCTTCTCATTTGTCATTTTTGATACAATATTTTTGGTTGACTATAGTGATTCTAAAGGGAATGGGATGCATAAATAGCAATTTCAGAGTGTGGAAGATTGCAGGAAGATGATGTGACTAAGTAGGAAGTGAGTGGAATCGTTTAATACTGTGCTCGTGAGAGGAATGGACAGATTAATGCCAGAATTACTTCTTGATGCAATGTTGTATTTATTTACAACAAGTCCAATGAATCCCTCTCCCGTCCCCCCCCACACACAATGCTGCATGCAGGGTACATAAACTCAGAATTTGCATTTGCATTATCTGGCTGCAGTAAACTTAAATTTAATATATGTACTGAAAACTTTGCTGATTGAGATTATAATGATTATAATGAAGAGGATAGTACTAATTTAGTACCAAGGAAGGAGGTGAACTGGGGTCAGAGAGAAAAAGGCCATCTTGCAATTTCTTCTAACATTCATAAATTGATAAAACTGATCACATTTTAAATTACTCTGTCCAGCACATGACCAGTTTTTGTAAATACACCTTGCATGCAATTAAAACTATAGAAAGTACACACCAAGACAAAATGTGGATTTAAAAGTCCCAAACTGGCAGAAACAAGTCTAATTGTTAGGGTGAGGGGTCTTGCAGAGTTTGAGGAAGGAGCACAAGGATGCTGATCCTCTCTAAGGAAGATCAGTAGTTTGTAATTAAAGTAGATAAGGGTGGCATTGCCTAGCACTTTCTAATCCAGACACACCGTCAGCATCACCGGTGAATTAGGCTAACAGTGCTACCTGGACATAGCAAAAGCTGAAGGACTGAAGTGCATAAACCAAATTAAAATGCCAATTTATAGATTTTTATTAATAAAGTAAGTTACAGTAGAGTTTTAAATTGAAGTGAACGGTCCTTGCTCTAGGTAAAGTATTTAGGAAGTAAAATCATGATTTCATGTCAGGCAGCAATTCCAAGGAATCAGTCACATAATTCAAAAGCATTATGACTTTCAGCTGATGGAGCTGTCTTTACAGTATGATTCTTTCACACTGAATAGACATTTTTCTTTCAACATGAGGTATCATTCTCCCAGGGCAAAATTTAAACAAGCAGTGACAATGTTTGACTCTGCAGTTGACTATTGCTATTTGGCATTGTGCTGAGATATTTGACTACCTCCTCCACCTTGAGATCTCTTCCCAGTGTGAAGATGTCAACACGTCAATGAGAAAGTCTACAGACCTGCATCTCCCGAACTTCTTTGCTATAGGATGCAGGCAGATTTTTCCAATAAGAAGATGTATCCATTTGCATCTGAAAATGATGTAGGGTGGCTCTGATGTCACTCATGCCAACCCATGCTTTTCCGGGTTGGTTCTGCTCTATCATTCTGATGATCTCCCCATAAAGTTGCAGTCACATAGATAAGCTTAACTGACATCTGCATTTTAGAATGTGGCCCTTAACATTATAAAGCATCCTTCTGATCCTCTTATTTAAGGCTTTTTGACTTGACATTTGCTTTGGTAATGGGGTTACAAGCACTGTTTTCTTCTTGTTTCATTCATCTGTTCAATGTTTTTGTATGTTGCTATATTCACCCCCTTTATAAAGGCGCAGCTTACTAATACCTGGGAATAAATCCCTCCTACACAATCTGGTTAGAGAGAATTGCTTTCTGCATTGAAGAATCCTGCACATCACAGTCTGTCCACTTCATAAGGTGTTCTATATCTGACTACACTACACCCCTTTGGCATCATAGTTTGCTGCATATGTTAGTGCATTATGTTTAGAACACAACCAAAACAATCTTCACTGCCATGTACACTATGCACAAGGTCAAGGGCCTTGATAGATGATTTCCTTACACATACAAGTGTAGAAAGTGAGCCTCTGATTTCAAAAACCTCATTGTTACAAGACAATCGAGATTTAAAGCCGGGTTCTTTCTGGCTTACAAAGTCTGTCTTAAACTATATTATATGGTAATACTATGCACACATCTTACAACTCTACATTCTCTATGTAAAATAGATTATTAACATATTTCAACCCAATGTGTCAATTCATATCATATATTATATCATACTGTTGATACATAATTTTATTTTTTTATCCAAGATATTTTATTTGCTTTTACTATTTGATTGACAGATAAAATCTGTATGTACTTATGAGGGACAATGTGATTCTTTAACTCTTGTATATATTGGGTGATGATCAGCTCAAGGAAACGAACATATTCATCACTTTTATCATTTCTTCATGGCGAACACATTCGAAATCCTTGCTTCTAATAATTTTGAGATATAAAATGCATTTGTATGATTTCTATTCACCTTGCTCTGCCATGGAACACCAGCACTGGCCCCTCCTACTCACCATGAAGCGCCTATTGACTAGACGCACCTCCTCCCTACCCACTGCTCTCCCCAGCCCCAGCACCATAGTGTACTCTCAACCTCCATGAGATCCACTACTTAGGATCCACATCCATGTAAGACGTGTGAGGTGGGTCTTTCTATGTCCATTTAATGACCAGCCTTATGCTGTTGTTTTGTACATGAGTGGTTAGAAATAAGTCTTCCTACTCCATGAAATAAGTCTTTCTACTCCATGAAAAGTATTTGATGTTTCCTTTGTTCTTTAGAATATGATCCATTCTTGAGAACATCCCACGAGAACTTGTGATGAAGGAACATTCTGTTTTATCAGAGTGCAGTGTTCCATAAATACTCAAAAGATATGCCTCTTAGATTATGCTTTTTGGATCTCTTACATATCAATTTTATTCACTTGACCTGTGTCATGTGGGTGATGAGACACTTCTATTATTCATGTATCTATTTATTTATTCTTGCATTTTCTTCATTTTTTGCTTAATATAGACATGTTAGTATTATCTGCTAAACAGGTAGGCTTAACAACCATCTCCTTTTTAGAACGTGGCATTTAATGTTATAAAGCACCCTTCTGGTCTCCTCATTTAATACTTTTTGGCTTGATGTTTGTTTGCTATTTGGATTGCAAGCACTGTTTTCTTTCTGTTTCATTTGTCTGTTAAATCTTTATGGATGTTGCTGTTTTCAACCTATTTGAATACTTTATTTTAAATGCTTCTTGGTTACATTTTGTTTTATGACACAATTGTGTAATCTTTTCCATTCAACAGTCAGGCTATTCTATTGGTTGACACAATCTTCATGTTTAATCAGAATTTTGTCACATTATCTTTTAATTGCTATTGATAATATTTTTTATTTCTTTGTGTTTCTTTATTTGACTCTGTTTGTTTTCCCCTCCAATTTCCTTTCCTTTTTAGGAAGGATCATCTTTCTATTCTATTAGTATTGTTTAAAGTGGCTTACACACTCTAAGCCCACATTTTCTTTGTCATCCTTTACTTTCACTTTGTTTTGGGGGGTGTGGGGAGAGTACTGGGGATTGAACTAAGGGACACTCATCCACTGAGCCACATCCTCAGCCCTATTTTGTATTTTACTTAGAGACAGGGTCTCACTGAGTTCCTTAGTCCCTCACATTTGCTGAGACTGGTTTTGAACTTGTGATCCTCCTGCCTCGGCTTCCAGAACTGCGGGGATTACACTGTGCCCTGCTACTTTCTCTCGCTTTTAAGAGTGATCCTTTGAATCCTATCCACTGCCCTGTACAGTAGTCAACTTTCATTATCTGAACATTTTTATGTTATTTTTCTCTCCTCCCATTTTATGAGTTGTTTTGTTTCTTCTTTGTCAAAATGCCATTGATTTACTGCTTTTCAATCCACCAACCCACCTTCAATTTATGCTAGCTCTGTTTAAATGTGTCAACTGCGTCCCTATCTGTGCATTTCCTGTGTTAGTCATCTTTTGAAGCTGATCCTTTAGTGGATTTCTTGGAAGCACTTCTCAAGTACTCCCTGAGTTCTGGAACATTCAAAACTGTTATGTTTGGCCTTTAAAACATGAAGAACAACTTGGTTTGTATTTTCTTTGGGTTTCTTGGTTTGTACTTTATTTCCTCAATTTTCCTTTCTTATAAGTTCTCCACCATTTTGCTCACTCTAAATGATTTTCAGAAGAATTTAATGTTATTTTTTCTCTTGCATTTTTAATCTATTTTAGTCTCTTTGCCTGAAAACCTGAGGAATTTATTTTTTTGTCTATAAAGTTTTATAATTTCACTAGGATATATCTCAGAGTTGTCTGTTCTTGATCCATTTCTTCTGTTAAACAGGAAGCTTTTCTATACTGGAGAACTGTGTTGTCTTTTATTTCTGGGGAATTTTCTGGAATTACTACTTTAAAAGTGCCTTCCGCTCCTTTAGGTCGGCATTCTTCTTTAGAGCCAGCCTCTTGCCTGTGTTCAGCTTCATCTGCTTTCTCTTCAACAACTTCTGCTCTGGACCTTTTAATTTCTTTCTTTATCTCAATTCTTTTTCTGGGCTGGTTTCCTGTTCTTCTTCAAAATGCTCTATTAAGTTTTCACTTGAATCTACTCTTCCTGGAAACCTGATAATTTAGTCTTCATAACCAATAAGATTTTGTCATTCCTTAAATTACTTTCCTAAATTCATTCGACTCTTGTTTTCATTCTTTGTTTCTGTCCACTTCTTTCCTTAATTTTTATTTTTCAGTTCTAAATTTTTTTTTCCCATCTTCCCAAATTCTTATTTGAGATGGCAGATTCATTTTGCAATGTCAGTTTATAGTTACCTTCAGTTTACTGGAGACATTGTGGCAAGACTTTTCACAACAGAAAAGCTTCTATTCCTGTATTTTTGACTTTTGTGCACTGAGGTTTGGTGGTGGATGTGGTCTGGTCTTTTCTGCCTTTGTTCATTGTGGTATTAGGACGTCTCATGAGAGTGCTCCCTTGCATCTGCTCTTTGCGCCTCTGCTCAGACTGTGGAGAGCGATGCAGACACAGCAGCAAGTGAGAAGGAATTGAGGACTTTTCTACCTGGGTCAAAGTTACTTCAGAGTCTGTAATTGCCCCTTCTTGCCTCAGTTGAGTCTTTGCTGTCCTTGTTTCAAGTTGGAGAAGCATCACTTGTTTTCTATGCATCTCTCTGTGCCTAACCCTGTGTCCCCTCACAGTTTCTCTATGAGGCTGCCCTTCCAGGCCCCCCAAAGAGCTCCTTGCTGTAATGCAGCCTGTGAACCAGAGTCTCCATCTGCATTCGTATTACTTGTTTCAGGTTCTGTTTTTCTCTGAGCTTTTTGGATGTCCTCCCTGTCTGCCCATTTCACCGTGTTTCAAAGTCCACTCTTCCTCCTTTCTCACATCCCAGGGTTAAAATCCAGGGCAGGCAAAGGGGTACAGGATGAGACTTTTATATTTACAAGGGACTTGAAGACTGCAGTGTTCTCTGTCTGCTAATAGAGAATTGCTGCCTCTGATGATCCTTGTTCTTCTTGATTAGACATTTTTTTTTTTTCAGGGAGAGTAAGGAGAATATTAGGAATTGAATTGCTACCAATTGTTTCAAACCGTACATTCTTATAATATATATATATATATATTTTAAATATTCCCCCCAAAAAAGTTTTCTGTCACCTCATCTACAAAACTTTCTTCAGGTAAACCAGGATTTGCATCTTGTGATTTTTAGGAAATGTACATATTTTGGGACTGAAAATTACTTAATCAAAAATTTTATACTGAAAATCAAAATTGGAACGGTTTTAGACTTTCTCTCTCTCTCTCTCTCTCTCTCTCTCTCTCTCTCTCTCTCTCTCTCTCTCTGACTCTTTTTATTTAATTTTATTCTTTTTGTTACCAGGGATTGAACCCAAAGGTGCTTAACCACTAAGTAATATCCCCAACCATTTTTAAAATACTTTATTTAGAGACAGGACCTCACTAAGTTGCTGAGGCTGACTTTGAACTTGAAATCCTCCTGCCTCAGCTTCTGGAGACTCTCAGGTTACAGGTGTACACCACCAAGACCATGTAGATTTTTCTTTTGACGTGAAAAATCACACAGTTAAATGTTGAATACAACAAATTATTTAAAATAAGAAGATCCACTTTGAAATATCAAAGATGGATTAAAATTCTAAGTAACTTCAATTCTCAACAAAATTTTAGTGCATCTAGAGCAGATTGAGAAGTTAAACTAGTTCTTTCTGAATACCGTTGAAGTCTATTGGTGGACTGGGATGTAGCTCAGTGGCAAAGCAAGTGCCTCACTTCACAAAGCCTTGGGTTCAACCTCCTTTTCCAAAAAAGAAAAAAAAAAAAAAAAAGAACCCCACCAAAAAATATAAAAATAAAATCTATTGGTTTCTCATGTGTGCTACCAAGGAAAGCAAATCCCATTGCACAAAAATCAGTACTTGTATGACAAGTTCCTAGAAGACGAAATCTACTTGACACTGCTAATGTCAGTCACAGTGAATATGAATTGCATGACCCCTTAATCCCATTAAGGAAGCTTCCAGATAAGCTTATAACTCTCTGACAATACAAGAATTCCTTCTGTGCAGAGGGAAATATGATAGGATACACAGAATGTAAAAAACAAATCCGAGAAGCAAACTTAAAAGGAATGTAGATATGGGGATAGAACTGCTTTTATTGTATAGAAGTAATATTTTAAGGAGTTATTTTAATGGAAATTCATATATTTTTTTTTCTTTTTTCCTTTCCTCTGAGGGTCACTTAATAATTCTTGCACTGTCTTATTGATAAATATTTTCTTAATTATTTATATTTCCGCAAAATAGAAAAATGCATTGGTATGTTTTATTTTAGAAGGTAAATTGTTTTATATATTCTTAAATCAAACCATAAAAACAAGAACTTTGTATCACTTACAGGGTTATTTTTCAATCATTCCTGTTCCAAAGCGGAATTAGCTTTTTTTGGAATGGGTCTGATCCATGAATTTAGAGTGTTTCAAGTATGGGTGCTGGAGAAAACAGACACAATTATTTCTTGATTTTCACCAAGAAGGAAGAAGTAGTGTATCAGTGATTTTCACACTATTGTTTTATATTTGAATCATTTGGTGGAATTATTAAAACCCAGGTTATTCCAATGGTGCTTCAGAGTTCCTGATTCAGTATTTCTGAGTCAACTTTCTAGGGATGTGGTTTGCAAATTTACATGTCTAATAAATTTTCATGTGACTGTCTGACTGGCCCAGAGACCACATACTTAGAATCATTGGATTTGAGTAAGACAGATAGATGACATGTGTTTGTGCTTTACTTTCCTCATGTCCCCATCATTTCCCAGAGCTAAGGAGTCTGATGGTACATATCTTCCCGTCTTCAGCACGTACTATGTTTGTAACAATCTTCATGAATGTTCTTTGGACTCCTTAGCGTGGCTCAAAGTGTCAGTGTTATCTAATAGACATGATTCTAGGATCATTTTTTCATGCCAATGGTTTGGGATGTGATAGGCATTTCTTCTCTTTTCTACTCTTTCATCGTTTTGAAAGATGTGATTGACATTCATTACATCTCCATATGTGTAGCTTAGGAGCAATTATTTTTAATTTTCATTTTATACCAGAAGTGCTCTTATCATAATGGCCTCTAGTCATCCATGATTTTCTGAGATGAGCCTCAACATAGTATCACAATCAGAGGTTAGAAGTTATAAAAACTGAATTGTAAATAAAGGTAACCTGGGCGAAGTGAATACAAACAAGTAGAAAACACCATTAACAAAAGGTTAATTACACAGGGCCTCTATTCTCAAGGAAATCCCAGATACCATTTTTTTGTTTGTTTGTTTTCTTCTGATTTCACCATCAGTCTGTTTGAGACCAGTGTGCTCTTGGGTAATCAGAGGACGCTAGTGCAAATGCACTGAAAATCACCCCATACAATCAAATATGGAATTGTAGTAAGCTACCTCTTCACAGCACAGATTTAGTATTTCCCTTGGTTAGGATCAATATAGAATGCTCCTGCTCAGAAACCAGCCTTTCACTTTTTGAGATACCCTGGTTAGAAAGACTTGCTCTGACTATTCTTATAGGTAGAACAGATGATTTTCTTCTCATTTTGGGATCTTTTGATGATTTTCTCATATCCTAAAAACCTGCACATTTCAAGTTATTTCAATCATGATAATAATTACTATATATGGAGTATGTTAAAATACAGCTTGGGACTGTAACCTAACCCATGTAGCAACCTTTTTTCCTGACTCAAAAAATTTAATGTCATAGTACCAGGAAAATAAAAGAAACTTCCTCTAGATTGAAGGAAAAAAGGTCTGTCATTGTCATACTCACCTGAAAGTATATAAATAATGTTTACTACGATTTTTGGAAAAAAAAAACAGTTTGAATTTTAAAGAAGTGCTGCACAAGATAAAACATATTTTAGGAGGAATCCTTAAATAAGTACCACTATATATATATATATTTTTTTTTTTTCCCTGTGAACTTCATAAAAGTGAATTGCATATGTGAGAGAATCAGGGCACAGTGACATTTCAGTGAGAAGTATTCATGATTCAAGAGCCCAGCTAGAAAGTTCTAAAAGTAAATGACATAAAATTGTTAAAAAAAAAAAAAATCAACAACAACAACAAAAGTTTAGGCCTGGTCTTGAATTGTCTGAGAACACTGAATTAATTTGAATTTTCCTGAATGCCACTGTATAACGTTTTATAATCAGGAGTGACACTGACAGAGGAGGGAGGACTTTTAGAAAGAAATCTCCCACAAATAGTGAAATAGAGAAAAATCTCAATTTGCAATCTACATGATCAAGTTTCATCACCTACCAAGGCAAAAAAGGAAAATCCAAAATGGGAAACCCAGAGTCTGCATATCCTAAGGATCTTTCCTAATGAAAATAAAAATTGGTCACTAAGTGAAATGATTAGAGAATAGGAATTTTCTATAATTGTCTCAAGTCGGAAATGCTTGTTTCAAAAACCTGACTCTTTACCATTGTGAGAATATCTGCAAAATGAAGGAAAGCCAAGAGTCAGTTGATTGGTTCAGTATAGCAAACACAAAGAGAAAATCTTTATAAAAATCGTCCCAACATAGACAACCCGTCACAGCTCCACAGACATAAAAGAAGAGACAATGAACAGTTAGTAGTTTCTATGACCTTCCTAGGGAGTACACACACGTGTTCAAGTTCATTTGAGAATTTGAATAGTAAACAGGACTACTTACTCCTATATTTAAGAATTTCTTCCACTTAATAATAATACGGTCACCCTCTGCCTATCAGTGCCCACCCAATGAGAAGTTTGTGCCAACATTATAAATCTGACAAGGTTTTTCAGGTGATATCAACCTCTGCATTCATCATTATCATCTTGATGAACAAACAGAGGTTAGAGTAAAAACTTCAAAGGTATAATTTCTTAGGAAAGAAATACTCTGTACAACCTTTAGTGTGCTAAGATACACTTGCCACAATCTCTTCTAAAGAGTATAATTATGGATCATTAAGCCATCCTGCCTGATGCTGAATAGAAAACCCTTTAAAACATAAGCCAACACTAAAACATAAGGTTTTATTAACAGAGATGTGCATTTCCTGCTAATCTTTCTCATATATTTCTAATTAAAATATCATTTGTAGAATCAGGTTCTGAGTGTGCTTCTATCTAAAACTTTATTGCATAACTGTCCTGGTAAATTTTAAGTTTTAGTCTATTTTTGTTTTGAAGAAGTAAATTACAATGTTTTCCTTGTTCCAAATGTGATATCCTATGAATATGAAAATAGGTAATCCATAATTTTGGAATTTTTTTTTGTGTGTGTGCTTGCAACACTTACTGAGCTTTTCTTTTAATCCACAGGTATTTCTCATATCCATCTGCTTGTATGTGCTTGAAATTCTATCCCAAAAGACATCTAAAACTCTTTATATTTATGAGTCATATAAAACTTTGATATCCAAAAAATGAGCTGACCAAGAAATACACTATTTGATAGAAGAACTCATCAGCAAAAAATTATAAGTAAAAAACATGGTGCTCTGTATAGACCGATTGTCTACATACTACTTGACTGAAAAGAAGTTGAAATAAAATGAGTAGAGTGGTCAGTTCTGTCAGAAGTCTTCATGGTTGATTGATGATAGACCTGTGGGCCAACACTGGCCTTCTCCTTGATATCTCCAAGTCTCTGTCTCGCATTATTAAAACTGACCCAATATATCACATGAACTCCCAGCATTACTTCCAGTTCTATTGCTTATCTTTCTTTAGGAAAAAGATGTATCCTTTAATCATATTTCTTTCAGAGAATGTGGTTAACTCTAACACAACTAAGCTCATAATCTCAGGGCAAGCGGTGCAGAATGTTCTCTGAGAAAATGCACACATTGGGTCTGCTAATAAGACGGAACATTCTTCCCCAGAAAATAAAATTATTGTTATTTATTGTTTGATGGTGGCCTGAGAGAGGGGAATATAAAAACCAGGAAATTTGCAGAGACATAACTATTAAAACTTAGACCATATTCACCATTACACTTTGAATTATGCAAACATTTAGCTTTGGTTATTAGATGATTTGAGTGAATGCACGCTAAAAAGAGTAAATATAAATGTGGATGAGATTCCCACAGGTGGAGGGCAAAGGTGAACTTTAGCAACTGCTTTAGTCAACTTTTTTGCTGCTATGACTGCAAACCAGAGCAATTATAGAGGAGGAAATTTTATTGAGGACTCCCAATTTCAGCAATCTTGGTCCATAGAAGGCTGCCTTGATTCCTTGGGGCTGAAGGCAAGGCTGAACATCATGGTGGTAGAGTGTGGGAGGGAAGCAGCTCACATGGTGATCAAAGAGGCAGAAACTCCACTCTTCAGATACAGATATATACCCCAAAGCCACACCCCAATTCGAACCTCTTCCAGCCACACCCTGCCACTTCATTTACCACTCAGTTAATTCCTATTAGGGGATCGATTCACTGATTGGGATAAGACCCTTATAACCCAATTGTTTCTCCTCTGAACCTTCTTGCATTGTCTTGCATGTGAGCTTTTGGGGGACACCTCGCATCCAAACCATAACAGCAACTGGTGTGAAATATGACTATTTTTGACGTGTCAGACCTTCCCACTGTGAAATTGACTGTATAAATTAATTAAAACCATACCTTTATTGAAATAATATATAGAAAAACTTTGCAACATATGGTTTGAAGTTTTTCTATTGTTGGCATCATATGAGAGTAGCTGTGATATCAAATAATAGTTTTTTGTTTTTAATATAAGTATGCATAGATGCACACATATATATATATATATTATATATATACGTCAATTTGTTCATTCCAGAGATAAATGACTTTATAATCTGTTAGATGATAATAATGTGTTTTTGTTATAGGAGATCAATACTGCATGTCAGTTTTCCAACAGATTAAATAAAATAATCTGTTATTCATAATAATAAACATTTGATAATCCAAAAATCTTGTGATTTAATATCTAGAATAATTTTTGCTTGAAGCAATATATGTAAAATGCTGAAATATTTAGGATGCCTCTCACATAGATAATACTGTAATTCTTTCTATTTATTAGTACATGAAACTGCATTTTTGGACAGATGTACTTTTGGTCCTATATCAAAATTATAAAAAAATCTTCCTGGTATTCATAATGATTAAATTCAGTATTTGCATTGTAGTACATATCATCTACAATTTGTTAAAAATAACAACATGACTGTGAATTCTAAACTGTAAGTTATTTATGATAATTCAGACTATATCCCTTTCCCAATGATACATACAGTAATATCTCATTTGTAAATAACAATCCAGTAATGATAACAAGGGATTTTTTGTTCTTGTCCTAGAAATTTTATCAGTACAAAGTTATTAACTGATACAGTAATAGTCTTTTGTAAAGTGCATTTTATTGGGAAGTATAATATAAAAAGACACATGGTTATCATCCTATTTTCCTGATAATGTAACAAATCTTAGTTTTCTTCAAGAAAAAAAATGTGGATGTGTCAAATGGATTAAAGGTGGAATATACAAAGAGATGAAAAGAAAGAGCCTTTAAAGATGAAGAGTGGAGACACCATGAGAAAAGCTCTCACAACTGAACAGTGTAAGGGAGCCGGAGGGGCCGTGGGTAGTTGAACTGGTGCGTTTGGTAATAGCCTCTTTCTTGGGCCCCTTTCAGAACCCATTCATCCTGGAATGATTTCACCTCTTCTTCTCACACCCTGCATGAAAGAATGCCCCCAAATCTCCTATGCTTCTCTTTCCTTTCTCTGAATTACTCCCTCTGCATTGTGATGGGTCCACCACTTTAACTATGGGGTCTCAAATATGAAGTCCAATCCTCCTCTTATCCCGAAGATCAACCCACTCATTTCCACTTTGCTACTGGACTGGACTACCCAGATGGGCCCTGATATATCAGACTAAACCTTTGAAGAGTTTATCATCCACCAACATTCAAGTTCTATAATCTTAATCTTTTGAATGTCACCTATGCTAAATTCTTTGTATGTTTGCTCCTTCTTCTGCTTTATGACAATTCATATTACCAAGTCTGAAGAAACTCATTCTAAGCAACAAAAGAAACTTTCAAGTATGAATAGGTTCAAGTTACAAAATTTTTAGACTATAAAATTCATATAACTATTGTCCTGATGAGCTAGGGGTGACTTCATTGCCTCATACACCTGTCACTTTCTACCTTTGTCCCTGAAGTCACTAGTCATCAAGTAGCCTCCCCATGTCCCAAATAGCCATGCATAATACAGGTCTGCATGACTCATTTTTTTGGAAGTCTTCTGTTCTCAGGCCTGAAACATAAGATCTCATTTGTCTCAAGTCGATAATTAAACACCCAGGAAACCTTTGGATTTACATAATCCATTTCATGGACTTCTTTCCAATTTCTTCTTTTGCTGTATTGGTTCTTTTAGTTATACATGACAGCAGAATCCATTTGGATATAATTATACAAGCATGGAATACATCTTATTCAAGTTAGAGTTCCATTCTTATGGAGGTACATGGTGATGGGATTCCCTGTGATGTTTTCATATATGTACGTGGAAACGTTATGTCAGATTCATTCCACTCTTTCCTTTGCTTATCCTCACTCCCTTCCCTCCATTCCCCAATGTCTAATCCTCTGTACTTCTATTTTTCCCCTCGCCCCACCTCTTATTATTGATTAGCTTCCACCTATCAGAGAATGCATTCAACCTTTGGTTTAGGGGACTGGCTTACTTCACTTAGCATGGTAGTATCCAGATCCATCCATTTGTTGGCAAATGTCATAAGGTCATTCTTCTCTATGGCTGAATAATACTCCTTTGTGTATATGTACCACACTTGCTTTATCCGTTCATCTATTGAAGGGCACCTAGGTTGGATCCATAGCTTAGCTATTGTGAATTGAGCTGCTATGAACATTGATGTGGCTGTGTCACTGTAGTATGCTGATTTTAACTCCTTTGGAATAGACCAAGGAGTGGGACAACTGGGTCAAATGGTGGTTCCATTCCAAGTTTTCTGAGGAATCGTCATACTGCTTTCCAAAGAGACTGCACCAATTTGCAGTCCCAACAGCAATGTACACACATCCTCACCAGCATTTATTGGTACTTGTATTCTTGATAATTGCCATTCTGACTGGAGTGAGATAGAATCTCAGTGTAGTTTTAATTTGCATTTCTTTAACCACTAGAGATGTTGAATGTTTGTCATATATTTGTTGACTATTCATATTTCTTTTTTGGTAAAGTGACTGTTTCATTCCTTTGTTCATTTATTGATTGGGTTATTTTATTTCATTTTTTTAGTGTTAGATTTTTTGAGTTCTTTATATATCCTGGAGATTAATGCTTTATCAGACATGCAGGTGGTAAAGATTTTCTCCCATTTTGAAGGCTTTCTTTTCACACTCTTGGTTGTTTCCTTTCCTATGAAGAAGCTTTTTAGTTTAATGCCATCCCATTTATTGATTATCGATTTTTTACTTCTTGAGTTTAAGAGTCTTGTTGAAGAAGTAATTTCCTGAGCTTATGTGTTATCATGTTAAGCATATGTTTTCTTCTAGTATGTGAAGGATTTCTGATCTAATACCTAGGTCCTTGATTCACTTTGAATTGAGTTTTTTTCCAGGCGAGAGGAAGGGGTTAAATTTGATTCTACTACATGTGAATTTCCAGTTTTCCTAGCACCATTCGTTGAAGAGGGTATCTTTTCTCCAATTCATGTTATTGGTGCCCTTGTCTAGTATGAAGTAACTATATTTTTGTGGATTTGTCTCTGTGTGCTCTATTTTGTTCTATTGGTCTTCTTGCCTTGTTTTGGTGTGAATCCAAGATGTTTTTTGTTATTATAGCTCTGTAGTATAATTTTACATCTGATATTGTGATGCCTCATGCTTTGCTTTTCTTGCTCAGGGTTACTTTGGCTATTAAGAGCCTCTTTTTTTTCCTGATGAATTTCATGAGTGCTTTTTCTATTTCCATGAAGAACATCATTGAAATTTTCATGAGATTTGCGTTGAATGTACATACCACTTTTGGTAGTATGACCTTTTTAACAATATTAATTCTACCTACCTAAGAACATGGGAGGTCTTTCTGCCTTCTAAGGTGATCCTCAATTTCTTTCTTTGGCGTTCTGTAATTTTCTTTGTAGAAATCTTTCACCTCTTTTGTTAGAAGACAGTTTTACTTAACACAAAATTCCCTATGGAAATTTATAATCAGTCCCTTACAAATCTGCTGTATGTCACTGTTACTTTTCTGCCTTTGGAGTAATTGCATAAAATAGAATCATGCAATATTTTTCTGTCTGATTTCCTTCACTCAAAGAATAAAGCATTTAAAATATGCTTAAATCCATCTACAAGTCTGCCTGATTCAATTTAGAATCCTTTTTATAACTAAAAGGTATTCAACTTTACTAATGTTCCACAATTTGTATACCCATTCACATTGCTGGCATTTGGATTATTACAACTTTTAGGCTATTTAGAATTAAGTTGTTATGAATATTCTCCTACCCCTCTTTCACTAGTTAAGGTGGTGTCTGCTGAAATTCTCCACTGAAATTCTATTATTTTTTCCTTTGCAATTGATAAATAAGGAGATGCTTTGAGAGTACTCATACTCTATTTATCCCAATGTCACCCATCGATGTTTACCAGGCTGCTAAAATTCCTATTGTTGATCTAGTGGCATTTTCTATTTTCCTTCTACCTTTATCAATTAAAGTTCTTCTATGAGGAAATCCATCCCTTTTCATTTATTTACTTATTCAATGAGGTATTCATTTTTAGTATAGATTCATGCATATTAATTTTGCATTTCATGTCATGATCTAATGTTATAATTGGTATCGTTTAGATCTGGAATGTGCCCCAAAGGCTCATGTGTCACCCAAAGTACAATGTTCACAGCTGGGGATTTGGGGAATTGATGGGATCATGGGAATATTGACCTCAAAAGTGGATTCATCTATTGATAGAATCATAGCTGCAAGGACTACTGGGAGGTGCTAGGAACTATAGGAGGTTTAACCTAGTTGAAAGGAGTAAGCCTGGGGACCATCTCTTTTCCATGCCCCCACTTCTCTCTGTTTTCTGACCACAGTGAGGTGAGCAACTGTACTCTGCCATGATCCCCTTGCTATGATTTTCCACCTCACCACAAGTCCACAATGATAGGGCCAAGTGAATATGGACTGAAACTCTGAAACTGTAAGCCAAAATAAACCTTTCCTCCTCAAGCTGATTTTCTCCAGTATTCTGTCATAGCAATGGTAAGTTGACTAATACAATAATAATAATAACTTTTGCACAAATCTTTTCAATTTCCACCATTGACACATCTTCACTTTGGTTTTTGGTTTCCCTCATATTTTAAAGAATTTTATTAATTAATGGCACTACAATATATTCCAGGCATTATTATAATAAATGATTTATCTTCCTCTACTTAATTTGAAAAAAAGATTATACATTAAACAAACCTGATTAAACATTGGTAAAATATCTTTTTTTCTAAATGTTAAGTGTATAAAAGGATCCAAGAAAGTCTACAGCAAATTTTTCTTTTCCCTTTTCTTTTCTGTGGTACCAGAGACTGAACCCAAAGGTGCTATACCATCTCTACATCCCAGACCTTTTAATTTTTGAGGTGTAGTCTTACTAAGTTGCTGAGGCTGGTCTTGAACTTTAGATCCTCCTGTCTCAAACTCCCATGTCCCTGGGATTACAGGCATGTATCATGATGCTGTGCTTGAAACAAATTTTCTTTTGTCAATAATTGATTTAATGATTATCAGTTGAAAATGTGGTAATAGAATATAAATATTTAATATGTGGAATATAAAACATAGATTTATTTTAATTTATTTCATTTTATTTATTTATTCATTCATTTATTTATTTATTTTTGGTACTTGGTTTTGAACCTAGTGGTATTTTACTACTGCATTACATCCCTAGTACCTTTTAGTTTTTATATTGAGACAGGGTCTTGTTAAGTTGCTGAGTCTGACCTGGAACTTGGAATTCTCCTGTCTCAGCCTCCTGAGTTGCTGAGATGATAGGCAAATGCTGTGCCCAGCAAGATTTTAGAATACACAAAATATATCAAACTTCATTTCTTCCCCCCAAAACTCACCATAATTTTTAACTAATGATATGTAGTTGAAACATGTTACCTGAACCTTCAAGAATAGTAATATATATAAAATAATGTTTATGAAGGGAAATGATGCTTCTAGTCTAACAGATGAAATTAGTATGCAATGCAGAAATGTAGATATAACATTTTGTCAAAATCATTGTTTGGCTCAATGCCTGTTTGGTGAATGATTCCTGAGAAGATTTCTGAGTTCTCTTATCAATCCCTATATTGTTAGTTTATAAGAACTAACAATATTTATTTTGAGTCTCTAATTATCCAATCCTTTCATTAACTTAACAAGAACATGAAAACATAACTTGTAAAATGAGCATAAAAGTACTTCACTTGTGTGTGAAAATTGGATGTTTTTTAATTCTGGCTCTTAATTTATGATAAGATTCCTTCCAAACTGCGGTTAGCATTTCTAAGGTACACACTGAGAGTACTGGTGTGAATTTAGTGTGCACACTCAGACACTTTACCAGAGAGTATTTTTGACTGTCCAGCTGCGACCTACTTGTAAGAAGAATGAGATCACTCTTTCTAATGTCCTTTGGAATTCCTCTTTCTCTTGGTGTGCATGTACTTCCAAATGGAATGTGACTTTAGTTCCAAATGGAGCATGATTCCACCTTACAGGAGCTTGCCCTCCGTGGTCCACTTCACCTGTCTCCGACGTGCACAGCAGTATCCAGTCATCATGAGGTGCATAAGATTTCTTGCCATGATGTCACAATATAGGCACTTTTACCTAATTTTTAGCTTTTCCTCTTTTCTACTAATTTTTCCTCATGACTGTAATGCCATTCACCTTATTTTTGTCTTTTTGAACTAGAAAACAATTTAATTAAGAAAAATCTGTATTGAGTTTTTTATAAAACTCTAGGAGCTCTGGTTAATAATTTCTTAAAAAATACTACACAAATAATATGTCACTATCTGTATCATACCCACAAAGATTGAACATCCAAGTTGAACATTTTGATACAAATCAAAAGTCTGTTTGTCATCTTTTTGCATTTCTTTGGTCCCTATGGAATTTCAAATGAACATTTATTATAATCATAATAAAAATGATCTCTGGGAGTTCTGTAAATATTGATACACTGAATAGCAAACTTTGGAATACTTTGGAGTAAAAAAAGAAAACAGGAATAAAGTACAATGGTTTTTGAACAGAATAAAATTAAAACGTACCATGTTGAAATGTGGATAAGGGGCCCAAAGCATTGCAAAGATTTGTCAATCCAAATGCCCATACCAGAAAAGAAGACTATATCAAATCAACGGTGTCAGTGCACACGTTAAAAAATAGAAAAACGTCTCAATGTAAACAGAAATAACACACATCAGAGCAGAAAGCAATGAAACAGAAGACAACACAAATACAAAAGAAAATTGATAGGCCCTCAATCTCTGGAACTATCCATTAAATCAGCAAAACAATAACAAAATTATAAAAATTTAAAAAGAGAAAACACAACTTATTATGTCAGAAATGAGAGAGGAAATATCACTACAGATTTTTATAGAAACCAAAAGGAAAATAAGCAAAAGTTACTAATAAATTTATACTATTAAGTGTGGCAATTGAAATTGATACATTATTTGAATATCAAAAACTCCAAATGATAATTCAAGAAAATATAGTTAATGGGAATAATATTTTATCTATTAAAGAAATTAAATTCAGAATTAAAATATTTTCCACCAGGAAAACCCTAGATTGTCTCATGGGGGAATTCTATGGAAGAAATAATGTCACCTCTTATGTTTTATTTCTTTACCTCTTTCTTTCTCTCTAGTTACTCCTTTCTGCATTTCTTGGTGATATTTTCCCCAGTTCTTCTAAGAAGAGTTAATTTTATACATTAGGCTATAAGTATTCATAATATTCTAGCATTAGCTGAAATTACAGGTAAATAAGTAGCTAAACATCTAAGTATATTTATGCAGAACCTTCAGTTTTACTTTGTGGTTACCTAATAATCATCTCTTCTTTTGTGATTTCTAGTAAACATAGTTGTCCTTTATGACCACCAGTAAAGCAAATTCTAAGGCAGTGCAACTCTACTGTACTAACTTCAATAGCATTTAAAATGACTTCATTTTCTCAGTTTTATAATTTTGCCAAAGCTTATAAATTCAAGACATTAAAAAAAATGCATGATTTATACCTTAGACATTCTTAATTTTCCAGCTCATTGACAATTCTTTTTCAATACCATTTTCAACAATATTTTCTTTGCTGGTCTATGAATTATCCTTAGATTTTGACATTTACACACACACACACACACACACACACACACCTCTTATGCCACATACTCAAATATTTGTGAAAGAAACAATGCAGTTTTTAATTTTTAAAGTACCATTCATATTAAATAACCCTATAGTCTGCTACCATGTTTGGCTACTTAAATGGTTCTTACTCTGCATGTGTTGGGAATTGTTTTCATGTTGTATAATTAAGATCATACATTTAAGGATAGGTAGGCCAAATATACTGTATACATGACATTTTATTAGGTAACTGCTAGTGCTGTAATATTTAGCTTATAAACATTTTATATCTTTTTATGTTTAAATAATGGAATTGTAGCAAAACTGTACACTTGTTGAAAAATATGTGAACAGATACTACAAATTGCCTAACTGCTATAAAGTTGAGGTAGGTATTCATAAACTTGGCTCAGGCACAGAATAAATTGACTATTGTCAAACATATGAAGGACCCAGTCCACTTAAACCACCCGTCTTATAAAGGAGCGTTCACTCTGGAAACACACTGTTGCTAGGACAGCCCTATTATTTTATATCCAATATCGGGTTAAAGGTTCAAGAATTTTGAAGGAGCAAGGAAATATGACCATCAATAAATGGTAGAATTCACAGAAACTGGTTCTGTAAATAACCCAAATTTAGGAATTATTACAAAATGCTTTAAAAGTGTTACTGATGTAAGATTATTCACAGGAAAGAATTGGAGAACAACAATCAGGTAAGTAATCCTGTTAAAAGTGAGAAATGATCTGAATAAATGCCTCTAAAAGAAGAAAGGCAAACAGCCAATAAGTATATGAAAAATGCTTAGTATCATCAACAATTAGAAAATGCAAATCAAAAATACGTTGAAATTCTGTCCTAGCAATGTCGATGATCAAAATGCACACACACACACACACACACACACACCAAAGCAAAATACAAAAAATGCTGTCAAGATGTGAAGAAAAAGGAACACAGATGCACTGTTGGTGGGCATGCAGCCTAGTGCAGCCACTATGGGAAACAGTATGAGGTCCCTCATAAATTTAAAAATAGAAATATCATTTGATCCAGCTGGGTATATATCAAAAGGAAATGAAGCCAGCATCAAAAAGAATACCTGCATTCCCATGTTATTGGAGAACTATTCACGTAGCTGACATGGAATCAGTCTAGGTGCCCATGGACTGACGCATGCATGAAGAAAACATGATGTGTAAACACAAAGGATTGTTATTCAGCTGAAAAGAAGAAAAATTCTCTTATGTGCAGCAAATCTGAGGAAATTGGAGCACATCGTGTTAAATGCAATAACCAGATGGTAAGACAAGTATCACATGTTCTTTCTTCTACATAGAAACTGAAAAGGAAAAGTAGGTCTGAGACTAAAGGAGGGATTACTGGGGAGAGGGAAGGATGAGAAGGGGTGAGGATAGAAGAATGGATGAACAAGATAAATGCATAATGCTTGCATGTATGAAAATTCCGGAGTTATAAAATCATTTGTACAATTGGTATGTCAATACTAATGACAATAAATTGGCCCCAAAAGTTTTATCACGAAACCACTTGTACAAGTGTGTTGTCAACTTCACTCATAAGGACCAAAATCTTGGATACTAGGTTTTGTCCACCAAGAGAAGAGAGGCAACTTGCAGCAATAAAGAGGATCTGGTTGATAGCAGAAGTGAAAAAACAGAGCAGATTTAACATTTAAAAATAAGTAAAGGTCTACTGTTTAGAGTGTCATTTCATAGTATTCTAATCATTTAAACTTGCCATTTATATCACAACTGCTTCTCTTTCCTTCCTTCTTCTCCTGAGTTCCCTTTGCCTTCCTAATGGCGTCTGGGTAGGGAAGTGCACATAGCCTCCCCATTGCCCTCATCCCCACCATACACACACAGAGGAATAAACATGCTTGGTTAGTCTAAAATTGGTACAGTTTACCAAATGCAACTGTACAGAGTACTGTGCAAATTGAATGCATCAGGTAGACAAATACTACTGGGTGAGAAGATTCTGTCCAAAAAGAATGAACTGATGTTTAGGGGAATACAAACTGCAAACACATTATATTCTATTACTTCCAGATTTTATCTTTGCAGAATATGATTTGTGGTGAAAACAGAACTCCCTACAATTATTTAAATTTTATTTTCAGCAATAACAGAATACACTGTTAAATGAATGGAATGCAATGGAACATTTTTTTTCCAAGAAAAAAAAAATAAAAGATTTGGCATAACACTGATATATTTAATTTTATCAAATAATTTGGTGTTTCTACTAATTAGGCTCCTTTAAAAAACAATAGCTTAGAAATGCCTTCATTGTTAGGACTGTATAGAGGGAAAAGAGGGGTGGGAGGGGTGGGGGGAAGGGGAAAAATAACAGAATGAATCAAACAATATTACCCTATGTAAATTTATGATTACACAAATGGTATGCCTTTACTCCATGTACAAACAGAGAAACAACATGTATCCTTTTGTTTACAATAAAAAAAAGCCTTCATTGTTGAATTTCTTTTTTTATTATTATTATTTTTATTTAGCTTTTAATTTTTTACAGACTGCATTTTGATTCATTGTACACAAATGGGGCACATAATTTCGTTTCTATGGTTGTACACAATGTAGATTCATACCTTTCATGTAATCATACACGTACATAGGGTAATGATATCTGCCTCATTCCACCATTTTTCATACCCCCCTCTCATTTTCTTTTACATATTCTAAATTTAATTTATTGTTTTTAAATTTCTCTCATAGTTATGTACCTTCTAAATCTCATGTTTCTAAATTAAAATAGCTCATATATTTTATGCACTTCTCATAATTACGTATGAATGAAATTCTCTTCTTGTATCTAGCTTAGCTGTGTATCTGTCCACCAACCTGCCTATTTGCAAACCCACACCCATGAAAATATATCCATACAAATACTCTCTTTTACTTAAGGTTTGAAAATTTTTATTCCTGTAGTTGATTTCACATAGTTCAGAGTTTGATAGTTGAGGGACAGTATTATAATGTGAGACAGTTTATTCCATCAAGAAAAAACTGGATAGACCTCACCAGCTGGGTTTAACATAGACAATGCCGGGAAGCAGAGCCTGTGTGGGTAAAACTCAGAGAGGAAGGGAAGCACCACAGGCACAGATTATTCATAAGGCATCAAATATGCATGAGGCACCAGCGGCACTGAATAGCAGAACACTTTAAATATACATGAAACATGCAAAGCACTCATTATTTATGAAGCCTTAATTCAGTCACCCATCGTTGACACCCAGTTTGGCCCTGGCAGTTCTATGCCCAAGAAACTTACGTAAAACCCATGGCTGTGCAGTAAGACAATTTGCAAACTACAGCTGTTAGCCAGGGAAACTTGTCTCTGGGTCTCGCTAGTAGAGCAAGAACAAGTCCCTTGCCCAGGGCACTTTCTGCCAGCAGGCTCTCTGGCTTAACCTCAGCTCTCATTCTGGTATCCTTATGATCACAGGAAAATGGAGACACAGGACAAGTGAACACCATGCCATGAATTCAGATAGCATAGCCTCTCCAGGGCACTTGTATTCCTTCAAAAGTGTGTTAACTTCTCCCATTTCTTTCCCCTTGTTCATACTGTGTGTATTAAATGCACTTTGTAAGGCACGTGATTTGAACATTTAAATACGATGTGTGCATCTGTGTGGTTCATGACCACTGGGAAAGCTGCTTTTGTTGTCTACTTGGGGGTTACTGTTGCATCAAGATCATTTCCACCATTGTGGAAAACAGTATTATATTAGGTAGAGGAGAGAGAAGGGAGGGGCAGGGGTATGGGGTAGGAATGATAGTAGAGTGAAGCAGACATTATTACCTCACGTACAAGTGTGACTGCACAACTGATGTGATACTGCAATACATATAATCAGAAAAATGAGAGATTACCCTCCATTGATATATGAGCTATCAAAATGTACAAATGCATTGTACTGTCATGTACAACTAATTAGAACAAATAAAATTTAAAAATTTAGAAAAAGATAATTTCCCAGGCAACAAGCGTACCAAGTCCTATTGGTATAATGAAGTACTATCTTAAATTATTTCTTGGGCAGAGAACCAATATTATCTTTAAGTATAAATATATACTGCAGATATTAGCTCTTTAACATTCAAAGGAAATGAATTTTCAAACAAACAATTTTGGTAGGACATGTACGTATTTGATACACCTATTTGTAAAATATAAGAAAATCCTGTGTGAGGGTTAAACACACACGCACAGAGACACACACACACCTCACCCAGAAAGCAGGCACTGGGACAGTTGGGCATTGTGGCAAATGACTGAATTTGTGCCTATTAGGAAATGATCTTCATTAAGATTGATTGGTTGATGTGATTTAATTATGATAATTCTTTTCAAATGATTCCTTGATGTTAAAATTCCAAGAGTTAGGATCGTTGGCTTTGAAAGAGAAAGACATTGGTAAAGCCAGCAGAGTAACCCCACTTGGATCTTTGTTGAGACGTTAACATTTCCACGGAGGCCCAATCAGGAGTGTCCATTGGTGCCTTCCCAGGAACGTTCATGGTTCCTGTTCAAGCCAACTACCCAGCTTGGGAAGCCTGTGACCCAGGCCTCTGCAGCTGTTTGAAAACACTGGCTGTCGTAACTGCCTTTGAGAAGTCCAGATTAAACTAAAACGGAAGGCAGAGCCTGGTTGAGCACAAACGGAACATTCCTGAGGAAACTGAAAAAACCCTCACAAATGCTGTGTGCCTTACCCTTTATTTAGTTTCCTGAAATGCTGCTTTACAGATGCCTTTCCCCTTCCTCAAAGCCTGTTTGCTGCTATGGATGGTGTTGCCAGAGAGTTCCACACCGCCAGAGAAAAATGATTTCCACACCTCTTTTTTCTAGATTTTCTTTGAAATGTAAACATTTCCCAAAGGTAAAACAATTTAAAAATAGTAGTGAGCATAAGAAAAATACCAACTGAACAGCTGACTAACAACTGTCATTTAGTGATGACTTTAAGAAACCCAAGTATGGCTCCTTACGTTAACTATTTAGATTGGTCTTAGTTCACAAGTGAGAGTCAAATATTCTTTTCTACCATATTTCATGTGTTTCCTATTTTAAATCCATTTTTAATTTTAATTTGTTTTAAAATTTTCCAAATGTATACACATACACGTATATGCTGCTTTTAGTCACAATTAAAAGAAAAACCCAGTTTTAATGACTTAAGCATAGGAAATTTTATGTAATGTGACATTTAATGGTAAAGTTATCTTTAGGTCTTATTGTTTTATCATGAATTCCAGTGTTTTTCTTTTTCTTCTTTATAACCAAACTGAAAATATATGAAAGGTGTTTGCCAAAATATGACCATAGGACCCAGGAGTGTTCTACCCCCAAATTTCCTTAGGTTGGGGTAGAAAGATGTGATACCTGGCCTTGCACACCATAAGGCCCACTGCCAACACAACATAACAAAAGGCAGATTAACAAGAGAAAACAATACCTAATTATTTTAATCAAATTTTTTTGTGACACAGTTGTCTTCTGTTTTAAGCTTAGGTTCCATGAAGAACAGGCTGCGGTGTGGAAATGAAATTGGACACAGTGGTTTGATCTGAAGGTGACAGACTGAAGACAGAGACAGGGCCTATCTGCTCCGATTCCTCTTGGCTGCTGGAGGAGCGTTCCAGTCCCAGGTAGGGGATGGGGGACTTCTGGAAGAGAATTCTCACAGGGGAAAGGAGAGGATGAGGTTTCTAGGTTCCATGGCATCCTTTAGAAAGAGCGTTTCCAGTTTGCAATGAACCTTTGTAGGGAAGGGAATTATGGTTTCTGTGACTCCCTTGAAGAAAATGGGAGTAAGCCATGGGAGGAGAGAAGGTCAGAGAGCCTTTGCTTCTGAGGCCTCCAGTCTCCTTCAGGTCGAAGGACTCAGCACGCCAAGTTCCCTACCCTCCGGGTGCTGTTTTTAGTGCTCTTTGGCATGTTGATGGTTTGGAGCTGATTATTTTGAGAAACTGCAGACCCAGAGAAGCTCATTAAACTTGCCCTTTGGTAAGACAACTCTTTATCTATGCAGGGAATCTCTGCTTGTATGTGTCCCAGCTCTGACCAGGAAGAGAGGGAGTCATTACACACACTTAATTCTGCTTAACGTACTGTACCTTTGTTTAAGGTGCTTCTCCTACTATGTTATACCAGCTGAGTTTTCATAGTAGGACGTTTTTCCCCCCTTTGTTTTAGAGGATGATGATATGTAAATCTGAAAACAAAAGGCTTCCTTTGAGATCTACTTTAAACAATTATTAATGTGTCTGGGTTTTCTACAACATGTACATGAAGCATACTAGTTAATAAATTTCTGACTTCTTTTCCCTCTTGTTAACTGGTCTTTTGTTATGAGGAACCCAGTTTAGAACTATTAAGGACAGTAACAAAAAAATGTTTCCCCTTAGAGGAACCAACTTCCTCATTAGTCTTTTAATTGTGGTTTTTGGTTTTCATAATTGGCAGTAGATATAGAGGCTAAAATTTTAATTTTACTACATGATGTGCAGACTTTTCTCAAGTATTTAGAATAATTACTAAGCTTCTAGAATGGTACAATGAGGATAAACTCAATGATACAATTTCTTGAGGAACTTTTCTTATACAATTCTTTTGGTTTAATTTGTCAATCAACTAGTGAAATGCATAATGTAAATGATAAAGTAAATTATATACTTGGAGTTGAACTCAGATAAACAAGAAAATCAATAAAATGAGTAATTATCTATAATTATTTCACCCTGACAGACATTCTGATAACTAATATCCTTGGAAATCCAAACTTTTTGTAATTTTCGTAAGCCATCTGTTTTTGACTCTCATGGACTGGCAATGTATAAATAAAGTGATCTTTGCAGAAAATGACCACCTTCTCTCCATTGGTCTGACTGCCTTTGTGTACACAGACACAAATGTATTTATTTGTCATTTAGAAATAAGTGAGTGGGGTCTTGAAGAGAAGATGACACATGAAATTAAATACTAGCAGCCATGATGTAAAGGACTGTTTCTGATGTACGAAAGATCACTTTGGCAAATAACATGTAAACACCGTGGTTTCCTTTTATATTGAATTACTTCTCACTTCTCAATGGAAATTATCCAATTCAGTGACCCGCATGATACTGCTTCTAGAATACTGTAAACAGTGTTGTAGTTTGCATTGATTGTGGGATGGTCGGAATGGTGTTCTCTCAGAGAAGCACAGAGCATTTTCAGTATTGGTGGAGAAGAAAGAGGGGGGAAAAGTTTTTTTTTTGTTGTTTTTTTTTGTTTTTTTTTTAGAAAAGAGAAACAGCCTAAAAATCTGTACAGATGATTTGCTATGATTTACAAAAAGTTAGGCTTTCTCAAACCCTCCTATTCTGGTTTACCGTTAATATTTTTCATGCTAGATAGTGTCATTTGTAATAGGTACAATAACTCTTCAAGACTCAAAGAGTAATTACACTCTAGAGGCCCTGACTAATTCAGTGTCTCCTTCCCACCCTCACATGAAGATGAGAAAACTTCCTCAGCACCCAGCTACATTTTCCTCTCTATAAAGAATTTTTTTTTTACATATAACTTGTTTCCATGATTAAAATGCAAAAATCTACGTATCTGTCTACCCATGCTTCTACCCATCCATTCATCCTTCCTCATACTGTCAGGGAGGGAAAAATGGCCGTACTCCACCCTTCTAAATTCTATGCCTGGACCACAGCATAAAAAGGCATAAAACAGATACTCAGGAGAAAGACAATTTTAATTATGTCTTCATGCACAGGACTCTCACAGAAATAATGAATTCAAAGAAGGGCCAGAAAGTTGAAGCTGTATTTGGACACACAGAAAGAACAGGGGATGAAGGCCCCTGGGTGGTAGAGCTATATTGTAGGAGAAGAAGGGCAAGGAACAGAGAGAATAAAGGCTGCCTTGTCTCTCAGGTCAGTTTTCCCAGTGCTAACATGATTTGGGAGCAGCTCGCTTCCTGACACAAATGTCTTACTTAAGAAAATTTGGTGTAAATGTTCTTTACAAATGTGTAACTTTTCAGGGCTATTCCTATGTCTACTTAAAATAACCCACTCCAAGAATGCCAAGGAAATTCACTTTGAGTAGGAATATTCTGGTCTCAAGACCTGAGCCTTCGGTCCTGAGAACATGATACCCCAATGTGTGGTACTTTGGGACGCTGAATACTTTGAAATGAAGGAGTTTGGAAGACCTGAGAAGCAAGATTTTTTCCACCTTTTGCTGACCTCTCATGTCCTACCCCATTTTCTTTCCCCAAAAGAGTCAGAGATGCCAGATTTATTTTGTTTAAGGTGGATTACAGAAAGTGGAAATCCTTTCCCAAAGTAAGTCATAAAACCTGGAAACCTTATTTTACCTCTTCTCCTTTGAAGACAATCCTTCCAGAAGTGTCCTGCCCCTCCCTGGGGAAGGGAAGCTACCCAGAGAGTTGAGAATAATCCAGAAGACTGGCTTGTTGAGTTTCCCTCTGTGGTCTGTTACCATAAGGTCAAACTCGTTTGTCCAGTACCATGTATACATCTGTCCATGTTTCACCAAATGCAATCATCGAAATAGAAAGTCGACCCTGTGCCTCTGAATCTCCATCTCTACAGACTCCCATGTCACACAAAACTTGGATTCAATACATTTTCTATGGTTTTCTCTTGTTACATGCATGTCAACCTTCACCCTTATGGTGAGGAACAATACCACACTTTTCCACCCTAAAGCCCAAACACTACTCATTTCTTTATTACAAGAATAATATTAATCATAACTTGGATATTATAGGTAAGTGAAGACTAAAATACAATATTTCAATTATAGTCTCTCCTTATTAAGATGTGTTATACTTTAATACTTTCTGCAACTACAAAGTGATAAAATTTTAGTAAATTTAATACAAAAATGAAGGCAGGGCTGGGGATATAGCTCAGTTGGTAGAGTGCTTGCCTTACAAGCACAAGGCCCTGGGTTCTAATCCCCAGCACCACAAAAAAAAAAAAAAAAAAAAAAATGAAGGCATATGACATCCCCTTAAAATTGGTATTTTAATTATTGTCCTTCCTAATACTGTCTTTAATAGCATTTTTCGTTCAAAATATGTTTCCGTAAATTCAGGAAAGGAAGATGAATATTTACCTTCTGAGACAACAAAATGGTTTGGAGGTAGGCTAAAAGTAGTACTGTTGTATTTCTGTATAATGAGAATAAAACTACACAAATATATATAGGATTTGTTTCATTGTGTTAGTTCTATAGGTAGTAGTAAAATATCATTATATTTTGTTTAAGTATCAACTTTTTATCTTCCTACAAATATAAAAATACACCTGTTGAAAAACATAAAAAAATATGAAAAACCTGACTGGCCTAAATATTTTAAAAATAGCAAAATGGTAGTTTACATAGAAACTTATATATTACATTGAATATAAATGATTAAATAATCACATGAAAAATTTATTTATGGTAATGCATTTTTAAATTTAAATCACCTTTATTTGTGAATGTACTAGTAAGAACTAAGAAAATAATCTGACATAAAAATGTAAGTGAAATGAGATTTGATGGAGAAAAAATGGTAAGCTAATATGTAATTACCATAATTTAAATTACTGAACAGGATTTTAAAATGACTTGATCATCTGAAATTAGAGAGTAAAGTGTTTCATATTTACAGTCATCTGATCCTTGACAAAAGTGCCAAAAATTCATGTTGGAGTAAAGATAACCTTCTTAACAAATGGTGTTGGGAAAACTGGATATCCACAGGTAGAAGAATGAAATGAGATCCCTATTTTTTACCCCACACAAATGTCAAATAAAAATGGATCAAAGATAGAAGTAGATCACAAACTTTGGAGGTGCTAGAAAAAAACATAGGATCAGTACTCAACATATTGACACAAGCACCAACTTCCTTAACAACATTCCCAAAGCTCAAGAAATAAAAGCAAGACTCAATTAAGTGGAATAGCATTAAATTAGAGAGCTTCTGTACAGCAAAGGAAACTATTAAGAATGTACCCAGGCATGGTAGCACATACTTTTAGTATCCCAGTGACTCAGGAGGCTGAGGCAGGAGGATCAGGAGTTCAAAGCCAGCCTCAGCAACTTAGGGAGGCACTAAGCAACTAAGTGAGATCCTGTCTCTAAATAAAATACAGAAAAGCACTAGGGATGTGGCTCAGGGATTGAGTGCCCATGAGTTCAATCCCCAGTACCAGAAAAAAAAAAAAAAAGGAATATGAAGAGATAGCCTATAGTATTGAAGAAAATTTTTGCTGGCTGCTACTCTGACAGGGGATTAATATAGAGAATATATAAAGAACTCAAAAATCTTAACATCCCTCCAAAATAAAACAAATGTCCAAATAATCCAATCAATAAGTAGAAAAAGATCTAAACAGAAATTTCTCAAAAGAAAGAATAAAAATGGCCAACAAATAGATGAAAAAAATATTCAACATTCCTAGCACTAAGGAAATGCAAATCAAAACTACTTTTGAGATCCTATCTCACTCCAGTTAGTATGGCAATTACCAATAAAACAAATAATGATAAATGCTGGCTAAGATCTAGGGAAAAAGGTACTTATACATTATTGCTGGGAATGTAAATTAGTGCAACCACTTTGGAAAGCCGTATGGAGATTCCTCAAAAGACTAAGAAGAGGACCACCAAATGAATGAGCTATCTCACTCCTTGCTTTAATACCACGGAACTAAAATCAGCATACTCTTGAGATACGGTAACATAGGTGTTTACAGCAACACAGGTCACAGCAGTCCAGTTATGGAACCAGCCCAGGTGTCTGTCAACAGATGACTAGATTAAGAAAATATAGTTTACACATAGAATGGAGTTTTACTCTGCCATAAAGAAGAATGAAATGAATGACATTTGTGGGTAAGTGTAGATAACTAGAGAATATCATGCTAGGTGAAATACATCAGATTTGGAAAATCAAGGATTGAATGTTTTCTGTCAGATGAGGAAGCTAGAACAAAGTAAGGTCACAGAGAGGTGGGGCGAGAAGATCCCTTAAAAATGGATGGGAAATCAGTGAGGTAGAGGAAGAAAACTGAAGGGGAGGAAGGAAGGATGGAAAAGAGGAGGAAACGCAGAATGAATTTCAAAAAAAATCATACTATGTATATATATGAATACACTACAGTGAATTCCAACTTGATGTTTATCAATAAAGCACTAAATAAATAAATAAATGGAAGACCTGTAGGGGAAGGATGATGGGGGAGGGAGTCAGAGAAGAAAAGGGGAGACCCTGGGGACTGAAAGGGAACAAATTATATTACCTGCATGTATAAGTGTACGAAAATGAATCCCATTAATGTTTAACCATGATGCATGAATCAATGCTTTTTAATAAAAATATTAAAGGGTTTAGCAATTACATGTTTTATAATGTTAATATTCCTACTAATTTTAGAATTCATTAGTCATAAAGTTTCCTTTATTCATTTATTTCATTTGCTCAAGAAACATTTTGACCTCATAGTTTGAAAACAGCATGTATATAAACACTTTTGAGAAAGTGACACACACGTCCATGAGCGGCGTTGCCTGTCAGGGATATCATGGTGGATGGACGAGGTCATGACCATTTTGCAGTTTGACCTGTCTGCCTCAGTGTGATGGAGACGCTTGAGAAGACTTTATAACATGAGGAAATTAAGAAGAAAAATATTGAAAGCTTTTCAGACTATACTAATGTCCTTAGAAGGAAATGCTTCTAGCCTCCTAATGAAGAAGGAGCTAAGAGGCCCTTGTGCATTGAGCAGAATGAGAAACAAGAAACATTTGGGCTTTTACTCTTAGCAAAGTGAGGGACTGCTGCACTGTTTGTAACAGTAAAACATGATTTGATATTAAGAAGAGCCAAGCAAGGATGAAAACCAAATCCACTCAGGATGACCTTGCAGTGGTCCAGGTCACAGGTGGTGGAGATTTGGATTAGAATCATGGCATTGGTGGTAGAGGGAGGTGGTCAGACCCTAGTTATATTCTGAAAGTACAGCTGGCTTGTTTTCTTGATGAACTAACGGGATGTGAAATTGAAACAAGCATAATGAGAAACACTTCTAAAAATTTGGATGTGAACAAGTGATGAAATGAGTTGCATATTAAATACGACAGGTTGTGCATGCAGCGGGTTTGGGAGTTGGGAAGAACAAGAGGTCAGGTGTGCACAAGGTGAGTTCTGACACCTTGAGTTCTGAGCAGAGATTTTCAAGCAAACAATTGGATATTCAAGTCTGTAATTAGAAACTTCTCTGACAGAAATAAAACATTGGATCATTTGAGCTATAAATAATATGTAAACTCAAAAGTCTGAGTGAGATCATCAAGTGAATGAGTCTCAAGAGAGAAGATGATCAGGTACAAAGAGCTGGGAAACACCAACTTGGAGAATGAGCTATATTAATATCATTGGAGAATAAGCTTATTCTCCAAATTCCACTTATTTTAAATTCTTCATTAAGTTCAAGATATGTAAATCAGTAATAAACATGGTTAAAAATTATAGGTATATCTTCATCATGTGTCTTCTTGATGTCTAGATCAAATGTAGTGATAAATTTCAGCAGAAATAAAAATCATATGACTATAACACACCAGTAAAACATGAAAAATAAAATGTAAAAAAAATAAATAAATAAAGCAAATTAATCAGATTCTTTCCCACAATATTTCTTATCTCTCAGAAACACATTTCTTTGGCAATTCTTCTTCAGTAGTATTTTCAGAATGAGATAAGTCTATTAAATGATACTGCCAAAAAGTCCAAATTGTATATTATGTTATGAATAAAAAAATAACCACTTTAAATTAAAAATGCATAATTATGTTTAGTGATAAAGTGATGTAAATGCATTTTAGTTAAGTAAGCCTTGTATTGAGTGGGGAAGTTAGTGTTTCTTTACTGAAATTCTTATAAATGCCAGTTTACAAAATTTTCAGTTGGCTTAAATATTAAAAGGGAAAAGGATTTATTGATATCAGATACCCAGGCAACCTGCCATTAATTTTTCCTAGATAGTATTGGTGCTATTTCCCAATATGTATATGTTTTTAAAAGCAACCTAATTAGAAACTTGTGGTTTCAATCTTTCTTTACAATGAAGTAGTATAGTTATGTGTAATTAGAACTTCACATCTAATCAATGGAATCTCATTTAACTTTCTGTTAAAAATGACTTATTCCATGTTAAATTCAAACTAGCTCTTCAATGTATTCAACAAGAATTGTGAAGATGATAGAAGACAACATTTATTTAATTGTTTCCAGTATATTTCCAAGGCATGAAATTATATTCATTTTTCTCATATTTATATTTTATTATATTTCTTATTTGTTTTCGTTAGGATATATTTATTCGCTGCATAATTGTGAAACCCTTCCTATGCCCATTCTCTTCCTCCTACAGAAGGAATTGATCTGATTTTTTTGTTTGTTTCAGTCCCTTTCTTTCTCTATTGATTTTTAGAGAATAAATATTTTCTTTAACTGTACATTTAGTTTAGTGTTGAAATTTGTATCAATGGTTCATAAATGGAAAACAGATCATGGCCTGTGTTCTAGCTGTTAATAATTCTATCCTGTCCTTCACTTTTCATATAATCTGTTTGAGTTTGGGTTCAGCCTTTTTTCTGTTTGTGCTTATTAGCAAACTTCAAGCACTAAGCATTAAAACAAATTCCACTTTCTGTCAGCAGTTCACTAAAACAGTCATTGCAATGTGGATAGAAAATAATTCCTCTTTCTGTTCAGCCTTAGGAAAAGTACATAGTGTGGCTCATTCATAAATCTCTCTTCATAATACTAAGTATTTACAAAGAAATCTTATATGCTTATAGACCCATAAAATGAATTCATTACCTTTAAATGCTAATTGTCTTTGATAATATTATTAACCTTAATGATAATCTTTCAAATGATATGTCATTCAGGGTGCCATTAAGGAGCACAGAAAACTTCAAAAGACATCCATCAAGAGATGGGAAGCACTCCTGGGTCAGCAGCTGTGGGACGCTGCTACCCTCCTGGAGCCTAAAGCCAGAGCAAGGGAGAGAGAAATCAGAGCCCAGCATAATTGTTAAGTAGGACAGGAAGAGTCATGTTTGGTAGTGGAGTTTGGTCTCTAAGAACCAGTTCCGTGATGGGAAAAGAGCCATGGTATTAAACATGCTAGCTTTACCGCCCTCCAGTCCCGCTCTGCTGTGCCAGTACTTCTGAAGTTTTGAGCCTAATACAAGTCAGGGAGTTGCAGGCTACACAGTCCACACGCTCTGCCTCCCAGGGCGAAGCATAGTAGCAAAGGGAGACAACCTGAGAAATTGGATGATATTACTGTTTAAAAGCTATAAATACTTGTGGATATATTATAAATTCTAACAATTAATTTAGTCAGATTTGCAATTTCTTTGGGCACATTTCTTTATTCATTGTTTTAACCCTTTTCATGCCACTGTATATAATACAGGTTGCCATTTTTCCTGCCTGACATAGGAGTTCCTTTGCCTTCTTTCCAGTCTCCATACACAGCTCCATTTCTGCTTGTTTAAACTGAAAACTCCAGGCTGATTACTAATACGACATGTTTTAGAATTTTGGGACAGTATCGCCCCACTTCCAGGAGTTACCTAGGTAAGAGTTCAATGTTGTGTTACAACATTAAAACTTAATTCCTTGTGCAAATTATTCACCTTAATTTATCAGATAAAGTGGACTTCAAGTCAAAGTTAGAAGGGATAAAGAGGGACATTTCATACTGCTTAAGGGAACCATAAATCAGGAAGACATAGCGATAGTAAATATTTATGCCCCAAACAATGGTGCATCCCTGTACATCAAACAAATCCTTCTCAATTTCAGAAATCACATAGACCACAACACAATAATTCTGGGTGACTTTAACACACCGCTGTCACCACTAGATAGATCTTCCAAACAAAAACCAACCAAAGAAACCATAGAACTCAATAACACAATCAATAACCTAGACTAAATAGACATATATAGAATATTCCATCCATCAACGAGCGGATTCACTTTCTTCTCAGCAGCCCATGGAACCTTCTTGAAAACAGACCATGTGTTATGCCACAAAGCAGCCCTTAGGAAATGCAAAAAAATAGAGATACTGCCTTATGTTCTATCAGATCATAATGGACTGAGAGTAGAAATCAATGACGAAATATAAAGACGAAATATAAAAGAGAAATTACTCCAACACCTGAAGACTAAATAATATGCTATTGAATGAAACATGGATAACAGAAAACATCAGGGAGGAGATAAAAACATTCTTAGAGGTCAATGAGAACGACGATACAACATATCAAAATCTCTGGGACACTACGAAAGCAGTACTAAGAGATAAATACATTGCATGGAGCGCATTCCAGAAAAGAATGAAAAGTCAACAACTAAATGACCTAACATTACAGCTCAAAGCCCTAGAAAAAGAACAGGATAACAGAAAAAGTAGTAGAAGGCAGGAAATAATTAAAATCAGAATTCAAATCAATGAAATTGAAACAAAAGAAACTATTCAAAAAATTGACAAAACAAAAAGTTGGTTCTTTGAAAAAGTAAACAAAATAGAGAAACCCTTAGCCACACTAACAAAGAGAAGGAGAGAGAAGACTCAAATTACTAAAATACATGATGCAAAAGGAAATGTCACGACAGACACCACTGAGATACAGAACATAATGAGAAGCTACTTTGAAAATCTGTATTCCAACAAAATAGAAACTACTGAAGACATTGACAAATTTCTAGAGACATATGCTCCTCCCAAACTGAACCAGGAGGACATACACAATTTAAACAGATCAATATCAAGCAATGAAATAGAAGAAGCCATTAATAATCTACCATCCAAGTAAAGCCCAGGACCAGACAGATTCTCAGATGAGTTCTACAAGACCTTCAAAGAAGAAATCATTCCAATACTTCTCAAAGTATTCCAGGAAATAGAAAAGGAGGGTACCCTACTGAACTCATTCTATGAAGCTAATATCACCCTCATACACAAACCGGGAAAGGACACATCAAGGAAAGAAAATTTTAGACCAATGTCCTTGATTAATATAGATGCAAAGATCCTTAACAAAATATTGGCAAACCGTATCCAAAAACATATTAAGAAAATTGTGCACCACGATCAAGTGGGGTTCATCCCTGGAATGCAAGGATGGTTCAACATTCGTAAATCAATAAATGTAATCCATCTTGTCAATAGACTTAAGGATAAGAATCATATGGTTATTTCAATTGACACAGAAAAAGCATTCAACAAAATACAACACCCCTTCATGCTCAAAATACTAGAAAAAATAGGGATAGTAGGAACATGCCTGAACATTGTAAAGGCTATTTATGCTAAGCCCATGGCCAACATCATTCTTAATGGAGAAAAACTGAAACCATTCCCTTTAAAAATGGGAACAAGACAGGGATGTCCTCTTTCACCACTTCTATTCAACATTGTCCTCGAAACTCTAGCCAGAGCAATTAGGCAGACTGAAGAAATTAAAGGGATATGAATAGGAAAAGAGGAACTTAAGCTTAACTATTTGCAGATGACATCATTCTATATTTAGAGGATCCAAAAAACTCCTCCAGAAAACTTCTAGACCTCATCAATGAATTCAGCTAAAAAAGCAGGCTATAAAATCAACACGCATAAATCTAAAGCATTTTTATACGCAAGCAACAAAACAGCTGAAAGGGAAATGAGGAAAATAATCCTATTTGCAATAGCCTCAAAAAAAAAAAAAATACTTGGGAATCAATCTAACCAAAGAGGTAAAAGATCTCTACAATGAAAACTACAAAACACTGAAGAAAGAAATTAAGGAAGACCTTAGAAGATGGAAAGATCTCCCAAAATGGCCTTACTACCAAAAGTGCGATACAGATTCAATGCAATTCTAATTAAAATCCTAATGACGTACCTTACAGAAATAGAGCAAGCGATCATGAAATTCATCTGGAAGGGGCTGCAAATTAGTGCAGTCACTCTGGAAAGCAGTGTGGAGATTCCTTAGAAAACTTGGAATGAACCTACCATTTGACCCAGCTATCCCACTCCTCGGCCTATACCCAAAGGACTTAAAATCAGCATACTACAGAGATACAGCCACATCAATGTTCATAGCTGCTCAATTCACAATAGCCAGACTGTGGAACCAACCTAGATGCCCTTCAATTGATGAATGGATAAAGAAACTGTGGTATATATACATAATGGAATATTACTCAGCCATAAAGAATAATAAAATTATGGCATTTGCAGGCAAATGGATGAAATTGGAAAATATGTTAAGTGAGATAAGCCAATCTCAAAAAACCAAAGAACGAATGATCTCACTGATAAGCGGATGATGACACATAATGGAGGGTGGGAGGGTGGCAAGAATGGAGGAAGGAGGGACTGTATAGAGGGAAAAGAGAGGTGGGAGGGGTGGGGGGAAAGGATAAAAATAACGAAATGAATCAAACATCATTACTCTATATAAATGTATGAATATGCAAATGGTATGCTGTTACTCCATGTACAAACAGAAACAACATGTATCCCATTTGTTTACAATAAAAATTTAAAAAAAAGGAAAGAAAAGAGTTTCTATACCAAGAAAAAGAGTTTTCTATACCAATAAGTCCATTGGTATAGAAAATGAATTAATTCATTTACTTCATGATTCTTCTAGTAATTGGGTAGTTCCCCAGGTCTGAGGGAGGTAAAATGATTTCTTGGTACAGTCTATAGGTAGCTGGGAGCTTAGCTAGATGATCTAAGTTAGGAGGCTCCCCTTGTATGTCCAGACGTTGTTAAATTGTGGTGTGGGGTGACTTCCTTCCCTTCCACGTGGCCTTTCATTGTCTGGTAGAATATCATGGACTTGTTCATAGACGTCCTCATGTTTTCAACTGTAGGAAACAAGAGAAGTCCCCACTCTGCTGGTTTTTTTATTTATATATACTTTGGTACCAGGGATTCAACCTAGAGGCACTTTTCCACTGAGCCACATCTTCAACCCTTTTATTTTTTATTTTGATACAGAGTCTGGCTAAGTTGCTTAGGGCCTCACTAAGTTGCTGAGGCTGGCTTTGAAACTTGTGATCCTCCCAGCTCATCCTCTGGAGCCGCAGGGATTACAGGCGTGCACTTCTACATCTGGCTGTGCCGGCCTTTTCAAATTTCAACTTTCATCATGTTTCCTACTGTCCCATTGATAAAAACGGATCACAGAGTCAAGTCCAAATTAAAAGGTTGAAGAAGTTCTGGAGGGAGGAAAAACCCCTGCTCACTCATATTTTATAAACCTTTAGAACTAGAAATACATATGCTATTTTAAGTCAATAAAATTTAGGTATTTTTCTAGAGCATAACATACCCTATTTTATCATATCCCATTCTATCTGGACTAAGAGGCATAGCTGTACAGTCAGTGGGAGTAAATTTGACCTGACAGAAGTATGAAATAGATGAATTATTCGGAGGATGAGGTGTGACCAATTAGGAAACTGATGGAAAACAAGAATGGAAAAGACATTAGGAAGCTTTTCATGTCTATGACAAAATGCCTGAAACTGTTTACATATAAAGTCGAGCAGTTTATTTTCTTTTCATGCTTCCAGAAACTCAAGTCCAAGATTGGGTGGCTTCGTGGGTTTGGACCTCTGAGGAAAGCAGCACATTATGACGGGAGCACGTTTCAGATCAAGAGCTCACATCTTGAGCCTGGGGCCCCGACGCCCTTTGAAGGCCTGTCCCCAGTGACCTAAGGACCAATACAACCACCCTGAGAAATAGCAAGCCTTTGCACATGGACCTTTGGGAAGCACCTTCTATAATATCTACAGCCCAGTCGTACCGGAGCAGTGGGATAGGTTGCCAAGAGACCAAAGAAGACACCTGCAGGTGGGGTGTGAGACATATGATTACTGAAAAATGTTTATAGGGGAGCTTCAGGGACGATGTGCTGGACATATACTTCACTACAAAATCCAATCACGACAGACTGAACAGGTGCTTCACCAGAAATTCCAGAGACAATGGGCTGGACAATGCTTTCCCAGAAATTCCAGAGAGAGGGACTGAATGGGTACAACCCATTTCACATGGTGCCTCAGGTACTGCACCAGAAAATAACACCTGATTTCTCCACAATGCTCTTTCCTAGGGTGGCCGGCTAGGTGAGCATTTTCTTCTCCAAGGTACTCTGATCTGTGCCAATTACCACAGGAAGGAGGGATTTATAGGTGAGTTGGCAAAAGCAGAATCAGCTTAGCTTGCTTCATCCCCTCATGTAACCAGCATTCCAAGGAACTTGGTGTACATGCAAGAAAGCAGCTTTCTACAGATTCACTTACTGATTTGTGCTGATTCCTGGCATACAGAAAGCCCCAATTCTTCTAGAAAATATTTATTGGAACAAAGCATCCCGGACTCATTCTCATTGTTCTACTAAGTTGACTAGGTCCTTGGAAAAAGACAGTTGGCACTGGAGGGACATGGTATTTTATTGTCCTCCTTTTCTCCAAGAATTATACCATCTCAATGATAGCAGAAAGGTAATGTTCCCTGTCATGGAATGGCAAAACATTTGGTAAAACTTTCATCAGACCTAACTTGAAAGACAGATCATCTGAGTAATGAACTTCAATCCCTGGGGAAGATATGGAAGAATTATATTATACTACTGTGCAGGGGTCATTATTGATTGGGTTCGAACGGGTATTTTGTGAAAGTGATGAGTTCGGAAATTAGACTGTTCCAAGCAAGCCAAAACAATAAATAAATAAGATAAAAGTGTTATGAAGAAATCTGATAAATTTGGAGTTTTCAAGTGTTGAAGTAGTTGACTGCTTTTTAATCTTTTTATAGAAGATGAATACATAAAATAAATTCATTAGCAACAAAATTCTGTAACACTTAGCCTCGAGGCAAAAATTAGGTTACAGATGTGGCTTCCTTTCTTAATACTAAAACTTCTCACCTGATTAAGATGATTCAAGGAAATATATCAACATAATGATACGGCGGCTTGTAATTCCTGGCAGTGCATAAAAATTTCTCAACACAAATCAAATTCAAGACAGCTTTTCCAATGCTAAGTAGAAACATTTAGTGCAAACACAAAGAAAAGTAGCCAATCTAGAACGTGTGTTTCAAAAATAACTGACACATGGACTTAATGAGGTTTAAATCAATATGGATACTGCAGTGCAGCTAAGCAAATTATGAGCCTAGACTTTAAAATGCTAGAAAATGAACAGTGCTTGGCCTCCTTGCTGAGAGTAGAAAGGAGTCAGGGAAAGTTGTGCGTGTTCCTGAATAACAGGAGAAGCCTCTGTGTTAGTCAGTTTGGCTGCCAGAACACACCATTATAGACAGAGTAGCTTCAATACTAGAATCTACCTATTCAAAATTCAGGAAGCCAGACATCCCTCATCAAAGTGACGGCCAACTCATTTTATGCAGAGATCTCTCCTCTTGGCTTGCAGAAGGCTAGCTTTTGCTATGTTCCCTTTCCTTCATGCATGCCCAGGAAGGAAGACAGACTTCCATCTCTGCTGTTTCTTCTCATTAAGGAGGATAATCCTAAGAGACCAGGGCTCACCCTTAGAACCTCATTAGTTAGTTACTTATTCAAACCTGCTATGGTTTGAATATGTTTTGTCCCCTCTGAAACTATGTTGGATTTAATCCCCTTTGTGAAACATTAATATGGAGAAAACTTAATCTGACTTTGGAGTGTAGAAGTAAGGCCTTTGAGAGGTGATTAGGATTGGAAAACACGTTGGGAACCCCCATGATCAAAACTGATAGCTTTATAAGAAGAGGAAGACCAGAAGACACACAGCGCCTCGTGTCCCCCTGCAAGTGATGTCTGGCACTTCCACAGGAGTCCGTCAGTATGAAGACCTTCACCAGATGCCACCCCTGTATGTCGGACCTATAGATCCATGAACCAAAACAAGTCTTTTTCTTTAAACCTTAGCCTGTGGCATTTCATTATTAGCAACTGAAAACAGACTAATACAAGACCCCAACTCCAAATACAGCCCCCCTGAGAATTACAGATTTAACATGAATTTGAGGGTCACGCAAATACTCAGTCCACAATAGCCTATGAAGACCTCAGAGTCAGAGTCAAGGGTGTCCTTACTCTGAGAAGAACCAATGCCCACGTAAGAAGCATTCTTTATGTCCAGGAAGGGAGCTCTCACAATATCTACTCTTACAACTCCATAAAAGTCACTATTAACTGCTTGTCTTTCTAGCAGGAGAAATTAATCACAATGAGCTCTCCTAATTCTACCACTGTATAAAGTGTGTGTGTGTGTGTGTGTGTGTGGGTGGGTGTAAGAGAGAGAAGACAGAGAGAGAGGGAGAGAGAGAGGGAGACGGCTTGGAAATGAATCATTAGCTTGTCTTATCTACTTCTCTGGACCTACAGGAGACATTTCCAGAATGGGGTGGTGACAATGACGTCACCCAGAGACTGACACGGAGTGATTGATTCCTTTCAGGAGTGATTATGTTGCATTCAAGGAAAGAAAGGAGTAAATGAATAATTAGGGACTAGAAGGGGATATTAGGAATGGGATAAGCCCACCCAACGAACCATTTGTTGACTCATGTTTCCTGGCCCCTTGCAAGGAAGCATGCCCACGTGACCAGCTCCGGCCAATCATCTACGCGGAGAAGACATGCAGGCCACTACTTCCAGGCCACTACTGCCAGGCCAAGCACTGAACCATCTTCTCCTGTTTTGAGAGGGTTCATGTTACCTATGGTGCGACTCCAGGATCAGAGTGACTGTACAGGACTGGGTCCCCATGCCAACCCACGTGGAACCAGAAGGATGAGACAGAGCTTTGATGCCACTTCTCACTGTGGGCCTGGAGTTTTGTAATATCACAGAACATACCCACAAGGCCTCACATCACTAGTTTTACTAAAAATTAAAAAATTTCAAAACAAAAACATCATGCAAGCCCCTTACTGCAGTGAAAAAAGAAATTAACAGAAACAAAAAGGATTTAAAGAGCAGAAATTTGTAGAAGTCTACCCTACAATTATAAAGGAAGTCAAACTAACTCTTCAAATTAATCTTTAATGGATAAAGTGAGTGTGAATATTGATTCAAGTGTTTCAGATGCAAAATTGCCGTCAGAAAAGAAAGATGATTTAAATGAATTCATCAGAAAATACACAGGAGAAAAAATAAGCCAGTCAACCAAATATTACCAAAAAATGTTATTTGGCAATTAAAAAATACATACACAAATGTGTATATACACACATATATATGTATTTACATATGTGTATTGCTATACATATGCTTATATATACATATATCTACATAAACATATTTTTGAAAATGTGATGTTCAATATCAGTTGTAATCTAGGAAATGCTAAGTGACAAAATTTATTTAACTTATGAGACAAAATTATAAAGATTTTTTAATGGTGGTAAGAACATAAGGATATTAACTCAACAAAATATCCCTGTGCTTACCGTATTCTGGCACTTGGGTCATAGTAGTGAAGAACAGAGGAAAACGATCCACCCTCAGTAAGTTAATGTCATTGCGATTACCTTTCACAGTCTGTTAAAAGGTAAAAGGTGTCTACAGAGCATTTATGTCTATCCACAATGTACCAAGTAAACAAAAAAAGGCAAAAGTTGTTATGAAAAGAAGTAATGTAAGGAAGTGGGAGAGGGCATAATACAGTGAAAGGAAAATTGGATTTTGTTATATCCGTGCAATGTGGTCTGTATTCAACTGATGTGGACATTGAGAAGACTTGTTCACAGGCCAGACACTGCAGCAAGCTTTGAAGGCTTCTTTCAGGTCAGGTATTAATTTTTGTTCCTGGATCATGGTTTCCAGAGGAGGCATTGAGTTGGATGGGGGAAGTAGGAGGATTTGGGGTATATGCTACTTACTCTACAAGTATGGAAATATTTCCTTATTTTAAGAAATGGTCTGACTATACTAGAGTCTACTGACTTTCTATTAGGTGGTAGAGTATTACCTTAGTACTGGACTTTAAAAAGATAAATATCTTTATATCTGATAAATAATGCAATATGCACAAAAGTAACACATATTTCCACTTACATCCTGAAACTATTACACACACACACACTTAGTCTTACACTACAAATATGTATGTGTGTGTGTGTATATATACATGTATATATGTATGTGTGTGTATATATATCTCCACATTAACTTTATACACAGGCAAATACACATACATAATTGCCTATGAAGATATGTGTAAAACTGATTGATAACAGTAAATGACTTGGGAGGGCAAAAGAGAATAGGGGAAATGATTTCAATTTTTAACTAATCTATGACAAGTCTTGTATTTTTTAAGAATGCAAACATTTTTGCATTACTTTTGTCATCGAAAGTAGAAATCTATGGTGCCCACATTATAACATGTTGTCTCTCATCTTGTGGGGAAAACAAATGAAGAAAATCAATAATTTAAAACAAAGCACAGCAAATCAGTATTTTCTTCATGTGGCATTAATAGAACTATTTATAATACTTCCCAGAATATGCAAGGAAGATAGAAATGGCAGATCATAAATTTGTTGCAAAGTGACTGCTCTTGCCACATATTGATGTCAGTCCATTCCTGGTTGCTCTGAATGCAGATGGGATTTTGCAGCTCATGAAACACAGTGAATACCTGTTCTTTCAAGAGTAGAGAATCCTGGGGAGATTAAAGTGCATTTTGTTGACAAATGTGCCATATTTCTTAGACACTCTCTTGACTGTCACATATTTTTCAAAAGCACTTCTACCTCTACTTCACATTTTTTATCCTGTTACCATCATTAACTTCTAAGAACCCAACATGTAATATACAAATACAAGTTTAAGAAAACAGATAACCTTGCCTTATTTTAAGAGATGCTGTCTTGGTTGTTGCAATGATTATTGCTATTTTGCTATTCTTTCTATTTATTTCTACTTTGCTAATTTGCTTTTCTATTTTGCTATTCTTTTCTATTTTATTTTGGAAAATTTGTGTGTGTGTGTGTGTGTGTGTGTGTGTGTGTGTGAAATAAAACATGTTAATGTTAGATTTATGAATAATGTAATAGATTACAAGTTGATCAATAACATGTGCTGTGATATTCTTCACATCACCTAACCTTTCTGTACATCAAATTTCTTGCTTTCTTATCTGTAAAATAGAGGCAAATGTCAAGCAAGAAGGGAAGGGAAAAATCTCTTTATGAGTCTCTAGCACTTTATGGGTAAGGAAATTGAAGATCATAGTGATTCACTCTATACCTGAGGAAATGGAAGTTCTTAGAGATAAAGTGAGTTCTCTGTGGCACTTGGCTGATTTCTCCTCTTTTAGAGTTCATTAAATTATTTTTTAATGTAAGATGTTATTGATTCTTGCTATTCTATTGATTTGCATAGTAATTTGTTTTTGTCCTTGGATCCATGGGTCTAATTTTTTTTAGGAGACCAAGTACTATAAAGGAGAATCCTCTTCCAAACCTGTGTGTTGTTAATACCACTCCTTTGCAGAAATAAATTTAACTCTTTATCTCAAAGAATGTGTGGTAATAAAATAAAAAGTACTGATTCTCATATGCTATGATGATTGCAAATGCTATTCTGCAAATACCTGTGATTATGTCTTCTAGATGCAGGTTTATGATTCACTGTCCCTAAAGTTAGCTGTGCTTCAACAAGTGGGACATGGGTGAAATGGACACTTAACTTCTGGAGTTGAGCCTGAGGGTAGCTCCCCATGGGTCCTCCTGTTGGGAGAAATCCTAGTTCTTGGCTTGCAGCAGTTTATGTCTCAAGTGTGTAAACTTGCAGAGAGGAGCATTCTGCTCTGACCACCTAGGAAAGTAAACAACTGCCCCAAGTTGACCTGGAGCTACTAAGGGAACCTGTATAGGAGCCTGGTGGTCTGATCCCCCGTGGCACATTGTGATCCGGCAAGAAACTTATAAAATGTATAGCTGTTCCTGCAATAAACGAGTTTGCAGGCTGTTCGCCCAAGCCTGCTTTCACCCAACTCCCAGAGTCTGGGGGTCTTGACTCCACGGCGCTTACCTGTGCTAGAGCTAGCCTGGCACCCCTACATACTCCTTCTCACCTGAGTAAATGCAGGAGGCCAGAGACGAGCCTGTGCCCTGGAGTGAAAGGCAGAACAGAAGCCCAGGCAATCCCACCAAGGATATTCACTCAGAGCAAGGTAGTAGCATTGGTTTTCAAAGCCACCGAGAATGGAGAGCAGTTTTAGCATATCACACATTTTAATTTATAATGACTTCTCATTCCTATTTATTATTTATTTATGCATAACCAGGGATTCAATCTAGAGCCACTAAACCACTGAGTCACATCCCCTAGCCCTTTTATATTTATTTTTATTACTTTGTTGTGACAGGATCTTGTTAAGTTGCTTAGGTCCTCACTAAGTTGCTGAGGCTGGTTTTGAACTTGGAATCCTCCTGCCTCAGCCTCCTGAGCTGCTGGGATTACAGGCACATGCCATCATGTCTGGCCAATTTCTCCTCTTTTAGGGCTTACTTATTATTTCTAAATTCAAGATGCTCTTGAGTCTTGCTAAAATACTCATTTACATTGTAGTTTGTTTTTGTCCTTAGATTCATAGGTCTAGTTTCTGGACCAATTATTGTCATCATTCATAATAAATATTTTCTTTAACGTTATCTGCAATTATCGAATTATGTTTTACTAAGATGTTATGTTTAAAGGCAACAATATAAGAAATGTGTATTTCCCTTGTATTTGTGTGTTTTTTATTCTTCTACATCAGAGAGCGGCTCAAGGTCTTCCTTTGAGCTGGTCTGTTCTACCATGAGAAGACTAAAATAAGAGTGAGGTATAAACTGAAGGGCTTCAGAGTAATCTCACCTTGTTGAATGGAAGGACAGGACAGTTTGGGTTTTTCTTTCTCATTTGTGCCCCTGATAGAGTTCTGAAGAGACACTTGGCTATGCTGTATTTTTCAACTCCATGAGCTCCCCAAGCAAATATTTTCCTGTGTTTATAAAGTGATTCTCACAGTGTGAACCTAGAACTAAATGCAATACTTCATGCTGCTGCAAAGAGGATCCCGTAGACTCAGTCTTGGCAGGTGGTCCATTATTCATTTAGCTATGCTAGCAATTCTCAAACTATTTGGCCCTACCATTCATTTCCACACTTTCATTTAAGTGAATTTTCCTTTTTTATGATTCCCATATTAATAACTAAAGAAAAAGTCAACTCCCTCCCAAATATTCAAACACAGATTTATTAATCATCGGAGTGATCTCACTGTCAGGTATAGTCTCTGGGAAATTTCCCATTATACATTCTGGAGAATGAGAGTAAAAATAGACAATGATAATACCAAGAGTTTGTATCATTATAAAAGTAGCTTTGAACCCATGGAAATGCTCATTGGGTTCCATGAGGCTCCCTGGAAGACAGTTTGAGAACCACTGAACTGTGTTATTCAGTGGATTCACTAGAGCAAAGAAAGCTTGGAGGTATTAGAACCTCTTTCTTGTACATTTTCTCTCTTCTCTACCTCTGATAGAATTCAGTCTGAAGCTACACAGTGGTGTCTGTAGCCTTATTTCACCTCTCTCTATCCTGCTCTGCTTATCCTTGACTTAAAGGTTGATAGATTTTGATGCTCAATCCTGCTTCTGGAAGAGTTTGTTGACTCTCGGTATAAATTCTGTTAGGAAAACACAATTAATTCTACAACAATCTTCTTTTGGGGATTTGACTTTCCCCTTCTCTTAGGTTCTGACAGTTTACCCACCAGCCTTCTTTCCTGTACAGTCAGTCTCTGTCGTGTCCCTCGCCCGCAAGAAAGCACGACACAGGAATCTTCCTTCAGCAGTTTAATCAGGACCTTGTTACTATACAACCATGGTTTTTCTTCTTCTATCCTTGAGCCGAATTCATACACTTTTATACTCTTGCAATAACCAATCTACTCCTGCCACTTGGCCTATGTTCATAGGTGCTCCCATTTGCAACAGTTAGCTCAACCAAATATGGGCTTGTTTACCTAGAAAGCACTTCAGGAAACCAGCGCCATCTTATCATGGCGGCGAGGCGGCTCGCCACAGCTCCCCCTTCTTTATTTTATGAACACAGGTGAAGGTAGAGGCCCTATCCTACTGTGTAAAAGTGGCAGATAGTGAACGTCAGTCCCTGAGTGGTGCCTTCTCCGGGCCTTATAAGTGACTTGGGACCGTGCCTGTCTTAGGTTGAGGGGTCAGCCCATATCCTTACCCATCATCAAAGACTGTAGATCATGCTACAGCTTCTGTCTTAGGTTGGTATACGGCCACCTCCTACATTACCTGTCTTTGACTACCGGTCCAGCATACTCAGCCATACTTGAGGGGAACTGCCGGCCTCTAAGGCTGTCATGACTTGTTGAAGGATGATTCGATCTCTCTGTTGGGTGCTCGTAATTGATAAATTAAGCAAATGAGATATAAAACACCTAAAATATTAGTCCTAGGGAGCCAAGGCCTGCCCATTGTTTTACAAAACCTAGAGCAGTAGAGAACAATTTGACCATTTCAGATACAGGTGCCACATTTACCCTGGTGGTATTGACTCTCATAATTTCAGCTCTTAGTTGAGGGGTTAAATTGTCAAACCCATATGACCAAGTACAAGTAAGATAGTGAGAAAGATTTCTAGACAACATAGCTGCATGGCTATCATTATAAAAAGTGATAGGGGCAACACAAACTGCTCTTAAAGAAAGAACACATCCCAGACCCTTAAGTTCTTGTAACAAGCCCACTTGTTCTTGTAATAAGTCCACTCTTTGATTTACTAGGAGGATGCCTGTTCTTAAATGTTGATTTAAGGTCTCTTGAGTCTGTAAGGCAGTGGCAGTGTTTTCTGCCAAATGATTAACTGTAGTTGTTGTCTGTATTGTAGTTGTCAACGCGGCTGCTGCGGTTGTGGCTGCTGCTGCAGAGGCTGCAATGGCAGTGATCACAGCTGTTGTGATGCCAAAATCTCTTTTGTTTCTTGATAATAGTACTGGTAGTTCTGTATCTGTAACAGAGACTGGGACTGGTAGGAAGGTAGGAATAGGCATTAAGGCTGCTCGTGAGAACCTAGAAGCATTCCAACATTGAGAGAGAAGTTTGGAGAATAGCAGCTTGATAAATACTTTGCTTTAAAACTTGTATACTTGGAAAATATGAATACATTTAATATACAAGGAGTGACCATTTCACAATTACCTTGACACTTTAATCTTACTAAATTTAGTTTTTAAAGAAAAATTTAGACTCTGTAACATAGTACAATACTCTTAACAGTTGTTTAACCATAATTGTATAAACCCCAATTTTTAAGACTAATTGTTTTAAAGAATAAAACTTAATAGACACAAAGTTAAGAGTAAATTAGTGTTTCTAAGAAATCCTTGTTATTTTACCATGTCATTTTACCATATAGATTAAACTTTGGCTTATATCAGAACATTAGTATTTCACCTTAGGAAAAACCTTAAATAGCTTTAGCTGTTTCACATACATGCAACCAACTTAGTTACACACAGACTTGTTGAAACTTGCCCTTTACTTACACAGACTTTCTTAGCACCTACTCAGACCCTTATGCATTTCATCACACAAGCACTTTTTTACCCAGAAACATTTCCTTTTCCCTTTTACTAAATATATTTCCATACCCAGACCCTTTTATTTTCTCTTTCCTATCTGTTGACCCCTTTTTGTTCACATTCTGAAACAACTCTAACTGAAACACAGTGAAAGGGGAGATGGTAACTCTAAATCCAAATCTAAGAGCTCCTTGGAGCTTTGCAGAACTGGAGGGGGAGCAGGAGGAAGTGGTAAGGGAGCAGATGGAATGCTCACCCTCCGAGTTGAGGTTTTATCTGTTAGAATATAACTCTTAATAACCTTGTTTTTAGTTTAGTGATGACACAAAGCAAGTTTAAACCCTTTTTATTTACCAACCTATGAAAACACCAATAATGTTTAAGTATGATACCCCATGGAATTTGAGAAGTTAAGAGTACTTGATGTTATTTAACAATGAGCATTTTAACTTTGCAAATTAATCAGATGTCACCAACAAACACATTTGAGTAATCCCATACATGTTAACTCTAATTCACTTATTCTGTAAAAACCAAGATATTAGACAAGTGTCCTGATCAGTATTTGCTGTCTTTTTCCTGTTGAAGAAAAATCCTAAAAAAAATTGATATTAGACATTGTTTAACATCAACATTCCATTAGTTTGACCACCTAGAGACTTGCAAGTTATTTTTAAAGACATTTCACTTTTATTAGTTTACCCAATTTAAATTGAACCCTTTTAAATCACGTGAATAAAAGTATTTGGATCCATTTTTAAATTTTAATTTTAGGAGTGCTCAGTTTTGATACAGACAAAACATGACATTAGACAGCACAACATACACATAACACAAAATCAAAGGCCTTGTAACTTTATAGGTGAATCTCCATTGCAATGTAACAGATGTTCAAAAACTCTAGTTGAATAAAAAATAGAACTGATCAAAAAGAAAAAAATCATTAACCTAGGTATGCAGGATCAAAATCATGAGCTCAAAAATACAGCATTAAAGAAAAACAAAACAAAACAAGAATCCTGGAAAATGAGTTAGTTCTGTGTAGCAGCCCAGAAGTTTAAAACAGACACCTTTTTTTTTTTTTTTTCTTATCTTCAGGTTACCCCCCTTTCCCGCTGAGACTGCTACAGTTTACATTCCAATGCAGGCTTCAGCAAGGCCAGGCAGGGGGGAGGGAGGATCACCCAGGACTTTTTAACCCTTTTTCTTCCTGGTTGAGAAATCAGGTTAGGTTTGAATGCAGAAAATCACAAAACATTATTTCTTACTACTTTTGAGGAATGGAGCTGCTGAGCTCTCTGCCTAGGGGGAGGACTGCTTCAAGGACACGGGTGTTCCCTCCCTAGGTGGCCATGGAGCTGCGTGGAAGGGATCAGGAGGGGGGCCTTTTTCTGTCTCTTGTGATAGTTTCTCTTGATCCAACAAGCCCTTATCTAAAAACCAAGGGGCTTTGTCTTCTACAGTTTTTAAAAACTTCCTAGCTGAGGAAACCTTTAAAGGTGCTCCATTAGCCTTTAATAAAGCCTTTAATAGTCCTTCCATGCGAACTCTAGACACCTCAGAACCCATGATTAATTTGCCCCCTTTCGAGTGCCACTTTCACTTTAATACTTTTAATGTGGACCGCTTTTCGCTTAGTCCAGGGTGTAGCCGCCTTTTGCGTGCTACTTTCACTTTAATACTTTTAAGGTGGACCGCTTTCCGCTTAGTCCACCCCGAGCCGCGTTTCGCTTGGCTCTGTCTCTGGACTGCCTTTCGCTAGTCCACTCCGAGCCGCGTTTCGCTTGGCTCTGTCTCCGGACTGCCTTTCGCTAGTCCACTCCGAGCCGCATTTCGCTTGGCTCTGTCTCCTTTTATCACGTTAATTTTTACCTATGTTACTTACCCCCTCTTTGTCGGGGTTCCCGGGTTTCGGCACCACTTGTCGTGTCCCTCGCCCGCAAGAAAGCACGACACAGGAATCTTCCTTCAGCAGTTTAATCAGGACCTTGTTACTATACAACCATGGTTTTTCTTCTTCTATCCTTGAGCCGAATTCATACACTTTTATACTCTTGCAATAACCAATCTACTCCTGCCACTTGGCCTACGTTCATAGGTGCTCCCATTTGCAACAGTTGGCTCAACCAAATATGGGCTTGTTTACCTAGAAAGCACTTCAGGAAACCAGCGCCATCTTATCATGGCGGCGAGGCGGCTCGCCACAAGTCTCCTTTTCTCACCTGGAGGTTCTGGCAGCTAGACAGCAGCCAGCACTGTGGTTTTGCCAATTTTAAGATCTGAAAAATGTAGTCATACAGTACGATGTCATTCATGGATGTCTCCTTTCACAGAGTGATGCCTCTGGGATTCATTCCTGTTGCTGCGTTTGTTTATAACTTTTTGATGTTTAGTAGTTGTTTAGTTATTTAGTAGTTGGATCCATTTTGTTGCTTGCACATAGATATTTGGGTTGCTTGTCAATTTTTGCTATTATGAAGAAAGTTGTAATGAATGTTTTACCCAAGTCTCCATTTGCACAGGTTTTCATTTAACTAATGTTTAAAACTATGACTTGAGTAATATTTTGATCATGAAGTGATTTGCCATCTGCCAGAAATAAAAACCATTTTTTTCATTTTAATAAACAGATTAAATAGCCATATTAAATAAATTGATGTGAAGCAAAACTTTTGATATATAGTCATTTACAGTGGAAGAACTATACTTTAAGATATTTTGTAAATTTTCAAAAATACTAGTGAAAGAGTGAACACCAGTGTTCTTAATTAAACATATTTTTATTTTTTAAATTGTTAACTGATTGACAAAATCACAAGAGTTGTTCATATTAATGGGAGGTATCCTCTAATATTAGATACATGTATATTAAATTATTTTTCTCTTTTAACATTTATCATTGAAATTCGAGTTTGAGACTTAATCTGATTTTCTGCTTCTATTAGTGAGTGGGCCTTTGCAAGCTATATCCTCTGCAGCCTGGAAAGCTTGTTTTAGTATTGGCGCTAATCACAGCAGGGGATGCCTGCAGGTGTCAGCTCCCAGGGTCAGAGCCAGCAAAGCCTGATTCTTTTCCACTACCATTGAGTGGTGTGATGTAGCTCTCTCTACTGAAGAGAGCAGGCTATGCCCTCCAGTGTTGAAGCAGATCCCAGCAGCTCATTACCAACCTCTTTCTAGGTTCTTGTCTTGCAAATCTGAAGAATGAAACTCATGGGACATGGAAGGCAAGAGTGAAAAAAGTAGGAGTTATTCAAGTGTGAAGAACAGAAACAGAAATCTTGCAGGGGCCAGAGAAGAACGAGACAGGGTTACTGCCTGAGTTTGTGCTAATCTAGGGGCTTATACAGCACTTGGATCAATGTTATTGGTTCAAGCTTTGCTATTCAGGGTTTGGAAAACTACTAATGCTATTGGTCCAACTTTATGCTAATCAGAGTTTTGAATGATGCTAATGCTATTGGTTTCCCTTGAGTCTAACCTTCCATTCAGGTCTGCCCAACTTCCGTTTCTTCACCACTCATACGGAAGTGGGAGGTTGAGATTATTGAATCCTGGATGCTCAGGGATTCTGAGCTTCCACACTGAGCGGGGCAATTCTCTCCACTGGCTGTAGGCTCTGCTTGCCTCTCGTGCTTCAGCCCCAGGAAAAGGGCTGAGCTTCAATGTCTTTGTGGCAAAAACTTTCAAAATTCTTTCTTCTAGCTTTTAGAAATGTGCAATACACGACTCTTACCTACAGGCAACATACTACTCAATAGCACTCCAGAATTTCCTGCTCCGACTGACTATAATTTGTTACAAGTACTTGTGACCTAAAATTGATACTAGGCTAAAATTATCAAAAGGAATGATTGTTTTCAAATTATTATAGTTCTTGGAGAATACTTTTAAAAGTTTACTACCTAGTATCAGCATTAGTAGATGGTCTGGACAATATTCAACTTTATGCACCCACAAATCTCTAAAAGCAGAAAGTTGTTAGCAAATGTGAAGTAAATTAGTGAAAAAATGAAAATGAATCATGAAAATCTATTCTTTGTATTTAGAGATGAGATTGTTTTCTTTTAATCCAAGAGTTTCCTGTTTCTACATTACACATTTGTTAGTTTTATGACTTTAAGAATCTTAAAGCAGAATGGTATGATTCACAAGACAATTTTATTAACAGATTAAATCCAGTGCCACTAGAATAGTAGACTCTTGTGAGACATCCAAGGAAGGTAATATTACTGGCTCAAGAAGTAGGGAAATATTGTATTTGCTCAATAATGTGATTATTCTTTGTCTTTAAAACTCAAAAATTTTAATTTTCCTGATCTTTCTCATTTTACAAAGCATTTTTCTTTATTTCACTTGTTCAAAACATATTTGCTCCACACTAGTATGTGTTATGATACTTTTATAGATTTAGAGAGAGAGACATAAATTCATGAAAAACTTCTCATAGACGGCTCCAGACACACCTTCAACTTTGCCTCTTGACACCAGGGCTCTCATGACTCACAAGAGAAGCACACCTGAGTGTCAATTTTCAATCATAGTCATTATGTTGCATAGACAGCCTTTGTTCTTCTCTCTCCACTCACGATATGCCACGCAGAGGATTTTAACCCATTTGACTCAAGACTCTGAGTGAAATATTCTCCTTTTCCTTCTAATTCAGTGACCAAAGTCTTTGTTATTGCAGTAGAGTTCAAACATTGATTGAAATTCTTCAGTCATGAGTCATTCTTTACGAGTAGAAGGATGATATAAAAACTATTAGTAGATAATTATCTATTAATTAAAATACCTGATCGTTTGATTTAAATCAAGAAATTCTTTATTTTTATACCTAATACAGCACCCACAAATCTCTAAAAGCAGAAAATTGTTAGCAAATGTGAAGTAAATTAGTGAAAAAATGAAAATGAATCATGAAAATCTATTCTTTGTATTCAGAGATGAGATTGTTTTCTTTTAATCCAAGAGTTCCCTGTTTCTACATTACACATTTGTTAGTTATATGACTTTAAGAATCTTAAAGCAGAATGGTATGATTCACAAGACAATTTTATTAACAGATTAAATCCAGTCCCACTAGAATAGTAGACTCTTGTGAGACATCCAAGGAAGATAATATTACTGGCTGAAGAAGTTGGGAAATATTGTATTTGCTCAATAATGTAATTATTCAAGAAATTAAGTTTGATCTTCCAGTAAAAATTATGGACACTGTTGTTATTTTTATATCAATGTATTCTACACATATTCAAAATTACTTATATTCCTAGCACTGATTGATCAAATTCTACTCAACAATATATTATTAAGCAGTGTGATGTGTTTGGACCCTAAATATATTCCAGTGAAGGCCACTGAGATTACAATATTAACTGTAAGTACATTTTAATGTTCTAACTAGAAATCTATATGATGCCTTAAGAATTCCAGGAAATATTGGACAGACAAGATATAAGATAAACATTTATAAATCAATAATTTTCCTAGACTGTAATAATGAATATGCAGAAAAAGTAATCAGTTATCTCATTAACAATAATTTAAAAAGAAATTATGTGGAAATAAATATAACCAAGGAGGTGTAAGAATTCTACAATGAAAACTACAGACTACTGCAGAAAAAGATTGAAGACTGAAAGACCTTCCATTCTCTTAGATAGACAGAATTAATATAGTCAGAAGGGTCATATCACCAAAGATATTACACATATTCAATACAGTCCCCATCAAAAACCCAATGACATTCTTCAGAGAACTAGAAAACAAGATCCTAAAATTCATTTGAAACAATAAAAGGCCCAAAGTAGATGACGAAATACTAAGCAAAAAGAGTGACACTAAAGGAATCATAAGATCAGAAATTACACTTCAGAGCTATAGTAACAAAAACAGCATGGTTCTGGCATCAACATATACATGAAAAGCGATGGGATAGAATAGAAGACATAGAGACGATACTTATAGTCACATACTTATAATCATCTGACATTTGAAAAAAGTGCCAAAAATATATGCTGAAGAAAAGATAGCCTTTTAAACAAATGGCACTGAGAAAACTAGATACCATATGTAGAAGAATAGATCTAGGTCTCTATCTCTCACTCTCCACAAAAATCAGATCAAAGTGGATCAAAGATTAGGAATTAGATCAGAAATCTTGTAACTGCACAAAGAAAACATAGGGTCAACGCTCCAACGTACTGGAATTTGCACTGACTTCCTTAACAAACCCCTAAAGTTCAAGAAATAAAACCAAGTAGCAATAAGTGGAACAGCTTCAAACTAAAGAAATTCTGCAGAGGAAAGGAAATGATTGTAGATATGAAGAGAGAGCCTACGGAATGGGAGAAAATCTTTGGCAGGTACTTATCTGACAGGGAATTAATATCCAGAATACATAAAGAACACAAAATACATCACCAAAAGAAAAAAAAAATCAGTAAATGGGCAAAAGAACTAAATCAAAGTTCCTCAAAAGAAGTACAAATAGTCAAGAAAGGTAAGAAAAAATGTTCAACATTCCTGGCAATCACAGAAATGCAAATAAAAACTACATTAAGGTTTCAACTTACCCCAGTTAGAATGTCAATCCAAAAGAATAAAAAAAAAACAATAAATGCTGGAGAGGATGTGGGGAAAAAGGTACACTGATCCATGGTTGGTGGAACTTCAAATTAGTACAACCACTTTAGAAAGCAGTGTGGAGATTCCTCAGAATACCACCAGATGAGTCAGCTATTCCACTCCTAGATCTTTGTCCAAAAGACCTATAATTAGTATGCTACAGTGATACAGGCACATTAATTATTATAGTAGCACAATTCACAAAATCAAGTTATAAAACCAGCCCAAATGCTAATCAACAAATAAATGGATAAAAGAAATGTGGTATATATATACATACACACACAATGGAATTTTACTTTTCCATAAAGAAGAATAAAATTATGGCATTTGGGGGTTTATGGATAGAACTAGAGAATATCATTCCAAGTAAAATAAACCAGACTCAAAAATTAAGGATGGAATATTTTCTCTGATATGCAGAAACTAGACCAAAATGAAGGGGAAAATGTGGGTGGAGATGTAATGAAAATAGAGGGGTGATCAGTGGAATAGAGGAAGGGGATTCACAGGGATGGGAAAAGGCAGGAATTTAACAAAATTATTCCATGTACATATTTGAATATGCCACAGTGAATTTCACATTTTTGAATATATATAAAACATCAATGTTTTTTGAAGTTAAAAGGATGAACTAAATTTATTTGGAAGATCTCAAATACTTAGAATTTGAAGAAAATAATATAGGAAACAACAAATTTGCAATCGCATAAATTTAATACCCAGGCTATAATGGAAATTGAAACAATACCGATTAACTTTTATCTATCTAAACAAAAGACATAGCACCTCAATTAACAGCTCTTCTTTAATGTTTTTAATAATATTTTTATTAATTTCTTTAATAATTTTTACAGACTGCATTTTGATTCATTGTACACAAATGGGGTACAAATTTTCATTTTGATGGTTGTACACCATGTAGATTCACACCTTCCATGTAATCATACATTTACATAGGGTAATGATGTCTGTCTCATTTCACCATCTTTCATACCCTCTCCTCTCTCCCCTCATTTCCCTCTACATAATCTAAAGTTCCTCCATCTTTCTCTTAGCCCTCCACTGCCCACCCCATTATTTATCATCATCTACTTATCAGGGAAAACAGTCAGCCTTTGGTTTTCTGAGATTGACTTATTTCACTTACCATGATATTCTCCAATTCCATCCATTTACCTGCAAATGCCATAATTTTAATCTTCTTTATGGCTGAATAATATTCCATTATGTATATATACCATAGTTTCTTTATCCATTCACCTGCTGAAGGACATCTATGTTGGTTGCATAATCTAGCTTTTGTGAATTGAGCTGCTATAAACATTGATATGACTGTGTCACTGCAGTATGCTAATTTTAAGTCCTTTGGGTATAAACCAAGGAGTGGTATAACTGGGTCAAAAGATGGGTCCATTCCAGTTTTCTGAGGAATCTCCACACTGAGGAATTTCCAGAGGGGCTGTACCAATTTGCAACTTCATCAGCAATGTAAAAGTGTGCCTTTTCCCCCACATTTACAGCAACATCTATTATTGTTTTTGTTCTTGATACTAGCCATTCTACTTGGAGTAAGATGAAATCTTATAGTTGTTTTAACTTGTGTTTCTCTAAATATGTTAAACACTTTTTTTCTTATATTTACTAATTGCCTGTATATCTTCTTCTGTAAAGTGTCTGCCCAGTTACTAGGCCCATAGTCAGAGCAATTAGACAGACCAAAGAAATTAAAGGGATACAAATAGGAAAAGAAGAAATCAAACTGTGACTATTTGCCAATGACATGATTCTATATTTAGAAGATCCAAAAAACTCCACTAGAAAACTTCTAGAATTAATAAATGAATTCAGCAAAGTAGCAGAATATAATATCAATACACAAAAATCTAATGCATTTCTATTCTTAAGTGATGAATCCTTTGAAAGAGAAATTAGGAAAACCACTCCATTCACAATAACCTCAAAAAAGATAAAACACTTGGGAATCAACCTAACAGAAGAGTTGAAAGACCTCTACAATGAAAACTACAGAATACTAAAGAAATTAAAGAACACCCAAGAAGATGAAAAGATCTCCCATGTTCTTGAATAGCAGAATTAACATTGTCAAAATGACCATTCTACCAAAGGTGCTATACCGATTCAATGCAATTCCAATTAAAATCTCAATGACATTCCTCATAGAAATACAGAAAGAAATCAGGAACTTCATTTGGAAGAATAAGAGACCTCTAATAGCCAAAGCAATCACAAGCAGAGAGAGTGAAGCAGGAGGTATCACAATACCAGACTGTAAACTATACTACAGAGTAACAGTAACAAAAATGGCATGGTATTGGCACCAAAATAGGCAGGTAGACCAATGGTACAGAATAGAAGACACAGAGACAAACCCACAAAAATACATTTACCTTATACGAGGCAAAGGAATAAAAAATGTACAATGTAGAAAAGATAACCTATTCAACAAATGGTGCTGGGAAAACTGGAAATCCATATGCAGTAAAATGAAATTAAACCCCTATCTCTCACCCTGCACAAAACTCAAGGACCTAGGATCAAGGACCTGGATCAAGGACCTAGGAATTAGACCAGAGACTCCACACCAAATAGAAGACAAAGTAGGCCCAAATCTTCATCATGTTAGCTTAGGATCAGACTTCTTTAACAAGACTCTCAAAGCACAAGAAATCAAAGCAAGAATTAATAAATGGGATGGACTCAAACTAAAAAACTTGTTCTCAGTAAAGGATACAATCAATTTGAAAAGAGAGCCTACAGATTGGGAGAAAATCTTTTCCACATGCACTTCAGATAGAGTACTTCTCTCCAAAATTTATAAAGAACTTACAAAAACTACACCAAAATATGAAGAACCCAATTTTTTAAAAAATAAGTAAATAGAAGGAAGAGCACTAGAGTAGAGGAAAGTGACAAGGGACAGGGAGGAAAGGAAGGAATGAGGATGTACTGAGGCCTGAAATGGAGCAAGTGATGTTCCATGCATGTATGATTCTGTCAGAATGAACCCCAGTATTATGTCTGAATATAATGCACCAAAAAAATTAAAGCCAGGAAACAAACAATAAGAAAGATAAAAAGTCCCCCTTCCTCCCCTATAATATGTACAGTACTATAATAATCACATTCAAATACTTCATATTAAGTTCTCCCTCATCACCTCTTATAGCATGGATATATTTTTCTTAAAAATCATCAAAAGTTGCTTTTATGGAAGTTATCAGTACTATTTATCAAAATATTCCATTGCAAACAAAGCTAAAGTCTGCCAAAAGGCAATAACAAGCTACTTATAAGATTCCTATTCTTGCCATTATACTTAATAAATGAATATAAATCCAAGAACAAAATTTAAAAATATGTCACCATTTTTATTTTGAAATAACTTGATCAAAGGCAGTATTTCCTGTTGAAGGCAGTTTGTTTTTCTTTGTCAGTTTGAATTTTTAAAAAGGCTTTTATATGTATGTGGCTATGTATTTTTGTAAGCCTGATCTCTAAGCCTTAAAGCTTTTGATTTCAAGTCTTCAGGATTGTACCAGTAATACCACAAACACTTTATATTTTGTTCATAGAACTGGTTATCTGTAATAGAAAAATATTTAAGGTGAGATAAATCCAGCTACTTAGAAATTGCTTTGTGGTTTTAGAAAAGTCCTGAAGCAAATACTTAAAATCATAAAGAGTGAAAGTACTGATCAGTTCATAACAGTTTCCCTGATCCAGAGTCTTTACAAGCCACAGGTACAAATCTCAAAATAACAAAGAGAGAAATATCAGAAAAGAACTTCCAAATTTACATCTTTCATCTGATTCGGAGGATTATGCATATTTTAAAATTACAATACTTCTTGAAATAATCACTTTGTTCCATGAGTGTTTAAATAATATAAAAATTATTATAATTATCTCAAGCAATTAATTTGCCATTAGTTATTTGTCTGCCTCCCACCAGTATTACTGGTTACATTTTGACACTTTGACATTTTCTTCTGGGATATTGTATTTTATCCTGAAATAAATTCTTTATAGTTTCCTGTATTGAAGTTCTCAATGTTAAACCTCATTATTTCCTTGTGTTTCTAAACACTTCCTATATAAGAGTAATTTCATGAGGTGATAGGATTTTGTTTATTTCAATATTCTACTGTATCCTGCCTTCTTTTGTTGCTGTTGGGAAACTTCCTATCTGTCCCCTTGTTAATTGTTTTAAATAATATCTTTCAAGTTGGTTACTTTCTTAATTTTTCTTTTTTCTGGTTCCAGATGGGGATGTATTCATATTGTTCTTATAAGTTTTCCCTGATTTAGTAGATTTTGGTCTTTTGTCATTTTCTGAAAACTACATCCCTCCAATAAATGACCTAAAATGGCCGTAAATGGAGGTAAATATTCATGACTTTTAATAAAAATAGATTAAATTTATGAACTGCAATAATGTGATTTGAGACACAATTGAGTGGACTAGAAGAAACGTAAAGGAGGTGATAAAAAGATATTCCAAAAGCATTTATAATAAAGTTCGAAAACTACAAAACAAGTTATGGGATACTGTGATATATTTATATGGAGCAAAAAATGTGGCTAATTTTTAATGAAAATTTGGTAAATAAAACTGAGTTAAGGCTTAAAGAATGAAATTGTGGCATTTGCTGGTAAATGAATGGAACTGGAGAATACCATACTAAGTGAAATAAGCCAATCCCAAAAATCCAAAGCCAAATGTTTTCTCTGTTATGGATGCTAATTCACAATGAGAGGTGGTAGGGAAGAACAGTTACTTTAGATTAGGTAGAGGGGAATGAAAGGAGGGAAGGGGTTTGGGGATAAGAGGGATAATAGAACGAATCAGACATTATTACCCCAAGTACATATATAATTATACAACTGGTGGAATTCTACATCATATGTAACCAGAAGAATGAGAAATTTACTCCATTATATATGATGTGCCAAAGTGCATTCTACTGTCATGTATAACTAATGGAAACAAATTTAAAAATTTTAAAAAATGAGTTAAAACAATTTTTTGCATCTCCTTTCTTTTTAAAATTTGAATTAAATATAGATATAGATAGATATAGAGATATAGATTTTTTCTTTTTAGTTATGTGAAAACATAATTTATTTTGACAAGATTATAAAGCATGGAATATACTGTGTTTTAATTTAGTCTCCAGTACTTCTCCTTCTCCTCCCCTCCCCCACTTGATTCCCTTTCCTCTATTAATCTTCTTGCTGTTTATATATATATATATATATAAATGAATATCTCATGTATGTACAGGATGGTGAGATTCACTGTGATATATTCATGCAAGTATATGAGAACATTAGGTCAGATTAATTCCACTGGCTTTCTCTATTCCATCCCTCTTCCTTTCCTTTTAGTCCCTCTTGTCTACTCCACTGATCTTTCTTCTATTTTTTGTTTTATTTTGTTTTGTTTTGTCCCCTGACCCTTATTTTGGATTAGCTCTTGTATGTCAGAGAAAACACTTTACCTTTTAGGGATTGGTTCATTTTATTTTGCATGATAGTCTAGAGTTCCATCAATTTACTGGAAAGTGCATAAAGTCTTTCTCCTTTATGGATGAATAATATTCTGTTATGTATATGTACCACATTTTCCTTATCCATTCATCTGTTGAATTACACTAGGCTGGCTCCATTACTTGGCTATTGTGAATTGTGGTGCTATCAAACTTGATGTGGGTCTATCACTGTAGTATGCTAATTTAAAATCCTTTGAATATATTATAACAAGGAGTAGGGTAGCTGATTCATGTGGTGGTTCCATTCCTAGACGTTTGAGGAATCTCATACTGCTTTCCAGAGTGGTCGCACCAATCTGTAGTCCCACTAACAATGTATGAGTGTACACTTTTCCCCACATATTTGCCAACATTGATTGTTACTAGTATTCTTGATAATACCATTCTGACTAGAATGAGATGAAATTGTAGTGCACTTTTAATTTGCATTTCCCTAGTTGCTAGAGATATTGAACATTTTTTATATATTTGTTCACCATTTGTATTTTATCTTTGGAGAAGTGTCTGTTTAGTTCCTTTGTCCACTTATTGATTGGGTTATTTTTGTTATTTTTTTTTTTTTTGGTGTTAAGTTTTTGGAGTTCTTTTTATATTCTAGATGTTAATGCCCTATCTGAAGAGCAAGTGGCAAAGATTTTTTCCCATTCTGTAGCCTCTCTCTTCACACTCCTGGTTGTTTCCTTTGCTGTGAAGCAGCTTTCTAATTTGATTGCATCCCATTTATTGACTTTTAATTTTACTTTTTGCACTTTAGGAACCTTGTCAAGAAAGATAGTTCCTGAGTGGACATGTTGACATGCTCACATTTTCTGCTAGCAGGTACAGGATTTCTTGTTTGATTCTCAGGTCTTTGATTTGAGTTTTGAGTGGTGTGAGAGATAGGGGTTTAATTTCATTCCACTACATATGGACTTCCAGTTTTCCCAGCACCATTTGTTAAAAACGTCATCTTTTCTCCAACATATGTTTTTGGCACCTTGGTCTAGTGTGAGATAACTTTATTTATGTGGATTTTTCTCTGTGTCTTCTATTCTGTTCTATTGGTCTTCATGCCTGTTTTGGTGCCAGCACATGCTGATTTTGTTACTATAGCTCTGTAGTATAATTTGAGTTCTGGTATTGTGATGTTCCATGATGTGATTTTCTCACTAAGGATTGTTTTCTTTATTCTGGGTTTCTTATTTTTACAAATGAATTTCATGATGGTTTTTTCTATCTGTAAAGAACATCACTGGAATTTTGTTGGGAATTGCATTGAATCTATATAGAACTTTTGGTAGTATGACCATTTTGAAAATCTTAATTCTGCCTATCCAAGAACATGGAAGTTCTTTTGATCTTCTAAGGTCTTCTTCAAATTCTTTCTTTAATGTTCTAGATTTTTTTTTTTATTGTAGAGGTCCTTCATCTCTCTCTCTCTCTCTCTCTTTTTTTTTTTTTTTTTTTTTTTTAGGATTGATTCCCAATTATTTTATTTTTTTTGAGACTACTATGATTGGAATAGTTTTCCTAATTTCTCTTTTAGCAGATTCATCATTGGAGTTTAAGAATTTGATTTATGGGTATTGAGTTTGCACAATGATACTTTGTTGAATTCATTTATGAGCTCTAAATATCTTCTGGTGAAGTTTTTTGGGTCTTCTAATCATAGAATAATATTATCAGGAAACACAGATAACTTGAGATCTTCTTACCTGTAGCCCTTTAATTTCCTTTTCTTGCCCAATTTCTCTGGTTAGTTTCAGAATAATATTGAACAGTAGCTATCAAAGTGAGCATCCTTATCTTGTTCCTGTTCTTAGAGGAAATGCTTTCAGTTTCTCTCCATTAAGAATAATTTTGACCTTGGATTTGTTATCTATGGTCTTTGTAATGTTTTGGTAAGTTCCTTCTATCTCTATATTTTGTAGGTTTTAAGTATGAATGAGTGCTGACAAATGGGTGCTATACTGTCAAATCTTCTTTCTGCACCTATTAATATAATCATGTGATTCTTGTCTTTGAATGAATTATGAGGTGAATTACACTTATTGATTTCCAAATGTTGAACCACCCCTACATCCCTGGGATGAAATCCACTTTATCATGGTACATCACATTTTTAATGTGCTTTTGGGTAAAGTTTGCCAATATTTTATTAAGAATTTTTGCATCAATGTTTATCTAGGATATTGATCTGAAGTTTCTTTCCTTGATGTGTCTTTGGTTTTGATATCAGGGTGATATTGCCTTTGTCTCATTAACTGACATAAAAAAAAATGTAGATATTTATGGGATACCATGTGATGTCAGTATACACGTATATATTTTGTAACCTTTAACTGAGGATAAACATTTCTCTCCTCAAAGTTATATCCTCTCTATGGTAAAAATATTCAAACTCTTTAACTTTTCAAATATGCAGTGTATTATCTTTATACTTAGTGCTTTTTAAAATTTATTTTTATTGTAAACAAATGGGATACATGTGGTTTCTGTTTGTACATGGCGTAACAGCACACCATTCATGTAATCATACATTTACATAGAGTAATGGTGTTTGATGCATTCTATTATTTTTTCCTCCCCCCTCCCACCCCTCTTTTCCCTCTATACAGTCCCTCCTTCCTCCATTCTTGCCCCCCTCCCCTCCATTATGTGTCATCATCCGCTTATCAGCAAGATCATTCGTCTCTCGGTTTTTTGAGATTGGCTTATCTCACTTAGCATGATATTCTCCAATTTCATCCATTTGCCTGCAAATGCCATAATTTTATTATTCTTTATAGCTGAGTAATATTCCATTGTATATACATACCACAGTTTCTTTATTCATTCATCAATTGAAGGACATCTAGGTTGGTTCAACAATCTGGCTATTGTCAATTGAGCACCTATGAACATTGATGTGGCTGTATCTCTGTAGTATGCTGATTTTAAGTCCTTTGGGTATAGGCCAAGGAGTGGATAGCTGGGTCAAAAGGTGGTTCCATTCCAAGCTTTCTAAGGAATCTCCATACTGCTTTCCAGAGTGGCTGCACTAATTTGCAGTCCCACCAGCAATGTATGAGTGTACCTTTTTCCCCACATCCTCCCCAACACCTGTTGTTGCTTGTATTCTTGATAATCACCATTCTAATTGTGGTGAGATGGAATCTTAGGATAGTTTTGATTAGCATTTCTCTTATTACTAGAGATGTTGAACATTTTTTCATATATCTGTTGATTGCTTGTACATCTTCTTCTGTGAAGTGTCTTTTCATTTCCTTAGTGCATTTGTTGTTTGAGTTATTTGGATTCTTGGTGTAGTTTTTTGAGTTCTTTATATATTCTGGAAATTAGTGCTCTATCTGAAGCATGAGTGGTGAAGATTTTCTCCCACTCTGTGGGTTCTCTGTTCACATCTATCAGAACTATCTGTTCTGATAGTTTCCTTTGCTGAGAGAAAGCTTTTTAGTTCGAATCTATCCCAGTTATTGATTCTTGCTTTTATTTTTTGTGCTATGGGAGTCCTGTTAAGGAAGTCTGATCCTAAGCCAACAAGGTGAAGATTTGGACCTACTTTTTCTTCTATAAGATACAGGGTATCTGGTCTGATTCTGAGGTCCATGGTCCATTTCGAGTTGAGTTTTGTGCAGGGTGAGAGATAGGGGTTTAATTTCATTCTGGTGCATATGGATTTCCAGTTTTCCCAGCACCATTTGTTGAAGAGGCTATCTGTTCTCCTTTGTCTAGTATGAGAAAATTGTATTTATTTGGGTTTATGTCCATGTCCTCTATTCTATACCATTGATATACCTGTCTATTTTGGTACCAATACCATGCCATTTTTGTTACTTTTGCTTTGTAGTATAGTTGAAGTTTTGGTATTACGATACCCCCTGTTTCATTCTTCCTGCTAAGGATTGCTTTAGCTATTCTGCGTTTCTTATTCTTCCAGATGAATTTCATGATTGCTTGCTATATTTCTGTAAGGTACATCATTGGGATTTTAATTGGAATTGCATTGAATTTGTATAGCATTTCTGGTAGTATGGCCATTTTGACAATATTAATTCTGCCTATCCAAGAACATGGGAGATATTTCCATCTTCTAAGGTTTTCCTCAATTTCTTTCTTCAATGCTTTGTAGTTTTCATTGTAGAGCTCTTTTACGTCTTTTGTTAGATTGATTCCAAGTATTTTTTTTTTTTGAGGCTATTGCAAATGGAGTTGTTTTCCTAATTTCCCTTTCAGTTGTTTCATTGCTTGCATATAAAAATGCTTTAGATTTATGCATGTTGATTTTACAGCCTGCTATTTTGCTGAATTCATTGATGAGGGCTAGAACTTTTCTGGAGGAGTTTTTTGAATCCTCCAAATATAGAATCATGTCATCAGCAAATAGTGACAGCTTAAGATCGTCTTTTCCTACTTGTATCCTTTTAATTTCTTTAGTCTGTCTAATTGCTCTGGCTAGAGTTTTGAGAACAATGTTGAATAGAAGTGGTGAAAGAGGACATCCCTGTCTTGCTCCCATTTTTAAAGGAAATGGTTTCAGTTTTTCTCCATTAAGAATGATGTTGGCCATGGGCTTAGCATAAATAGCCTTTACAATGTCCAGGTATGTTCCTACTATCCCTATTTTTTCCAGTGTTTTGAGCATGAAGGAGTGTTGTATTTTGTCAAATGCTTTTTCTGTGTCCATTGAAATAACCATATGATTCTTATCCTTAAGTCTATTGACACGATGGATTACATCTATTGATTTATGGATGTTAAACCATCCTTGCATTCCAGGGATGAACCCCACTTGATTGTGGTGCACAATTTTCTTAATATGTTTTTGGATATGGTTTGCCAATATTTTGTTAAAGATCTTTGTATCTATATTCATCAAGGACATTGGTCTAAAATTTTCTTTCTTTGATGTGTCTTTTCCTGGTTTGGGTGTGAGGGTGATATTAGCTTCATAGAATGAGTTCGGTAGGGTACCCTCCTTTTCTATTTCCTGGAATACTTTGAGAAGTATTGGAATGAGTTCTTCTTTGAAGGTCTTGTAGAACTCATCTGAGAATCCATCTGGTCCTGGGCTTTTCTTAGATGGTAGGTTTTTAATGGCTTCTTCTATTTCATTGCTTGATATTGATCTGTTTAAATTGTGTATGTCCTCCTGGTTGAGTTTGAGAGGAGCATATGTCTCTAGAAATTTGTCAATGTTTTTGGTAATTTCTATTTTCTTGGAATACAGATTTTCAAAGTAACGTCTCATTTTGTTATGTATCTCAGTGATGTCTGTCATGATATTTTCTTTTTCATCATGATTTTTAGTAATTTGAGTCTTCTCTCTCCTTCTCTTTGTTAGTGTGGCTAAGGGTTTCTCTATTTTGTTTACTTTTTCAAAGAACCAACTTTTTGTTTTGTCAATTTTTGAATTGTTTCTTTTGTTTCAATTTCATTGATTTCAGCTCTGATTTTAATTGTTTCCTGTTTTCTACTACTTTTTCTATTATTCTGTTCTTCTTTTTCTAGGGCTTTGAGCTGTAATGTTAGGTCACTTAGTTGTTGACTTTTCATTCTTTTCTGGAATGCGCTCCATGCAATGAATTTTCCTCTTAGTACCACTTTCATAGTGTCCCAGAGATTTTGATATGTTGTATCATCGTTCTCATTGACCTCTAAGACTTTTTTTAATCTCCTCCCTGATGTTTTCTGTTATCCATGTTTCATTCAATAGCATATTATTTAGTCTCCAGGTGTTGGAGTAATTTCTGTTTTTTATTTTGTCATTGATTTCTACTCTCAGTTCATTATGATCTGATAGAACATAAGGCAGAATGTCTATTTTTTTGCATTTCCTAAGGGCTGCTTTGTGGCATAACATATGGTCTATTTTCGAGAAGGTTCCATAGGCTGCTGAGAAGAAAGCAAATCCGCTTGTTGATGGATGGAATATTCTATATATGTCTATTTAGTCTAGGTTATTGATTGTGTTATTGAGTTCTATGGTTTCTTTGGTTAGTTTTTGTTTGGAAGATCTATCTAGTTGTGACAGTGGTGCGTTAAAGTCACCCAGAATTATTGTGTTGTGGTCTATTTGATTCCTGAAATTAAGAAGGATTTGTTTGATGTACAGGGATGCACCATTGTTTGGGGCATAAATATTTACTATCGTTATGTCTTCCTGATTTATGGTTCCCTTAAGCAGTATGAAATGTCCTTCTTTACCCCTTCTGACTAACTTTGACTTGAAGTCCACTTTATCTGATATAAGGAAACCCCTGCTTTTTTACTGACTCCATGTGCATGGTAGGTTTTTTCCCATCCTTTCACCTTTAGTCTGTGGATGTCTTTTTCTATGAGATGAGTCTCTTGCAGACAGCATATTGTTGGGTCTCTCTTTTTAATCCATTCTGCCAGTCTATGTCTTTGATTGATGAGTTTAGGCCATTAACATTCAGGGTTATTATTGTGATATAATTTGTATTCCTGGTCATTTGGACTTATTTTCAGTTTTTAACTTGGCTTGGTTTCTCCTTCGAGTGGTTTTCCTCTAAGGTAGTTCTTCCCTTTGCTGACCTCCATTGTTGTTTTTCATTTCCTCCTCATGGAATATTTTGTTGAGAACATTCTGTAGTGCAGGCTTTCTGTTTGTAAATTATTTTAACTTTTGTTTATCATGGAAGGATTTTATTTCATCTTCAAATCTGAAGGGTTTTTTTGCTGGGTATTGGAATCTTGGTTGGCAACCATGTTCTTTCAGAGCTTGAAAAATGTTGGTCCAGGCCCTTCTAGCTTTTAGAGTCTGGGTTGAGAAGTCAGCTGCTATCCGTATTGGTTTCCCCCTATATGTAATCTGAAGCTTTTCCCTTGTGGCCTTCAAAACCCTATCTTTATTTTGAATGTTAGGCATTCTCATTATAATGTGCCTTGGTGTGGATCTGTTGTGATTTTGTGCATTTGGTGTTCTATAATCCTCTTATATTTGATTTTCCATTTCATTCTTCAGGTTTGGGAAATTTTCTGGTATCATTTCATTGAATAGGTTGTTTATTCCTTTGGTTTGTATCTCTGTGCCTTCCTCAATTCTGATAATTATTAAATTTGATGTTTTCATGATGTCCCATAGTTCTTGGAGATTCTTTTCATGATTTCTTACCATCTTCTCTGTTTGGGCAACTTTATTTTCAAGATTAAATATTTTGTCTTCATTGTCTGAGGTTCTGTCTTCCAAGTGGTCTAGTCTTTTGGTGATGCTTTTCATTCAGTTTTTTATTTGTTTTATTGTTTCCTTCATTTCAAGGATTTCTGTTTGGTTTTTTTTGAGAATATCTCTGTTGAAATGATCTTTTGCTTCCTGCAGTTGCTCTTTCAACTGCTTATTAGTATTATCATTCATTGCCTGCATTGCTCTCTTAGCTCATCCTTTGCTTCACAAATCATCTTAATCATGTATAATCTGAATTCCTTTTCTGACATTTCTTCTAACATACTGTCATTGGATTCTATTAATATAGTATCTAGATTTGTTTGGATCATTTTCTTCCCTTGTTTTTTCATGTTATTCATGTATCTTCCCCTCTAGCAGTGCAGATCTGGAGTATTGCAGATTCCCCCCTCTGTGCTTATAGTGGCCCTATATGTTTCCAAAACCTTTTCTTTAAGGGGAGATCAATATTAGCAGTACCCAGCTCAGACTTTATGCAATCCTAGACCAAATAGCCCCTATGAGGATAATAACAAAATTGTCATAATAAACAGAATGAGTTCAAATATTATCTTCAGTATAACAGATTTGCAATAAGGTCTGTAGTTTCTAATGGAGGACAAAGAGGATGCAGAGGGATGTAGGATGTAGCTGTTAATGGGATAAGAAAAGAATATACAGAAGTTCTAGATAATAGAAAGAGTGAGAGTGTAATCTAAAGAAATTGGATGTTAGCATGCAAAAAGGGAGAAAGATACTCTGAGGGAACAGGTAAACAAAAGGAAAAAATGTAAAGAAATAAAAACTTCAAATTGTTCAATAAGGAGAAGCAAGAAAATCTACACTATAACAGTCATATAGTATTCACACCTCCCAGTCTTCAGTAGCCTGATGCATGAGAGGTACCTGACAATGAGCTTCAAGTCTCCTGCAGGTGTCTCAGGATGGGATTTGCCCCACCTAAAGATAGGAGCTACACCTTCCAGAATTGTCCAAGATGGCTGCTCTGGCTTCCAAATGTGTTGGCAAATGGGGAGCTGCTGGTTGGGGTGTGGACGTGGTCAGCTGGAGGACATGGAGGAGGGGTGCGGTTGGTCAGGTAGGGGTCCTGGAGGTCAGGCGTGTTTGGTGTGGTTGAGGGATTCTGGACGCCGGGTGCAATCAGTCGGTCTGGGGTCCCAGTGATAGGGCAAAGTCAGTTTTCTGGGGGTCCTGGCAGTAGGGAGCAGTCAGTTGATGCGAGGGCCCCAGAGGCAGTGAGTTATCGGTCGAGCTGAGGGATCCTGGAGATGGGACTCAGTCAGTCTGGCCAGGAGTCCTACGGGGCCTGGCTGTTGTCTCAAAATGGCAGCAGCCACGTATAACCAAACCTGCCGGTACTGTGACAGTGAACTTCCAGGCAACAGCAGGCAGCTGGCACTCCACTGGCAGTCTTCGGTCAGTCTGCTGGCAGCTGTTGGATGATCAGGAAGGGAACCTCGGGTGGTGGGTGATGGGTAGGTGTAAGGCAGGCGATGGACAGAAATGGTGGATGATAGGCGCCTGACAGTGAGCAATCTGCACTCAAAAAAGGTGTCGATATGCTGGCAGACTGCAGGTGATCACAGCAGACAAATGGGGTAAATAGCAGGGGATCGATAAGCAGCAAAAACTGCCTTACCAAGAAACAGATATCCTCTGCTTGAAACCGGAGTTATGGACCGACAAGGAATGCAGCCTCCCTCTATTCCGCCATCTTTGATCTTCCTTATACATAGCCCTTTTATGCAGTTCTACCCTGAACTTATTATTCCTGTTTAAAGATAACTTAGTCCTTGATCAGCCTCTGGCTAGCCCTCTCTGCCCTCTCACATGTTTATTTTCCACATATGAGGTGCATCATTTGTGTCTTGTCTTTTTTGCATGGCATACCTTGGTGTACATAATGACCTCCAATTTCATCCATGTTGCTCAAATGATAAGTCGTTTTTCCTTTTTATGACTGAATGGTGTCCTTTGTGCATACATATGCATATATCTCCAAAACCTTCTTTTACTCATTCATCAGTTGATGAAAAAAAGTCATCTTTCTTTTCATATGTTATTTTAGTGTGTGGTTGTGTGCGCATGTGCATGTACACACTTAGAAATGAACCCGGGCTCCCTCTCTCTCTCTCTCTCTCCCCTTCCTGGCTGATGTGAGTTCCACAGCTTTACTTTGCCACACACTTCCTCCATGACTTTCTGCCTCACCTCAGGCCCAAAGCAATGGAGTCAGCCAACCACAGTCACAATGACCTCTTAAACCATGGCCCAAGATACATCTTTCCTCTTCTACGTCGTTCTCAGAATCATCTTAGTCTTGTGATGAGGAAGTGTTACTCTGACTGGTGAGAGCACAGTGATCTTTAAGACAAAATTCCATCTTTTGAACACAACTCTAAATTAGCTCATGTCTAGCCTATTTTGAAGTCATTCTAACATGGAGTATGATGGGATATAATGTATAACTCAGTAAATGTTTAAGATTATAAAAATCGTTTTACTTGGTTCATAGCTATTATACAAACTAAAAATGTTTTGCTCTGTTAATTTCATTTTGTATTTTCCTTGTAAATTTTGCAACTGTTGCCTGTTAGTGTTTTGCAAAAGTATTGCTTCTAATAAAACATCCTGAGTTAATTTGAGATAATAAGCCATCACCTATAGGACAGATAGGATATAATGTTTATTTACAATGCGAATACTGACTCCAATTAAATGAAAGGGGTAAGAGTAAAATTATAGATATTTAAGTTACTATCATATTAAGACTGGTGAAAATGGCCTGCCAGATATTTAAAAGCAAAACTTGGAGATCAAAGTTAAGCAAGTAAAAGGTCAAGGAAAAAGCAGCCATCAGTTTGGCCCTTGTCTTCTTAATGTCAGCCAGGACCCATAGAACAATAGGTCCCCTCTCTCCAGGTCCTGCAATGCTGGTAAGTAACCCAATCTGCCAATCAGGGAGATTGAGATGACCCTAGGGAAAGGGAAGCCAACCACTGAAAATTCTGCCAAGATTTGGGTTATTGGAGAGAGAAATGTCCCTGATGCTCCCAATAGAAGCCACATATAGTCAACAAGACTTTCCCATCCTGGCAGATGGCACCACTAGTAGAGGAAAGCTAAAGAAGCCAAGAAGCTTTGCACATGTCCCCAGTGGTGATTTCTAAGGAATCTCAGTTGACCATTAAGAGTAAATAGGAACAAGGTGGTTTTGACCAACTTGCTCTTAAGCACCCAGCAATAGAACATAGCCTGAGCACAGTCATACTTGGACATTTAAAAGGAAAAATTACTTGGACATTTAAAAGGAAAAACAATGTTTTTTTTTAAATGTAACTTAAGATGTAATTTGTGTCAGCCACCAAAAATAAGTAAAGCTAGAGGCTATAAAGGAAGGGTTCTTGTACTGGAGTGTCTAAAAATAATGATCATAAAGGACTCTAGAGTCACAAGTTTGTCCTGAGTTAATTTGAGCCTTATCTCATAGACCTACAAATCTTCCTGACCTCCTACATTGATAAACTTGATCTGTTTTTCACTGATATGATTATATGTTACTGTCTTCTTGGTTTTCAGAGACTGGTTGAAATACTAATTGCTTTTGTGCTAATTGTTTACAAAAAAGCAATACTTTGCTCTCTTGTTTCTTGTTGTCTTAGCACAATCCCTGCCCAATGTGTGCCTTGTCCGGTCACCTGCCATCTGCTACTGTGGACCTCTGACCTGCTCTGATGCTGAACACCCTTAACTGTCCACACCCCACCTGACAGAGAACAAGGACTACTACTATTATTATATCGGAGTCTTTGTCTCCCTTTAGGTATATTAATGTATTTGGATGTTCCACTATTTAGTATACATTTATAATTATTATTCCCTCTTGCTGAATTTACCTTTTATCATTATATAGCTAATATTCCCATTGCTTATTATGGCTTTTGAATTAAAATCTAATTTATCTAATGGAAGGATGATGATTCCTTTCAAAAAACTTTGTTAGTATGGTTCTTTTACTTTCAGTCTATCAATGTCCTTAGAGTTGAAATGAGTTTCTTACCTATGGAATATATTTTCTTCTTCTCTCCCTCTTCCCCCACCCAACTCCTCCTCCACCCCTTCTTGCTCCTTCTCCTCCTCCTTCCTCTTTTGTTTTTTTCTTTTTGGTCCATTAATTCACTTCTTGTCTTTGTGTGTGTGTGTGTGTGTGTGTGTGTGTGTGTGTGTGTGTGCATGTTGAAACACACATTCACGTGTTTGTACTGAAGACTGAACTAAAGTCTCACATGTGCTAGTCAGCAACTCTATCATTATAGAATTACAATTTTAGTCATTCTTTGTCTTTTAATTGAAGAATCAAATGCATTTACATTTAAGGTAATTATTGGTAGGTAAGATCTTTTTAAAATTTTACTCATTGTTTCTTTTTAGTTATATATAGCAGAAGAATCCTTTGACATAATTATAATACATTATAATTATATCTAGTTCTAATTCAGTCCCCAGCATCTTTCCTCCTCCCTACCCCCACATTCCCTCTTCCGTTCCCTTTCTGTCATTTTGAAAGGTAAGATTTTGCTACAGCCACTCTGTTCATTGATTTCTAGTTTAACTGTAATTCTTTTATTGCTTCTTCTCTTTCTTACGTCTTTCCTGTGAGTTCGTGATTTATGTTAATGTGTTCTGATACCTTTTTATTATTTCAAGTTTATCTATTTTAGTTTCATCATTCTGGATATTATACAGGCTTAGAAAAACATTTTTATAATTATAAACTATTTTGAAAAGTAACATTGAGTTGACAACAATGCGACATGTCTAGAAAGAAAATAAACAAAAAATATAAAAAGTTTGATAATAAGAACTGTACACTTTCACTCCAATCCTCCCAATTTGAATTTTTCATTCCCATTTTACAACTTTCTATATTACCTATCTCTTACCTTAATAATAAAAGTTAATATTAATGATTTTGCTTATAGTCTTCACACTATAGATACGAATGATTTATGTACAGCATTTATAACATTAGAACATTCTGAATTTTTCTTATATTTTCACCACTTTGATTATCTTCTGGTGCTTTCTTCTTACTCATTAATTTTTCCTTCCTTTATTTTGAAGTACTCTTTTTAGCATTTTTTTGTAGGAAATTTCTGGTTGAGATATTGTCTCTCAGCTGTTACTTGGAAATATCTTAATCTTTCTTTAATATCTGAAACACAGCTTTTTGACTACAGTATCTTGGTTGAGAGTTGTTTATTTTTTTTTCCCCTAAAGAACTGTGAAAATCACAAGCTACTCTTTCCTTATCTGTACACTTTCTGCTGAGAAGTCTGTCATTAGGTCAATTGAGACATGCCTATGTGGTATCTAAATTGATAATCTTTTCAGTACTTTTACCTTTTGAGAATTCATTATAATATATCTTTGGTTAGACTTGTTTGAGTTCAATCTGACTGGTGACATCTGACTGTTGCACTTTTGAAAATCTTTCAGTTGGAATTCCTTTGAATAAATTTCTACTCTTCTGGCATTTTCAAATCTTTTTTGAACTCCCAATAATCTGAATGGTTTCTCTTTTAATGATGTCCCAAAGTTTCTACAACCTTTCTACTTTACACATGAACATTTTTCTTTTTTCTTCTTCTATAATTTCAAATAACTTGTCTTTGAGTCCGGTCTCTTATTTTGAACATTAGGTGAGGCCAGAGTCCCCTGAAATTTTTTCATGATTTTGGTGTGTGAAATATCTGAACATTTAATTATTATGCATTTGCTCCAGTCTTCATAATCTGGGTTTGTTTATGCCTGTCTTTCTAGAAATTCTAAGCAGATGGCTAATTTTCTTCCCATTTTTATTCACTTTGCTATTGAACACTAGATGGCACAATAAGGTCATGTTCACTTGAGTGACCCAGGTTGATTTGATGTAATTGTTTCAGCACTAAAGGGAAACCCAAGCCGAGGTTTGTCAGTTGCTGTGTTTGTGTGTGTGTGTTGTTATTGTTGTTTTTGGCATGAACTAGGGAGTAGTTAAAAAGCGTAGTCTGTTTATATCAGCCTCTCTCTAGCACCTTGGTGGACCTAGATTTGTTTTCTACAATGATCAACCTATGATCAGATCCTCTGAGTTTCTACTCTACTTGGACTGAATCATCATGGAAGAACCAGCTGCAAGCCTTTGTGCCATTCCCATAAACACTTGCAATGCTGTGTAACACGTTAATCTCACTGTCCACCAAGAGGAATTCAGTACTGGGGTAAAACCAAAACCCACACACTATTATGCCCTGCTGACTGCTGTGTAGATTTCGTCCCATGACCACTGATACTAATCACAGGCAATACTGACTAGAATAGAAGTCCAAGAGACTGGGCCACATGTCTCCATCCAACAATGAGGCCCTTCCATAGGATCTGTCATTGGCACTGGCATGGTGATGAGGTCCAATCAAGTGTGACCAGAGTTAGGTTCTACATACCAACACTGAGGTTTTTTGCTTACTACCAGGACCTAGCCCCAGTGAATGGAGACTTATTCCAGGCTGTGCTGCCTCTGCTTGTAGTCATGGTGAAAGCAGTCCCTGGACCTCAACACTGAAGCTGAGCTGGGTCATATTTGATTGTCATAGGCAAGACTTGACAGTCTCAGGGGCATGCTTGGCCCTTAACATCACTGGCAGTGAGGAAGGCAGAATTAAGATCCTGTCCCTATGGGGCATAGGTCCCCAACTGATATCAGAGCAGATCTACTACCGCTTGGTAATAACTGAGCCACTGTAGGTGAGGGAGAGGTGATGGAGAGTCCCTAGGTCTCCAAGGTTAATATTAAGCTGAGTTGCACCATAGTCTCTCGGCTGCAGATGGTGCCATCTTGGTAGGGTGTGCCATCTTGGTAGGAGATACTCCTGGTAGAAGGTGCTCTCTAATGATACTGGAGAAAGTCTAGAGGCTCTGTATGAAAGCTTTGGCTGGTTCACAGGGTTATGAATGTTCTCCTGGTGTTGGACTTCACTGTGGTAGACCTGGAATTGAGCTCCCAGGAAAAATCCTGTACTAACTTTTCTAAGCTGCACCTGGAAAAATGGAGGCCTACTCTCCTATCGCTGCCTGAGGTTAGGGTAGGCCTAGTAGAGGCAGCTCTGTGGCCATCAGGCTAATGCATTTCCATGGCATAGTCTGTAGTACTGACTTTGTGGTAGTTGTAGGTTTCTGCCTGGTGCTAGGATTCATCATGGCAAACCTAGTATTGGGTTTGAAGTCCAAGGCCTAAACTTAATTCATTCTTCTTCCCTCTAGTAGAAGGCATCTTTCTATGTGTTTCCTGGTGTTGGGAGATGGGTGGTATATGCTACTTTTTGTTTTTTTTTCAGACTTCTTCAATACACCTTTTTAGTATATTAGAATCTGGCATTTTTTCTCTCCCAGGTAGATTTCTTAGCTCTTGTAAAGGTAGTTTGGTGCATGAACAGTTGATCAAACTGGTGTGTGTGTAGCCAGGGAGAAGTTATAAATGGAGGTTCTTACTCAGCTGCCAACTTTCTCTGCCTCCTAAAAACTAATTTCAAATTTATTTTAAAACAACAAAAATAGGAAAGCAAATAAAAAGATAACGTAGAAAGTTAAATTGTATTGAATAAAAATGATTGAATTCAATTGCTAAGTCCTCAAAAAGCTTTTAAATGATTAAATTTCAGTAACTATTTGGGTTTACTCCCAAAACATAAAGGTAATTCATGACAAATCCATTTTATCAAAAAAAATCAGAAAAACACATTATAAAAAGAGACATTTAAAAAGTATTCAATAAGACCCAGTAACGATTGCTAATAGTAAATTTAGAAACACTAATTAAACATTTTAAGTATGATAAAACTACTGATCAGAAGTCACAATAAAGAAATATCCTGTTGAAATATCAAAACCATTTTAATAAAAAGTAGGGGCTGGACAGGATGCCTGTACCAACACTAGCATTTCATACTGAATTAGAGCACATGCTGAGTATCCAGACCAGAATCTCTGATGTTTCCCACTTTTTCCTGTGATTTTGTGAAATAGCAGTTATTTCCTTAGTCATTGCTTCCATGTATCTATCTCATATTTACTGGAAATGTTTGTTTCATATCATTTTTTCCATATCCAACCACCTATGTTATATTTTTATATGTGTGCATAATTATATTTTTACACAAAATATAAAATTATAACAAAATGTTTTCCAATGTACATATAAAATATGTGATGTATTATACATACATTTCATTTTAAAAGTACATGAAATTAGGAGCCCAGAAAACATAGTCAAGAAACCCTTTGAGATACCCAATATCTTAAGCTTTTCTTCATCAGCAGATGTTAAAAACTACATTAATTACTCTCTCAAAAATATTTTAGTTTTGTTACTGTTTTTAGAATGACAACTAGATGAAGTATTATTACATTATAACACTGAAATACATCTTCCAATTTTACTTTAGTTGCACTTTGAAATCTACGAAATAAAATGATCCTAAATACATTTCAAACACATTCATACAATGAAAACTTGACATATGAACAGATAGTGCTATGAATATTTCATGCCATGAACTAATTTAAAAATCTAAAATATTTTCATTGCTATAGATCTGCTCTTCAAGTATAAAAATATTTCATTGCATTTCTAGAATTTTCCAGCTTTCCCTTAGACTTCTAAATAAAACTATGCCCTTGAGAAAACAATTTAGGAAAATGTTTTGACTAATTCCTCAGAGACTTTGAATGAATTTTTTGACAACATGCTACTTACTTTAGAAATTAGAAAAATTCTATTTGTTTCATAAATCTCACAAAAGACTGTGTGTCTGTAAATTGTTGTTGTACCTTGGTGGGTTTTGTTGTTGTTTTTGTTTTTGAGTGATTTATCTTAATTTTCTGACTTCCCTTTTGGCCAGACTACTTAATAAACCTTTGAAGATGTGAAGCCCTTTTAAAAAATAATTTTAAAGTAAAAATCATAATAATGGAAAATATATGTAACTTGGAGGGGGATAAACTGTGGGACACTCTATCACTAAGCTACATTCCCACCTTTACTTCATTTTATTTTGGACAGGGTCTCTGTAAGTTGCTGAGGCTGGCTGTGAACTTGGGATCCTCCTGCCTCAGCCTCCCAAGTCATGTGCCATTTTAACCTACTATTAAATTATTGCTTTATAATAAATTTTATAGTAGTATGTTATAATTAATGATTTTATAATAAATAACAATTGAAATATATTACTAATTATATACATGTCTATATGCAAATATGAAGGTTTTAACTATATTGCATAGAATTTAACTTAAAAATCCTAACAGTTTTGAAGGACATATAGTGGATAGTCAGCCTACAGTTTCGGTCTGGCACTGATTATAGTTCACTGTCCTAAACATTGTCTGTTATTTAAAATAGCTATTTAGTAGCAAACATATTAGATGTGCCATTCATTTACTTATTTTTCAAAACATTTCAGAACAGAAATTTTGTTGTTCTTATTTTAAAGTCTCCAAGGATTTAAAACTGTTGACTAAGGAGCAGTTATTACCACACAGCAAGTGATGGACCAGCGCCAAAGCAAGGGTATTCCCTGTGAGTCCTCCCTCTCTCTTCTATCTTCACTGCCTCCAGCCATTGACAGAGTTGCTAGACTCAGATGTCACTATCATTCCTCTTCCTACAAAGGTAGAAAGCAGAAAATAATGCTGAAATACTTCCTGTTGTATAAATTTGGTGCTTTGGGGGAAAATCAAGAACCAGATTTTTTTGTGAAGAGAAATTTATGGAAGGTCATTGTTTTGGACTGAGCTCCTACACAAAGCACAACAGGTCAGAGTGGAGTCATTTAGGCCAGGTACACAAAATCACAGTGGAGCCTAAAATGGGCTAGTTTTCCAATAAACTAAGATTGATGGCAGTCAGTCTGAAAGGGCCCAGTGTCCCTAAGTTATTATTAAAAGCAAGCCCCTCTATTTTCCTACTCATAAGGAAAGTAACTGTGAGTTCAACAATTCAATGTGGCTCCCTGCTTCCGTGTCTGCTGTCCTTTTCTCTCTGTAAATTGCCACTCCTCTCTTCAGTTTCCTTTCTTGCTCTCTTCCTTCTATTCTCTGTTCATCTGTCCCTCCTTCTCTCCCTCAATTCCTTTCTCTTTATTTCTTTATTGGGCTTAAAACACCCTCTTTGATACTGCTTTATCATTGGTTATAATTAAGTACATAATGTGCACATACAACCATTTTTCCAATTTAGAGTTTGGGTCTAGGTAGTATGACCTGTGTCCTGATATTTTAACTAGCAACTATAACCCCAAAAGGAGAGTATTCAAGCAAGATTAGAAATAAACATTCTAGCAAATATTGTTCCATTTTACACATGCTCCAAAAAGATGCTGCATCAAATTATGCTTAAGACAACGTCCTATGTTTGGAAATAAAAGTTAGTTTTTGGTCTTATTTTCACTTTTTCAAATTATTTAGGAAGAAATGTAGACTGGTTATATGCAGAAATAAGATAATCCCTTTTCATCCTCTCCAGAATTTCTGTGGAATTGTAGAGTGCAAAATGACCCAGTAGGGGTATGTGTGTGCACGTGTGTGCATGTGTGTGTATTTATACGCATGCATCTTTATAATTGTATATAATGACACAGCTGCATAACATCAGTTCTCAAATGTCTGCATGGGGTGACTGGCTTTTTTTTCAGTTGCTGGCTCAATTCTTTTCAAACAGAGATAGGAATGGACGGTGCCATATATTTTCAGATGAATGTTACATACATTTTGTAATAGCTTTTGCAAACTGATTTGTTTTGACTGTAATAATTTTCAATGACAAATGATTTTTTTATGTTTCATCTTAACAACTTGACATCATTTTATATGTGCAGTTTAATGTTCTGCATGCAAATGCTCAGTGAAGTATGCTCTCCATACAGATAATAACAAAGCCAAATGTTAAACCAATGATTTAATACTATTTCCTATTTCCTCCTATTATAAGTTCAAAAGAGTCCCCTTGCTTTATTATATTCATTGACATGATAAATATAATTGAAAAGGTACTTGACATTTTCTTCCAAAAATTCAAATCATTGATTATTTATGTTGAACAAATAAAGTATACTTCAATTTAGAAATCAACCTATTTGCTTATTCTGTCATTAGTCACATTAAGTCATCAATTTTTATTTTTCTTCTGAGTCAATAATTCTTTTTCATTTTTAAATTTTAAATATTTATTTGATTTTTATAGACTACATTTGGATTCATTGTACACAAATGGGGTACATCATTTTTTTTCTATGATTGTACACAATGTAGATTCATACCATTCATATAATTACACATGTACATAGGGTAATGATGTCTGTCTCATTCCACCATGTTTCATATCCCTCCATCCTCTAATTTCCCTCTACTTAATCTAAAGTTCCTCCATTCTTCTCTCTCCCCCACATCCCTGTTATATATCATCATCCACTTATCAGGGAAAACATTGGGTCTTTGGTTTTTTGGAAATGACTTATTTCACTTATCATGATATTCTCCAATTCCATCCATTTACCTACAAATGCCATAATTTTATTCTTCTTTATGGCTGAGTAGTATTCCATTGTGCATATATACCATAGTTTCTTTATCCATTCATCTGTTAAAGGGCATCTCGGTTGGTTCCACAATCTAGCTGTTGTGAATTGAGCTGCTATAAACATTGATATGCCTGCATCACTGTAGTATGCTAATTTTAGGTCCTTTGTGTACAAACCAAGGAGTGGGATAACTGGGTCAAAAGGTGGGTCCATTCCAAGTTTTCTGAGGAATCTCCACACTGCTTTCCAGAGTGGCTGCACCAATTTGCAACTTCACTAGCAATGTACGAGTGTGCCTTTCCCCCCACATCCATGCCAACATCTATTATTGCTTGTGTTCAAACCATTCTAATTGGAGTAAGATAAAATCTTAGAGTTGTTTTAACTTGCATTTCTCTAATTACTAGAGATGTTGAACACTTTTACATGTATTTGTTGATCACCTGTATGTCTTCTGCAAAGTGTCTGTCCAGTTCCTTGGCCCATTTGTTGATTGGGTTCTTTGTATTTTGGGTGTAAAGTTTTATAAGTCCTTTATAAATTTTGGAGATAAGTGCTGTATCTGAAGTGCGTGTGGAAAAGATTTTCTCCCACTCTGTAGGCTCTCTTTTCACATTATTGATTTTATCCTTTGCTGATAAAAAGCTTTTTAGTTTGAGCTTATCCTGTTATTGATTCTTGCTTTGATTTCTTGGGCTTTGAGAGTCTTATTGAGGAAGTCTGATCCTAAGCCAACATAATGAAGATTCGGGCCTACTTTGTCTTCTATTTGGTGCAGAGTCTCTGGTCTAATTCCTAAGTCCTTGATCCATTTTGAGTTCACTTTTGTGCAGGGTGAGAAATAGGGGTTTAATTTCATTTTACTGTATGTGGATTTCCAGTTTTCCCAGCACCATTTGTTGAACAGGCTATCTTTTCTCCATTGTATGTTTTTGACTCCTTTGTCTAGTATGAGGTGACTGTATTTATGTGGTTTTGTCTCTGTGTCCTCTATTCTGTACCATTGGTCTGCCTGTCTATTTTGGTGCCAATACCATGCCGTTTTTGTTACAATTTCTCTGTAGTATAGTTTAAGGTCTGGTATTGTGATACCTCCTGCTTCACTTTTCCTGCTCAGGATTGTTTTTGTTATTTGAGGTCTGTTATTCTTACAGATGAAGTTCATGATTGCTTTCTCTATTTCTATGAGGAATGTCATTGGAATTTTTTTTCCATATTTTATTTTATTTTATTTTTTTGTTTATTTATTTATTTTTAATGTTTACATAGGGTAATGATGTTTTTTTTTTTCCCCTTCCCCCCCACCCCTCCCACCCCTCTTTTCCCTCTATACAGTCCTTCTTTCCTTCATTCTTACCGCTCTCCTTAGCCTAACTCTAAACCTAACCCTAAACCTAATGCTAACCCCTCCCAACCCCCATTATATGTCCTCATCCGCTTATCAGCGAGATCATTCGTCCTTTAGTTTTTTGAGATTGGCTTATCTCACTTAGCATGATATTCTCCAATTTCGTCCATTTGCCTACAAATGCCATAATTTTATCATTCTTCATTGCGGAGTAATATTCCATTGTATAAATATGCCACAGTTTCTTTATCCATTCATCAACTGAAGGGCATCTAGGTTGGTTCCACAATCTGGCTATGGTGAATTGAGCAGCAATGAACATTGATGTGGCTGTATCTCTGTAGTATGCTGATTTTAAGTCCTTTGGGTATAGGCCAAGGAGTGGGATAGCTGGGTCAAATGGTGTTTCCATTCCAAGCTTTCTGAGGAATCTCCACACTGCTTTCCAGAGTGGCTGCACTAATTTGCAACTCCACCAGCAATGTATGAGTGTTCCTTTTTCACCACATCCTCGCCAACACCTATTGTTGCTTGTGTTCTTGATAATCGCCATTCTAATTGGGGTGAGATGAAATCTTAGGGTAGTTTTGATTTGCATTTCCCTTATTACTAGGGATGTTGAACATTTTTTCATATATCTGTTGATTACTTGTACATCTTCTTCTGTGAAGTGTCTGTTCATTTCCTTAGCCCAATTGTTGATTGGATTATTTGTATTCTTCGTGTAGAGTTTTTTGAGTTCTTTATAGATTCTGGAAATTAGCGCTCTATCTGAGGTATGGTTGGCAAAAATATTCTCCCACTCTGAAGGCTCTCTCTTCACATTGCTGATAGTTTCCTTTGCTGAGAGAAAGCTTTTTAGTTTGAATCTATCCCAGTTGTTGATTCTTGCTTTTATTTCTTGTGCTATGGGAGTCCTGTTAAGGAAGTCTGATCCTAAGCCAACAAGTTGAAGATTTGGACCTACTTTTTCTTCTATAAGATGCAGGGTCTCTGTTCTGATTCCAAGGTCCTTGATCCATTTTGAGTTGAGTTTTGTGTAGGGTGAGAGATAGGGGTTTAATTTCATTCTATTGCATATGGTTTTCCAGTTTTCCCAGCACCATTTGTTGAAGAGGCTATCTTTCCTCCATTGCATATTTTTGGAACCTTTGTCTAGTATGAGAAAATTGTATTTATTTGGGTTTGTGTCCATGTCCTCTATTCTGTACCATTGATCTACCTGTCTATTTTGGTACCAATACCATGCAGTTTTTGTTACTATCGCTTTGTAGTAGAGTTGAAGATCTGGTATTGCAATACCCCCTGCTTCGCTCTTGCTACTGAGGATTGCTTTGGCTATTCTAGGTTTTTTATTCTTCCAGATGAATTTCATAATTGCTTGCTCTATTTCTGCGAGGTACATCATTGGGATTTTAATTGGAATTGCATTGAATCTGTATAGCACTTTAGGTAGTATAGCCATTTTGACAATATTAATTCTGCCTATCCAGGAACATGGGAGATCTTTCCATCTTCTAAGGTTTTCTTGAATTTCTTTCTTTAGTGTTCTGTAGTTCTCATTGTAGAGGTCTTTCACCTCTTTTGTGAGATTGATTCCCAAGTATTTTATATTTTTCGATGCTATTGTGAATGGGGTAGTTTTCCTAATTTCTCTTTCTGAAGATTCATCACTTATGTATAAAAATGCATTGGATTTATGAGCATTGATCTTGTAACCTGCTAGTTTACTGAATTCACTTATGAGTTCTAAAAGTTTTCTAGTGGGAATTTCCAGGTTCCTCTAAATATATAATCATGTCATCAGCAAACAGGGATAGTTTGAGTTCTTCTTTTCCTATTCGTATCCCTTTAATTTCTTTGGTTTGTCTGATTGCTCTGGTTAGAGTCTCAAGGACGATGTTGAATAGAAGCGGTGAAATAGGGCATCCCTGCCTTGTTCCAGTTTTTAGGGGGAACGCTTTCAGTTTTTCACTATTTAGAATGATATTAGCCATGGGCTTAGTGTAGATTGCCTTTATAATGTTTAGGAATGTTCCCACTACCCCAATTTTTTCTAGTGTTTTGAGCATGAAGGGATGCTGTATTTTATCGAATGCTTTTTCTGCATCTATTGAAATAATCATGTGATTCTTAACTTTAAGTCTGTTGATATGGTGAATGACATTTATTGATTTCTGAATGTTGAACCAACCTTGCATCCCTGGGAAAAAACCCACTTGATCGTGGTGCACTATCTTTTTAATATATATTTGTATGCGATTTGCTAAAATTTTGTTGAGAATTTTTGTGTCGATGTTCATTAAGGATATTGGTCTGAAATTTTCTTTCCTCGATGTGTCTCTGTCTGGTTTAGGTATCAGGGTGATATTGGCTTCATAGAACGAGTTTGGGAGGGTTCCCTCCTCTTATATTTCATGGAATAGTTTGAGGAGTATTGGAATGAGCTCTTCTTTAAAGGTTTTGTAGAACTCGGCTGAGAACCCATCTGGTCCCTGACTTTTCTTTGTTGGTAGGCTTTTGATGACCTCTTCTATTTCATTGCTTGAAATTGGTTTATTTAAGTTGTGTATGTCCTCCTCGTTCAGTTTAGGTAGTTCATATGTCTCTAGAAATTTGTTGATGTCTTCGAGGTTTTCTGTTTTGTTGGAGTATAGATTTTCGAAATAGCTTCTAATTATGTTTTGTATTTCACTCGTGTCTGTTGTGATGTTTCCTTGTTCATTCCGAATTTTAGTAATTTGAGTTTTCTCTCTCTTTCTCTTTGTTAGTGTTGCTAAGGGTTTATCAATTTTATTTATTTTTTCAAAGAACCAACTATTTATTTTGTTAATTTTTCCAATTGTTTCTTTTGTTTCGATTTCGTTGATTTTGGCTCTGATTTTAACTATTTCCTGTCTTCTACTACTTTTGGTATTGGTCTGCTCTTCTTTTTCTAGCGCTTTGAGCTGTAGTGTTAAGTCGTTTATTTGTTGATTTCTACTTCTTTTTTTGAATGCACCCCATGAAATAAATCTTCCTCTAAGTACTGCTTTCATAGTGTCCCAGAGATTTTGATATGATGTGTCTTTGTTCTCGTTTACTTCTAAGAATTTTTTTATTTCCCTCCTGATGTCTTCTGTTATCCATTCATCATATAATAGTGTATTATTTAGTCTCCAGGTATTGGAGAAGTTTCTGTTTTTTATTCTGTCATTTATTTCTAATTTCAATCCATTATGATCTGATAGAGTACAAGGTAGTATCTCTATCTTCTTGTATTTGCTAACAGTAGCTTTGTGGCATAAAATATGGTCTATTTTAGAGAAGGATCCATGTGCTGCTGAGAAGAAAGTGTATTTGTTCTTTGTTGGATGGTATATTCTATATATGTCTGTTAAGTCTAAATTGCTGATTGTGTTGTTGAGATCTATAGTTTCTTTATTCAATTTTTGTTTGGACGATCTATCCAGTGGTGAGAGAGGTGTGTTAAAATCGCCTAGTTTTATTGTGTTGTGGTCTATTTGATTTCTGGAATTGAGAAGGATTTGTTTGATGTACGTGGATGAGCCAATGTTCGGGGCATAGATATTTATGATTGTTATGTCTTGCTGATTTATGCTTCCCTTAAGCAGCATGTAATGTCCTTCTTTATCCCTTCTGACTAGTTTTGGTTTGAAGTCCACATTATCTGAGATGAGGATGGATACTCCAGCTTTTTTGCTGTGTCCATGTGCATGGTATGTTTTTCCCCATCCTTTCACCTTTAGTCTATGGGTGTCTCTTTCTATGAGATGAGTCTCTTGCAGGCAGCATATTGTTGGATTTTTCTTTTTAATCCAATCTGCCAGTCTGTGTCTTTTGATTGATGAATTCAGGCCATTAACATTCAGGGTTATTATTGTGATATGATTTGTATTCCCAGTCAATTGACTCATATTTGTTTTTGACATGATTTGGTTTCTCCTTTATTTGGCTATTCCTTTAGGCTAGCGCCTCCTGTTGCTGATTTGCATCGTTGTTTTTCATCTCTTCCTCATGGAATATTTTGCTGAGAATGTTCTGTAATGCTGGCTTTCTTTTTGTAAATTCCTTTAGCTTTTGTTTATCATGGAAGGATCTTATTTCATCGTCAAATTTGAAGGTAAGTTTTGCTGGGTATAAGATTCTTGGTTGGCATCCGTTTTCTTTCAGGACTTGGTATATGTTGTTCCAGGCCCTTCTGGCTTTTAGGGTCTGGATTGAAAAATCTGCTGATATTCTTATTGGTTTCCCTCTGAATGTAATTTGATTCTTTTCTCTCGCGGCCTTTAAAATTCTGTCTTTATTTTGTATGTTAGGTATTTTCATAATAATGTGCCTTGGTGTGGGTCTGTTGTAATTTTGTATGTTTGGAGTTCTATAAGCCTCTTGTACTTGGTTTTCCATTTCATTCTTCAGATTTGGGAAATTTTCTGTTATTATTTCATTGAATAGATTGTTCATTCCTTTGGTTTGTTTCTCTAAGCCTTCCTCAATCCCAATAATTCTTAAATTTGGCCTTTTCATGATATCCCATAATTCTTGTAGATTCTGTTTATGATTTCTTACCATCTTTTCTGTTTGGCCAACTTTGCTTTCAAGATTAAATAATTTGTCTTCAATGTCTGAGGTTCTGTCTTCCAGGTGTTCTATCCTATTGGTTATGCTTTCTATGGAGTTTTTAACTTGGTTTATTGTTTCCTTCATTTCAAGTATTTCAGTTTGTTTTTTTTTTCAGTATCTCTAACTCTTTATTGAAATGATCTCTTGCATCCGTATTTGGTCTTTTAACTGTTGATTGGTGCGATCATGTAATGCCTGCATTTGCTCTTTCATCTCCTCCTTCAATGCCTGCATTTGCTCTTTCATCTCCTCATTAGCTTCCCTGATCGTTTTAATTACGTACATTCTGAACTCCCTTTCTGACATTTCTTCTGCTGTGCTGTCATTGGGTTTTATTGATGTAGTATCTAGGTTTGTTTGGGACATTTTCTTCCCTTGTTTTCTCATGTTGGTCAGTTGTCAGTGGGACCCTGAGATATTGCAGTTTTCCGCTATTGGCTTATAGTGTCCCGGTAGATTTCCAGTGTATCACCTCCCAGCCTTCAGTAGCCTGATGTCTTGGAGAAATCTGATAAAGCAGCGCATCCGAAGAAAACTGCCCCTAGCCCCCTACTGGTTCCACGATTTGGAACTGGCTCTGTGCTGAAAGGCTCTCACTGTGGGCCTGCACCGTGCAGCTGGCCATGTGGGAGGAGCCCACTGCCGGAGTGTGGAAGGCTACCTTGGGAAGACTCTAGCTGCCCTGCCCGGCTCCAATAAGCCACCTCTATCTGGGCCTGCCACCCGGGCCGAGCTTTACCCAGTGGGCAGACTCACCCGTGGCTCTATTTCAGTCTGAGTCTCTCAATACCTCCCCTTCTTAACTCCTGGGTTCTGGAGTGACTGGGGGTGCAGTCTCCCTCTAGGCCGCCATCTTGGATCGCCCCGTGAAGAGAGCCTGCAGCCGGAGTGGGCAGAGCCACCTGAAGAGGTCTCTGGCTGCCCTGCCCTGATCCCAGAGGCTGCTTGCGGATCGAGGCTCTCCGTTGGTTCGGGGGCTTGTGGCTGGTTCTATGTAGAAAGTCTCTCACTGGGTGGTCAGCTCCGAGAAACTAGCCTTGAACGGCACCTCCCACCGCAGGGGTCCAGACTACTTGGGGAAGTCTCTGGCTGCCCTATCTGGTCCCTGAATCTGCTTGCGTGCCGGAGTACACTGCGATGCGCCGGCTCCGGGACTCGGAGCTTGTTCTGGTCAGAAAGGTTCTCACTAGCGGGCCAGTTCCATTCCAAGAACCTGGAGAAGCTGGCTGTGTGGGCGGGGCCCACTGCCGGAGTGCGCAGGGCTGCCTGTGGATGACTCTAGCTGCCCTGCCCGGCTCCGATAAGCCACCTCTATCTGGGCCTGCCACCCGGGCCGCGCTTTACCCAGTGGGCAGACTCACCCGTGGCTCTATTTCAGTCCAAATCTCTCAATGCCTCCCCTTCTTAACTCCTGGGTTCTGGAGCGACAGGGGGTGCAGTCTCCCTCTAGGCCGCCATCTTGGATCGCTGTTATTGGAATTTTAATTGGAATTGCATTGAAACTGTATAGCACCTTTAGTAGTATGGTCATTTTGACAATATTAATTCTGCTTATCCAAAAACATGGGAGATCTTTCCATCTTCTACAGTTTTCTTCAATTTCTTTCTTTAGTGTTCTGTACCTTTCATTGTAGAGGTCTTTCTCTCTTTTGTTATATTGATTCCCAAGTGTTTTATCGTTTTTGAGCCTATTATGAATGGAGTGGTTTTCCTAATTTCTCTTTCAGAGAATTCATCACTTGTGAATAGAAATGCATTAGATTTTTGTGTTTTGATTTTGTATCCTGCTTCTTTGCTGAATTCATTTAATTCATTTATTCGTTCTAGAAATTTTCTGGTAGAGTTTTTTGGATCCTCTAAATATAGAATCATGTCATCAGCAAATAGTGACAGCTGAGTTCTTCATTTCCTATTTGTATCCCTTGAATTTCTTTTGTCTTCTAATTGATCTGGCTAGTGTTTCAAGGACAGTGTGCATCCCTGTCTTGTTCCAGGTTTTAGAGGGGATGCTTTCAGTTTTTTTCTATTAAGAATTATGTTGGCCATGTTCTTAGCATAGCCTTTAAAATGTTGAGGTATGTTTCTACTATCCCTATTTTTTCTAATGTTTTAAGCATGAAAGTGTGCTGTATTTTATCAAATGCTTTCTCAGCATCTATTGAAATAATCATGTGATTCTTTTTTTTTTTTTTTTTTTGCGGTACTGGGGATCAAACTCAGGGCCTCGTGCTTGCGAGGCAAGCACTCTACCAGCTGAGCTATCTCCCCAGTCCTAATCATGTGATTCTTAACTTTAAGTCTATTGATATGATGAATTACATTTATTGATTTCCGAATGTTGAACCCACCTTACATTCCTGGGATAAACCCCACTTGATCATGGTGCACTATCTTTTACGTATGTTTTTGTATGGGATTTGCCAGAATTTTGTTAAGGATTTTTGCATCTATGTTCATCTGAGATATTGGTCTAAAATTTTCTTTCCTTGGTGCATCTTTGTCTGGTTTGGTATCAGAGTGATACTAGCTTCATAGAATGAGTTTGGAAGGGTTCCCTCCTCTTCTATTTCCTGGCATACTTTGGGGAGCATTGGTATTAGTTCTTCTTTAAAGGTCTTGTAGAATTCAACTGAGAATTTGCCTGGTCCTGGGCTTTTCTTGGTTGGTAGGTTTTGCTGACTTCTTCTATTTTGTTGCTTGAAATTGATTTGTTTAAATTGTGTACATCTTCCTGATTCAGTTTGGGAGGATCATATTTCTCTAAAAATTTGTCAATATCTTCAATATTTTCTATTTTTTTTGAGTATAGACTTTCAAAGTAGCTTCTAATTATGTGATGTATTTCAATGTTATTTGTCATGATCTTTCCTTTTACATCCTGAATTCTAGTAATTTGAGTTTTTTCCTTTTCTTTGTTAGTGTGGCTAAGGGTTTATCATTTTTGTTTACTTTTTCAAAGAACCAACTTTTTGTTTTGTCAATTTTTTAATTGCTTCTCTTGTTTCAATTTCATTGATTTCAGCTCTGATTTTAATTATTTCCAGTCTTCTAATACTTTTGGTGTTGATGTGTTCTTCTTTTTCTAGGGCTTTGAGATGTAATGTTAGGTCATTTAGTTGTGGACTTTTAATTTTTTTTAATATATGAGCTCAATGCAATGAACTTTCCTTTTAGTACTGTTTTCAGAGTGTCCCAGAGATTTTAATATGTTGTGCTGTTGTTCTCACTACCTTTAATAATTTTTTTTATTTCTTCCCTGATGTCTTCTTTTATCATTGCATCATTCAAGAACATATTATTTAGTCTCCAGGTGTATGAGTAGTTTTTGTTTTTTATTTTATTATTGATTTCTAATTTCATTCCATTATGGTAGGATAGAATACAGGGTAGTATCTCTATTTTTTTTTTTTTTTTGAATTTACTAATGGCTTCTTTGTGGCATAGCTTATGGTCTATTTTGGAGAAGGATCCATGAGCTGCTGAGAAGAAAAGTATATTTGCTCGATGGTAGATGAAATACTCTGTATAGGTCTGTTAAGTCTATATAATTAATTGTATTATTTAGTTCTATAGTTTCTTTGTTCAGTTTTTGTTTGGAGGATATATCCAATGGTGAGAGTGGTGTGTTAAAGTCCCCAACTATTATTGTGTTTTTGGTCTATTTGATTCTTAAAATTGAGAAGGGTTTGTTTGATATATGTAGATGCTCCATTGTTTGGGGCATAAATATTTAAAAGTGCTATATCTTGCTGTTTTATGCTTCCCTTAAGCAGTATAATATGTCCATCTTTATCCTTTCTAACTTAGGTTTGAAATCCACTTTATCTGATATGAGGATGGAGACTTCTGCTTTTCTACTGAGTCCATGTGCATGGTATGTTTTTCCCCATCCTTTCACCTTTAGTCTGTGGATGTCTTTTTCTATGAGATGAGTCTATTGAAGGCAGCATATAGTTGGGTCTTTCTTTTTAATCCAATCTTCCAGTCTATGTCTTTTGATTAATGAGTTTATATCATTAACATTCAGGGTTATTATTATAATATATTTTTGGTTTTTAACTTGACTTGGTTTCTCCTTTGACTGGCTTTTCCTTGGGTAGTTCCTCCCTTTGCTGAACTTGTATTTTTGTTTTTCACTTCCTGTTCATGAAATATTTTGCTGAGAATGTTCTGTAGTGCAGGCTTTCTATTTGTAAAGTCTTTTAACTTTTGTTTATTGTGGAAAGATTTTATTTCATCATCAAATGTGAAGGTTAGTTTTGCTGAGTACAGGATTCTTGGTTGGCATCCATGTTCTTTCAGAGCTTGAAATATGTTACTCCAGGCCCTTCTTGCTTTTAGAGTCTGGGCTGAGAAATCTGTTCATATCTGTATTGGTTTCCCCTAAAAATAATCTGACACTTTTCTCTCTCTTCCTTTAAAATCCTAACTTTATTTTGTATGTGAGGTATTTTCATTATAATGGCCTTGGTGTGGATCTGTTGTAATTTTGTGCATTTGGTGTTCTGTAAGCCTCTTGTATTTGATTTTTCATTTCATTTTTCAGGTTTGGGAAATTTTCTGATATTATTTTGTTGAACAGGTTGTTCATGTCTTTGGTTTGTATCTTTGTGCCTTCCTCAATCCCAATAATTCTTAAATTTGGTCTATTCATAATATCCCATAATTCTTGGAGGTTCTGTTCATGATTTCTTACCATGTTCTCTGTTTGGGCAACTTTATTTTCAAGATTAAATATTTTGTCTTCATTGTCTGAGATTCTGTCTTCCATGAGATCTATTCTGTTGGTGATGCTTTTTATTGAGTTTTAAATTTAGTTTATTGTTTCTTTCACTTCAAGTATTTCTGTTTTTTTTTTTTTTTCAGAATCTCTAAATCTTTATTGAAGTGTTCTTTTGCTTCCTGTATTTGCTCTTTTAACTGTTTATCAGAATGATCATGCATTTCCTGCATTTGCTCTATTATCTTGTCTTTTGCTTCATGGATCATTTTAAGTATGCAGATTCTAAACTCTTTTTCTGTCATTCTCCTGCCATGCTGTCATTGGATTCTATCAAAATAGCATCTTGGTTTGTTAGGGACACTTTCCTCCCCTGTTTTTTCATATTGTTTCTGTGTATCCCCCTCTAACAGTGAAGATCTGAGGTACTGAAGTTTCTCCCGGCAGGCTTATTGTGACCCTGCAGGTTTCCAGTATCTCTCCTTTGAGGGGGAGACCAATATTAGAAGCACGCAACACAAACAATATGTAGCCCTAAATCAGACAGCCCCTATGAAGAATTTAACACTATTATAATAAACAGGATGAGCTTGATTATTATTTACAGTATTTCTAGTGGTGGACAAAAAGGATGGGGAGGGGTGGAGGATGCAAGTGAGTAAGTAGAGGTACCTGACCAAGGGAAGAGTAAGGGAGGGATCAAAAGAAGTTCATCTTTACCATGAGAAAAGGGAGAAAGAGACCCCAAGGGAATAGGTAAATAAGAGGAAAATAGAGTGAGAGAAAAAGAATAAAAAGAAGAAATAAAAAATTAAGAATTAAAAGCAAAACAAAAAAAAATCTATGGTTCACAGTCATCTACCAGTCAGAATCCCAGTCCTCAGAATCTCAATGCGAGTGTGGTACCTGTCAAAGGGCCTCCAGTCTCCTGTAGGTGTCTGAGGAAGGAATCTGCCTCTCCAACAATGGTGGCAACATCCTCACGGATGATTCAAAATGTCTGCACCAGCCTCCAAAGATGCTGGGGAGCCAGATTGCAGGCACACCAAGTCTGCGTGGGGGCCCTGACGCGTTAAGGTCCATCTGCAGGAGCAGGGGTGGCAACATGGTCTCCTTCAATGATTATCTTGAATGACTGAAGAAAAAAGTTTCAAAAATTCAAAATACATTTAAGTTAGTGAATTTTGTTTTTGTTATTCTTAGGGAACATGATTATGGTTACTTTCATCATATGTAAGAGAAATAGCTCTGCATGTTAAAAAGGACTATTTAGGACAAATTAGGCCTTTGAGGGCTTAGAAAGCACACAAAAGTTACTCAGTAAAAAAGGGTTCTAACATTCATTGCATGCAATGTATACCTAGTATACACATGGTATTTTAAAGGAATAATAAAATGGTTATAGCAAGGGACTAAAATCCTAATCTTGGTCTTAGGATTTGGTCTCAGTTTCAGTGAAACATACAATAAGTAAAATACATTTTATTTATGAGAGCAAAGTGAATAGTACCAAAGGAAATAAGTCATTTGCTGTGGCAAAGATGGCAAGTGTACAAATTGCAATCTGAATATCTCCCAAGGAGTGTGCAACTCACACAAAGATGCTGAGCGTGAAACTGGAAAAATGCATCTTAGTGTCCATTGAAGCTGCTAGCATCTAGACCTGGAGGTGAGATGCATCATTCATACTGTGCATTAGAATGAATATTTCATTTCAGAAACTACCATAGTCCATCTTTATAAAGCCTATTTTTTACATGATTCTGTAGAACCAAACCAAAAAAAAAAATAATGGAAATGAAAGTAATTTTGAGAAATGTTCTATGAGAAAAACAGTAGGTTATATTGAATCTTATATTTTCCAAGAGCTTAAAGTACTAGAATACAGGCAAATGTAATTAGTTGCATATTCAATCTTAAATCATCACCTTTTCACAAAAAATACTTTTGACAGATGTAAAGTGTTTATTATGTTCCAGGTACATTTCTAATCTCTTTCCACTTATCATTTAATTTAAATTTCACAATCGTATAATTACAATTGCAATTCTATTTCACAGATTAAAGATGGACACATATGAAAATAAGTCACCAGCCCAATTTCACAAAATAAGTTAAAAAATCTTATAAAGGTAAATCTTTAAAGACAAAACAATTCAGTCTTTAAGCAAAGTTTAAAATGTGAATCATTTGTTCAAAAGTATATCTTGATTGTTATTGCTATAATACTAATTGTCTTAAAATACAGTCCAATTAACAATGAACTTTTGTTTTCTCAATTTCAGCACAATGGAAATATGCAAAGCACTTAGCTGAGAAATTCTAGCTTGGATCTCTCCTGAGATTTCAGTTGACTGTTAGTCAGGGATGTGGTTATCTGAAGATTGGACTGAGGCTGGAGACTCACTTCCCAAGTGACTCACACACATGACCAGCAGGTTCACAACAGGAAGCCTCACTCCCCACCCAACGCCATGAAGTTCTTTCTCCAAATTGCTGGAATATTCTTAGAAAGGTCAGCTGACCTGCAAACAGTTATTCAAGAAACAAAATCAGGAGCCACAATACCTTCTGTGATATGGGCTCAGAAGTTACATCCTATTAGCTCAGTAATGCCTTAGAGATCACAGGAGTCTACTCCAATGGGAGAGGTGCACACAAAATCATGAGTACTTGATCATTGGGTACCATTTTGCAGACTACCTTCCACAAAGATAATGTTAAACAAGAAAACTTTTCATATCCAAACATACCTTAAAAAACATACCTTTAAACCTCCTATGGAACTTAATTTGATTTTATTGAACTGTACTACCTTAGGAGTAATTTAATGGAAAGATATTTTGAATAGAAAGTTGGACTTCTGAAAAGCAAAAGCAAACCCAGCAGGCCTCCTCTCCTGCATGACGGTGATAGCAACAAACTACCTTCATTCTCTTTATGATTCCAGGCTTCTTTTGCCATTGGAGTTTTCAACTCCCTATAGTAGAACTCTGGTTTCATTGTAGCTCACAGTAAGAAATACATTTGTGTCACAGGTAGATGTGCACACATACATGTGTAACCGAAAATACAGAAGATTTTTATTTTAGGTGAGCACTATGACTCTGGGAGAGAGCAAGATTGAATTGCTTTCCTAATATTAAATCACTGCTCCACGTTTTCTCCTTCATTTTCTCATGAGTGTCCAGTGGGAATTTGTGACTGATTTCCAGAAGTTTGACACTGTGCAATATCATCAGTGCCCTCTATCTAATTAGAGAGTGTGTAATTATGTCTTGACTTTCAAGGAATTTCTAAGTTAGTAGATAGAAAGAATAAATAGGTACATCTTCAAATATTAAATCCTACTTCTTTGGCTACTTCTATTGTGTTCCTGCTCTTGCCTTATTCTGTAATTTCTCTTGGGATCTGTGCATTTTCACTTTTGTCTAATATAGTTTAGAATTTAGTATGGGTATTATAAAATGAAATTACTCATTATGTACTTTGCAAATATTTCAAAGCAAATTAGAGGATTCAAAAGGGGAAAACTTGAAGCCTGACTTTTTCAGCCTCAGAATTCTGCTTCCTATGTCTAGTCATGCAGAAAAGATGAAATTGGCATCTATATTTTTGACCCCAAAAGATAGGCCTCTAGTCTAAAGAAAATGGAAAAATAGCATAAGTAGTAAACAGAGATATGAACAATGCTGTCGGTTTGGGAGCTTTATAAATGTTAGTAATGTATTTTATGTGTCTTATGCAATAAAAGACTTCCAAATAAGATTATGCTGCCCGTTAAGTTATAACATCATTTTTTAAACTGGTTGCTTAGATTTTAAAGGAAACTAAACTGAATATATGTGTGATGATTTTTCAAACTGAAATCGTATAAAAAGAATGAATGTCTTAACAGAGTGAGCATTCATATTATCTTGGTTTTGAGAAATTCAGACAACAGCTAGTGGATTAATAGTGCTGTGTGTAACTGACCTTGTGGAAAGCCCGATGGTGAGAAGTAACACTGTTGTCTGCAACAAAAAGGAAACTTGACAAGTTAAAGGCTAAGTTGGGAGCATAAAGACTGATGCCTTGTCCTATCTGCAGAACTGCAACAATGCCTTGCAAATAGATGAATCGATGGGTAATAGGTGGACTAGCTTTCTGTTTGGGTTGCTGGATATCAGTACCATCTAATAATCAAAGAAACAATTTTACGGGAGGACTTGGGAATGAACACAAATCATGCTGAAATAGTGAGTTTAATAGCCCACTGGGACCTCAGGGTGTGTCAGTAACAACCACACGGCCACCTGGACTATAGCAACTGCAGCTGTTGCCTTAGTAGCTGTTGAGAGCAGGGTGGTATCTGTGCTGCTAACTGTCTCAAGGACAAACAGGACTGCTGGGCCCCTGTGCTTACCAAGGTTGTTAAGAGATATTTGTCCGAGGAATGTGCAGTTGCCTGGAGACCTTATCCGTCAAGGACGAGAGCAGGGCCTAGCCCCGACTCAGCTCCTGCATAGTTCACCCCTTCCCTCCCCACTTCTTCCTCTAGGACCGTCCAGTTCTGGCCGGACCCAATGAAAATCAAATAGATTGACCGGACCCAACCAGGGGAGGTTTAGCTGTTCGAATGTTAGCCAATTAGAAGAACACGGTAAAACTGCTTGCTTTTCCTTATAAAAACCCTGCTGATAAGGGCTCGGGGCCTCTCTCCTAGTGTCGTTGATTAAGGACGCAGAGGACCGAGTTCGAACTCGCTAATAAATGACTCTTTGCTGCTTGCATTGATCGTGGTCTCTGGTGGTCCTTGTGGGGTCTCAAGCCTTTGGGCACAACATATGGGGGCTCGTCCGGGATCCCCAAGCCCACCCAGACACCTGATCATAGAGTCATAAGTGACATCTTCCACCGGTGAGTAAGGCATTGCCGTGTGTTTTCTGGTCTGAATTGCCTGCAGGCTCTGGTTCTGGGCTGGCACAGTCCTGGCGGACGCGCTATAGGACCCCAGCAGGGTCTCGGGAGACGTCCCCTCGACCCATCTGGTGACATTTGTCACATCTGAGCAGCGGGTGCTGCATTCTGGCGAGTCATCGCATCTGGTGACATTATTGTCACATCTGAGCAGTTTGTGCTGCATTCTGGGTAAATTTGTCACTTCTGAGCAGCTTGTGTTGCACTCTGAGCAGTTTGTGCTGCATTCTGGGTGAATTTGTCACTTCTGAACAGCGTCTGCGCTGCTTCTGAGCAGCTTCAGTATTGCATTCGGACGACTGGCCGCATCTGGTTAACTCTTTGTCCCATTTGGGCTTTGTGTGGCACCTGGGAAACTACAAAATACCAGCTAGCCAATTTTTGATTTAGCATGCTATGTGTCTGTCTGTTTGTGTATTGTACTATATGGTCTTTACTCTTGCCTTCTATTAAATTCTTCATTGTGTTAATCCGATCTTAGGCTTAGGGATACTCATTGCAGGGTACTTTTACAGTCCTTCTCCTTGTTCCTGAGAGATTTGTTTACTCTAATCCCTCTAGGCAGAGAGCTCAGCAGCTCCATTCCTCAAAAGTAGTAAGAAATAATGTTTTGTGATCTTCTGCATTCAAACCTAACCTGATTTCTCAACCAGGAAAAAAAGGGTTAAAAAGTCCTGGGTAATCCTCCCTCCCCTCTGCCTGGCCTTGCCAAAACGTGCATTGGAATGTAAGCTGCAGCAGTCTCAGCGGGAAGGGGCGGGTAACCTGAAGAAAAGAAAAAAAAGTGTCTGTTTTAAACTTCTGGGCTGGTACCCAGAACTAACTTATTTTCTAGGATTCTTCGTTTGTTTTGTTTTTCTTTAATGCTGTATTTTTGAGCTCATAATTTTGATCTTGCATACCTAGGTTAATGATTTTTTTTGATCAGTTCTATTTTTTATTCAACTAGAGTTTTTGAACATCTGTTACATTGCAATGGAGATAAAGTTACAAGGTCTTATCAAAACTGAGCGCTCCTAAAATTAAAATTTAAAAATGGATCCAAATACTTTTATTCACGTGATTTAAAGGTTCAATTCAAATTGGGTAAACTAATAAAAGTAAAATGTCTTTGAAAATAACTCATAAGTCTCTAGGTGGTCAAACTAATGGAATGTTGATGTTAAACAATGTCTAATATCAATTGTTTCTAGGACTTTTCTTCAACAGGAAAAAGACAGCAAATACTGTTCAGGACACCTGCCTGCTTTCTTGGTTTTTACAAAATAAGTGAATTAGAGTTAACATGTATGGGATTACTCAAATGTGTTTGTTGGTGACATCTGATTAATTTGCAAAATTAAAATGCTCATTGTTAAATAACATCAAGTACTCTTAACCCCTCAAATTCCATGGGGCATCATACTTAAACATTATTGGTGTTTTCATAGGTTGGTAAATTAAAAAGAGTTTAAAATTGCTTTGTGTCATTACTAAAAACAAGGTTATTAGGAGTTATGTTCTAACAGATAAAACCTCAACTCGGAGAGTGAGTGTTCCATCTGCTCCCTTACCACTTCCCCCTGCTCCCCCTCCAGTTCTGCAAAGCTCCAAGGAGCTCTTAGACTTGGATTTAGAGCTACCATCTCCCCTTTCACTGTGTTTCAGTTAGAGTTGTTTCAGAATGTGAACAGAAAGGGGTCAACAGGTAGGGAAGAGAGAATAAAAGGTTCTGGGTTTGGAAATATATTTAATAAAAAGGAAAAAAAATGTTTCTGGGTAAGAAAGTGCCTGTGTGATGGAATACATGAGGGTCTAAGTAAGTGCTAAGAAAGTCTGTGTGTAAGTAAAGGGCAAGTTTCAACAAGTCTGTGTGTAACTAAGTTGGTTGTGTGTATGTGAGACAGCTAAAGCTATTTAAGATTTCTCCTAAGGTGAAATACTAAAGTTCTGATATAAGCCAAAGTTTAAAATATATAGTAAAATAACAAGGATTTCTTAGAAACACTAATTTACTCTTAACTTTGTGTCTATTAAGTTTTATTCTTTAGAACAATTAGTCTTAAAAATTGGGGTTTATACAATTATGGTTAAACAACTGTTAAGAGTATTGTACTATGTTACAGAGTCTAAATTTTTCTTTAAAAACTGAATTTAGTAAGATTAAAGTGTCAAGGTAACTGTGAAATGGTCACTCCTTGTATATTAAATGTATTCATATTTTCCAGGAATACAAGTTTTTAAAGCAGGAAATTTGTCAAGCTGCTATTCTCCAGAATAAACTTGTCTGTACTGGTAATATTAAACTTAAAGAGTAAATTTTATTGGGGATTTATTTCTATCATTTAATGTTCTATTATGGGACATATTATCAGTAAGGTATATGTAAAATTGGTTACTTATTTCACTGAGATAAAAATTTAAATGTAAATGTATATCTAAAAGTTAGTGACAGCCTGATTTGTTTAAAGGTTCATATTGTAGAAGGTGAAAGCACTTTGCTACACACAAAAAAAGTTAAAAGCTCTCTCAGCCTTTCTTTGATTGATTCCTGTTCTGGATATAATGTTAGACTGTGTTAACTAATATTCATAGGGACTCAGAAATCAATATATGTAAACTTCTTAAAATGACATTTAAGAAAGAGTATAATGCTCAATAGCAAAAATGGGACAACAATGACTGAGATTGGGGTCCCTGACTTCATGACTGTAGCATGCCTGGTGCCTGGAAGTGTTCCTGTATAGGAGCACAAGATGCCTAACTGCTGTGGCAGTAACCTCCCTGGGGAGGCTCTGTACAGGAGTCCTATCAGCTCTTACATTGATATCAGGCACACAGCTCTTGGGCAGAAAAAAAATTGTTTTGCTAGATAACCAGTGTTTCATCAGTTCCCTTCTCTAGTTCCTGCCCACCTTACAGTAACTTTGGACAGTGGACTTCTTTGAGAGCTACACAGAGTTCCTAACATTGCACTTTGCAGTTATGGGAACAATTTCTCAGTTCTTCCACCTCCTGGTGAGAGATTGACTTCTGTCATTTTCATGATACTCAGTGGCATGCTCCAGATGCTGCAACATTTACTTTGTACTAATTTCATTTCAGTACTCATGTCTTTTTGTTCTTCTATCATAGAAGCACCCACCCCCAGATGACTTTACAACCTGCTCTTCCCCAACCAGACTTCTACCTTGGACCCCTCGATTGACCCGATTTTAAAAAGGGAACTCCAAACTGCTTGCCCCACGCTGCCCACTTCCAGCTCGAAGAAGTCAGATTGGTCATCGCCCATTTTCCCTACAGCAGTGAAGGAGTTCCTAGTATTAGAGGGGTAAATGAAGTCAGAATAAAGACAGGTAGTTAGTGTAGAAATAGGGAATCGGGTCAATTTGAGGAAATGAAGCCATGAAGCCATCTGCCTTTGGAAGTTGGAGACTGCCCCTGGAAGAATAAAATGTCAAGAATCTCCGGAGCTCATTAATTACCAAATTTACCTGACTTTAAAGACTGTAAGCAAGGAGGTCTATGTGCAGCTCTGGGAGAAAAATGTTGGTTTTATGCTAATCATTCTAGAGTAGTGAGGGAATCCATGGCAAAAGTCAGAGAAGGACTAACAAACAGAAAGAAAGAATGGGAAGCTAGTCAGAACTGGTTTGAATCCTGGTTCAATTTTTCCCCTTGGTTAACTACTCTGGTGTCCACTACAGTGGGACCCCTAATATTGTTGTTACTAGCTTTAACTATAGGACCTTGTATAATCAATAAGTTAATTGCTTTTGTTAAAGATAAAATAAATATAGTACAGCTAATGGTGCTAAAGGCCCAATATCAGCCCATTAAGCAGCAAGAATTAGAACAGTAGAGACCCAAGATTGGCTCTCTAAATGTTCTTGGAAAGGGGGGATGTTGAGAGCAGGGTGGTATCTGTGCTGCTAACTGTCTCAAGGACAAACAGGACTGCTGGGCCCCTGTGCTTACCAAGGTTGTTAAGAGATATTTGTCCGAGGAATGTGCAGTTGCCTGGAGACCTTATCCGTCAAGGACGAGAGCAGGGCCTAGCCCCGACTCAGCTCCTGCATAGTTCACCCCTTCCCTCCCCCCTTCTTCCTCTAGGACCGTCCAGTTCTGGCCGGACCCAATGAAAATCAAATAGATTGACCGGACCCAACCAGGGGAGGTTTAGCTGTTCGAATGTTAGCCAATTAGAAGAACACTGTAAAACTGCTTGCTTTTCCTTATAAAAACCCTGCTGACGAGGGCTCGGGGCCTCTCTCCTAGCGTCGTTGATTAAGGACGCAGAGGACCGAGTTCGAACTCGCTAATAAATGACTCTTTGCTGCTTGCATTGATCGTGGTCTCTGGTGGTCCTTGTGGGGTCTCAAGCCTTTGGGCACAACAGTAGCAATCAAGACATTGACACTGTGGCAAATAGCCACATGACGCTTCCCATCACACACTGACAGGGGGAAAAGTCTCACTGAAGACTGTCTCTCAAGATTCAGGGAGAAGTATTAACTTTAATGAAAGTTCAGTGTAAAGTTCATGTTTTAAAAATATTCTTCAAACAAAATGTAATTAGAAGTATTTATACCAGTTCTACCTCCTGACATTGAAGGTTGTTGGAAGCCCATGTGTGATTACTTTGAATTGAGTTAAGACAACCTCATCCATAAAATACTGTTTTTTACTTGAATTTGTCGACAAACAAATTATGATTATTCAGACTTGGGTAACTGGCAAATTTCTTTTTAAACATGAATGAGGCAAAGTAGGTACTTATTTGTTACCAATGATAACTTGAGATTTTAAGCAGACATTAAAATTTTAGAAAGCTCCTATCTGCTGCCATTAGCTTGGGAACTGTTTTTCTGTGACGACTGATGGAGATGCTAATAGATGCTGCTTATAATAGATATGTGACTATTTTAGTGATGTATAAGATGTATTAATATTTGGAAGAGCTGGGTATGGTGGTGCACGCCTATAATCCCAGCAGTTTGGGAGGCTGAGGTAGGAAGATTGGAAGTTCAAACCAGCCTCAGCAAAAGCAAGAAGCTAAGCAACTCAGTGAGACCTTGTCTCTAAATAAAATACAAAATAGGGCTGGGGATGTGGCTCAGTGGTTGAGTGTCCTTGAGTTCAATCCCTGGTACCCCCAAAAAATATTTGAAAGAATGTCATGCTAGAATTTTCAAGTCAATCAACTCAGCTATTCTTTAGAGATAATGGGAAATAAATACTCACCTTCTGTCTGGAACGCTTATGAAAAAGTGTGATTTCAAATATCTAAAAGAGTAGGAAGAAACAAATCTGTAAACTGTCAGAGAAGCATCTAAGAATCAAAAGAAAAAAAATCATAGGATTAAGGGTGGATGAAAGGGAATCTGCACAGATTTTGAGTACACCTGAGTGTGTAAAATAAAATCGCATTATTTTAACAGTCTCAAGTTTAATTTAAAAATGGAGAGAAAATCCTCAACCACTATTCATGGAATCCCTTAGTATTAAGAAATTACACAATTCAATCATTGCATTGATACCCTTTCAAGTATTACTTGTACATGATGAATGTTTACTTCAATCAACTAAGAATCAAAAGAAAAGAAGGTTTAGGTTTGTTTTCCTCTTTAAGTGTATATTGCTGATTATTTTCTAGTATAAACACCTGTAGGTTTTGCAAAACACTGTTCATCCTTCTCTAGGAGTCTCAGCGGCACTCATATGGCAAGTATCAAGGCATAACTGGGAGACATTTTCCAAAGTGAAAGAGGATTTGACATCACACTGTCAAGTTTATTTTCTCTCCACACTTACAAAGGATCCTTGTTCAAACAAACAAAAATGTGTTGGCGACTGTCAGCTCAGATGCCATCAGGGCATGTTTTAAGATGCTCTTCTGGTGAATTACAAAATAATAGTTAATACAAAGAAACCCAAATATAGTAAAGTATCAGTTGTCATACCCAGTCATCTGTCTTAGGGAATCACTGACATCTTTATCTTGAATTGTGTAGTCGTAGGACACGAAGGTGACACAATGACAATTATCACCCTCTCCTGTAGTTACGAAGCCATGAACATACTGAATTCTTGGGAATAACAAACACAGTTTCCTTCTCGTTTTTCACTTAAATATGACTTGAATATTAGAGGATAGGGAATTATCTAACTCAAAAATGGCTTCAAGGTGAATTCCAGAACAGAGGCAATTTACTTATGCTAATGTTGGCTAACATATACATAAGCAATTCCAAATAACTGTCAACACTTTATTACCATAAATCTTTCTTAAGGCATCCATGCAGCCTAGAAACATTTAGAGTCAAGGTGTTAATTTCATTTAGTTACTGAGTAGCATATAAATGTTTAATTCGGGTCTTATTCTTGTTTGTTGTTTGAAGCGACATAACAATTGTCTACATTGTTCTTTTCCTCTTCCACTTTCCTTTTCCTATTTCTGTATCTCATTCTCACCACCTATACTCACGCTTGAGGTAAAGTTGATGTGGGATGTGTTTTCCCAAAAACTGAGAAAATGTTATGTTTAATTCATTTTTTCTTCTCACTATTACAGAACATTGGCGACTGGGTAGTTTATGCAAACATAAAGTTATGGGGTTCACGGTTCTGGAAGTTGGGAAATCCAAGAGCAAGGCGGCAGTCTCTCAGAGGTCTGATATGCTATATGGAAGCCTGGCAGAAGGACGGGAAGCAGGCCAGGGACAGGAAGAGGAGTTGAACTTGACCACTAACCTACCTCTGCTAACGAGCATCTGCAGTTATGGTCTTCCTGCATTCCTGGGAGCAGTGTCCCCATGACATACTCACCTTTCAAAGGATTCGCCTCTCAACGTTTAAAATGGTAATTAAATTTCAACCTGAGTTTTGAAGGAACATTCAAACCGTAAGAAGACCTGACACATCTTTGATGTTTAATTGGGTAAATTTGCTATTTTTCTAATCTCCAGTTTCCTCATAATTTGGAATTCACTCAGAGACTGGATTAAAAAGTTGCTATATTTTAATATGTAAATATCTACAAATACTGTATATAATCATTTTTCAAAATACTTACTTCCTTTAATTCTAATGCATGCATATACCTTAAATATAAATCAGTAGAGAAAAGATTTGAAAACATATGGCAAGATTATTGCCAGAAACATCAGTGTGAATGAGTTTAGCCTAAAGAATATTCAGATGGTTAGACAGAAGCAATCACAGATAGGCATGTGTGCACAGGCTGACACGCTCTGTCCACAGGGAAGGCTCAGGAGCAATAACACCTCAGAAGGAACAAGGGTGTCCTCCATCCAGATCTTGGAATCTAAGGACTTTTATTCAAGCAAAAGAATGAGTATTCTTTGCAGAAATCTCTGATGTTTGCTTTTGGAAAGGGAATGTGCAACTTGAGCCTGGAGCACATTTTATACCAGAAAGTAAAGTGCTCAAAAAGCACAAAGCTGGAGATATGTAAAAGGATGCAGTAGCCAACCTGAAAAAACCCCCCATCCCCAAAGCTAAAAGAATTAGCCACCAAACGAATAATGCAGCACTATTGTGTAACCCAAGTAAGAAATAAATATTCATTGGCTCATACAGATATAAATAAAAGACTGAATAAATAAATCAGGGGAAATAAATAAACTTTCCCATAAATCACTGCCAAAATATTTTCATTGCCAGAGTTCCCTTATTTATATTATCCAAAGTCATGACACTTTGTGGTACGAAAAATAACTCCTAAACCTGAGCACTGCTAGAGAATCAGTGAGTTGAAGTGTGAATTGGCATGATGCCTTTAAAGAGCAATCTGTCTATGAGCTGCACAATGAAAACTGATCCAGCACTCTGACCCAGATAGAACACTTTTGGAAGTTTATTTCTTTCTGAGAAAATCTTACATGTATACGTCAGGAGACATCTATAAACATATTATGCACAGGGTGCAATTATAAAGAGGAAAGTCTATCAGTAGGGGAATTGACAATAAATTACTCAATATTGGCTTATTAAAATAAGAGTAGAAATTGGAAACAAAAGTAGAAAAAAAAAGAGTAGAAATTGCCTAAAATAGGATATTCTCACTAACTTTATCAATACCTTTCTTGGGGACAGGACTGATTTTTCTTGATTAGTTTTTAAAGACTATTCAAAATTGAAATAATAAAGGGGAGAGTCTTATGATAATGGAAAAGCAACTGATTTTTTTAAAATAAAACTTCTGAGTTTGAAAATTTGTATTTGACCTTCAGTTCTGCAAGTAGTCAGAAAGATTTTTATAAGAACAAGATTATTAAAAAAAACAAAACAAGATTATTGAAAATCTGTTTCTATTTAACTCTTAAAACAAAATCATAGAAAGTCTGTTTCATTACTTGGCTTCACCCTTGGCAGGTTTAGTGCTGTGGTGAAATCTCTGGTCTATTACTGCTTCAGTCCTAGGAGAACATAGCATTGGTTGGAGAGAGTCAGCCCTTTGACTCTAGGTCCAGTGGTACAGTTTGGATTTGGACTGTTCCCCCAAAGGCTCATAAGCTCAAGACCTGCCCCAGCTCATGGTGGAGAAGTTAGGTGGGGCCTTGATGGAGGAAGGGAGCCACTTGGGGTGTGTCCCAGAAGGGTGTGTCTTGTCCCAGCCCCCTGCTTGCTTGCTCCTTCTCTGACTCTGGCTGCCATGAGGTGAGTAGTTTGCTCCGCCATCCCTCTCTACCATGATGTTCTGCCTCACCACAGGCCCAGAAAAAATGGAGGCCAGAGACCCTGGATTGAAATCTCTGAAACCACGAACCCACATCTTTCCCCCTTTGAGGTAACTTTTCTCAGGTATTTTGTGAAAGTGACAGTCTACTAACACATCTAGATTGCATAATATTAAAACAGGAAGGAGAAAGGGAAAGGTGACTTCTTACCAGAGGTGATATAACCCCAGTGAACTGATGGTTAACGTCTTTGTACATTGACATTGTATTTTTTCAGAACACATACATTTACTATTGAACAGACTGAAATTAGGAACCTGTCTGAAATGGAGGCAACTTACTCATGAAGGGAGTAAAAGTTGAAGGGCTGACCTGGCCCCTCAGCCTGGGAAAGAAGTAGAGCCTGGAGATTGTCCCTGCAGCAGTTGACCTAGCAGCCACATCTGCATGTCTATTACCTGGCTTCTGTTTCAGTGGATTATAACTGCTTCTGTGGTGTCAGAGGGAGTAGTAATCCAGCTGCTTTCCCCAGTGTGGCCAAACTTTATAAAATTCATCTGTCCAGTCAGTCAGGGTCCAGGTGGGGACCCTGGGCTAGGTGGTCAGGAGCACTACTGCTACTTCCTGATTGTTCATACACAGATACAATGCCAAGTTCCAACTGTGGTCGGGAAGTGCGCAGGGAAAGGAACAGTGGATTGAAATAAGAGTGTAAGCGTGTAAATCTTCTAACTACATTCCCACACATGCACACCTCCTAACTTCTGATAGAAAGATGATTACATTTCTGGAAGCTAGGTACAATTCATTTCATAAGAATTATAATTTACAAATAACATCTAAGAAAATATGATTATCAGTTATAAAACTGAAAATTGCATAATTACCTAAAAGTCCTAAACATAACAGTAATGTATTGCTCAACTTTTAATCTGAGTCGAATATGTTTCTGCATTCAAATTGAAAACTAAAGATTATAGGCAACTTCTTATTAACCCATTACCTAAACTCCTTATCTTGAAGAAGGCCCCCAAGTTAACATATTCAAAGTAATACATGTTCTATGTGAGAGGTACAAAAATTATGAGCATTTCTGTTTTTAATGGTTGTTTAATAGCATAACTTTCAGTTTTATTTTTCTACTTAGCAACGGTTTGTGTGGAAAAAACTGCTGCACTATACAGACATAGTATTCATATCTTATGAAGAATAATACTGATAATTGTGTGTTATGGTCTGGATGTGAGGTGTTTCCCTAAAGCTCAAGTGTGAGACAACACAGGAAGGTTCAGAGAAGAGATGATTGGGTTGTAAGAGTCTTAACCCAATCACTGAATTAATCCCAGATGGGATTAATTGAAGTGGTGTGGTGTGGCTGTAGGAGGTGGGAATCGGGACATGCCTATGGATATATATTTTGTATCTGGAGAGTGGAGTCTCTCTCTCTCTCTCTCTCTCTGTGCTTCCTGATGATGCGAGCTGCTTCCCTCTGCCACGCTCTTCCGCCATGATGTTCTGCCTCACCTGGAGCCCTGAGGAATGGAGCTGGCCTTCTAGGGACTGAGACCTCTGAAACCGTGAGCCCTCAAATAAACCTTTCCTCCTCTGCAGTTGCGCTGGTCAGGTCATTTAGTCACAATAGTGAAAATGTTGCCTAAAACCTTGTGAAACCTTTTGAATAAAGAAATGTAATGGATTATATTATCTTCGATCAACTTTACATTGTATTCTAAAGAATGGAAATGTATTTTCCACACATTTATGTCATATCACAGAAATATTCTAATAATATCTTGTTTAGTCAGGGTACATGTATTTTCCACACATTTATGTCATATCACAGAAATATTCTAATAATATCTTATTTAGTCAGGGTACAGTGGAAAGAAATCAGAAAAATATTATACGGTTGCTCGTTTCTTGTTTGGGATGTTTAAGTGTGTTTCACTTGTACATTCGACACTATTTCCTGAGACATTTCAAAGATAATCAGGTTGTTTTATCTTTTTATTCAAAATGTGTTTAATTTTATTCACACACTACCCATTCCCAAACATTTATCATTGAGACCCATTTTTAAAACCCTCCTGATAATTCATCATGGCTTTGTACTAGTGTTTTTTGTTGATTAAATTTTGAGGCAAAAGCTAAAACTTGATGAGAATGAGTTTATTCTATTCATTTATGGTTTAAAGTAGTTGTTATTCTGCTATTTTAGATGTTTATATCTACTGCATTTTATTTTGTACTTTGAATTTAACTACCGAATTATTAAATTCCATGGGAAATAACTTTATGCCAAAGTAATATATCTCCTGGGCCCTGTGAAGAGTAAATTAGAGATTTAAAGAACTTACTGGGGGGGAAAATAAATCAATAAAATTTGGTTTTGAATTAAATATGAAACTTTCAAGAATTCATTGTCTTCTCACTTTTAATACTTTTCATTTGCAATTGAGTGGGAGATACCAACATCCCTTTGCTTAAACCAGGGATCAGGTAATGTCTTGAAGCATCAAGAATGAATTTATTTTTTTTTTATGATTTTTTTTCCCCAAATTGCTTATTCTAGCTGCTCAGAAGGAATTTGCAAGTCGTCTTTAAATCTCCCTAAACGATTTGTCTCAGTGATTTCCCACATGGCTCTAGCTCTACAGATTTATAATTCAGTGTTCATTTATGCACTCCCTTTCCTTTTAGGAGTTTTGAATTTCCTACAAGTCCTAGGCATTATGTGTCTCTTTGCTCCTGTATTATGGAGTTGGCTGAAGGGTGATCAGTGTTGTTTTAATGACCTATTCATTATTCATCAGCTACTAAAATGCAACATTTTCTATCTCCTATCTCCAAGTTCTGGTTTATTTAGTTACTCCAAAGATACAGACCATTCTTTGAGTTGCTGTTACCACCATCCCTTAGGAGCTTAGCATTTTCAAAGAATGTTTTCATAATAAGAAACTCAGCATATGATGAGTAGTTAATGGTGAGGGATTATTCATGCTCTTTTGCCCTGAAATAATGATTTGAAATAACTAATTAGGAATTCCTTTCCTTACAAAGAGAATGACTTGTATTCCTAGAACCCATGGCAAGTGGTCATATAATATTTCCTTCTCTAGGATCTAAAGGTTCATATTAGTTTTTTAACTTTTACTAACTGTATAAATTAATTTTATTTGTCTTTTATTTGGCAGATATCTTTTGCCAGCCAAATAAACTCTTCAGATTGCTTTGTTCTGTCTGTGTCCTACAGAGGAAGTTGCTGATTTGAAGTCCACTGGTGGTTTTGAAATCTGAGAAAACTGTCATTCTGCATTTTCATGTAATTAGTGAGACAGGTAATAAACTATTTGAACACAGGCTTCTTTTATTCTAAGTAAAATACACTGGAAGGTCAGCTGTGTCTCCTTGACATTGTTCTAGTTCCTATTTCTCTTTTAGAATCTTTCAGCATCCTTATACAAAAGTTTCAGCCAACCACCGTTGGAAAATTCTAGATAATTGACAGAAGCAGTTACATAAACTGCTTATGTAATTCTGTGATTTACCTGACTTTATAAACAGTCACTGACATGGCAGAAATTAAAATAGGGCCACTGTCTCATCCCTTATTGGCTTATACTGAGATTACTCCAAAAACATGGGCAGGTCTTTTAAAGTGAAATATATGGATCTTAGTTATAAGTATCAACTACTCGAAAAATGTATGACTATATTCATTTACTGTATCTATATAAACAAGAATCATGATGCGCATGCTTCTGGTCATACTTTAAAAATCTAGGTCTTGTTACTGATTTTTCTCTCGACCTCAGAGCAGGAATTTGCCTGTCTGCCCTTTGGTGATGTAGTAATGTCACAATTTCATGGTGCTTTTTCCTAGTGCTCCGTGAGGTGGAATAAGGTGCTTAAAAGCACATGTGAATCATTCTGAATCAGTCAAACAAATCCACAAATGCCTCCAAGGTCATTCTTTTGAAGAGATCATATTAAATAAGAAACAGAGTATTGTATTAGAGGCCATAAGAATTTCAAAATTATATCACACTTATTTCTGAATCAGGCTACCACTAATAATCCTACTGATAGGCTTAGATTTATCTTTCCAAGAAATGAACTCATACATGTCGTTTTTTATTCTTGGTCAGTAAAATGGGAGAGGAGGGAATTTCCTCAGAAATCCATGACAAGCAGTTCCCATGTTTTATATTTAGTTAATGGAGAATAGGATCATTTAAGACCTATGCTGTGAAAATTATTGTTAGCACCAATCATGTGTTGATATCTTATATTCAGTTTTGTAGGTGTCTACTTATTTTAGTGCACTTTGACATCACTATAGAGAGATCTGAAACATTATGTCAGCCACTAGTTGGGAAGTTAACACTGGTCCTCTTCTGGTCAATGAAATTATATCTTGAACTTACAAATCCATTTGCAAGTTTTAATTTTATGAACTAGTAAGTTTTCATAGTTTTGTTTATTAACTTTGGCTATAATTATTTGACAGATGTTTCTATTTTTAACACCATAATTCAATCTCGAATGTCACAATTCTTAGTGTATAAGCTATGACAATGCAACAAAAATTACATTTACTATAGTAAAATCATCAAAAATACATATTTAAATGCTTGATATAAAATAGAAAATTGGAATTACTATCAGGTTATATTATTTTGCATGAATGCAACAGATGCCTAGTGAATACTAAGAAATTATAGAAAAAATTATTTTAATTGCTTGTCTCTACACACATAAATATATGTGATTTAAAAACATGGGAGAGTGATTAATCCCTATTGAGTATGCAGAACTGAAAGTAAGAACCACTGTAAATAGCATCAAAATGAATTTCAGCAAAAAACAATCTTTAGTTTCAAGTTATTAGAGACTCTCAGTATATATACTCAAGAGTAATTTGAAAAGGAAAGACATGTGATCCTTCCTTGCTTTCTTTCCACCAATGAACTATTAAATAGCTATTAAATTGAAAATACAGTCCAGAGGTTTATAGGTATTATCAAATGAAAAATAACACAAGTTAATATGTATATTTGATCAAACACAAAAACATACATTAAGGGGATACAAGTATAATGAAAGTGGATATGCACATATATTAATGATATAAATACACATATGTACTTTTTTCCTCTGTATGACTGGTGAGCTCTCTGTGTGAAAGAGAGAGGCCTCAGTAGGGGAGGCAAAGTTGGAGGAAAAATATCTGCTTTGTATAGATCTGTATAATTTAATATTATGCAAGGATATATTCAAACGTCACTGGTTTTGCATGAAAATGTTAAATATTGCAATAATTCTTAAAATCTATTCTGCTCAGTGAGATGTTTAAATAGTTAACTGGAGATTTATCTATGGTTTCTCTATGCAGAGTGCTAGAAAATAAATTTTAGTAGTCTGAAGTAATTTAAAGTCAACTTAATCATGGGTAACCAGTTACATAGGATTCCTCATTTAATCTTTGTAGCAAATTTGCTCTTTAATGTTCCCATTTGAAAAAAAAAAAAAGACTATTTTTGGAGTAGTTTAATTTGGAGCTGAAGGCAGAGTCCCTTTGACTTCCTGTCCCCATCCCACTGCCTGCCTACCTGCATGGTCCCCAGGGTGACCCTCCCTGCAGTGGGCGTCTGTTACACGAGATGACGGGACTCACACATCATTACCGCCCAAAGTTCATAGTTCAGTCTTCACATTTGTTTCTAGCATGCTCCATGGACATTTTACTTCCTACTTCCCAGCATCTAATAAATTTGTGAAAGGAATTCTGTTACATTTGTTTAATTAAATATAAACATTGTCACTGAAGTAAGCTTAGGTCAAGTGATAAATACCTGGTCTCATTTATGTATACTTCAAGAAAACAGCATAAAATTAACATATTTTTCTACTTGAAGAGAAGTTTATTACATACAATGTGCTCTTCAGTTCTTATTTATACTCTTTCCTTCTTTGTTGTTCTGCTGGTGGGTCACAGCAAAGATTGAAAAAAAAAAATCCTGTAAATGATTAACCTTCACACTAACATACTTGCAGTGAGTTATGGCTTTTATTTATTTATTTTTGTTTGTTTTCTTTTCAACATTCTTGTTCAGGAATCCAGAGAAAGAAAAATAATTAGCAATTAACACTAAATAAGCATCTCTAAATAACCATTTGGATTTGATAAGTGAATTTCCTTTTTTTTTCTTTAATTTTTACTCTGAGAGTGGTATAAAACATTGGCTTCTACGTCTAATTTATATCTATAGGAAAAAGTTTAGGTGACTACCCTAAACACAAGGCAAATGAGAATTCTGAGAACACTGGATCCTAATTCTGAGACCACTGGATCCTCATCAAGGATACGGCTCCTGCAGAATTGTCCAGACAAAATTGCAGAAGGTACTTATCAGTATGAAGGATGGACAACTTGTTGTCCAGTGGCCAGACTTCTTAATGAGAGGTCACAGGTTGTACATCCTTCAGAACTTGTCACTTGCAGTATTAGACCAGGAGGAAAGCACAGTTTAACAAGCATCTGGAAGATGCTTCTGTTCCCACAAGCCAGGCCCTCACTGGCTTCCTGGGGATGAAACTCAGATTTAAACTTAACTAGACTTAAGAATACTGATGAAACTAAGGTCAAGAAATGTGAAACGCTAAAGACTAAGTCAAGGATGTTATGGGGCGCAGCTTAAGAACAGACCGATCACCACTGAGAAGTCCAAATTTGAGAGTATTAAGCTGGCCAGCTGACTGTCTCACACAGTGCCCCAAAAAATGGCTATTGGGAGAACAGCCCTGACCACAGCGTTGTTGTAGGGGTTCTTATACCAAAAATTACATTAATCATAAGTATCTGTTGCTATGATTCGAAATTACACATTAACCTCATGAGATCATCCAGAGAGGGGGAAGTGGGTCAGAATGACCCTTACCTAGGTACAAACTAAAGAATGGTTACTAACATCCACACAATCACTGTTCACATGGTACATTGTTTAGGAGCAATAGGAATCAAAAGAGAGCAATTCTTTACTACATAGGAGTTGCCATTATATATTATTAAACATGTCACACCAAGTAACTGATGATGGGCACAGAGGCGGGGTGTTCCCATGGGAGAAACTTATTTCCTACATAACATGGAGTCTCAGAGAAAAATGGAGTCTGTTTAGTCATTTCCCTTAGAGTCTGGCCTAGAACATTCTCATGGAGTCAGATCTGTCAGCCCATCACAAAGGACAGTCACAGGCTTGCAAGCTGGAGTTATCTCAAGTCCTGCCTGAGGCCTGGTCTCTTCTTACTACAGCAAGTTCATGCTACCAGTTTTCCATTATAATTCCAATTAGAAAGCTTCCACAGGCTTGCCAAATTCAATTTGTAATATTAGATATATCGCCATTAATAATAAGAATGAAATATATTGTCTGGGAGAAAGAACCTAATTTAAGGTGAATTCGTATGTCGTATTCCTTGATGATCAGACAATTCTGGACATGTGTGATGTCCCTGGCTTTTCAGGTTTCCATCCTGTCCATGTGTTTGTCAACAGTGAATAACATCAGAACTACCTGTAAGTCACACAATTACTACTTGAAACTGACTCATTTGTTTCATAAATAAGAGTCAAATTTTTTTCTTCTTTGCTTTCAGATTTTGTTTTGTTTTGTTTTGGTACCAGGGATTGGGTACCAAACAAACAAAACAAAACAGACATTCTCTACAAGAAGTGAAGAATTTAGAATACAAAAGTAGCATGGAATTTGAAGAAAGGAAGAAATTCATCCCTGTTAAGGTGCGAGTGTCCCTGGTGGGACCGAGCAGCTGCAGCGGTGCTAGTTGCTAGTTCTTGTGATTCAACCGGAAGGCATTTGAGCCAAACAGAGAAGCCCCAAAAGTTGAAGAGAGTGAGAATCGAGGTGACGGCCAGGACAGGAACCGCGAGGATCACCTGGAAGAGAGGTCTGCGGGGCTCGCACGGCTGGCGTTTTAAAGAACCCGAGTCCCTGCCTGCCCCTCCGCCCCTCCCCACCCCTGCCCCTCAGCAACCCTTCCTTGTGAGGGTCTGCGTGTTCTGCTGACCAGGGTGACAGGGGTTGCGACATCGTTGTAGTGATACCCGAGGGTCCTGGTGACCTGGTGACCAGAGCAAATGACCGGGACAGGGTTGGGCAGCTAGTTTCCTGCAGGGGTTATAATGAACTCTAGCTGGGGAGGTCTTGACCCACCAGACCCCACTTTTCTGCTGCTCATCTGTTTTGTATAGGGCCCCCCTGATTTTCCCTCTTTTCTTCATAGTAAGTTCTTTGTAGCTCTGTCTAACTTTCGGACTCACTTTGCCCTGATTATAAAGGTGTGGACTGTGATTCGCTCTCATTCAGCCCCGGGACTCTCTCCCCGCCTCCTCCCTGCCCCTGCCCTTCCCTCTACTGATCGTCCTGCTGTCGACTTTGGGCTTTGCTGTTGCTGTGGAGCTGCGTCCCGTGGACGCACAGGAAGGTGAGATTCACGGTGCTGTCCTCGCAGTGAGCGCAGGAAGCTCAGGTCAGACTCTTCCCGTCCTCCCCCGACCCCACCCTTCTCCTCGCCCCCAGACCCCTCATCTCCTCCAACCACATTTCTTCTCTATTTTGAAGGCACCCCCTTTCCCCTCCCTCCCTCTCTTTCCCCCTTATTTTAAGTAAGAGCGCCTTCAAGGGATTGTAGAGGCCAGCGGGCTGGGGAGGTGGGCATCCCAGCGCTCATTGCCAGGGCTCGCCTGGTGAGATGAGGTTCCCTGAGGCTTCGGTTTTATAATTCCTGGATTTTTCTTGTTCGTGGGGCTGAGGTCTGTCCTTCCTGGTGCTGCCCTCACCCACCAGTTCATGGCTAACTATCCTACCTAATATCCGAAACGGAGAGTCAGACGTAGCTAATCATACGGAGGCTGTGGTCTGCACCAGTGCTCAAGACAGACCCAGGGTCTCCACCAAGAGCCAGCCGACCGCTGGAAAACATGCCAGAGCCAGCCGACACAGGGGCTCACCCCAGTTGTTACCTTTTCACTCCACCGTTACTGTTCAATTTACTTATGTGTTTGCTTATTTCCTACTGGGGATGGAACTCTGGGTCACGCCAGCACTGAGTCACATCCCCAACACTATGTTATATTTTTTTAGAGGCAGGGTCTCACTGTGTTGCTTAGAGCCTCGCTTTTGCGGAGGCTAGCTTTGAACTCATGATCCTCCTGCCTCAGCCTCCTGAGCCACAGGGATCACAGGCATGTGCTCCCGCACCTGGCAGTATTCAATTTATAATTCAAATTTATGATGAAATATGTTTACGATTCATATATGTATATATATGTGCTTAATTTTTTTAATTTGCTGTTTTCAGACATACATGACAGTAGGTTGTATTATGACATTATACATCTATGAAGTGCAACCCATTGCAATATCCCATTCTTGTGGTTGTACATGATATAGAGTTACATTGGTCGTGGGGTCAGATATAAGCAAAGAAAAGTTATGTCTGATTTATTTTGCTGTCTTTCCTACTCCCATCCTCACTCCCTTCCCTTCATTCCCCTTTGTCAAATCCGATGAACTTCTATTCTTGCCCTCCCTACCTACTCTCCCTTGTTGTGGGTTAGCATCCACATATCAGAGAGAACATTTAGTCTTTGGGGTTTGGGGACTAGCTTATATCATTTGGCATGATGTTCTGTGGTTTTATCCATTACTGACAAATACCATTCTTCTTTATGGCTAAGTAATATTCCATTGAGCATCTAGGTTGGTTCCATAGTTTAACTATTGTGAATTGAGCTGCTGTAAACATTGATATGGCTGGGTCACTGCAGTATGTTGATTTTAAGTCCTTTGGGTGTAAATGGAAGAGTAGGATAAGTGGGTCAAATGGTAGTTCCATTCCAAGTTTTCTAAGTGAACCCTTCTCCCCACATCCTTGCCAATATTTATTATTATCTGTATTCTTGATACAATTGCCATTTCGACAGGAGTGAAATGGAATCTCAGTGTAGTTTTATTTTTATTTTTATTTTTTTTTATTTTTACAGACTGCATTTTAATTCATTGTACACAAATGGGGTACATCATTTCATTAATTGCTAGAGATTTTTTTGACCATTCATGTTTCTTCATCTATGAAGTGTCTGTTCATGTGCCCATTTATTGATTTCTTTTTTTTTTTTTTTTTTTTTTTTTTGGTGTTAAGACTTTTTAGTTCTTTGTACATCCTGGAGATTAAGGCTTTTTCTGAGTTGCAGGTTGTAAAAATTCTCTCCCATTCTGTAAGCTCTCTCTTCACATTCTTTGCTGTGAAGAAGCTTTTTAGTTTGATACCATCCCATTTGATTCTTTTTTAAAAATATTTTTTATTCATTCTAATTAGTTGTACATGACAGTAGAATGCATTTATACATTTTGATAAACCATATATAAATGGGGTGTGATTTTTTATTTAACTTCTTATGCTCTGCGGTCTTATTGAGTAATTTCATTCCTGAGTCACCGTAATGAAGAGTTGGGTGTACACATTTTTTCTAGTAGGTGCAGGGTCTCTGGTCTAATGCCTAGATCCTTGATCCACTTTGAGTTGAGTTTTGTGCAGGGTAAAATATAGGGGTTCGATTTCAACCTACTACATATGGATTTCCATTTTTCCCAACTCTAACCACTTTTTGAAGAGACTATCTTTTCTCCAATGTGTATTTAGAGCAACTTTGTCTAGCATAAGATAACTGTATGTGAGAATGTCTCTGTGTCTTCTATTCTGTTCCATTGGTCTTCAAATCTATTTTTGTGCCAATACCATGCTGGTTTTGTTACTATAGTTCAATAGTATAATTTAAGATCTGATATCATGGTGACTCCTGCATTACTTTTCTTGCTAAGGATTGTTTTGTCTATTTTGGGACTCATTTTTCCACATGAATTTATTGGCTGATTTTTCTATTTCTATGAAGAACATCATTGGAATTCTAAGGGAATTACATGAAATCTGTATAGCACTTTTGGTAGTATGAACATTTTGACAATATTAATTCTCCCTATCCAAGAACATGGGGGAGTCTTTCCATCATATAAGGTATTCTTCAATTTCTTTCTTTAGTGTTCTATAGTTTTCATTGTAGAGACCTTTCACCTCTTTTGTTAATTGATTCCCAAATATTTTTTTTGAGGTTATCGTAAATGGGATAGTTTTCTTAATTTCTCTTTCAACTGATTCGTCTTAGTGTATAGGAGCACAATTGATTTACGGGTGTTAATTTTAATATCCTACTAATTTGCTGAATTAGTTTATCAGTTCCAGAAGCTTTTTGGTTGAGCTTTTTAGGTCTGCTAAATGTAGAGTCATTTCACCACTGAGCCACATCTCTAGTCCTCTTTTGTATTTTATTTGGCGACAGGGTCTCACTTAGTTGTTTAGCACCTTGCTTTTGCTGAGGCTGGCTTTGAACTTGCATTCCTCTTGCCTCAGCCTCCCAAGTTACTGGGATTACAGGAGTAAGCCGTTGTGCCCAGCTTAAAAGAAGCAACCATAGGTTTTTTCTATTTTTTGTATTTTTTTTCAATTTTATTGATTTTGGTTCTGATTTTAAGTATTTCTTGTCTTCTATTGCTTTCAGGGTTGATTTTTTTCATTTTTTCTAGAGCTTTGAGATGTAACATTAGATAATTATTTGGTGACTTTCCATTCTTTTATAAAATGTGCTCAGTACAATGCACTTTCCTCCTAGCACTTCTTCACAGTGTCAGAGAGATTTTGATAAGTTGTGTTGTGATTCTCATTTACCTCTTAGTATTTTTTATTTCTTCCCTGATTTCATCTGATATCCATTGATTATTCAATAGTATATTATTTGGTCTCCAGTTGTTAGAATAGCTTCTATATTTCATTTTATTGTTGATTTCTAATTTCATTCCATTATGATATGATAGAATGCAAAGTAATATCTGTATTTTTTTATTTGGTAAGTGTTGCTTTGTGGCCTATGATATGGTCTATTTTAGAGAAGGATTTGTGTACTGCTGAGAAGAAAGTATATTCAGTCCATAATGGATGAAATATTCTATATATGCCTGTTAAGGCTGAATTATAAATTGTATTAATTAGTTCTATAGCTTCTTTATTTAGTTTTTGTTTAAGTGATGAGAGAGGTGTGTTAGAGTCACCCAGTATTATTTTGTTGTGGTCTATTTGATTCTTGAAATTGAGAAAGCTTTGTTTGACGTATGTATGTCCTCCACTGTTTGGAGCATAAATATTCATGATTGTCATATATGTTGATGTATAATTCCCATAAACAGTATGAAATGAACTTCTTCATTCCTTCTGATTAACTTTGGCTTGAAGTCCACTTTATTTGATATGAAGATAGAAACCCATGCTTGTTTATGAGATCTGTGTGAATAAGTTTTTTTCTCATTCTTTTACCTTCAGTCTATGGATGTCTTTGCTTCTGAAGTGAGTCTCTTGGAGACAGCGTATTGTTGGGTCTTGTTTGTTAATCCAGTCTGCCAGTCTATGACTTTTGATTGATAAGCTTAAAGCATTAACATTCAGAGTTATTATTGAGATATGATTTATTTTCCCTCTCATTTTAATTTATTTCTAGCTTTTGATTTGAATTAGTTTCTCCTTTCACTGACTATTCTCGTGTAGTTCACCCATTGCTGGTTTTCACTTCTATTTTTCATTTCTTCTTCATGAAATATTTTATTGAGTATATTTTGTAGTGTAGACTTTCTAGTTGTGAATTTTTTTAACTTTCATTGCTCATGGAAGGTTTTTATTCCATTACTAATTCTGAAGCTTAATTTTGCTGGGTATAGTATTCTTGGATGAGATCCATTTTCTTTTAGAGCCAGGTATATATTATTCTAAGAGCTTAGATCCAGATTGGCTTCCCTCTAATTGTTACCTGTCATTTTTCTCTGACAGTCTTTAAAATTCTATCCTTATTCTGTATATTAGACATTTTCATACATATGTGCCTCAATGTGAGTCTGTTATAATTTTATATATTTGGGCATCTGTAAGCCTCCTCTATTTGGTTTTACATTTCTTTCTTAGGGTTTGGGAAATATTCTGATATTATTTTATTGAAAAGAGTGTGCATTCCTATGTTTTATATCTTCAAACCTTCATCTATGATAAATCTTATGTTTTGTTTTTTCATGTTGCCCAATATTTCTTGGAAGTTCTATTCATGGTCTCTAAACATCTTTTCCCCATGGTCACCTTTATTTTCTAGATTATATATTTTGTCTTCATTGCCTGAAACTCTGTCTTCCAAGTGGTCTCATCTGTTGGTGATGCTTTCCAATGAATTTTTTATTTGGTTTGTTGATTTCTTCATTTCAAGTTTTTCTCACTGATTCTTCTTCAGGATCTTTATCTCCTTGTTGAAATTATCTTTCACTTATTGTATTTTCTCTCTGATTTCATTTCTTAGATCATCTTTCATATCATAGATCAGTTTAACTATGAACTTTCTGAATTCCATCTCTGACATTTCCTCCACTGTGGTGTCAATGGAGTCTACTGTTGAAGTATTATGTTTTATTTGGTATGGTTTCTTCCCTTGGTTTTTCATATTGTTTGTATGTCTACCCATCTATCTGGATGGATTTGGTGTTGTAGAGTTTCTATCTTATAAGTTTATAGTGTCTTTCTATATTACTAGTACCTTGCAGATTGACAGTGGGGGACAGAGGAGCCCAATGATAACAATAATGTATGGAAACAATGTGTAGCAGTTAACTAGGTTCTTAGTTCCTATTTTGATATCTAGTGTTTATTGGTACAATATGTAGGGATAGTAGGATCAGCAATTTCCATCAGCAAAAACAGTAAATAATCATGCACTATGTCTGGCTTAAAATCAAACAATAGGAGTTGTGTATGACTTTCCCAGTATAAATCATTTATTATTGTGACATTGGTGGTAGAGGAGACATTATATTACTCAACAGTATTATGAACTGTTGAGGATAGTGTTGATTATGTGGAAAGAAGAGGAGATAGGAGGGTAGAAAAGTATTTGCAATTTCAAAGGGTGAACAGGCAAATACAGTGGTAACTTAGGATATGTTCTTAATTTAAAAAGGGAAGACATAACAGAAGAATATAAAGGAAGAGAGAGAGAATGGAATTTTGGTGTCAGAAATAGAGAAAAGAGAGAGGTGGACAAGAAGTAGTGATAATGATAAAATAAAACAAAATCGAAATAAGCTAATCAGAAACCTTAACCCCCAAAATATAGAGCATTAGAATATAGCACCTTCAAAAAAACAAAACAAAACAAAACAACAACGACAACAACAAAAGGCTAGAAATGTGGAGAGAGACACAAATATGAATATGTGTAGGAGTCCTTGAATCAGTCAGTACACATTCAAATAAAACAAAATATAGAAAACCAAAATCAAAAAGCAAAACAGAACCACAACCACAATAAACAAGCAACAACAACAGGAATCTTGGTGAAATGTTGAGAAATTAAGGAGTCATATCCACCACGATGGGCAAAGTAGTCAGAGAGTGCTTGTGTTTGCTGTCTGTGCCCAGCTGGTCTTCTTTTCGTTCTTCTTGATGTATGACCTACATGTGGGAGTGTGGGTGATGGGTCGTGCATCCTTTTATTGTGTTGCTCACTGTGTTGAAGGTTGGGGTTTAAGACTTCCCGATTTCCCTTCTTGGGAGATTAGTATAGGTGGGCCTCGCTGAAGACCTGAAGGCGAAGTGACATGCTGGGGAAGCTGGGCTGCGGGCAGGTGGAAAAGCAGCTGGCCACATCCGGGGAGGGAGGGAAGATGGATCAGGGCCTGTGGTGAGGCTGTGTGCTGGCCCTGGTGCTTCTAGCGGTAGAGCAGCCTGTGGGGTCCAGCCATGTCTGGGTCCCAGATGCTCTGCATCAGGTGGCTCAGGGCCAGGTGCTGGTCTTGGAGGCAGGTGGTGAAGCTGGGCACTTGGAGGGGCAGGTCTGGACTGGCATGCAGGGCTATGGGCTGGGGGCTATTCTTTGGGGCTAGTCTGGGAACTGTGGGCTAGGTCAGGGGCCAGGGGTTTGGAAGACTGTGGACTGGGGAGCTGGAGGGCCCTTGTGGGTGCTGGACTGATACCAGAACTGGGGGGGGGTCCCAGAGACCTGGAGGCCTGGGAACCCACGGATGGCAAACTGAGGAGGGAACCTGGGACCCAGCAAGTGCCAGCCCAGGTGGACCCTGGGAACCCAGTGAGTGCCAGACTGGCCCAGTGGGTGATCTGAGAGCAAAACACACTCACACCCTCTTTCAACTTTCAGACCCCATGTCTGGCCCTGTCAGTCCCTGTGAGCCTCAGGACTTACGGACCTGGTGAGAGACTGGCTCATCCTGTTTCCCCCAGGTGAAATGCTCCCAGTTTCTGACTTTCCACAGGTTTGCTAGGCTCTGACAGGCCTTCACAGACCTAGCTGCAAACTCAAGGATCTGGGTTTCCAGTTTCCCTGGGCTCAACCATGCTACAGTCCTGGGATGACTCCCGGAATTGCAGAATTGGCTCTCCATGGACACTTGATAAACTCCAGTTGAGAGGTTTTTTGTTATTGTTGTTATACAGGAGGAAATGTTTATTTGGGGCTCACAGTTATTTCAGAGGTTTTAGTCCATAGATGGCCAACTCCAACTCCGTTCCTGAGGGTCGAGGTAAGGCAGGACATCATGGTGGAAGAGTGATGGCAGAGGAAGGAAACCGAGAGTTTTTTTTTTAGATCTGAAGATCCGATTATTGAATGGAAAAGTGTCTGGTTCAACTAGTGCAAACTGCCCCTCCAGTCTCAGGATCCTTTCCTCTAAGCCTCCGGAGACATAGTATTCCTGCTGCTTGAGTTCTGGGCAGCCGAGCTAGGAGAAACACTGCCTCTTGCTAATTTGTCATCTTGCCCATCTCCCTACAATCTGTATTTTAAAATGCAGAGTTTGTTTTCCTTTAGACATTCCCTACTTTCACCACAATACTTTATTTTCATATCTCTGACTGCCTGTGGTTCACTTTGGAACACTGTCACTTGACTATAGCCAAGTTCAGTTATAAATTTTGGGATACAGAATTTTAATAGTGAAAATAACACTCAAAATGAATAAGTCAGGAACACTTTAAGTATCAGGAAATGTACTGAGCAATCTACCTGTGCTGTTTCCTTCACCCTATTAGCAAAGTAGAACAGATGTCTTAATTCCAAATATCAGTTAAAATAGTCTATGCCATTACTTGAAATCAACTTTGTGATAGTTGTGACAGTTGGCTACAGTGTTTGTTTAAATTGACCAAAATAGTCTTGTCCAAAATTTTCAATTTTTTATACTAAATAAAAAACACCATTTTCATTGCAAGTCAAGATTTTTCAAAGGCTGCAACATTTAGGTACTTCCTTTCTATAAGTGAACAAAATTACTCATCTATTATTATTCATATTATATTCATATGATGTGAGCAAATGCCATTTTATTTATATACTTCAGGGAGAGGCATTCATGAATAAAAGGTAAAGCTGCATGCTCATTCATTTTTAAAGCAGTGAAAATAACAGAGGCTTTCTCACATGTTCTTCCTGTCCAAGGAGTGTTAATTTCATTCCAGTGGTATATATTTTTAAGCAAGCAATCAGACATTCTAAAATCTTGAGGCCTCAATTCCTTCCCTATTATCTGTTCTCTTTCCCTTTTATCCCCAGAAGAATGGGAAATGACCATAAGAAAGTTTAATTAATACAAAGACATCAGGATGCAAAAATACTAGAACCAATGTTAGACTCAAAAAAAAAAAAAAGGAGGAAGAGAAGAATAAAAGGTTGTTAATGAATATTTTGCATTTGAAGCTATAAACTACCTGTGCTGATGAGAGGTGCAGAGGAGGACTAAGCATGGCAGATCATTCAGTTTGGGCTTCAGGTTGGCATTCTTGTAGCAGGATGGCCTTGCTGCTGTTTTATTAAGTATGGCTTATGAACTAATTTGTAATTCAGGAACACCCAATTTATACTGTCAAGAGGAGACTGAGAAATATTCTGAAGGACAAGGAATCAATAATACAAACTCAAAGTTTTGTTGTGAGCCATCCACATAAGGGAACATTGTCTAACCGTTATTATTAGGTATTGCAAATTCTCTGGGGGTCAATAATAGGAAGTAAGAGCATACAGACCGAGTCTCACTAAATCCACCAAACTATTCTATGTAGTTTTCTTAAATGTATCCCTAAGTATCATAGATTTAATGCTGCCATTATGAATAAGATATTTTCTTTCCTTATATTTTATGTTGTAAATTTATTCAGAAAAGATCTTGATTCCTATCTATAACTTCATCCTGTCTCATCACTGCATGACTTCTGTTATTCCCAATAGTTTATCCAACAATTTTTCTATATTCTGCACATAAAATTACATCAGAAACAAATAGTAATCACTGTTATCTTTTGCTTTTGGGTATTTTATGTTGTAAATTCTTTCTGTAATTGTAAGATTGCTTGTTCCAGAAAATGATAATATAACATGGATGAGAAAAGACATTTCTATTGCTTCTAGATCAATAGGATTACTTTTTCATTTTTTAATTGAAGTGATCTTTTCATTAAACCATAAGCTGCACATAGAATAGCTCAGAGAGTGAAAGGGCACAGTACAATGAATTTTCATGAACTGAATTTCCTGCTACCCTGGACACAGGGCAAGAAAACCAAGACCCCAAGTACTGCAGAAGCCCACTCTGCCCTGGCCAGGAACTGCCTAGGTCAAGGGAACCACCATGTTCACCCTGTTGTCAAAGAGTAGTCCCTCTGCTTTTCGCCTTTATTGAAATGAATTCGGGTCACAAGTTGATTACTAGATCTGGTTTCTTTTGCCAAACATTTCCTATGTCAAATTCACCCACATTTTTGTGTATATAATAATAGTTTTTAAAATTCTTATACTATATGGTATTCAGTTACGTGGTTACAGACCCTTTGTGTGTTGGGTTATTATGAGTAAAGCAGCAACGAACCTTTGTGCGCACATCTTTTTTTTGCACGTATTCACATACATGTGCAAGAGCATATTATCTGTGACTAGTGACTCTGCTATTCCTTCACTTCTTTTTTTAATCGCTTTAAAAACATTTTAACCTCTCCTTACTTTTTTATCTTTCTAACTGGCACTTCAAGGATGGTGTTGCCTATTACTCTCCGATATTGGGCACACGGGTTCTTGGTGTTCTCCGGGTGGAAGCTTGCAGCAGTTCTCTAAGATGCGTGTTTGATGAAGGGCTTTTGCAGCTACTCTTCACCAGAGTAAAGAAGTGGCTTTCTATTTCTAATTTGCTAACAATTTAATCCGTAAATGATACGGGAGTGAGAGAAACTTTCCTGCCTCTACCAAGACAGTGGTATGATTTTCCATTGCTTTCTTTCAGTGCAGTGAAGTAAACTATGTTTGTGCTCCTATAACAAACAGTATTTATTGCTTTTGATATATGGTTAAATTCAATTTGAAGGTTTATTTACGTGTGAAATTGTTGTCGTATTTCTTTCTTCTAATGTCCTCATCCAGTATGGGTATTAAGTTTATACTGAAAAAGAAGGGAAAAGGAAGATCAAACACTTCGCATCAATATTCATGGTAGAGATCAATACCATCTAAAATGCAGAACTCTTAGGGCAATGACGATAACAGCGTTGTCCAGTAACAAAAGCCTAAGCCTTCCTGACGTGAGAAAAAATACAATCAAATGAAGAGAAAATGTCTCGCATCCTAAAAGACCATGGAAGAGAAAATCATTAAATATTCTTTAGCTGGAATACTAAGGGGAAAAATAATCGTATAATACAACAAATATATTTTGACTGAAAAAAGAAGCCTAAATTAATATATTTTACATGCCCAAGTTAGATTCTTCTTAGTTTAAAAATACATATTTGATAATCATAGCTCTCATTCAGTTTATGTAGCACTATGACCATATGCCTATTTTTCAGCAGAAAAATATACTCAACTATTTTGTTGGCATTTCATTTAAATGGCAGGTATTCCGCTTATGACTCACTTTCTCAGTGATTTATGCACTATCACAAATTTTTTTAAAAAATATGTGGGAAAAAAGTCATGATATCAGTTCATAAAATGAGTTGGCTCATACTTACATTCATGATTGACTTGACATACATCATGAATAAATTTAATTATTAATTATGAAAATAAAAATAAGTTGCATTATTATCAACATCTCTAAAATTATTTTGAACTGTTATGCATATGATAGGTATATAGATAGAAAATGAATGTATTTGGCAGATTTTTTTGAAATCTCAATAAAATTGTAATTAGATAATTTATATAATATTGGGTTTGCCCACTACTGTCTGAAGGACCAAGGACCACTTATTTGATCAATATGTCTTAGGATTTTCATCTCTAAAATGGAAATAGAAATACCTATCTAATTGATAAAGTAGTACAAAAAAAGAATGGTAGTTACTACTTCAATAATAACCATTAATCACTGTATGAAATAGCTAATTTTTAATCCCCAGTAGACTTCAGAAGTTTGAACAAACATATATCAAATACATTTAACAGTTCCAGAAAATGGTGAGAAACTGAAACTTCAACATTGCACGTTAGTTTTTAGGTATCTGAGTACAAGTCATTTTCTCCCATAATGCACTTGGAAGTATTATTGTACTTTCACAACTTTCATTGAGTAATAGAAGAATAATTATAATATCATTAAGAATGACATCCCATTGAGTGGTCACTGTGCTTTATTATTTTTAAGTGTTTTCCAGGTAATAATTTATGTAACTCTAATAGTGAGGTATTATTATTATCATACTCACAACTGTTGAGGAAATAGGAGAAAGGATGCTAAGACACTGTTTCAAAGTAGTGCAGAAAGTCAATGATAAACTAGATTCTGACAACATAATTGAACTTACTGCAGAGGACTTGCCCTTTGTGCTTGTGCTGTAGTAGGAGATGAGTGAAGATTTTGAATTAATGAATTCAGTGTTTTCCAACAAGGTAGTTAAATTAAGAACTATCAACTATAGAAATGGAAGTACAGTGGGCTCACATGTTCTGCATCCACAGATTTAGCCAAGTATGGATAGAAAACATTTGAAAAACAAACAAACCATTGCATCTATATAGAACACATACTGACTTTTCTTTCTTGTCATTATTTCTACCATAATATAGTACAACAACTACTTACTTATTATTTACTTTGCATTATGCGTTTTAGTTGTCTTTTGTGTTTCTGTGACAAGATCTGATGAGAACAATTTAGAGGTGGAAAGTTTTTTGTTGGTACTGATGGTTTCCGACATTCAGTCCAGAGATGGCTGACTCTATTTCTCTGGATCTAAGGTGAAGCAGAACATCATGGTCATCATGGTGAAAGAATACAGTGAAGGAAATCAACTCAGAACATGGTAACCAGGAAGCTGAGAGAGTTCCACTCAGCAGGAACAAAATATAAACCTCAAGGCATACCCTCAGTGATCTCCTCCAATGACCCCTACCTGTCAAAGGCTACAGTCCATTGAATCCATATCAGTGGATTGATTCACTAATGAGGTTATACCTCATCACCTATTGACTTCACCTTTGAAAACTATTGTATTGTCTCACACATGAGCTTGGCGGGGATACAGCATATCTAAACTATGATGGTAAGTAGTCTAGCACTGATGCAAAGCATATGGGAAGATGTGCATAGATTATATGCAATTACACACCATTTTATATAATAGTTTTGAGCTATCATGGATTTTTGGTAAGCCAAGGAGTCCTGGATGTCTGGATATGGTCCCCTGCAGCTACCAAGATACATCTGTGCACATAAAAGGGCTAGTTACTTCAAGAACCTAAGTCAAGCTACATCAAAATCATCAGGTTTTTCAAAACATTTCTGTCAGGAAATGAATAAGATACTCTTTATTTGCTTCCCCTCCCCCACCCAAATTTTGGATATTTTAGGTTCACCAAAAATGGCACAGGAGAAGGAAGACTTAACTACAAATAGTTAGTTGAGGACTAGTCTAGACTCTTTCATTAACTCAAGAGGTGTAAGTCTTCGACATTTTACATAACTTCTCTTCAATTTTAGTTTTCCTACTGGGAGAAGAGTAATCTCTAGGAGAAAATTTATCTTTAAATCCTACAATTTAAAGATGATTTGTGTAAAATGCTTAGGATATTAAGTCAGCTTATTATACTAATGATATTTATGGAAAATAAGTCTTTGAACAAACTTATAAATCTAAGAATGCAAGGGTGGCTGGGAATGCAGTTCGTGATGGTGTTTGCCTAGTACACATGAGATCCTGAGTTCAAATCTAAGCATTGCAAAGAAAAAAGAAAGAAATGAAAAAGCAAAAAGAAAAAGAAATTGACATTGATACCCAAGAAAAGGAAGTAAGTCATTAACTGTTCACGTTCCCATAGCCGCTCTCTAACTTCTCCTCTAAGAGTAATCCCCCAAGTACTAGAGTCTGTCTGGGCTCTGTGGATCTATACCTACCCATTCAGCACACTGGACCTGCACAACTTTCCTACTTTCTGTGCATAATACATAGTTATATTATAAAAACTCTAAAATGCAAACCTTTCTTACGAATTGAATACTTGACTATGCAGGAGATTACTCATAGCTCTGTAAATACCTGCCAGGCATCTGACACTTCTCAGATAAGGTAGTGTATTTGATACTGGATGCACAAGTCCCATCAATTATTTTCACAGATAATTTAATATAGTACATTTCAAACAGACATTGAAGGATGAAAAAGCAAGAATAGAATACTAAAGTCACATAGGGAGCTTTTCTCCCTAAGGAATAGGTTAGAGAAATGACCAAGAAAATAAGAATAAGTTAAAAGAATCTCAGAGTCATCATTAAAAAGAGCTTGGTATTGGACTGGATGTGAAGAAGGTGGAAGACAGGCTGTAAAGACTCATGCTTAGGTTTGGCCTTAGACTACTCCTGAATGGATTACTGAACGATGACCAGGTTGCTGTATCTTGCAAAGGGTTTCATATTTCCAGGTTTGTCTGAGTGCACCCAGATGTCCTTGTAACAAATCACGCTAACCTCACATGGACCCTAAAGATAGAAATGAATCCAACATACGTAATTATTAACTACCAGGATTAAAACTTGGTACTAATTTTCATTGAAGTTGATCCTGTGCTTGCAAGGTAGAAGGGATTATTTCAGGACCTCTGAATAAGCTCTCTGTTTCTCTGCTGCTGACTTCAGCTGGAAGTGTAAAGCTCTGAGCTATTTATTTTATTTCCAGTGGTTCTTCTATGACTATATATATAACCATTTCTTGTCCCAACATCTAAAGACCTACTTCTCTTATTTAATAAAATAAAGTCAGAAGAAAGTGGGGATTTCAGAGAAAGAGGCTACAATTTAAGGTTGCAACTGACAACAGAAATTTATTTTTATGCATAAACTGGTATTTATTCAAGTATCAGTGAAATTAAATTGGAGTTAGGTTTTTTTAATTATATGAAAGTTCTAAAGTATATGAAAGCACTGAGAAAATGTGCTGAGTTTTTTTCTAATACTGAAAAGGATATTAGGAAAGTAATTTGTTCTGTTTCTTATAAAAATGATAACATTTACTCATTTTTTTGTGATTTTTATGTTTTTTTTTTAACCATACTTAGGATTTTTGTTTTGTTTTGTTTTCTTAAATTATCTTCAGAGCATGTGGGATAAAATTTTTATTTATATGCATCTATCTGCATCTTTTTTTCACTCTGTGATTATGTAGTTTAGATAGACAATACTTCAGTTCTTTTTTAAAAATTTACTTTATAATAAACTGAGTTAAAATATCAGGTTTAAAAATTCATTGGAATTGATTAGATACATAATATGATGGCAAAAGTAGAATTTCAGCAGTATATGTAAAGAATCACCAAGAATTGAACAAAAGAAGTAAAGAATCTCCAAGAGTGGAAAAAACACATTACTAAATAAGAGAAATGAAATAGAACTTTCTTTTAGAAGAGAGATGGTGGATCTGAAATATTACTTTAAAGACATAGCATTTTTCTCCAGCAAATCACAGCTATTAGACTCCCATTTCCACTCTTGAACCACTTCATTTAATTACTTAATCAAACCTGATGCCATGGTTTCAGTTACTATTTTCCAATTGTGTAGAAGAGGAAATTGAATGATAAAGGACCATAAAACTTAACCAAGTCCCAGACATGTCAGAGCCACGGTTGAAAAGAAAGCTCAAGACCTGTTTCTCCAGTTACTTTTACAAAATGACAGGACAATAGGCCCTTAAAAGATAATTTGAGTGACATAAACTTTATAAAGCAGAAAACAAAATAATACAATGTGACTTTCTCAGTATGACTGTAAATGTAGCAATACTTTCAAAAAACAGAAAAAGATGAAAAAATGAACAAAGTATTTATTAAATATCATTTGTATAATACTTTTCTTCATATTGAAAATGAACATTCTTTAAATGGTTTCAATCAATTACATGCCCCATACTTGACAAGCATCGCCCTGTATACCTTTACCCTAAGGAATTCTGCTTTTGTGTGGATTCAAGATGTTATGAACCAAGTAGGTCTTGGGCACTTAATGTGGTTCTTTCTAGCAGAGAAGTAGGTCTCAAACCTTGGCATATGTCAGAATCATCTGGAGGGCGTGTTTATCCAGATGGCTGCATCTCACTCTCAGGATTTTTGATCCTGTAGGTCTGGAGTGATACTAGGGAATTTGTACTTATACCAAGTTCCCAGGTGAAGCTAATGCTAGGTGACACAGGCCAGAACTTGAAGACCACTACTACACTAAGAGGTAATAAATTTCAGCCAGCCCAAACCAATAGCCCTGACCAATGACACACTCAATCTGAATGAGAGCAGAAAATTAAACAAAAGGTGAACAAGGTAGTTCTTATATAAAGGAAATACAGTTACTTTTACAGGCAGGAATGATTCTTCAGGTTTGAGTATATATTTTGGAAATAATTATATTTTTTAACATGGATCTACATTTATCTATGTTATTATAGAATCACGTCTCATTTTTATGAGGCATGTGTGAGAGATATATATATATATAGTTATATATATTTATATTTATATAGGTATATATATATATAGGTATTTATATATATATATATATTGCAGCAAAGTAAGATCCAAACCCACTGCCTCATGACCAGGAATGTGGGAAAGGTATATTAAATACTTACACTGTCAGAAACACATTGGATGTGCATGAAATCACCCGGGCATATTCAGCAAAACTCATATATAGATGTCCTTTAATTCTATACAGCTCAGTCAAGTCAAAAACTTTGCAGAACAATGGGAGCCATCTCTCCAAGCTATGCACTCCGCCTCAGCTGTGTCCAATCAAGGAAGGGCCAGGATTTTAGTATCATGGTGGGAGGGGTTAGCGGTAGGGTTAGGGTTAGGTTTAGGGTTAGGGATAAGGAGGGTGGTAAGAATGGAGGAAGGAAGGACTGTACAGAGGGAAAAGAGGGGTGGGAGGGGTGGGAAGGGTGGGGGGGAAGGGAAAAAATGAATCAAACATCATTGCCCTATGTAAATTTATGATTACACAAATGGTATGCCTTGACTCCATGTACAAATAGAGAAACAATATGTATCCCATTTGTATGCAATAAAAAAAAAGCACGCATAAACAGAAACCTTGTCTTCTAGCTATAGTGCTGAATTCATCAGCTGCTTCTCACACTTTTAACCCTGAGCTGTAATTGCAGAGTGCCCACATGTGGAGGGAATGGACAGGTCAAGGACAAACTCCACCTACCTCCCGATCATAATTTTATAATGAGGTGGGGTGATCTCTGTGAAAACGTGAAGAAGGAAGACTCTATATATCCCTGGAGCTCCAGGTAGAGGAGAAAAGCCAGCAACTTGGGAGTTACTAGGTGCTAACCCATCTTTTTATTATTATTATTTTTATTTAGCTTTTAATTTTTTACAGACTGCATTTTGATTCATTGTACACAAATGGGGTACATCATTTCGTTTCTATGGTTGTACACAATGTAGATTCATACCATTCGTGTAATCATACATGAACATAGGGTAATGATGTCTGTCTGGTTCCACTGTTTTTCATACCCCCCTCCCTCTCATTTTTTTCTACACATTCTAAAGTTCCCCCATTATTCTCTCATTCCCCACTCCCACCCCCATTATATAACCCATCTTAAAAGCACGGCATTTTAACTCTCCTAATGTGAACACTGTAGCACCCTCCATTTCCATTGTGTGAAAATTGATTATTTTTTATACATGTTGCCCACCTAATTGCAAATCAGCTACTTATTTTGTATTCTCACAGAGCTATAGAATCTTTTCTAGCACTGGAGGAAAGCTAAGTAGCTTCAGGAATGCACAAAAATTTTTTAGGCTTTTGAGAGCAGTGTTTAAGGGAAATTTTGACCATACTCAATTTTGTATTATATGCTGGCTTAAAACCAAATCCTTGTTTATAGTGAAACTCTATTTAGTGTACAATTTACATCAATTGCAATTTGCCTCAGGTACCTGGAACTTGTCAATAAACTGTTATGTGAAGCCTCGGGGTTGAATGTATTTCCTATGAGCAGCTACCAAGGGAAGAAAGAAATGAAGATAAGCTGTTTGGTTTCCAAATGTGATTTTTTAAAAAGTCTCACTTAGAGTAGAGAAGCTAGCATTCCAGTGACCCATTTAATATTCCAGTGTCCTCTTTGAGAAGAATGTTGTAGAGACACATATGCGGACTTTAGGATCAGGATGATGGAGGTCTGACCTAACTCTTCACTCTGCTTGAGTGACTGACTTTGAGGACCCATGAATGATACTTGCCCAAATATATCCTTTCATAAAAAGTTGATAAATGATCATTTTTTCTAGTTAGATTATTAGGTTACTACCAGGCATTCTCTTTTTAATTTACTTTAACAGTCTTGGATTTTATCATACAAAATGTCCAAAACACTTTGAAATTGCAACACTTGGCTTATTATTAATATTAGAAATACTGAAGAGTGTGTAAGCTTATTTTGTAGCTCTTCTAAAATGTCCCTAATATAATTCACTGAAGATTTGTAATCAGCATGAAGTGAACAATGTTTCCAGTTTTTGATAACGATATGCAGAATTGGGCGTATCTTATTTGTTACATTTGGAGGGGAATCTTCACAGTTGAGTCTCAGAAGTTTGAGTGATAGGTAAAAGGTAAATGTACATATTTACTCATATTTATGAATTAAAAGGTAGGTGAACATATATTTATTTACTATATCATAAATGTATACACATACATTTTCTACATTTAGTTGACTGTAAGTAGCAGTTAGTTATAAAACAGTAGAAGTAGACCCAATGGTTTGTAAACTAATATTAATTTATTAGGCTAATGAATAAATAAGTATGGTATATAATATACTTTAATTAATGGTATAATTAATATTGTTTTAGAATTCATGTAATTATATAATATATTTATTAATATATAATATACATTATATAACATATAATCTAATTGTGGGGAGCCATCCTAGCTAGCAGGTTGAGCCATGGGACACAGAGGCCTGACTTTCAGGAACTGGCAGCCATGGAGGACTGTCCCAGATTGCCAGAGGCCCTGTGTGGGAGTGGTTCCTGTCTGGTTCTATGACAGTTTCCCTGAGAAAATGACTCCCCTAACTCCACCCCATCTTGTCCATCACAGAAGATGTTCCTCCCAGTCTTGGCCCCTTTACCTGTGTGACTATAAATAAAAGAGAGTTGGGCTACTCCAGATTTTTAGAGGCCAGATCCTGTATGGCCTGATCCGTCACCCCCCCTCTCATTTAAAAAGAGTATTGGCTCTTGTATGTTTATTGATTAGATAAGTTTATGGGTAATTGATTGATCTATAGCCAACATCATCCTCCAGCAGTTAACCCTTTTCTCATCCATGCTGGACGTGGCTGAGAAACCCCCACAGTAATTATATTAAATTTAATTATATAACTGATAATTGATTGGTTATTATATAATTAATAATACATTGTATAATCATACATTGTATAATCGATATAGGGTGTATATTATACATTTATATATACATATATATATATAATCTTTTTCCTGTGACACCAAGATCAATCATACAACATATTTTCTCTAAACCGTGAGCAACAGATAAAATACTTAGGATTTGGGAACAAGAAGCCTAGTTGGCCTATTAGAAGTTAGCTAAAAAAGATAACAGAGCTGGGGACTGAACAGGTGGTTTTCTATCCAATACTACTACCTAGCATAACATTTTGAATGTCTGGAGAGAGGAAAAACACAAAAAAATCCGAAAGAATACAGAAAATTAAAACAACTACTTAAAAAGAAACAAAACTTTTATAGAATTCAGTGCTATGGAGAAATGCAATGTTAGTTCGATGTGTTCAAAGTGAACAAAGGTAAGGAAAAGGGTCACAGTTCAAATGCACCAAACATATTTTTCAGGTAAATAGCTACAATAGTCACAATGTTAGACCACTCGGGCTCCTCATCTCTCCCTTACCACTGAGTTAATGGCAATGAAATAAATATCAATAACTGTTAGGTGCTGGGGATGTAGCTCAGTTGGTAGAGTGCTTATTTCACAAGCACAAGGCCCTGGGTTCAATCCCCAGCACCACATGAAAAAAAGAAATGAAAATAGCTGTTTGGCAAATCTGAATTTCAATAATTACATGAACCTCACTAACTGGATTATAACAGAGTGGTGAATAGATGATAAACTTATAAACACTGTGTTAGAATCATATGTCTATTTAATATTATTACATCTTTAAAAAAAAGACAAGATAGAGGCCAGAATCATTTGTTCTAACAAGTGCATTATATGGATCTCACAACAGCTTTGTCAAGTGATTTATTTTTGTTCAGATTTCCTGTACAGATGGTTTTATATTTACTTATGTGGTAGAATATTCTGGCTGCTAGTAATGCATAATATGAATCAAAACCAGAAACTTGTGTCATGTGCAAAAGAACCGAATTTTACTAATAAAAACAGGCTTCTATTTAACATATTTCTGTAGTGTGTGTATTAAGTATAGATTATAATATATAATAGATATATAATTATTAATATACATAATAATTTTTTGTGCATGCTGCTGGGAATTTAACATAGGCCTACAAAACATAGGCTCTACTGCTGAGCTACATTACCAGTCCTGATAAGATACATTTCTGAAGAAAGGATGTATATTATGTAGATATGACCATGTATACCATATATGCTCACTTATAAACACCTGTTCTGGAACATCACAGCCTTGTGTTTCAAGTGGTGAGTTAATAGGTAGATGATTCATTCTGAGAACCAAATGATTTATGAGTCAGTTATTACTCAAATGCTCAGCTCTGTGCCATGATACTAATCCCAAATAAAACATATTGAACTTTCAAAATATTTAAAACATTTCTTAGCAGTTACTGCTCAGAGAAGATTGGACAATCTGTTTGAATAACAATGACAATATATTCCTTGACATTCTAACAGTTTATTTATTGCATACTCTTTGCTACCTTCTGACTCTTGATTTCTATGGGACAATTTGTCCTGATTTCCTTTTTAAATAGTTCTGTGTCTAATTTTGTTTGCTTGTACTACTTTTTAGAGTGATCTAGTTCTAGCTAGCCAATACATGGTAGAGTAATTCACCAAGTCGTCCTGAGTTTGCTTATCTTGAAGTATTATTGGTCATCAAAACCAGGCAAGTATAAGAACCTATGAAAAGCCAATAACACACAACTGTTTCTCCAGCTGTTGTATGTAGAAATGCTAACCCCCCACCATGTGGTTATGTTTGAACATGTATCTACTAAGCAAATGATTAAGGTTAACTTAGGTCATAAGGATAAGATCCTGATTCAATAGAATTAGCATTCTTATAGAAGGGAGAAAAGGAACTCACTCTCTCACCCACACATGCATGCACAAAAGAAAGGCCAGGTAAGTGCATGGTGAGAAGGTAGAGATCTGCATGGCGGGAAGAGATCCCTCAAGAGTCTAAATTGGCTAAAACCTTGATATTGAAATTTAGCCTGCAAAATTGTGAGCAAAGTAATGTATGTTGTATAGACCATCCAGTCTGAGTAGCCTGAGCAGACTAATATAGCAAACACGATCTCTCTCTTGAACAGTCTCACATCTACACCCTTGTTCTCTCAATTTCATTTACACTAGACTTTCTCCATATTCCTGGTTCCCTCCATAGGCCATTGTACACACACACACACACACACACACACACACACACACACACACACACTGTGTATTCATCAGTCTTATTCCCTTTATTCAAATTGTGTACTAGAGTGTTGACCCACAGCAATGGTTTATAGGATGTGTTTCTTTACTATCAGATATCCGAGTCAAAGTTGAAATATATGCTGATGTATTTTCAGTTTTACTTAGATATGGTGTTTGAGATCACTGCATGGGTGAATTTTGTGGCATAACCCCCTTCAGTTTAGGTAGGTCACCAGCATCACCCACTTGTAAACTTTATGAAACAGATAATACAGTTGCATTATAAAATATATCCATGCTAAATTCAATCTTCTGTACTAGGTGTTATGCATGTGCAATATGCAGTCATTTAATTTGCCCTTTTTCTCCTTTGCAAATAATCTTGTATTAAAATGGTAAAATTCTGAAACCTGAATTCCTCATATCATACATAAATAAATATAATATTCTTATTTCACATATGTAATTAGAACGACTTAAGAGTATCTCTAAATATGTTCACCATTTACCTATTCTAATGCTAACTTCACATTTGTATATATAAACTTAGAAACCCTTGACTGGAACCCAGTGTTATTTAATTCTCTTCAAATTCCAGTTTAGTCTCAAGGGCCTCTTGCACCTTGCAAGTTCCCTTTATAAAATGGAAGAACAAACTGTATTAATTGTAAGATCACTTTTAACATTGGTGTTACCTATTCTGAGACTTAAAAGTACATTCTCTGCTACCCATAACTTTTCTACATCTTTTATTTTAGTTTATGTTAGCATCGATTTCAAGTTTCTTAGAACACGAAAAATTATCTTCTATATGATTTTTGTTTTCCAACTTCCTTGACGTTTCCTCTACCAAATTTTTCTTCTCCCTGAATACTCTTCCTCTGATCTTTGTAAAAGCACTTGTTCCATTAGGTGAATAGCTTATCATTAAGGTCCTCATTTTTAAAGGAAGGGAGAAGCAACATTAATGCATATCTCGAAACTAGGATTAACCATTTTTTTTTTCTTTTATAGTTTTCTATACTTGGATTTAAAGATATGTCAGCAGGTGAGTTAATATTCCTCATGCTGAAAGATGAAGTCTATAGCCCCTTTCTTGGATCTGAGTTGGTTTGCAAATACATAGAAGAATGGAGCCCAGCTATGTAACTTTGGAGTCAAAATATTAAGACCACAAATTTTCTGTCTTGATCATTGGGGTGATGAGTCTTGAGGCACCCAGCTGCCATGTGAGAAATCTGAGTATTTTAAAGCTGTCATGGTGGAAAGACTGTTATTGCTTCTGTGAGAATCCCAACTGAAGATTTCATCCTACAAGCATTTTGTATTCCATATCAAGGTCCAGACACCTAAGTATAGGAACCATTTTGGTAGTGGATCCCCAGACAATGATGCTCCAATCCTAAGGTCTTCATTGTTCCAGGCATCCGACTGAGTCATTCCAGGTGAGGGATGGGATGTTCTGAAGCACAGAAAAGCTATTCTGTGAGTTCTCTATTCACAGACTCTATCAGCATAATAAAATGGTAGCTGTAAACTTCTGTGTAATGGTCAATGAATTCACATAGACCAGCGTGATACCTCTAAAGGATCAGTGACTATTATCAACAAAAGAGAAACATTTCCTTTTCTTGAATGTATAGTCCAATCCACTAAAAATAAAGTTTTAAATGTGAAAATTTATAGTAGATACTGATACAATCATGCTACAATGTAATAGGTTCAGATTGAAAATAGTTAAAGCTCTCGAATTTATAATAAATTTGATTTTTTAAAACTAGGAAGTTGGTGACAATGACCTCAGTTGTTAAATGTGTTGGCAATTTACTCATGCTTATATTAACAAAAGAACACAATTATTAATTGCAGTAGCATTCACTTTTATGATTTTGTAAAATTGCAAAGTCCGTCTGTATTTCGGGAGAGGATTATTTAAATTTGATGTAAACATTTGGAAACTAGTATGCTATTATTACTGTAAAACACTGACAAAGCTTATGCAATGTCTGACCAAAAAAATATTGAAGAAATCAGATTATTACTGTTTGAAATGGTGCTCTGAAAGATCAGATTATATAATTTTATATCTTAAAATATTTTATGATAAAATTAAGCATTAAAAATAGCTAATATATTTCCATTTCACAGACAATAACTTTAACATTATTCCCTAGAGTTAAAGTACTTTCTCCTCAATCGAGTACCAGATATTGAATATATAATTCAAAATTATATGGACCATTTAAAAACTTGTATCTGTTGTTAAATTATTTCCAAGAGTGAACTATATCATATTTTATCCTGAACAGCACTACAGTTGTTAATTAATTTCTCACACTATTCAAATGATTCTTGAGAACTACATTTTTTTTAAAAATCGCCATGATAAAATCTGAAAAAAATTAATGTTTTCATCTATTAAGTGAACAAGTGACAGTCTTTTTCTAGGCACTGTTCTACATTAAGGAATCAAGGGAAAGAATTACACAGTTTGTTCATTTAAAACACACAATGGTGAGCAGGAAAAAAAAAATAGATGAAAGAGATGACGGTATTCAGGATAGGGTGCAAGGATGGAGGGCTTCCCCCATATGGGGAGTAAAGAGTACTTGCTCTTAGGTCCTGTCCCACTCTGTGCATCGGCCTGCCTGCTGAAGGCTTGGTTTTGAAGAACAGTTCTGGTTGACCAAAGGTGCTTAGTGAATGGAAGATGTCTAGAACCAACATATGTGTGTTATATTAAGGCAGAATAGGGACAAGTACACCTGCCCAATAGATACAGTTCACTAGAATGTTAATGAGCAGCTATGAACTTTATTTGCATTTCTTAGGTAGAGCATGCATGACTATAATCAGTTTATTACTCCTTGAATATCTTTTGACTCTTCTATAGTCATGGTATTGTGAATATTTGAGGTCTTCTTGTCATTCCATCTCTTCAAATTTGTTTGTTCAGCAAAGATATTATCTACATAATTTATCTTTGCTTAAAATATCTCAAAAATGACCAAAAGACTCAATTCATGCCTATCATATCTCACAGGTTACTAACTTTCTTGTCTGTACTGACATGTTTAAAGGTTCTGTCTATGTCATTTACTGGCAGACTTTTTATACACATGCAAAGTCTCATGTAAGTTTCATCTATTCCATTAATTTTCTTGTATTTATAGCAAATCAGAACATTCTTTTAATTTTACTTTTGCAGTGTTGGAAATTGAACCTAGGCAAGCCCTCTATCCTTGAATTATACACTGAGCACCTAAGAATATTTTAAAATAATGTATCACATATGTTTTATAATCTGACTCTAGAATATTCAAGCTTCTAACACATTACAAATTATTTTAAAATTAAAAGTCACAAATATTATAGCAGGCAATAGGAAACCTTCATCTCAAAACCCAACATTCACATTAGCATGATTCTAGTTGGTTTCTTCTTTCTAAAAGTTCTTCCCAAGATTGGCAACTGCCATCTAATTCTCAAAAGTGGAAGAAAATGTAGCTGAGGGATTGTGTCTTACAGTTCTCTCAGCTATTCTAATTGACTTCTCCATGCCAACTTTCTGATAATAATCATGTTTGTCAATTCATCTTTAATGATTTCTTTTCAGAATTAGTATGTGATATTTCCATGAATACTCATTTAAATAGATTTGTCATTTGCATTGATGTCTAAAATCTCAATTTAGTATATGAGTGAGTTAAATGTATGACTAGAATTACTTTCTGAAAAAGCCAAAATTTTTCTTCTGTGAAAATTTCAGAAAACCAAGACCAGAATTGATATCCAACATGGTCAACCTGTTAGACAGGAATTTCCTTTTTTCTTATAAAATTTAACCACCATTTTGAATAAATTTTAGAAGTGAGTCTAACTGATATGTATTTATAGAATCATTTTCATTAGGTTTTATGAAAAATGTTCAGCTTTATACATTATGCTTAAATCCTTCATAGAATTTTTTCTTTCTTTCTTTCTGAACTTTAGGTGTTGGGTTGAAAATGGATCCCAATTACAGTATGCTAAACTAAGGGCTATCGCCATACTGGGAAGCCATAATTAACTCATTTAATTTAGTCTTAGGTAATTGATTCTTGTTTTCTAATTATTTTTTCCAGTGCTTGGGATTGAACCAGGGCCACATTCATGCCAGGAAAGCAGTGTCCCCTGAGGTACAACCCTACTCATTTCTTGTTTTCTGGATCTTGTGTTACATACACTCTTTTCCTATGAGGTTGTCTTTTGGACTGAGGTCTATCTGGCACTCTGAATCCAGTCCCTTGAAGGAGTCTGTTTATTGACTCTTTGCAGCAATGAGGTAAAGAATTTAGCCATGGCAATTTTGTTATTTCTTCTAGAAAACTCAATTCTGATCAACACTTTGAAGTAGAGGGTTATTTAATGGTAGGCAAGAAACAAAACAATAATTTTGTTGGTGAAAGATGTGAATAACTCTGGTCAGTTAAGTATGTTAACCCATATCATCATAATGGAGTAAAAGTTATCAATTTGCAAATATTCAGTCAATGTACATGGAGGGTACAAGCAGTAAGATAAGAGTATTGTTGGCTAAACTGCAGGGCCTTATGATTTATCCCATACATACATAATGACCATACGTAATGACCAAGAATGACAAGCATATTTATACATAGAAAAAGTTCAATTTGTGTATAAGTGCATATCAGTTTTTAAACATGTAACTAAATGTGGTCTACCTAACCTGACAAATACTCTGTTCATGAGACATTTAAAGTGGTAATGTTTACCCCTAAACAATTAACCCAGGGGGAAACAAATTCTTCTTATTTTCAAGAATTTGAATAACAAACCAGAAGAGCAATTATGTAGTGCTGATTTTAATTAAAATAGCCCTCTTTTATTGAAGTGAGGAAAAACCATTTGTATGGTACAGGATTGCATGCAAAACCCCACAGCTATTTGTGATATAAATACCATACTAACATTTTTATTTTTTTAGGATTTAAGTTCTAGATTTGGGAAAAACAATATTAAAAAGAGCTACCAAAAGCATTTTTTTTACATTATAATATAAACAGATGTCCCTGGGTAGCTAAAAACAAGCCATATTGAAGAGTTATAAAATAATTTAAATTAATTTTCCTTCTTTTAAAAATTAAAGTATATTCAAAAATAATTAAAAATCAGTGCAGAGCCACAGTATATCTTTGAGAAACTGAAATTTGATATGGTAAGGAATCTTCTTTAAAGAAGAGAGAGAATAATTTGTTCATTTGTTTTTGACTAGAGAAAACTATATTTAAAGATAATTAGTTTTTGAATATTAATTTTTCTTCTTTATGTCTTAAAAATTCTCTTGTCACATCAAATTTACCTTATTAATTGGAAGCATTAAAAAGGAAATGTATTTTAAAGAATATTTATTTCTTAAAAAATCTGTATTTTTATAAATTTATCAGGAAAAGAAAGATATGACTCAAGAATGTCCATTAATTAATTTAATATTCGCTAAAGTGCTCAAGGGTATTAAATATTTATAGTATAAGATGGTTTTTCTTGATATTAAGTCAGAGTGATGGCATTTAAAACTTTTTTTTTTCTGATTACACAACAAAAGTAGCTCAGTTGAAATGATTTTCATTATAGTTTAGTGTGTCCCAGACAGTTCTTTCTCAAAGACATTTATTAATACTCAATATAGCTAACACATGTTTCCAATTTCATATCCTTAACACATGTCATGGGAAGAAAATGAATTTATCTGCCAAATAAGTTCACTATTTCAAGTTTAGAAAATTCAAGTAATTTTAGATATTTAAATGCAAAAGTTATCAAATTAATTTGTTAACTACTCATGTCAAATAGAAACATTAACAAACTTTTTCTTAATCCTATTTAAAAGCCTATGAACTTAAAGTTTCTAAATTGTGTTGAAAAGTTTATAATTTATAATTGTGCTACTTTTTTTCAGCAATTATTGTTTTTTGACTATATGTTACTATGTTACTAGTCAATGTTTCTAGCCAGTAATCTTTACCTTCTTTCTTTCTTTTTTTTTTTTACTATTTTTTTTTGCATTTTAGTCCACTACTTAAATGAAAATGAAGCTTTGAGAAAATTTCAGCACTGCATTTAAAACAGTAGAAGTCAATTTATTCCTTCCCTATGTTTTTTTTCTAGTTAGCCTATTTTAAATTAATGTTTCTTAGTTTCTTTAGACCTATAAATAAAAATGAATTGTTTAATTAGTATTTTTATGGAGATTATTTAATCTTTCATTTATTTTTCCTTAATAAATAGGGAGAATGATGATTTTTTATCCAAATTTGTAATAAAGTATTATTTCACCAAAGTGCAGGTTGGCCCCAAGAATCAAGACAAAGATTGTCTGGGTTTTTATCAGCCTGGAATATACACCTCAGGCATGACAGTTTAATTTGCTGTTGCTGATAAATTCACCAAAGCACAACTGTAGAGATTAATTTGGACTTGGGCCCTGTTACTATAGCCAAAAAATGACTTTAAAAAAATTTCAATTAAGCTAATATTTGCTTTCTTGCTAGAAGAATGTGGTTTTTGTCTTATGAACATTCTCAAACATTGTTAGAACTTTAAGAAGTCAAGATTTGTCTGTGTTCGATGCAAAATACAGTGTAAACAAGTTTCAAATGTTAATGGAGTAACTGGGAAAAATTTTAAATTTGCTTGTAATTCCTCAGTTTCATCTAGCTGTTAAGTAAATTATTTAAGTTCTTTTCCAAAGTGTCACTCTCATTGTAAATAAACATGGAAAGGTATAATACATAAAATGAAAAAAAAAAATTTAAAAACCCTACTTTTGACCCTCCAGTAGTGAAAAACACACAACTGTGGTCCTTGAGAGAAGAGAAACCCAGGAGTTGAGCTTCATTCTACCAGACTTATTCTGGAGATCTGTTTCTAGCAGCATCAGAGAGAAGTGGAGTCAAAACAGAAAGCAGCAATTTTGATGTTGTAAGAAAAAGAGATTGGAGTTCAGGGTTGCTGGGGTTCCTAGGAGCAGGGCACTGAGGAGAAAAATCCTACTCTATTGTAGGATAAGTTTAGGTTTGTGCCCAGTTCCAAAGATGCACTTGCAGAAGGTCAGCACAGAACAGCTTCTGAGCTCATACGCTGCTGGAAACATGGGGTCTCTGACCTAGTTGATCTGGAAAGACCCCAGAAAATGCCCAACATTGATTTAGAACCACCTGAAATCAGTGCCCTTAAGCTATGGACCAATCCACAGGAAAAGTGCTGAACTTAAGACCTGAGAGCTGAAATAGGTTTATTCTAATAAAGTCAAAAACTGAAACTTGACCAGAATAAGATTATTCTCTTGAAATTAAACTGCCTCATTCTGGCATTCTGTGCTTCAGAGGTAAATTGCAGCCTGTAGATCAAGTGCCCATTTTGGTGAGGAACTTTACAGAAACACGTTCTTGGCCATGAATGTTCGTGTTTCTGGAATTTTCACTCACAGCTGCAGAGGTAAGTAGCTGTGACCCAGTAAGGTGCTCAAACCTACAATACTCTTTAGTTCTTTTAAAAAAAAAATTGCCGTCTTCTGCTTTAGGGTAATATAATATAATTCAGACAGACCTTCTAGTAAGTAGTATAAAACACTATGAAATGCTAACTACCAGAGACAATTAGGAAATTTGGCTGATAATCAAGAGATAAAATAATAATAGCCAACATTGAGATGACCCAGATAGAATTAGCAAAGAATTAATTGTGTCATTATTAAAAGCAATTAAAATAGTAATATAGAATACTATTATTAATTATAATTAATAAAGAAATGAAAATAAAGATGAAGCACAAAAGGGGAAAAAGTAATGCAGTAGTTTAAAGTTATGAGATAGGAACCAAATGGACATTACAGAAATGACAAATAGTGCTTCTCATATGTCCTTCAGAAGTCAGAGGTTGGACTTTACAATGGGATGCAGCACGAGACTGAACGGGGAGTCTGGTGATGAGCATGAACACATGAATGTACCATGTAAATACAGATTTTACTAAATTACAAATCAATTAAAGCAGTGGGTACCTCATTGTGTGTTAAGGAATCACGTCCAGTGCAATTGAGATAGAATTTCCTTCCACTCTCCTTCACTGTGTTCACTTACACGGAACAGGTAGGAAACCACATGTCAGGTAGGAGCTCAGACCCAGGAAGCAAGGTTCAGGGATTGATCACAGGTGGAAGAAGTTACAAGATGCAGTTAGGATAGTAGACATGCTTTTTTCAGAGGTGGCAACAGTCTCCAGCTGCAGTCCCCTGTCAGTTCCAGTTAGCCTCCCACTCCAAGTGTTTCTGTAGGCTTTTGTTTTATGCAGGCCAGACAAAGAAAGCACACTGCCAACAGGTTACATCGGTGGGCATGTGCTCACAAGTAAATGTACATAACCTCGAGTGCACACACTGAATCGGAGTGTTTCCTATCCTGCCTACACACTGACCATCACATAATAAATTCATGGCCTTGGTTTCACACTAAAAACATAACATAGCCTGCTGGAAACCTTGATGAGAAAGTCTAACGATAGCTATTTTGAGCCTTCCTTAACACAACAGAATTTCAAGTATCCAGTCTAGTAGTAGATTAATTTTTGTATTCAAGGTAAATTTCCCCAGTTTTCAATTCTTCAGAGACCTATTAAAAGGATATCTGGAGACAGCATAGGGTCAAACACTGTACCCATCATTAATCCTTGTTAACTTTAACCATTAATCCTTATTAGCTATTTTTTCTTCCGTGTGACTGGTTCAGTACTTTCTTTTCATATATCACATCTTTTCTCTGAATTTTTGAAATACAAGAACAAATATTTGCTGGATTGTTGTCTTCTGTTCTGATTGAACAGCTCTGTTAATTTTGTCTAATACTTAAAATAGAAATTATTTAGCTTTTCTCCACATGAAATTTTTTAGGAGTTTTAAAAGTATACATTTATTTATTACCACCTTAGGTGTACTCATTAATTTCTTCCTGATATTCAGACGTTATTATACAGTCAATACACCTAGAGGCTATGTTTCTTCACCGGATCTGGGTGGTTCCTATTCTTAAATACACCAATTACTCACCTTCCCTCGTGTCAGCTAATCAACTTGCCAGGAAGTCCCAACGCTTTCATTCAGCATTAATCAGTTGATAGAGGAGCGTTGTTAAGTTCCTAAAGAATCATCAAACAGTAAACTTGGGTACATGCATTCAATCAGAGTGTTTCTGACCCTGGCTACACACTGACCAAACAACAGATTCATGACTTCGGTTACAAAAGAAAAATATAACATAGATTTAGATACTTTAGAAGAAGAAAAATTAAACAAGCTGAAAGATGGAAGGCACATTTATCTCACTTATTCACTTGTCTTTTACTGTAGGGTTTACAGGATTCTTTCATATGCATCCCTTCAGAAATAAAAAAAAAAATTAGAGGAACAAAATTTCAACTGGAAAGGAGAAAGAAAAGGGAAGAGAATGGAGAACTTTGGTGACCTTTGGATTCCTTATTAATATTTGTAATGATCAATTAGAAGATTGCTAGCAAAATGTTTAACCTTAGTGCCCTTTTAGAAAATCAACTGTATACTTGTGAAGTCAATAACACAATGGTGGGGCTGGGGAGATAGCTCAGTTGCTTGAGTGCTTGCCTTGCAAGCACAAGGCCCTGAGTTCAAATCCCCAATACCGAAAAAAAAAAAAAAATAAATAAATAACACAATGGTGGATTGTGGAGTCAGTCTGTGACTTGTCAGGGAGACTAGGAAGATATGCTTTCCTCACTACTCAGAGAGTTGGGAATGGGAGGTGGACAAGAGGGGAGCAGGAGCAGTGGGTCATTATCCCTAACGAGGCTCTGCAGCTAATGTTGTACAGTCAGAGCAAGTTGATCTCGGAGGAGGGTGACTGCTGACATGGGGCACAGGGAGCCCAACAGAAGGAGGCAGAGGAGATCATCTGTATTCACAGGGGACTAGCATCCTTCTTCAGCTCTTTCACAATCTATTTTAGACCTAGAGATTTCTTAAAAAATGGTAATGAAACATATACCTTGGGCATAGGAAATCGTTAAGGGTATTTAAACTAACACCTGCAGTAAGTTAAATCTTTGGTTTACTGCTTCTTAGCTGTTTATATTTGGGCCAACAGCATCATTGTAAAAATGGTAATATCTACTTCACTGTGATACTGAGAGAGCTCAGGAACCAGTAGATTTAGACCATGCAGGATATGGTGACAGCATGCAAGCCCTAAAGGACGCATGAGAACGGAGGCAGGGAGTCCTGTTGTAACAGCCATAATGGAATCTCTTTGTTGTTGTTAGAGGTGTTTTGGAATGTAAGGCAATCCCAGTAATAGTGTAAGAAAAAGAGGAATTTTAAAAATGTTTTAAAGACAGCATCATCAAGGCTTAGAGGTCCAGAGGAAATGAAATATATGCTTTGAAAAGCTAATTAGAGGGAGGAATTGACCATGCAATTGAAATTCTTACTCTGCTTTAGGGAAAAGTTTAGCATCCTTAATTAAATCCATGTTATGAGACTGTAAGTCAGGCATGGAAAGACAGATAATGCAAGCTCTCCTTGCTTCTAGAATTTAAAAGGATCAGTCTTGTAGAAAAAGGGCACACAGAATTTACCAGAAGCAGTGAGTAGTGGGAGGATTGCGTTTTGAAGAGTCTGATATGTTGCTCCAAGGGAGTAAAGTATCATCTAAGCTGGAGGGGTAAGATTTAGCCATCTACTGCACTGAAGTAAAATGGGATGTTTATTTCAAAATTGCTGAAAGACAGTTTTAATGTCCTACCACACACAAAAAAATGGTAAGTTAGTAATGGATATCTTATCTTTTTTTTTTATCTTATCTTGATTGAATCTTTCTATAATGTATACATAGGTTAAAATAGCACTCAGTTTCCCATAATTATGTACATTTTTAATTTGTCAACTAAAAACAAATTAATAAAAAAATCATGATATTGTTTTGTAAGAAAAATATGAAGCTGTCTTCTTCAAGGCCAAGTTGGATGTCTACCATAAGGCGTATGATTGAATCAATCAATTCACCAGGAATAAGATATTCAGTGGGGATTGCTTTTGAGGGTTTGGTGGGGTATGGGTGCCATTTGTGGATATATCTCAGTTGCAAATTGCCTTGATTAAGGGCATGGAACCAGCAGTATTGGGTGCATTCGGTTTTATAGAAAGATGGAGGTTGAAAAGTGAAATGGGAAGTTGGGTACATTCCTGGAATAAGGAACAATATGCCAACCCTCTGAGGTTTAAGACAGTATGGAATTTGGGGTATCTTGTCAGTAATGTCATTGGCTATCCTATCCAAAAAAGCAACCTTCCCTACACATAGACACTGAGCACATGATATCACTTTCTACCTCTTTATTTTCCTCAGCACATATAATTAATGAGGTTAGAACATCCATTTTATAAAATTAGGAATGTTTTACTGTTTTGTCTCTAGTGCATGGCATGTAAAAAGTTCTTAATAAGTATTTTGAATAAATGAATGTTTTAATCAATTAATTACAGAGCAGATAAGATCATAAAATTTGAGAGGACTCCAGAACACATTCGAATAAAGTAAATAAATAAAATTAAACTAATACACCTCAGGGGAAGAGAGTTGGCCAACATAAGAAGAGATAATTAGAGTTGACCTTAGTTAGGGAGAGAGAGGGTATTAAACAAAGTTGGTCCATCCTTTGTCTACAGTCTGAGGAGTAGTTTGAGAACAAGCTAATAAAATTCTGCACAAGAAATGAAAGAGGATTAAAAGGGCAAGATTGATTAAATTATTCAAATGGAATATAAGAGGAGTCATATTCTTGCAATACTTTCATCTTGTGTTTTGAAGGCCAAGTGTAACTTTTAAGAGTGCAGTAAAATGCATATTAAAGTAGACCTTTTGAAAATGTGAAATTAGAGCATAAATGACTGCAAAGGAATTGGAGAGTGTGAGTAGAGAGCTCATTTAAAGACAAATTTCTTGGAAATTTAATAATCGTAATAATTCCACAACAAACATTGTTTTTACAATGAATCATTTATTTTAATTGTTCTCAATCAGGATTCTTTTTCTACATGCTAAAACTAATGAAAGGCATTTTGATAATTAATAATTTTGTGGAAGTATGATTTTTATTATCATTTGGACTTACTGAGCTCTGTTATAATGTATTTCTATCTCAATATGCAGGCAAATAAAGTTGCTGCGTTGAATTGCATTTCATGTAATATTAAGATAAAAAAAATGCATGTCATTCCATTCTGCTCAAGACAGAAAACATTACAGGAAGCTAGATATAATTGCTTTGTCGATAAAGAAAATTATACAACTGCCAACTAGCCTGCTTAAAGTGATTTTTGAGAGGCTGATTTCTGTACTATCCATTCCCAGAGGCTATCAAAAATTTGCAGACTTGTCAGTGCTTCTCAGTCAGGTATGTTCTTGGTTCTTTATCACTACTGCAATTTATTATGGAAATGAGCACTGGAACTAACAAGGGATAATTACAGTTAAAAAAAAGATGTAAGTGCTTACAATTGTACATCAAATATTGGAAGTCCATACATTGCTAATATAGATGAATCCACACAAATAACCAGTTGTTAATTGATAAGCCCCTCAAAGGTAAACAAGGAACTAGAGGAAATATTGATATCATCTAATTTCATTTAGGTTCCATTCCACAAGTCTGTACAGTATTCTGATCCTTATTTTATAGTTGAGATAGCTGTGACTTACCCATGTTGTACTCAGAATCAGGGTTCAATCACAAGTCATTATTGCTACAAAATCAGTTTTTTTCCAATACTTGATTTGTTATTGACCCACATAAAAATTACCATCTACCTCACTGAATAGACTAAGATTTGGTTGCTTTATTTAGTCATGATTTGTCAAGTTTTTATGCCCTGTTTGTAACTACCATCAAAAATAAATTAATTCCAGTTGATTTGTTTTATATTAATTGTTGAACAAACTTATAACAATGATTAATTTTTCCTAAATGCTCACTTTACTTATTTAGTCAATGTATTTGACCACAACCTCTCCGTTCTTTAGTAATTTTCTTTGTTTAATCACATGGTGAATGAATTTTGTTAATTTATACTGTTGTTCAAGAAGGCATCTTTTCATATATATTTATTTTATTTTATTTTTATTTTTGATCCAGTCTTTGTTTATAGAAACCCAGATTGATTCTATCTCAGCTATTGTGAACATTGCCACAATAAACATGGGCCTGCAGGTATCTTTCTGTTATGCTGATTGCAGTTTCTTCTGATGCATAATAAGGAGTAGGAAAACTGGGTTCTTGACCACTATAATTTCTAAATACTTGCAAGTTTGATAATAAGCACAATTATAATTATACTTAATGTCTTTGCATTATGAGAGATTTTATACCCACTGTTGTTGATATACGTTTTGTTTTTATTTTTTAGCTAATTTTCTTTTGCTTATATTCTATTTCATCTTCATTCAGTCCTCACTATTTTAGGTGGTCATACTATCATCAAAAATTATTTGATTTTCAAGGAACAGAGAAGAATCTGTTTTAAGTAGTATGCAAATTGAATGAAAGATAATGCATATATTGTTTGTGAGTTGTAGAACAGAAGAAAGACTGAAGAACAGACTCAGGAATTAGAGGAATTATCCTGCCTTCAGATCTTGTCCAGTTGCTAGTATGTACCAAAAAAAAAAAAAAAAAAGCAGAAAATTATTAGAAATTCTAACTATAAGCTCATGACCCACAATGACGGAGGCAGGAAATGGGAAGCAAACCTTGGCTCAGCAAGCTTTTCTTTATTCTGCAGTGAGGTCCATCGATCAGGCACGGGAGGGCCCACTTTCTGGGTATGGAGTTGGCTCCCTGGGTTACAGAAGGAGTCTGGGTTTTATAGTTTCATTGGAGACTGTGGACGTGCAGTTCGGACAGTCAGGGACTAGTTGTGCAAGTTAAAACTTTAACTTAGGAGAGTAGTCGTTAAAAGGTTGAAACTCATTCTGGGGAGATGGGAGTTAGATTCAGAGGGATGAGAACTCAAATCTTGCCCATTGCTTTTCTTTGAGATCCACTGTTTCCCAGAGTTTCAATATTTGATGTGCCTTCATTTAGGGCTAATTTGCAATGGGGGAGGTCAAAGTTCAGGGCTCAGCATTTCAGTATTTGCCTCCTTCCTTCAAGATGCACTGGGGTTGGGAAGGGGTGAATGTTTGCTTTTGGTGGAGATTCTGGGGATGAACCTGGGAAGGGATGGAAGTTTGCTTCATCCCCTTAGGACCCATTGTTATGGGGAAAGGGTGTGTGGGAGAGGTTTAATGTTTGACTAATTCCCCTCCCTCCTCGTGAGCCACACTGTCCCTCTGTTTTTCTTGGGGAGCTGTCTTGTAGGAATATTATTTTCCATAATCCTTCACTAACAAATGTCAGTTTTTGTTACATATGATTCTAATTTCAAGGGGGAAGCATTTAAATTAATTTTCCATGGGACACCTGCCCACCTATCCCACCAGATTGTTTCTAGTATCAAGAAACTGGTAATGTTAAAGAGACCAAATGGATTGCTGTTTTCAAAATGAGGCAGAGTAGATGCTGATAGCCAATAACACAAAAATAACAGACTGTTACAGGCATGTTAGTCTGATCTTAATTGTCTTTAACATTTTCACTTAGATTTTTCATCCTTTTATCATTTTGTACAGTATTTTGGAAAATATTTTTCTTTTTCTCTTTCAAGCACTTTTATTTCTTCATATTGTTTTATTTCAAGGTCATAGTCGAATGTGCAGAAGCTCTTTTTGTAATTATTTAGTCCATTTTAAATTAAGAATATAATCTCTCTTAAAAATAAAAGCATAAAAGATAAGCCTGAAGATTCACTTGAGTCCTACTTCCAACAAAACTAGAGTTTGAGAGGAAACTCAATTCTCTGCTTCTGTTGAGTTGTGGGACCTGTGCAAGCTGTGTTGGTTCCAAGAAAGCCTGTTCTAGCGCTGGCAGTTAAGCACAGTGCAGGATGCCTGCAGATGTCTGCTCTGAGGTCACTGGAAAGCCTCCGTCTTCTCTACTGCCAGTGAGTGGCACATTGCAGATCTCAGTACTGCAGCTCTACACGGGGCTGTGCCCTCCAGGGCTGTAACGGACTCCACCAGCTCACTGCCAACTTCTTTCCAGTGTCTTATCTCACAAATCTGAAGAATAACATTGGCAGGAAAATGGAAGGCAAGAATGAAAGCAGTAGGATTTATTCAAGGGTGAAGAATAGAAATGTAACTCTTGCAAGGGCAAGAGGGGACTCCAATAGGGGTTCCTGCCTTGTGTGTTAGCCTGGTGGCTTATACAGTACTTGGGTTAACTTCAATGGTCCAGATTTATGATAATCAGGGTTTGGAAAAGTACCAATGCTATTGATAATCCCTGGAATCCCCTTGAGGTCAGTCTCACATCCCTTTTCCTCTGGTTCATTGGTGTTATGGTTATGTGAGGTTTCTCCCAGAAGCTCACATGTGAGGAAATGCAAGAAGGTTCAGAGGAGAAATGATTGAATTGTGAGCGTATTAACCCAACCGCTGATAGGGATTAACTGAGTGGTAACCGAAGGTGGGTAGGGTATGGCTGGAGGGGGTGGATCCCTGGGGGTGTGGCTTTGGGCTCCATATTTTGTATCTGGCAAGTGGAGTCTCTCTCTCTGCTTCCTCTTCATCATGTGAGCTGCTTCCCTCCACCACACTATTCTGCCATGATGTTCGGCTCACCTCCAGCCCCGAGGAATGGAGCCGGCCCTCTGTCTAGGGACTAAGACCTCTGAAACCATGAGCCCTTAAACAAACTTTTCCTCCCATACAATTGTTCTGGTTGGGTCTTTAAGTCAAAGCAGCAAAAGAGCTAACCAAAACAATTGGGAGGTAGGAGGTTGAGGTTGGTGGGTCACGCAGGTTCAGGGTTGGGTCTACAGTGCTGTGTGGATCAGGCCACCTGGGCTGCTCAGGCTGCACTGGCAAGGTGGCACTGTGTGGCTGCTGCCAATGCTCATGCCCAAGCTCCAGCCCACCTGGTCTGCAGTTCAGCAGCTCTGGGCCAAGAAATCTGCTTCCCAAACATTAATTTACTTCCTTAGCCTCTCCCATTAGCACTAACCAGGTTTTTAGTTTATGTGCCTGTATACCTTTCTGTCTGTATCCTTAGCAATTTTGGAATGGCATTTGTTGGAAATATCTTTTCTTACATAAATTCAATTTCGCTGTGTTTACCATTGAGCAAATTTTTCTTTCCTGTCAAGTTATGCTCTAGGTGTTCATACCAGCCTATATACAATTGCCAAATTTTTAATATTTTAAAAATTGAATTATACCCTACATACTGCAGAGGGCAAAGATCACATGAGCAAAGTTCAGAAAATTTATAATAATCCCAAACAAAATTATGCAATATTTTTACCACCCAGGAGTCTTATATTTTTCTTTTCTTAGTACACATACTTTGTACATTGATACATAGCTACAATCTGACTTCTATCAGTCTTCTGTGTTTCAATTTTTTTAGTCATTGGTTTTATTCTGAGATTAATCTTTTTAAAAAGAAATAGCTTTAAATACTTACTGAAGAGTATACCATGATTTATATATCTATCTTATGGCTGTGTATTTAGATTTCATTCAATTTGTCTTATCGGTATTAAATCTGCTAAAAATAAATGTACATGTATCTTTTGCTGGATATAAATAAATAAATAGTAATTATTTTGTAATGTAACTAGGAATATAATTACTAGGATATGGGGAGGATGGATGTTTGTATTCTGTGGGTAACACCAAATAATTTTCAAGATGTTCGTACTAGTTTATACATGAAATAGCAATGCAATAAAGTTCCATTATTTTACACTATCACCAATGCCTGATATTTATTTTAGTTGTTTTCACCCTGTTTTGGTTTGCCATTATGGATATAATTTGTATTTCACTGGTAAATGCTAAGCATTTTATTTGCAAATACTCTGTGGACATCTGTCTATCCCTCTAGGACCTCATTAAATAAAGCCTTTTTAATCTCATTGATCTATAGGATATTCTAAATAAGATATATAATAAATAGTGAAATAAATGTATCATGAATATCTTTACTCTACTGAATCAGTCTTGTCTTTTATGCTTAATGGTTTCTAGGGAACATTTTTATTGACCAAACTTTCATGAATACCATGCTACGTTTGCTTCAGAAGCTTTATTTTTATTTCCATAATAAGATCTATGATACATCTTAAGTTGTTTGCTTCCATAGTACATTACTGCTCCTAGCTCATATTTTTCCATATGTTTATCTATTTGATATTACAACAGTCCCTGCATTATAAATCAGGCTATTGAATATATGTATGAGTCTGTAATACTGACATATATTCCTGTTTTTACATGAATACTACACTGTTTTAGTTGAAGTAATTTTTTTATAAATATAATACAATTATCATAAGTTCATTTTTTAAGATTGTTTGGCAAATCTATACCATCAATTTCTATACAAATTTTAAAATATGATTGACAATTTCCACAGTGCATGACTAATGGGGATTTAATAGGATTGCACTTAAGCTCAATACTGTTTTTAGAAAAAAATAAACTTATTGTCAATATTGAGTCTTAAAAATTGACATACTATAACTACATTAATTAAGTTATTTTATTGGTATTTTCTACTTTTAACTGAGGCTATCTTGTATGTACTTCAGTAGATTTATAACTATTTTTATTAGTTTGCTTGATTAGTGTGTTTATAAATGTATTATAAAGGATGTTTCAGTATTTGTACCTTGAGGATGGAGGTACAGCTCAGTGGCATGAAGCTTGCCTGGCATAAGCAAGGCCCTGGGTTCTCTCCTTAGCACAGTGGGAAAATAGAATCTAAAATTTTGTTTCTATTATATAGAAAATATGTATTTTTGAAATTTTCATTTCTGTATAGTAATTAGCACATTTCTAAAGTCATTTATTGTTTTTGTATTATTTTTAAAGTTTATTTTGGTTTTTCAAACTACATAAAAATCACACTTTCTGTAGATTTTAAGGTTTACGACTTTCTGTCCAACTGTCATGCATTCATTCAGGTCTTCAAGTTGAATTCACTTTTATCAAAATGAAATACCCTTTGATTCTCATAATAACACTTGCTCATATTTCTTTACTACCTGATCTATAGCGGTGGCACAGTCTTTCAGGAGGTGTGTACTGTGTGCCATACTCATGTTATTCTTTTACTTTTAACATACAACATAGTCATTTCCCTACTTAAAATGTGCTTTTCTAATAAGCGGCATGCATTTACTGGTCATGTAGAAGCCATTGATTATACTTTCTGTCACGATAATTAATGACTGATACCTTGAAAGCTTTGAAGCAATTTCTCTGTCCATTATCTTGGTCTTTATGATTTATCTGTTAATAATTGATTGTTCATTTATATTTAAGAACATGCCATAAGAGCTTTGTGTATTTGTCTGGGGCTTCTTCCACTGGAAGATATTCAAAAGAATCATCTATTAGCTCATGGTACATGAAATGAGAAAATGTAGAAGGCTTTATATTTAGACACCCAGTCCCATATTCTGTCCTAGTCAAAAAGTGTGCTAAGTTTTGGAGGGGGAGTAATTGTCAATTTTGTCTTCTCTTATTCTGGTGATGAACATCTGAGTGTAGGCGATATCCTCTGAAGGAGTGCTAAGGAGTAGAGGATTGACTGTCTTGTGCACAGACTTTCAGATGCTGCCCCTGAGGTTCACCACAATCTAACTCCTACCCTCTGAGCTAGTCATATTCCAGTCTAGGGTTTTCCAAGCTGTGAACTGCAGGTTTTATTATTATCTGTGTTATTCTGCTAGGCTAATCTAATTGTCAGTCCTCTGTTTAATATTATCCTTGATCTGAATGTTTTCTTTCAATTGATAAGGTGTTTGGGTCTTTAGCTCTCATATGTGCATTCTTGCAATAAACATTTGATTGCTTCAATAAGCCAGGAACTGATGGCATCGATGATGAAATAATGAAGAAGAAAGCCTCCCCAACTCTCTGAATTTACATTCTAAGGACAGATATAGGTAACCTTTGAGAAATTTGAAAAATTATGTGTAGTGAAAATGGGGTTGTGTGATCAGTACTATGGAGAGAGTGACAGTGGTTAGATGTATGGAGAATGCCAGTTGGACCATCCAATATGATGTGAGCAGAAAAGACATCTTAAGAACATTAATGATTGCATGGAGACTAAAGTGAAAAGAAAAGAAACCCAAGGACCTTCAATTCAAGACAATTTTATTTGAATCATGCCATAAGATTTCCTTCATTCAAAGTTGAAAGGCAGTGTCCATTCCTTGAGATGATTTTTGAAAGAGGTTCGTGCATTCAAGTAATAATGGTTCTTTATCAAAAAGACAGGTGATGACATGTGCAGGTAAGGGTTTGGAGAAAGGAGAACCTCATACCCTGTTAGTGGGGAGGTAAATTAGTACAGTTGTTATGGAAAACAGTATGGAGTTTCTTAAAAAAATAATTGGTGATGTAACTGCTTATGATCCAGCATCCCCACTCCTGGGTACGTATCCAGACAGAATGGAACAAGTATGTCAAAGAGACAGCGGGATTCCCATGTTCATTGTAGCACTATTTAAAATAACTGAGACATGGGAACAAGTTAAGTGGCTGTTGATGGAATAATGGCTAAAGACAATGTGCTGGGAATAGTATTCAGCCTCACAAAGAGATTTTTTGTTTGTTTTATTTATGATGACATGGATGAACCTGGAAGACATTATGTTTAGTGAAATAAGTCAGACCTTGACAAACCCTGCATGATCTCATGCATATGTGGAATCTGAACAAGTCAAACTCAGAAAAGAGTAGAATGGGGATTACCAGGCACTGTAGATATGGGTAGCTGAATGGGAAGAAGTTGGTCAGAGAGCACATAATCTTAGGTAGGATGAATAAATCCTGCAGGTCTGTTGGACAACATGGTGACTACTGTTAATATTAATGATATTACACTTGAAAATTGCTAAGATAGTATAGCTTCAATGTTCTCACCCCACACAATAAAGATCTTCATGTGAGGTGATGCATATGTTAATCTCTTTTATTATAATAATCATTTCACAGTGTATACGTCTCTCTCAATATCACATTACACACCTCAAATATATAGAATTGTACCAGTTAATTAAACCTCAATAAAAGGAAAAAAGTAAAAATCATCTAGGGAAAAAAACAGTGCTTCTTAAGAACATTTTAGTTCTTTCAGACCCACTCTAATTTTCAGTTATGTATATATGTGTGTGTGTGTGTGTGTGTGTGTGTGTGTGTGTGTATGTGTGTGTGTGTGTATGTATTTATATATATAGTTAATTTGGGATTATATGATTTAGGTCATTTTGGAGATAGCTGAGAAGATTTAAGTGTGAAATTAATAGAACTTATTATAGTCATATAGTTTTTATTTGATTTGATGTAACATTGTTTAATTAGCATTCATCCTTGACTTGATGTTTTACAGGAATCTTATGATGACTTCTACACATTTTAGGTGTTCCTACTCCAACTCAACATAATCATTTTAATTTTTTTTTTTTTTTTTTTTTTTTTTTTTTTTTTTTGCGGTACGAGGGATCGAACTCAGGGCCTTGATGCTTTCGAGGTAAGCACTCTACCAGCTGAGCTATCCCCCCAGCCCATCATTTTAATTTAAAAGTATTACCAACAGTATTATTTGACTCAATAATCAATACGTGTTTCATGTTTTTATGAAGTAAATAACATATAGGATAAAGTGCTATAGCAAATGTTGTGCAAAATTGGCCAAATTGTATACTGTTTTAAATATCAGTAGTATTTAGTAGTGCACCTCAATAAGAGGAAGATTGTTTTAAAGCCCTCATCAAAGTGGCTATAGATTAATGTATTCTCGTTAAGTCGTATCCTTGCAGGAAGTTTTAAAATGTCTCTGTACTTCCCTCATTCAGCAGAACTTGAAGCCACTGAGTTTTTCATGGGTTGTTACAGAAATGGTTTCAGTCCTTAGTGGGAGTTTTAACATTGTGTTTTATTGTTTATTTAGAGTCTTTGGAGACAGTGTTTCTGGTCCATGGCAAGCAGGTTATCGTGGGGAATTTTAAAACATCATCATTTAGTAACACTTAATAAATAAATCATTTAGTATCCACTTAATAAAATGGTGCTGTATTTATGTAAAATTAATTTTGAAATATGACACCAATTACAAAACCCCTCATATTTTAAACTGATTGTTTCAAACAAAATGCAGTGTATTAGCAGATGTATATTGTACATCAACACTTGTTTTCTAAATTAATCCATGTTTGTTCATTGTAATTATAACTTTACAGGACTCTAGACTTCCAGATGCAGAAGTCAAAATAGAGGCAAATAACAACGTTTTCAGTAAGATTTATTTTCCAAGACTGTAAATAATTGTCATTGATTTTCCTGAATTCCTTCCTGTTATAGAAAAGAGTACTTCAGAAGCTTGGAATTTTGTGAGTAAATGAATTTATATGTCAAAAAGTATCCCATGTAGTGTAGGGTAAAGATTTTTATCACAAAAATTAACAGCAACAACAACAGCAGCAATAAAACATTAACTCACTGCTTTTAAAGGTTAGTAGAGGGAGGAAACGATCCAGAATTGTTTCCAGAAATAAGAAGGCAGATGTGTGGGTGTGAGAGGGAAATAAAACTGCAAAGAAATTGTAATTCACTTCCACACAGGTGAGGAGGGTGGTATTTTAAAGTCACTACCATTTTCAAATGGATGGTATGTGTTGCGGTAAAAGCTTGATCTGGTGCTTGATTTGTAATGGATCTAATCCTAGATACTGGGCCTGGGATCACAAGAGATTTAATAATTTTTTTTTAAGTGAGAGAAATTAAAATGAGATGAAATCAAAAAATGTTATTAAAAATTCCCCAAATGGAACACTAGTATCCATTTATATTCATAATAAAATTTTGGGGACAAATTTTATAAAATATAAAATCACAGTTTTTATGCAAAAATTCTATAAATAAAGTTCAGCACACTTTTTGTTTTTTTATTTTTTATTTTATACTTTTTTAAAATTTGTTCTATTTAGGGGTACATGATAGTAGAATGCATTTATATATTTTGATAAATCATACATAAATGTCGTCACACTTTTTACTGATATAAAATTCATTGGGAAATTTGTGGAACAATACTTAAGAAAAGCAAAGTCTGCACAGATGTTTGGATGGTATTTCCTCATTTTAGATCCCTTTAATATGAGAGGACATTATCGAGTGACAATGAAAATGATACGTATTAGGAGCAACTAAAACATTTGTCTCATATGTATTAAAAACAAACGTTAAATGTTAGATGAACAAGGTGTGTCAGAATTAAAATGAATTTTTTAAAGGTGATGCTCTCAAGTGATATTAAGTGCATAATAATTTTTCATTACATAAGTTGAATGATTGTAAGGTGATAATAATTCCAATAGTCAGAAAAATGAATCCAGAGAATTTAAATTACATACAGGTAGTTGAGGGATTTCATAAAAGGAATTGGTAAAGTTGAGTATGTAACACGTTTGCTGAAACTGAGTTATGCACACCAGTATATACTGAATAGATGCATTTTTACCTCAATATTAAATTATCATTATGGTAGACATATAGTTCTTTTTTCATCTAAAGATGAACCCACTGTGTTACTGAATTTCTCATTTAGCTCTAATCCTTGATCACCGGTTTGCACCCACGGCCAAGTAGATGGAATTGGAGCAGTTTCCCATAACTGAAGAATTCTGATTGCAGAAGGCAGGAGACAGGGCCTTTCTTGTCCACATTCCCGATTTTATCCTGAGAATTTCTGCCTCAGGTGTTCTCTCTAAAATGGAAAGAATACGGCTGCAGTGCCAAAAAATGAACACCCTAAGAGTAGAAGGTCAGAGATGGACAGAGGGAAAGAGAATGACTGGTGAGGCTGAACCTCTTGGTTTTACCATTCTGAAACCAGTTTCATTATTAATTGTTCTCTGCATTTGAGTCAATAATTCTCTTTTGGCTTGGAATGTTTTGAAGTGACATTCTGACATTTGTACAAATAGTGACAACAAGGTCATAAGCGTACAATTCATTTAATGCCAAATAGTGTTACTACATTGCTAGTTGATGTTTTCATCTGTAGAATTTTCTGGCACTATTAACTTACTCTTTAGGTTTCATGAACAAGAGAAGCAGCATGATGTCCACACTTTCAATGAACCAAATGTTCAACAATTAGAAGCTGACTCCTACAAGGAGTCGGTACTGTGAGTTACCTTGTGAGGATCGACCTAGCCTAAAGTCAGTAACCTTGAGGTCTTGAGAGAGAAAATGCTCAGAGCTCATGTGAGATTTCTGAGAGATCACCGAGAGAATGTTGTCTCACTCTCTGGCTTTGAGATGCTTCAATACAGGTGGTCATATTTATTGATAAATAATAATAATCAATAATTGTTTTGGACCTGATTGGTTTTTTTAGAGATCTGAGTTCATGGGAAAAAAATCATATATTGGGTCTAAGAAAACTTCTATTATTTATTCAAACAAAGTGTAGGCAGTCCATAGGAACCTGCTATGCTTCTTGGGCTGCTCTAAGTCCTGGAAATAGATCAATACGATAGAGATGCAGTCTTTGATGAGCTGTCTGTCCAGGGAGGAGAGAGTAAGGTACAGCTATAATTAGTATACAATGCTATAGTTTTCCCCATAGAAAAATGAATAGATTTCTCAAATAGTAGAGAAGAGGGACCTCTTCTATGAATTTCTAAGCCTCTCAAGCTCTTTGGGTCCATGATTAAAGGCCATGAAAATAGGGAAATGTCTTCTTTGATCTACCCAGTTTGATGCACATTCCCTACCTTTTTAGATTCATTTTCTAATAATCCATACTTTGAATTAAAAAGTCATGGACTATAAATTCAGAAGTAGAAGAGCTTGAATACCAGCATTACCAATTATAATTAGAAAAGTTACTTTTCAGAGATTAAGTTTTTTCCAGGTAGAGACAGATTTAACACAAAGGTATAGAGGGTTTTTTTGGTTTTCATATGAAGTATCTCCCTCAACCTTCTGTGTTAATGCAGGAAATAGTTGCAGGTGAAATTATCAGTTTATGAGAGTTGTAACCTGATCATTCCTTCCTATTTTGAATGGACTAACTGGGCGGTATCTCTAGGCAGGTGAGGTGTGGCTGGAGGAGGTAGGTTACTTGGGGTTTTACTCTTGGGGTTTATACCTTTTTTCCTTGGCTCCTTCCTCTCTGTCTCTGTCTTTCTCTGCCACCATGAGCTAAGAAGCTTTCCTCTGCCATGATGTTCTGCCTTACTTTTTGGCCCAGAGCAATGGAATCAGCTGAACATAGACTTAAACCTTTAAAACCATGAGCTAAAATAAATTTTTCCTCTTACTAGTTGTTCTTGTCAGGTATTTTCATTACAGAAATGAAAAGCTAATACAAAAGCTAAGCTTCAATGTTTCACCATTCCATGGTATCCTTTCTGCATACCAAAGAAAACAAAAATGCAAAATTCATGGCCACAAAAATTTTATAAATCCTAACTTCAGGTATGTAACATAATCATTAAATATAATAATTGTATTTGCTCTGAGAATTACATGAAAAATTTGATAGGGCTTTAACATAGGACAAGATGAACAGAAAGTAGTTAATATTGAGACGTTCCCATCTCTACTTAAGGCTTGTCCATTAATCATTGGTGATCATATCTGTCAATGGGACAACTATAAATGAGATAAATAAGTTCTCTGATGCTGTCTTAAAAATAAGTTAAAAGAACTTATTTTAATATTAGGACCCTCGCAGAGATAAAATTTGACTAAGCCTCCCTAAAGAAGACCTTGTTTAAAACGTGCTCCATAACAAACATTTAGTTTGCTGCTCAGAATCTCTGTGAACAATCTTACTACCAACTCCCTACTCTCTATTATCCTCATGTCAGTTGTAAATTGTCTTCCAAATACATCTTTCCTTGTGTTTATGAAGTGTTCTGCTGGTCTTAAAATATGTTACACTTTAACAGTGGGGTGACATAACAAATAATGTTCATAAAATTTCAGGTGCTTTGCAGTTTTATGCACCCGATATGCCTACTTCAAAAACACAAAAGCACATGTTCAGCAAATCTAATGCTTCAACACTAGCATGATGATGACATTTCTTATATGCCTTACTGAACAGAGAAAATAAATTATGTCACTCTTGTAAAGTATCTTTAATATTAATCAAATGTTGTGTTTCTATCACATTGTATATTTGCATATTTCAGATCTCTACAACATTCATGTGTCAAATTGGGACAATGTTTTTGCCTTCTTAATCTGTGACTTGGGGAAAGGACAGTGGCATACAACTGAATTTCAAATGCTGATGTCTGCGTTCTTCATCATGAAGGTTCATTTACTTTTCCCCACAAATTCTGTCAACCAACTATAATGTGGAGTCTACACTGGAGAGGAATCAGAAACTATTATAATTAATTTACTGAACATATTTCTACATAAACTATTAACAAAGACCACAAGTTCTCACTCAGGAGGAGGGATACTTGAATATATCAAATTCAAGGACCTGCTAGCAATAGTTTGCTAATATTGAATTTGTTCATTGTTATTTCACAGAATTCAGATCAAAAGTGGAAAGATGTATTCCTTTGAAGATAAAGTGCAACTGTTATTTGAACCAGATATTGTGATCCAAAAGAAATAGGATTGCTTCTTAAAAGAGCTATTGGGAAGTGGATGTTTTACCATATTGACTTGTAGAAACCATCTAGATCTTCATCAAAGTCATTTCTTCCCCATATTCCTGAAATACAAACTTTATTTTCCATTCTCCTTTGTAGATAGCAATTTTACTGGGTTCTTGCCAGTGGAAATGATGTGTACCATTTATACATCTTGTCTGTAAACAGCTTTATGTGTGATTCTCTACCTTCTTTCTTTTCTGCAAGCTGGAGGTCTGAACCCAAGAAGAGCCAACAAGTTGTAAAATGTTACAGGTGGCTCAGACTCCAGTAGCTTGAGATTCTGAAGTAAACTAATGAGCATATCCCTTTGCTCTCCACCAAAGTATCAGCTTGGAATCTCTCTGGGCTTTTTATGTGAGTAAGGAATCAAACCTCTAATTGATTACCATTGAATTTAATGGCTATTTGTGATTACAGTCAACAAAATGCTCATGTGCACATAGTTTGGTTCGTTTCAAAATGTATTCATGCACTTTTCATGTTAGGACCACAGATTGCACAGTTTCAACTCAAATCCCCGCCTACTGTTCACTCTCTGCCATGTGTTTAAGAATTGGGAGTTCCTATATTGTCATTCAGGAGCTTGGCTCTTTTGGCCAAAAATAAACCTTTGAATAAGACAGGTTTGTATTTAAATCCTGTCTTGAGTCATTACTGAAGAGCTATAGCTGTGGTCCTTAATGAATTAACTTCCCTAAACTTCTGAATGTCTGTTATAAGGATAGAATGATACATCTACAATGTAAGTCAAATAAAAGTGCTAAAAGACGTGAAGTATCACAACCCTTATTTTTAAATTTATTTTTTACTTATATATTTGTTTGTTTATTATTATTTTGCTTAACAGTTATTTTGCTAGGAAGATCAGGAATGTATTTAAAGGAAAAGATCCAGATACTCACTAAAATGTGATAAGATATATATTGTAAGGAGGTATGAGCAATGTGCATAGGAACTCTGAAAAGAGAATAATTAGGTATCCCACTTAAAAGGCCAAAATGACATTTTACAGAAAAGATGATGCTAGTGTCAGAGACTCCGAATGATAATTGAGTCCATAGCAGGCAAGAAAGCAGAAGTGTTTTCTCCCCAGTATTTAAAAAATATTTTCATAAATGTTGTCTCGTTTGTTTTTGTAATATCTCTCTACTTTAAGACATGAAAAACCAAGACAAATCAATACAATAATTCAGCATATCCATGCAAATTAAAAAAAAATTCTATCTTAAGTTAAAAGTATTCCTGTTATACCAAAGTATTCCTATCCCATTCAGTTCTTGGGTTTGTAACCTGCTAAAGGAAGTATCCCATGGACAAATTGCCCTCCCAGTGATTAGAAAATTACATGAAACTTTTAATCTTTAATCTTCGCACATCGCTGCTCCTGTTAATGTTCTGGTTAGGCATTCCTGTTGAGCCATATCGGTGCATGAACACCCAGAAAAATCCCAGGGTGACAACTAGTCATTGAAAAGAGTCATCCTAAAGAGAGAGGAAGGGGTAACTTTAACAGTAGGGGATTTAAGAGTGCCATAAACAACCAGATTTTTCTTCAATTGGTTTCTTAATGTAGCATGACCTAGCATAATATTAAAAATGATCAAACAACCACTTATGCAGATTTGTCCATAGAGTTTTGATGTTTCAATGTCTAGTTATAAAAAGAAATACAGGGAAGGCTTTTTAAGAGTAATTGCCCTAACTAGTCATCCGATCAACTAAGGAAACACATCTCGCTTTCTGTGAAGTATTGGATTTATTTTTGAAATTTCATAGACCTGTTGTCATATTTCCCCATGACTTCTTAAGGAAAAATCATCTACAGCTTTGTAAACAAGGTGAGAGTAAACAAGGTTTTGGAGTCCTATTTGTTGGCTTAATCAAAAATGAAAAATCAAAGCAAAATACTATTAAATGGTAAAAAAAGAGCAATAAAACGAAGTTTTCAAAGCTCGAAAAGACATGGGGAAACTGAAAGGAACATACTGTGACTCCAACCACATGATATTTTGAAAAAGACAAAGCTCTACACAGAATAAAAGACAGTGGTTGTTAGAATCTTCAGGGTCGGGGGATACATTGGTGAAGCGCCACGGATCTTAGGATGTCAAACATCTTCTACAGGACAAGGTGATGTTTCCTATGCCATTATGCATTTTTAAAAACACACATAACTGGAGGGGAAGGGGGGGATCTGGGGAGCTACTGGGGAATGAAATTGGTCAAACTATATATACTATTTTCTAGTATGAATATGTCATAATGAACCCCATTATTATGTATAATTACTACTCACCAATTAAAAAAAAAAACAGAACTGTAAACACAAAAATGGAACATCCATGTAAACTATCAACTTTACACTAAAGTGTAGACATTGTACCTAAACAGCAACAAAATACAAATGGCAGATTTGAAGAGTTGAAGCATAGCTTACACCACATTTGTGTCCGATGTGTCTTTTTTCATTAACTTTCTTTTATTTCTCCTGACATTTTGAATTTCTGATATCCCGCTTTTAATTGTTGGTCTTTTTTAGTCTGTATGCTAAAAATATGAACAATTTATCTATCACACTTACAATATTAGAAGATTCTCAATTTTTAGAACTCGTTCTAGTCAATTTTTTAACTTCCTGTGTTTTCTTCTCACTCACGAATGTCTTTCTTCCTTGGATTTGCAGAGCTTCTCTTTGTATTTCTTCCAAAGCAGGTCTGATGGAGACATGTTCTCTCAGCTTTTGCATATTTGGGAGTCTTTATTCCTCCTCATTTCTGCAGGATAGCTTTGCCAGGTGCAGTATTCTTGATCAAAGTGTTTTCCCTTCAGTGCTATGAAGATATTCCCCTCACTCGTGGCCTGTAAGGTTTCTGCTGTGAAATTCACTGTCAGGCAAATTGAGATAACCCTATGTGCTATTTAATTAATTTCTCTGGCTGACTTGAAAATCTCTTATCTTTCACCTGTGAAACCTTGATTATAACATATCTGTGTATACTTCAATGAATTAAATTTGGAGACTTTTGATCCTCCTGTCTCTGGCTATTTGTATCCTTTTCTAGGTTGGACATGTTTTCATTATTATTCCATTGAACATATTTTCTACCCATTTGACATCCTCAAATCCTTCCTGAACTACAATACCTCTAATATTTGCTTTTTTAATACTGTCCCAAATTTCCCATAAGCCTCTTTCATTCCTTTATTTTTTTCTCTCCTCCAAAGGTAGATTTTGAAAAAAACCTGTCTTTGAGCTCACTAGTTCTTTTTTTCTGTTTGATCTACCCTGCCATTGATGCCTTTATCATGGGTTTAATTTTGTTGAGTATATTTTTCAGCTCAAGAATTTGTTTGAATTTTTAATTGCTTTCATCTCTTTGTTAAATTTCTTTGTTAGAGTATTGAAATGTTTCTCTGTGCTTTTTTCCAGCTCACTGAGTTTCCTTGACACTGCTGTTTAAAGTTCTCTGAGTGTTCTCTCAAGACTGGTTTCTGCCTGGTTAGTTTCTTGCACCTTATTTTGAGTAGTAGGTGAGATTGTCATTACCTGGAGGTTCTTGGTGCTGCAGGACATCACGTGGGCTCTGAAGAATCAGGTATTTATTGTATTTGTATTAACCTGACTATATGCCTATTTTTCTGGAAATCCTAAGCATGTTGTGTGTTTTCTCTGAATCTGTGGTCACTTCCACTATTTTAGCACTGGTTGGTACCCAGATTCAGATTTGCTGAGTCTATTGTTGGTATGTTCTAGTACTCACGCTAGAGGGTAATCCAAAACCCAGTTTGCCCCAAATACTCTGTTGTGTGGGAATTCTCAGGGGAATACTAGAGAGTGTAGTCTGTCTACACAAGTCTCTCCCTGGGAACAGGATAGGCCTATATATGTGCCTTTTCCATAGTCATGAACAACTGGACAAACCCTGAGGATTCTGCCCAGCTTGAACAGATTCACCATGGATGAAAAAGCCTCAGGATCCTATGTCATATCTGTGGTCAATAAAGCTGCTAAGCCCCACCTCATATCAGACCCAGTCAAGAGTCTGTCTGTGAACTGAAGTCTGCAAACAGAGGCTCCAGTTTCTATTGGAGAGGTGGGGTCACCATGGCAGGGCTGGCCTGGGATCTGAGACAGAGCACTGTGCTAACACTCATGACCTAGTTCCCAGGGAGTGGGGTCCTGCTGCAACAGTCTTGGGGGATGGGAGACGCAGTCTCAGCCATCTCTAAAGCAGTTCCAGATCTTCAGTCTCCAGGTATTGGCCTGGCCTTGGTAGTTCTGGGCCTTTGTCCAGCAAACCTTTCACCATGGCAGATCTGGGACTGGATTTCAAGTCCAAGGCCTGGACCAAATTTTCTCCTCCTCCCCTGGGGAGAAATACCTGTATCTCTCTCTGCTGGGCTGCCTGGAGTGGTAGGAAGGAAATGATGCAGGAAGCCCCCTCCTGCCGATCTTCTTTAATGCAGCTTTATTTTGTTAGAGTAAATGCAGGCACATGGTCTCTTGACTGATTTCCTTAGTTTTTATGCTGGTAGTTTGGTGTCTTATACAGCTATTGAACTTGTGTCTGTGGGTAGAACTTGCCGGAGGATCTTAGCTGTCATTTTTCTCTGTCCCCACCAAACACCACATTTACAAATAAAAAATGTAAACTTCACCATAGTAAGAAAAACAAAGAGAGAGGGATCCCACAAAAGTCGAAGAAGAATCAGTAGAACAGAGGAAGAGGAATGAAGGAAAGGGAGGAAGGATGTAATGAAATTGACCAAATTGTGCTCTGTACGTGTATAAATGAATCACAGTGAATTTCACCTTGCAGTACATCTACAGAATAATAGTTCAAGAAAAGCTACAAAGACACAGTGAAGATTTGGGCCCACTTTTTCTTCCAGTAAGAGCAGGTTCTCTGTGCCAGTGCCTAAGTCATTGATCCACTTGATTGTAGTGCATCAATGAAAACACAAACAACTGTAAAACATATTAAAATGACTTCAGTCTCCAAAAAAATTTTATCCAATGTAAAGCATTTACATTTTTAGAGCTTGAAATTATATACATATGAAAGAAACATCGTGAACATCATTTGAAATATTCTGTTAGGATTTTGTTTAGATATTTCTATTAAAAACAAATACATTTTGCATAGTTTAACTTCTTTATTGTGTTATCAGAAACAAATTCATGGAATACATAAAAACATGAGAATAAAATGGCATATGCACCGGGGCTTAAAATAACAAGATTATGGTTTCATTTTTAAATAAGGAAAAGTCAAAGACAAGAGATACATCTTACACACTCAATGTGATGTAGACCATTTTTTTTAAAAAGTAATCTTCAAATTGTATTTTGATGCTTTTTAATTTGTTAAGTAGAACAGATAGGATGCTGAAATATTTAATAAAATAAATTAAAATAAGCAGAAGCAATGAAATTCATAAAGTACACAGACTATGTCTTTAGCCTGAGAAAATCAGCATAGACCAGGAATTTGTGCTTCTCTGCATCTCAAGCAGAGAACTGATAGAAATGGGCATTGGGTGCATATCAATCCCTCCTTCATTCTACGATTTATTCTGATGATCCAAGTGAGCAAAAAGATCATGTAAACTACAATCCGACGAAGTTCACATCCATTCTGAGCAACATCATTAAAACAAACAAACAAAAAAGTTATTATTTGTTGATACATACTTAAAGGAAAAACAGGAGCTTAAACCCAAGATAGGAACTGAAATTTAGGTCTTTGGAAGAGAATGGGAGTCTAGATACACACTCACCTGAAGAGAATTTTCTAATTGCACTCAGTAGTACAATGTTCCACAAATGTCTATCAGCTAACAGGTGATGCTCCCTATGAAAATCACATAATAAGCTACCTGCACATTTGAAATACCCAGAATGCATAGCCCCACAGATGTAAAAATGGATTTAAATTTCAAGAGGCTTAGGGGAGAAGAGGGAATGACTGCTTAATGGGTTGGAGGTTTTCCTTTTAGTATGATGGTAATTTCTGGAACTAGAAAGCAATGGTAGTGTGTGCAATGCCGTGAGTATACTTAGCATCACTAAATTGCTGTCTTTGTAAAGGTTAAAATGATCAGTGCTTTGTTATGTATGTTTTATCAAAATAGAAAACAAGTTAAAAAAAATTTCTGTGTCCTCTGACCATACATTGAAATGTGGGTAAAGGTAAATGCCAGGAATCTTATTTTGAATTTGCACAACGCAACGATCAGTTTTGTAGTTCACTATTTCTATATTTCATTCTGTAAATTTATTAACAATTTGGATGAAAGATGGAGCCATAGAATTTAAATTCCTTTGTCAAATTGCAAATGCAACGTTTAACTCCTTCCTACATTTTTTCTATATGTAATAGTTTTGTGTTTTCCTGAACCTACATCTCTGGTCAATTTTATTCACCTGCAGTGGAAAAGCATATTAACCACAATTTGTATTTACATGTATAATAATTATTAGACCCTCAAACCCAATCTAGGTAACAGATATTGTTATGCATTACATCTAATATGACAGCAGATGAGTAAACAGGACTTAAGGACATTCAGCCATTTGCCTGAATCACAGAGCCTGTATTCTAGATATTCTGGTTCCAGAAGTGAATACAGTGTGGAAAGGTGCCCAAGTGATGGAACCACATCGGAGAACAGGTAAGTACAATGACAAAGTCCCAGGGTCCCTAAGGGTCTGTCTAGCCACTTTGTTTGATATGCCCCGATTCTGATTGTATTTTCCATAACTCTGAAATAAGAAGACACACGCATCTCTGAGAGGAGGAAGCAAAGTCAAGGTCATCCCTACAGGTTATAGGGGAAACCGCACTGCTTCTATCTTGTAAAATATTTTACTGAGGAATTATTTTTATAAAACAAGCATCCAGAATTTATAAAACTGAAAGGCCAGGTCACAACAAATAAAATGCAACTTCCTCCCAAAATCTTTCATTTAGAGGGCTTGGAGTTTAGCAAAAGTTCTCTAAGCTACTTACCAATCCTAACAAATTTGATATTAATAATATTGTTTCAACTGAGAAAAACATCCTGAAAATTATGCCTCCATCTTTTTAACATAGAAAGGAGTTTATTATTTTAAGCATACTTTACATATAATTGGTGAATTAATGTATCTTATCACATTCCTTAAATTGCTTAAAAGCTAGAGTTACATGGTTTTTATTGTGCTGGTTTGTTTCATTTTTTTCTCTTCGCATTTATAATTAGGAGATAGATGATGGGTAGATAGATGGATAGACAAATAGACAGATAGATAGGTAAATCTTTGTGTTCTCTTTGGAATATAGCATATATTGTTTACAATGACCCAGTACACTAGATAGCACACAATTTTCAGAAACCAGTCTCCAGAAATACCCCATGCAGACTTTAAAAATTTCAACAGTCTTATACTTGGAAATCTGACCTAACGGTTTAAAGTTTGTTTAAAATGTGAGTACAACATGACTTTCGGAATAGGTAGTAGAAATCAAGAAAAGAATATCATACAGATCTTAGTGGTTGTACTTCTGCAATTGAAAAACTTCTGTTTTTAAAAATTGGGTTATGTACCCAGGTGAAAGTCAACACATTAGGGGCTGACTTTGCCCCACTGGAGTGGATAAGTTGTAGCACTTTCTTGAGGTTTCAATGATTTCCTTTATCATTTCTTTCTTTACATGGCATTATGGGCAAAGAAACACCTGGTCCCAGGATCATCTGAGTTAAGACAGATTGGATTGATGTCTTCAATTAGTCCAGTGTTACGGGTGCCCAGTCTCAGAATATCACTTGCCACATTCTCTGGCCAGAGTGATTTCTTATATAAATAAAGAAAGCAGCATTTGGTTTCATCGCCATTGGCACATGAATCTCTGGAGCAAAATTATAGATCCTTATATTGTTCTAGACTCAGGAAATGAGAAGTCCTGTAGAAATAAGGAAAAAAAATTTCAAGTTCAAATCTAGTAGGTATCAACTTGATATTTGTATCTTTCTAACAATAGCACACCCAAAGAAACAGCTCTGAAATAGAACGAAATGAGAATAATAATTGAAACTTGTGCAAATTTGGTCTAAATCTAATATCTGGTCTTGGGTTAGTCATTTAATTTCTAAAACCTCAATTCTCCTTCGTAAAATGGTTACAATATTCAGGGCTGCAAGAAGCATCTTCTGTAGTACTTTTCTACTGTTCTCTTGAGAATAAGTTCTCAAGCATTATTTTTACATCTGTTATGAATCAAGGACCTAAAATTCAATGGCAATGTCCTGACACGGTGCAACTTCAGTTAAATTCAATTTATTATTTACTCTCAAAATCATGAAAATCTAATCTCTATTACAATAGTTTCTCATGAACATCATGCTGCAGTATCCTTTTCCATCAAATGCAGAACTGTTTAGGCCCTCCTGGAACTTGTCCCAGCAAATGTCAACCTGTATTGGAAAACCTGGTCTTGGTATTTGAGAAGCAGGGGCCACATGCAGAACATGACTTACAACTGAAGAAAGAGGCAACCATATTCCTGGTGGTACAAAGAGCACTTTGTTAGGGACTTTTGACCACAATCACATTCTTGAATGACGACAAGACTTGGAGATTCCCATACACCAAGCTGGCGTAAGCTAGAGGCGGGACACGCCCAGCTGAAACATACCCAGTCTTTCTCAAAAACTAGTACCAGCTCCAATCTCAAGCAGGAAATAGTCCAGGTGTCAGTGGCTGCACAACATACTCGAAAGCCATCTTGAGGATGTCACTGTTCCTAAGGGTTTGAAATGTAAGACCAGGTCACCTTGAAGGCAAGATGTCTATTAGCATATCAAGTTGGACCTACTGGACCTCAAGAAAAGTAGTTAATTATCTTATATGAAGCAGAAGTCTAACTACCCTCTTCTAGAATTTTGAAGAGTCCAAGTTTGGGCATCCTGTATGTAAGGAAAAAAGGACCTACTAAACAAATTAATATATTTGCAAAGTACTAAGACAGCTTAAACAGCATTTTCTTGTGTGTCCCAGGGAATCCCAGCTGAACATAAAATAAAATAAAATAAAATAAATTAAATTAAACAGGGAAGATTGTTTCCTAGCACTTTCTAAAAATGTTGCTCCTCTTTGTCAGAGTCACATATGATTTAGCCTAGATGATTATAATTCTATGACACCTAATGTTAAACTCACCCTTTTAATTGTTCATGCTTTGGTATAGAGGGCAGTAAGTCTTTCTTTTAAAAAGCTACTATCTAGGTGAATCTTAGAAAATTTAAATGCAAAATTTCATTGTTATCAAGATTTTAAAAACATTTGGTATTATTTTGCCAAATAATTTTGGTATTATTGTGCCAAATCTCTTGAGTGAAGGGAGGGGAAGGGATATGGGGGAAAAGGAATGATAGTAGAGTGAAACAGACATTATTACCTCATGTACATGTATGACTGCATGACCAATGTGATCCACAATATGTATAATCAGAAAAATGAGAGATTATACTCCATTTATGTATGATCTATCAAAATGTATAAATGCATTCTACTGTCATGTACAACTAATTAGACCAAATAAAATAAAATAATTTTTAAAAAATAGAAAAAAAAGACTGTCCCATTAAATAAATTGCCTATTTATATTGTTTTTGAAAACACATAAACATTTTTTTTCAGTGATGCTCTGAGCAAAGACCAATAAGGCCATTATCCATTGAAGAAAATTCACTAATACAGTTATTAATACACTATTTCATCTGTATGTTTATGCTCAATTATTTTCACATTCTGAATAGAAGCATCCCCAGATCAAATTATTTGCTGATGTTAAGTATATTCTGTTCTCAAATATTTAAGCCAATTATAAGTTTTAGGAAGACAGAATCTCTCTTAATTGGTGCTTAACATGGTGAGCAAAAATCTGTCAGATGTTACTTCCCACGAGCATAGGAATTTGGTCCTCTCATGAGCCTTTATAGTGCTTAGCACATACTATGCTTGCAAACACATACACATGTATGCACATATACACCTGTATATATAAAAATACATATTATAAGTAGCAGTAACATTCAATAAATGAATTATGTAAGTAAAGGCAATCTACCATCCCACTGTATTTCCCAGTCAAGAACATTAGCTAAACTCTATGGCAGCCTTAAAAACCTATGCATGAAAATATATGTGGACACACACAGTCTGACTCACATTAGATCAGTTTACCACTCCTTTATTTCTATTTTCTATTGATTTCTCTCTGTGACATTACTTTCTTAGTTTTCTTGACCTCACTTGCTAAATCTTTTGCTTTGGTTTTCACTGCTGGCTTCTCTGGCTCCTATGGAAGTGTTAACACTCTGACCGCAGGTCTCTGCCTAAAGTCCTCTGGAACAACCTCTGAATGCTGAGCATTCTTGTCAGGGACCAAGAAGTTCTCATTCTGAGAACATTCTGACCTTTACAATAAGCAGCAGCGCCCCTCCCTTCCCGCCGGCGCAAACTTCACCTTCCCGGCGGCGCGAACCTCACCTCCCGGCCGGCGCGAATTTGCACCCTATCAGGAACCCAGCAGAAGAACACAGCCAACCAGCCTGCACCTTGTCACACCCCTCCTTCCCTCAGTATAAATACCCCTGTGTGAACAATAAAAATTTGCAGCTTGATCAGAATTCCTGTCTTGCTGCCTCTCCCTGCGTCTCTTGTCCCTTCATTCCTTCTCTCTCAGGTTTGCGGTCCCGTGTTGATGTCCCGCGGGTCGGGACAGTTGGCGCCCAACGTGGGGCGATTGGAAACTTTGAGAAGCGGAACGCTGCCCTCCGGGGAAGACTTGGCCAAGCAGGATTCGGGATCGCCCTGGTAGACGCAACCGGGAGTCAGATCCAGGAGGAGAGTGAGGTCAGCGCAAGGTAAGTGACGTACCATGGGACAAGCAGTCTCGTCACATGATTTGTTTCTGACGGGTCTCGAGGAGGCCCTCAAGACTCGGGGAGCGCGTGTTAAGAAAAAGGATTTAAGATCATTCTTTTCATACATAGAGGATTTGTGTCCTTGGTTTCCCCTCGAGGGATCGATTGATGGTAAAAGGTGGCTCAGAGTAGGAGACTGCCTCAAAGATTATTATGAGACTTTTGGTCCTCAAAAGGTGCCCGTCACTGTCTTTTCTTATTGGAATTTAATTAATGAGATTCTTAAAAGTTCACCCTTTGACAGTGGTACTTTAAAATTGTAAAGATTGGGGAGCAGGCAATGCAATCCACCGATACAATATTAGACTCTATGCAAGGACCTCAAATAATACCCACTGGGGTTGTAGGCCCCCCTCCACCTCATATGTGTGCTCTTATTCTTGGGAGAGCTCCTACCACCTTACAAGGTGTTCAGGTCTTCCCTGGCATCATTGATGATGATTACACTGGAGAAATTAAAATACTGGCCACAGCTGTTAACGGAGTAGCTGCCATCCCTGCAGGAACAAAAATTGCACAATTAATACTCCTTCCCCTCAATTCAGGAAATTCACCAGGAAACACAGCCTCCTTAGGTTCCTCTGATGTGTATTGGGTCCAACCTATCTCCCACAAAAGACCCACTCTTACCTTATTTATTGAAGGAAAGAAATTCCGAGGGATCCTAGATACTGGTGCGGATGCCACAGTTATTTCTCAAAAATATTGGCCATCAGAATGGCCCCTTACCTCATCACTAACTGACCTTAAAGGAATAGGGCAATCAAGAAACCCCTTAGTTAGCTCCAGGGTGCTTAATTGGACTGACACAAAAGATAACACAGGGAATAAAGGAACCGTTACCCCCTTTGTTGTTCCTGATCTCCCTGTCAACCTTTGGGGACGAGACATTCTAAGCCAAATGAAAGTTATTCTTGCTAGTCCCGACTCTTTAGTCACTCATCAAATGCTTCGTATGGGCTTTATCCCTGGTACAGGCCTTGGGAGGCTAGGACAAGGACAGGTTGAGCCTGTACAGCCCATACAAAAAACAGACAAATTTGGACTTGGGTATGTGGATTTTTAGTGTCGGTCCCTGACCCTCCTGTACCCCATGCAGACAAAATTATTTGGGAAACTCAAACTCCTGTGTGGGTGGATCAGTGGCCCCTTACCCAAGAAAAATTAGAGGCTGCCTCTATGTTAGTACAGGAACAGTTGACAGCCGGCCATGTGGAACCCTCAACCTCACCCTGGAATACTCCTATTTTTGTTATTAAGAAGAAATCAGGCAAATGGCGCCTTTTACAGGATTTGCGCGCTATCAATAAGGTTATGCGCCCGATGGGGGCACTACAGCCAGGCATCCCTACACCGGTAGCTATTCCTAGGGACTATTATAAAATGGTCATTGACTTAAAAGATTGCTTTTTTACTATTCCTTTACATCCTGATGACAGACCCTATTTTGCTTTCAGCCTCCCCCGCATCAATTTTCAGGGCCCTATGCAAAGATTTCAATGGAAGGTCCTTCCCCAGGGTATGGCTAACAGCCCTAGTCTTTGCCAAAAATATGTTGCTCAAGCAGTAGACCCTGTGAGAGAGCGGTGGCCACAAGTTTATATATTACATTATATGGATGATTTGTTAATTGCTGCACCTAATACCTATGATCTTAATAATTGTTATTTGGATCTCTATAAAGCCCTTACTGCCTTGGGGCTTCAGATAGCCCCTGATAAGGTTCAAACACAGGACCCCTACACCTACTTGGGCCTCAAACTTCAAACTAATCAAATTCAAATCCCTAATATACAATTGCGTGTGGACCATCTCCACACTCTTAACGATTTCCAAAAACTACTAGGGGATATCCAATGGCTAAGACCATATTTAAAACTGCCCACCTATGTGCTTTTGCCTCTTAATGATATTTTAAGGGGAGATTCTGACCCTTCTTCTCCTCGAGAGCTTACTCCCGAGGCACAGCAAGCATTAATTCAAGTCACAGAAGCCATTGCTCAACAATTTGTTACACAAATATCTTATAACCTTCCTTTGGTTTTGGTTATATTACACACCCCTCATACACCCACGGGACTATTCTGGCAGCGGGATCCATATTTTAAAAATAAAGGTTGCCCCTTGCTTTGGGTTCATTTGCCCGCCACATCCTCTAAAGTTATTGCTGTCTATCCTGCTCAGGTAGCTTCTATCATTATTAAAGGTCGCTTGCTTTCTCGACAACATTTTGGCAAAGACCCTGATAGCATTCTGATTCCATACACTAAGGATCAAACCCAATTTTTGCTACAGACGAGGGATGAATGGGGTATTGCTCTATCAGGCTTTTTGGGAATAATCGATAACCACCTTCCCAATGACCCCCTTTTGCATTTTGCTCAGTTACATCCATTTATTTTTCCTCGGGTTACTCGGAAGGCTCCTATTCCACAAGCCCTTACTGTTTTTACAGATGGCTCCAGCAATGGCCGTGCAGCCTTTGTTGTTGATAATCAGCCCACCACCTTTGACACTGCCTATCCATCAGCACAGCTTGTAGAATTGTTTGCTATAACACAAGTCTTTATGACATTTTTTGATAAACCTATTAATATTTATACAGACAGTGCTTACATTGCCCATTCTGTGCCCCTATTGGAGATTTCACCCGCCATTAAGGCTTCCTCCAACGCAGCCTTTTTGTTTAACCAGCTTCAACGACTAATTCAGGCTAGAAAACATCCATTTTTCTTAGGACACATTAGAGCACATTCTGATCTTCCCGGTCCCCTATCACGGGGTAATGCTCAGGCTGATGCAGCCACTCGGTCCCTTTTCCCAGTTCTTATTGGATCCATCCGAGAGGCCACAGATTTACACAAACTTCACCACTTAAATTCTCAGAGCCTTCGGCTACTTTGTAAAATTACCAGGCAACAAGCAAGGGAAATTGTAAAAGCGTGTCCTGCTTGCGTTGTCTCCCTTCCTACTCAACATCTGGGTGTTAACCCTCGAGGATTACTGCCCAATCAGATTTGGCAGATGGATGTTACTCACTTTCCTGAATTTGGGAAAACAAAGTACATACATGTTTCCATAGATACCTTTAGTGGCTTTATTTTTGCATCACCGCATTGCGGAGAAGCTACCAAGGATGTCATTTCTCATCTTGTCTCAGCCTTTTCCATAATGGGAAAGCCAGCACATATTAAGACAGATAATGGCCCTGCATATACCAGTACCAAGTTCAAACAGTTTTGTGCCACTCTTCAAATCTCTCATACTACTGGAATTCCATATAACCCTCAAGGTCAAGGCATTGTGGAACGTGCACACCTCACCTTAAAAACCTGGCTTACCCGCCTTAAGGCCTCTTCCCTTGCATTTACCACTCCCAGGGATCGCCTTAATCATGCATTATTTGCTCTTAACTTTCTTACCCTAGACAATGAAGGACATTCGACCGCAGACAGACATTGGCATCCCTCTTCTAATTCTGCTCGCCCATCTGTTATGTGGCGCGATCCTTTAACAAATAAATGGAAAGGCCCAGATCCCGTCCTCATTTGGGGACGAGGCTCAGCTTGTATTTTAGATCAAGAACAAGCAGCCCCAAGATGGTTACCAGAACGCCTGGTCAAACAGGTCAATGATTTACCACAACCCAGGGACGGAAACCTTCCCCCTGAGGATGAATCTTCCTCTCTTATAGATGCAGCTAACAATCTATGCGAAAAATCCCCTGAATGACAGACCCTGTTCTTGCACAACCTCTACAGCAGTGGCCTCAGGTACTGCTGGTTTGGGGGTCTCTCTTACTCAATATACAAAATTATCCAAACAATTGATTTCTGATGTACAGATACTCTCAAGCACCATACAAGATCTTCAAGATCAGGTGGATTCCTTAGCAGAAGTGGTCCTACAAAATAGGAGAGGTTTAGACCTTCTAACTGCCGAACAGGGAGGCATTTGTCTGTCTTTGCAGGAAAAATGCTGTTTCTATGCCAACAAGTCAGGAATTGTTAAGGACAAGATCAAACAGCTGCAGGAAGACTCAGAAAAACGCCGACAAGCACTGGCTGATAATCCACTATGGACTGGATTCAGTGGACTCCTTCCCTATCTTCTTCCCTTCTTAGGTCCCCTCCTTTGCTTGCTGCTTATTGTATCTATAGGTCCTTTGATATTCAACAAGATCATGGCTTTTCTTAAAGCTCAAATTGAGGCTATACAGGCGAAACCTATTCAGGTTCATTACCATCGACTGGAGATGATGGATCGTGATGATGATCTTAAAAGACCATCACCCCTGTGAGCTGAACTGGACAGCCAATGACGGGTAAGATTCGTGAGAGCTCATACCAACCTAAGACAGGAAATGAGGGCTAGAGCCTCATTATCCAATGACGGGTAAGGATGTTGTTCTGCCACGGACAACCTAAGACAGGCGCAGTTCCCGAGGGATTGTCACTCCAGCTCTGTACCTGTTCGGGCAAGCCGCGCCCCCGCCTCAGCGCATAGCCTCTATCACCCCCTTAAAATATGGCTATCGAAAAATGGTCAATAATTTTATATAAGAAAGGGGGAAATGTCAGGGACCAAGAAGTTCTCATTCTGAGAACATTCTGACCTTTACAATAAGCAGCAGCGCCCCTCCCTTCCCGCCGGCGCAAACTTCACCTTCCCGGCGGCGCGAACCTCACCTCCCGGCCGGCGCGAATTTGCACCCTATCAGGAACCCAGCAGAAGAACACAGCCAACCAGCCTGCACCTTGTCACACCCCTCCTTCCCTCAGTATAAATACCCCTGTGTGAACAATAAAAATTTGCAGCTTGATCAGAATTCCTGTCTTGCTGCCTCTCCCTGCGTCTCTTGTCCCTTCATTCCTTCTCTCTCAGGTTTGCGGTCCCGTGTTGATGTCCCGCGGGTCGGGACACATTCTAATTAAGGTGATCACTCCAAGAAACTCTTGACCAAATTCAGGAGTGAGCATGACATTCTAGCACAAAAATTCCTCCCTGCCTTACTGGAAATGTTTCCATTAGACTTTCATCCTTTTTTAATTACATACCCACAGAAATCTCCAAGGACAGCCAGATCATCCGTGCTGCTGTTCACTCTGAGCCTGATGGGATCTTGTATGTCTCATTTCACTTCACATTGACTGCACGCCGTGCCTGTGAGAACTCACATTCATGAATAAGGCAACCTTGCCATGTATCCCGTAACTTCTCTCTGAGCTGCCCCTTCCTGAGCTGATTTTGGTGGAAACTGACTTTTACTGAGCTCTACGCTTCCCACAACCTTCTCAAGAGCAGGTGTTTTGATCTTGCAGTGATTCTCTACTAGTGGCTTAGATGAAGGACAGATTTTTTTTTTTTTTTACATCTCCTGATCATTCATTTTCCAAATCTGAGTTTGAAATTTGTGCCACCAGATAATACCACACATCATCTCTCCTTACTTAAGTCTTCCTATGGAGCTGAAAACCCCACTCTCTATTCTTTGAGAACTTTAGCTCAGAAAAAAAGATACGACTCTTAAATGGAAGTGTTAATAATATACCTCTGAGAAGTTTCAAAAAAGTTCTCCATTATATATGGGAGGATTCATATATATCTTGTGAAGAGTTTGACATGATTTCTCTAATTACTGGCTATAACGAGACAAGGAAATAATAGGAATTGAGGTAGTTGTGTGTTATGTAGTAATAATAATCTGTATTTAATATTTGCCTGGACTTGTAAAACTAAAATCATAAAAGGCACCTGGTGACAGACTTGCTGTGTGGCAGGATGACACTCCTGAACAATGCCGATATGAACCTTTATCTGTGGTTTGAGTGGCGGCTCCTAGTCCAGTCGTGTTCTGGTCTTTATCAATGAAGACCAGAGCGTGACTGGGCTGAAAATCACTACTTAAATCCCTGGACTTTTGGAGAAAACTGTCACAGCACCGTGACCAGAGGACTCTACGTCACTCTGTCTCTTGACTGCCCTGACTGCTGTCCACACTATTGCTGATTGCCGATCGACTGTTGTCACTGAGGCCAGATGACAGACCACCTCACCTGTGACAACGACTGCCACCCAGTCTCCGGCTTATTGGACACTGGAGGGCATCCAAGACATCCTAGGAGCTGAGAAAGGTTATGGCTTTGAAGAATCCCCTCGGTCTTGCTGACTGACTTCTTGGCTAAGAGACATTGCATTGAGTAAGTCCATGGGGATTGGACTCTAGGTGAACAAGGGAGTGAATCTTCAATGTATTTGTGACTTGCTATCACTAGGAATGTTAAGTCGAGTGTGCATTGCATAAATAAAATCCACTTGTTGGAACCAAACTCGATTCCTCTCTTAATCACTGCTTGCGACATTGGCATGTGTCCTAAATATTCAAAGACGTTTTCTGAGTGTCTATAAATTGCATACTACTGCGGTATAAGAGAAAGTCATAATTTTAGTGTTCAATAACAAATATCAGAGTATAAACATTTACTATTCTTTGCTTCTCCCTGGGCTCTTCTATGTATATCCCTTGAAGTTAAGCAGAACTTGTGATAAGTGGTAGCCTCTAGATTATAGGCAGAAGTTTCATAGGTCACTTCAAGGGCAAAGGGTTTAAGAGTTAGTATGTAATTTTTCATAGAGTGTCCTTTCTTGCAATGATCCAAGATACCTGCATACTTATGTACATATGCAAAGATACATAGTTGTTATGATTTGGATCTTTACTCTTCTCCCAAAAGATATTTCTAGCAAAAATATTCAGAGGCAAAATAATTAAACTATGAGAGCTGTATCCAAATCATTGAATTTGATAGATTAATAATTCGAAAGGACTGCTGGCTATCATTGCCCTACTTTCTTGGAGACAGATTAGGAAGGGACGGGGAAAGATAAACCAAAGTAATGGATTGCAAAGAATAAAAAGAAGCTTTTTGGAAGTGATGGATATTCATAATCTTGATTATTGTGATTGTTCCATAAGTGTACACATATACTGAAACACACCAGATTGTACACTTTAAATATTACAGTTAATTTTGTGTCAATTTAGTTTTAGTAAAACTGTTGAAATATTGTCAGTAGTAATACAGTTAAATTAGGTTGATTAGGTTAAAATCTAATTTAATTGTTATATTGGAACTATTTTCTGGAGGAAAGAGTTACCTCTGGAGATTGACTAAAGAAGAAAAACAGAATGCTGTTTGAAAGAGTGGGATGAACTAAAATTCTGCATGAACATTATTTTTCTTCTAAGAGTACCAGAGCATAAATAAATTTACTGGAAAGTCAGAATAACAAGGAGCATAAAATATATGTATGTTAACAAAAAATGTTGAACTTCAAATAGGTCTCCCATCTTGTTAATAAATATGAATTTGTAACATTTTCTTTTAAAACTGTATTATAATAATATTACTTGATGAACTAGAGTATGCTTCTGTAGCCCAGTACATTTCCCAATCATATCATTATGATTGTGATTTGTGTACTATTGTTATTGACCAAATATTTCTGACACGGGATTTTACTAGAAAGGTATAATGCACCTCAACTATAAATCAAGACAATAGACCTGCCAGCATAAGCACTTCAGAATTTATTTATTCTGGCTTTTTATTTATTGCTTGAGGAAGTCACAGGGAAAAACAAAACAGTTCACCTCCTGAGTTAATTTGTGCTGACAGTAAGCCCCATGATGCTGACAGAAACCGGGAACCACTCTCTGTGCTTAAAGAGCAGATAAAATAAAACCCTTATGAACAGAGGGTCTTAAAAACAAATATTTTGTATTTTATAGTAGTTAAAATGTAAAGAACACCTGTTGAGATAAAAACGAAGGTTGTATGAAATCAAATTTATGACAACGCTGTAAAGTATGTCATATGATAAGTACTGAATTTGTATGGCACCAAATGAAGGAAGAATTTGAACAGGATCAGAATGTTTTCTTAAATGAAACCTAACATGCTTCAACTGCCTTGCAGTTTAATATCTATTTAATTATTAGTAAGCAAAATATATCATAAAATGTTCCAAAAGTGTCTGAATGATGCAATTAAGTAGAATTAAACTTTAGATAACTAATTAAAATGAGCTTTCCAGAGTTTTTTTCTATGATGATGTGAATGTTCTTTATTGAGTTGGTAAATCAGTTAATAATCAATTAATCTAGATTTTTTCATATGAAAATAAGAATTAAACATGTCATTCTCCTTTTTGTTTTAATAACTAAGTACTGTGAGAGGTGTGGGAGGAACAGCTGGTATACTACTACTGACTTCAAGAGTGTCCCATATAGATCTCTGCTTTACCCAGGACCAATGAGAGATGGAACACATTTCCAATACAAAAGTACTTTTTATATTTCCAAATTCTATATTTCTAGTTGACATCATCCATAACTTTCTTAGAATTTTTCTGTGATAGGTCAAATAGTAATATATTATCCTTGTAACTGATGATTCTCAGTATTTATATTGTGAGCTGACTCCAAAAGTTTTACTGTTAGACTAGGTCCTCAGAAAAGCAGGTATCACAACTCAACAGGATGCAGAAGGAATTTATTAGTGGGAAGGGCTGTTATGAGAGAAAATAGGGAGAGTGTCATGCAAAGTTGTCATGGTGTCAGCGGGAGGTTGGACCCTGAGTGAAGAAGAGACGGAGGAAGAGTTGAACAGAAGACTTTAAAGCAGGTTCTCAGAAAGTCAAAGTTTAAATGTTTTCTCTCGAATGAGAAACTAGAGAAGAAAAAGGGAAAGAAAGTGTTGGGGGTGGCAGGAGGGAGCTCATGAAAATGAAAGGGACATCAGTAGAATAGAGGAGGGAGGAAGGGAAGAAGGGAGGACTGAGAAAATATATTGGCCAAATTATATCATTACATCGAATGGGCCATCCTTTCCTGTTTATCTGTATGATCTAGAATGTGTTGTTGACATTTCCATCTAAAAATGAGGCAATTGTGAAAACTACTTTCCCCCCTTTACCATGATTTTCTGGGAGTTTTACACACCCCCCCCCCCCACACACACACGTGTATATACATATATGTATTTAATTGTCGGTCCTTGCTGTGCCACAATCCAGCCTGATGTATGAACTTAAGGTCCTCTTAAGACTTTTCTGTGTCTCTGTCTTTATCTGGGTAAGCATAGTCACTTTCTAATTTCTTAAAATATTCAGGTGGTATTTGTGTGTATGTGTGTGTTTGTGTGTGTGTGTGTGTAACTTTTTCTTTACTGTCTGGCTCTTAAAAACAAAAGAGAAAATGGTAAATGGGTGATACACGGTGGAAGTTGAGTTTGTCTTTGTTATAGTAGGAGGTGAAGAGAAAGAACAATCCATGTGGTTATGGATTGGGGTTGGAAACATCAGTATAAACTAATAGAGATACAGATGGCGCCATACCAACACACACACACACACACACACACACACACACACACGCACACTCGTGGATTAGTGTAAACCCATATACTTCCTGTCAGTTGAGACTGCCAAGAAGCAAGGACACCTTAACACCAGCAAGTGCACCCTTTGTCCCAGTCTTGGTTTCTGATATCTACTCTACAACAAAAGGAGCTAGGAATCTTGGGATGAATGGCACATTCTTGGATGGGACCAAAAGAGAAACAGACATTATTACCTCTTGTACATATATGCCTGCATGACCGATGTGATCTTCTAACACGTACAATCAGAAAAATGAGAGATTATTCTCTATTTAAGTATGATCTATCAAAATGTATAAATGCATTCTACTGTCATGTACAACTAATTGGAATGAATAAAACTAATAAATTTTTTAAAAAAGGAAGATACCACAGGAATCCAAGACTCCAAAGTCCAAGCATTAAACATGACAACAAATGATGGGGTATTTTCAAGTTTTTCTGTTTCTTTTAAATGGATGCTGTTGAGTGGCTTCCTCTTGGTTTTCTATTTTCAGAAACTGATTTTCCCAAAGTTTCCAAACCAACTTGCAGAATATAGTCATTACAGAATGCCAACTGATTTTAAGATAAAAACAACATACATATGGAAAACTCCTTTATAAAATGGTCAACAGTCATTATAGGACCCTAGGGTTGCTTTAAACAGTTGCTTTACAAAGTTTAAAAAGTTTTAAAATTCTGACAAAGAACAAAAAGAGAAAGCACGTGCTGCTAAGCCGAACTCTTTTTAAATTAAACATTAGTTTTTTTTAACAGAGCTGGTCATTTAATTTTATTTTTATAAAATTCTTTTATACTTTGAAAGTCATATATCCTATTCTGGTTGGCAGAATAATGCAGGTGTTTTGGATCTGATTATATATTATGTGAACAGCATGGGTGATGGAAAGTACACTTCTTTGTATTGTATGTCATTTAGTAAGATGCCTGTGTAATCTGAAATCATAATGTTTATGTTCCTTCTAAAACATTTCAACTGAATGTTCAATAGTATTAACAATGTCAGGTATTTCCTCTTCCAGAAACTTTGCATTGACAGGAAAAATCAAACATTGTTTGAACTACGATAACTGATCCTTAATTTACAACCTGTGACACTGACAGTGTGGGCCTCACTATTTGTGAAGGTTATTTTCTGTGAATACAGCCAATGGTAGCAGCTATATTTTCACTTTTCGTGTGTACCCAAGAAAGTTAGGAATAAAAACAGAGTGAGGTTAGTTTAGAATAGTCTTCTGATATAAATGAAAAAACATCTCTGATCATGTTTAGTCACCCTGGTTGGGGTGAGATTTGGGACGCAGCAGTTTCAGCCACCCATTGAGTGCCTGGGTGGTCTCCTTAGCTCTGTTCCTGATGACAAGGCTGGGTCCAGAAACCAGGGCCTCTGTGTCTGCAAACACTGTGACTCCAGCAGATGTCCGCTTTCAAGCTGGGAATCCCCACTGATACCCAGGTGCTTGGGACATAAAGACCCGGAGTCCAGCTGGCCTGTGGCTCAGTGCACACTTGCTCTATGCTTTCTGACCCATGGAAATCTTATGCTTGTGTAAAATACTTTTTGTTGTTGTTTTCCTTCCTTCCCTTCATCCATTCATCCCTCCCTTCTCTCTCTCCCTCTATTTCTCTCTCTCTCTGTCTGTCTTTCAGTTATTATGGTTTGAGCAGAGACAAGGGAAACAAAATTCATATTCCTATCTTACTGGCAAGTCAACCCCAAATTTTCATATCTTACATCTCATAGAAAAATGTGTTTGAAGTTATATACCCATGAATTGCATATACATTAAATATAATAGTAACTATACATTGAAATAAGTTATATATTATTATATGTATGATTATAAATATATACATATATATACATATATGTGTGTGTGTTTATTCACAATAGGTTTAATACAGAATGAAGGCATTAGTTTACTCAAAAACATGTGGATTACTGAAATGTCCATGTGTTCATATAAACATAGTGCAGTTACTTATATTTGTAGGTGCTGGTAAATGTTTAGTTACTAGATCTCCATTAGAGAAAAAGAAATCCTGATTTATAGTGATGGCTTATTTCTACAGTGGAAATACTCCCACCATGGCTTATTTCAAACTACCAAGAGGACATTACTAAACGCAGACATGGGAAGAGATGATCAGTAGCGTGTAAATATAGTATTTCTCCTTATGGACAATGCAAGGCGAAAAAGTTTAAGATCATAGGAAGTAATAGTATATTACAATCAGGATGTGTTGGGTTCTGTGGACTTATTACTTTTGATTTTTAAAATAAATTAATTGAAGAATAAAACAACATTGTTTTATTATTTAATGATGGCTGGATTTAGCAGCAGTTTACAAAATGCCTAAAATTTTAACAACTGACTCTAATAAGCTGGTGTGATCAGGCTCCAGCCTCTATTATTTTTATGTCAGATGGTTATATGATTTCATAAAAGAAAAGAAATGTCCAATATCATTCTTAAGAAGCTTAAGGTAGTTTTTTTCCTCAGATATCATCATAGTCTTCTTTTAATTATTTTTATTTAGTTTTTAATTTTTTAGACGGCATTTTGATTCATTGTACACAAATGGGGTACAAAATTTCGTTTCTATGGTTGTACACAGTGCAGATTCACACCATTCGTGTAATCATACGTGTACATAGGGCAATGATGTCTGTCTCATTCCACCATTTTTCATACCCTCCTCCCTCTCATTTTCTTCTACATATTCTAAATTTCCCCCATTCTTCTCTCATTCCCCACCCCACCCCCATTATATATCATCCTCCACTTATGAGGGAAAACATTCGGCCTTTGGTTTTTTGGGCTTGGTTTATTTCACTTAGCGTGATATTCTCCTAAAATCAGCAAACTACAGTAACACAGTCACATTGATGTTTATGGCAGCTCAGTTCACAATAGCTAGATTGTGGAACCAACCTAGATGCCCTTCAACAGATGAATGGATAAAGAAACTGGTATATATACACAATGGAATATTATTCACTCATCATAGTCTTAATAAAAACATATTTAAATTATTTGTAGAAAATTGCTTATGATTGAAAATGTTCAAAGAGTGATAGCATATTGAAGACTCTGAAAAGCACTTTTTCCAGAAAACTTAAATTTGTTCAGCTCAGTTATTTCTGAAAGTCATTCAACCATAGAGGTCTCCCTCCTTGTAGTGGGACACTATAAGTATTACCATTTGGAATTGATTTTTGAAATTCAGGTATGATGATTTCAGAGAAGATGCTTTATTTTTAAGTCATTTCTGAAAAACAATGTTTTTCACGTGAATTTCCTCCTAATGTAGGTATTATTGATCACTTTCCTCTAAAGCTTGTTCCATGATTAATCTAAGGAATCATAAAATTCCACTCTAAATCACCAAAATGAAAAAAAAAGACAAATGCAATGTAAAATTTAAAAATCAACAAATTTTTGAATAAAAGTGTTAAAAAAGAAAATAAAAAGCTATGGCTTACAGTAAAAATACCTATATTTATATCATATGTTAGGAATGTATTTTTCTCAATATGAAATAAACATGTATTTTAAAGTTTTTATTAGCCGTACATAGTAGTGGGATTCATCTGACATGTTCATACAAGCAGGGAATGTAACTTGGTCCATTTCAATTCCCAGTATTTCCCCTTCCCTCCTCTCCTCCTATCCTGTTGCCCTTCTTCTACCACGTGTCTCTTCTGACATAGCCTAAGAGTTAGCTCACGCTCTGCTGCTCAAAGTACAGTGTAGAGTTCACAGTGGACAAATTGAACTCCATTTACCTGAAGGAGAAGAGAGAAAATGTCATTTTGGCCTTTGTGCATTTTGTAAAATTATAAAGGCAAAATTATTTATAACCATAAAATATTTGCTATTTCATCTGACTTTACATTGATTATTAAAATATATTATAGACCATAAACCATATTTCCAATTATTCAGTTATGTTATACACTACATAGTCACGTGATTATGCTACTCTTAAAACATTTATTGAACTTTTTGTTTTAAGTAATTGATCATTTCTTAGTTTATTTCCTATTCAATTTTGAGATACTTGCTGATATCATCATTTTTGAATCAATTTGATTTTGCTTCATTTTTAACCATTTTAGCTTATGTAATTGTTCTTGTCATAGATAAATTTTCATTTATTTTATATTAAAGCAGAAAGCATTAAAGCACATGGTTGTTAATATATTGTTTATGTATTATTTTCTCCTAGTAAAGGTGATAAATAAGGTGTCTAGGTCACTAAGATAATTCCTTAAAATTAGAATGAATTGCAGAGATGCAACATCTTTACATAATTAAGGGAAAGTTAGACAAAAATTAAAGTGAAGGCTAATGTCACATGAGATGCTGTATTCAGTAGTTTTCCAACACTGTTGGCCTGTGGGACTATTAAAGTCTGAGGAGAAGCTGCTGATTCTTCTTTCCACCACCAAGTACCTTCTTCAAGCTGAATAAATTGCTGCAGTGAGCACTCTGGATAGACCGCTGGACACTGTTCTGCATACGCTTGTTGAGGTGCACCAAGGTACCCAGCCAGTACTATCAGCAGTGAGGCACCTGAGTTCCCTCCAGTGAGAAGAGGGACTAGCTCTTCAAAGGGAAGTTTTCTATGGGACCTCGAGGACCACATGTATGGTTGCCATGACAACAGAGAGTTGTTTATAACGACTTTATAAGTGAAAACCTCCTGGTAGCAAAGGAATGATGTCAACATTTTGTAATTAGGACTATTAAAATTAGTGACTGACAACTTTTTGTCTTACATGTGACTTTCTGAATTGACCATGATGAACTTGGACATAAAATTTTTTGCCCTGTGTAGTTGTGCTGAGTGAAGTGATGTTTATCATTTCTGTCTTCATACCCGTATAACACATTTCATCTATATTTATAAATTTATTTTGTTTATGCAACAACGGTTTTCTCCCTTATCTGAAGGATAAAAAAAAATAGCTCAACTCTATATCTTTACTTTCTCTGTATTCCCCTTCCCTTGCTATATTATATTCATATTTTCTTCTGTATTATTCCATTTTTATCTTAATTTCATTAAATATCTTTTTCCTAGTCCATTAACCTTGATTTTATAAGGTGAAGAATTTCGTACTTTGCAAAGGAGCGTCCTCTGTACAGTGCTCAGTCCACTCTACTTCCCAACTCCTCTGGCTCCAGAATGGCTTTCACGTTGCCCAGGAACTGACATATTTAGAAGGAAGCGACCATAGAATTTTCTGTGATTTTCCTGTAGATGGTATTTGATAAATTAGCTCTGGTAAATCACATCCTGAAAAACATGTGGCCATAATAGACAATAGAAATTGAACTTGGTACTGAGACCCGTGAGCCAATGAATTTGTTCTTCTAAAAAATAACTTCAAGTAACCTAACCATTCTTATCTCTTTCTTTAAACTCTTGACTTAAAAAAATACATTTTATTTTTATTTTTATATCTTTTATAAAGAAAAGAAGTTTATTTAGCTCATAGTTCTGGGCCGTCACATCTGATGACGGCCTACGGAGTAGACCAGGGCATCTTGCGGCAAGAGTGGGGAGGATGTGTGTCTATATCCTCTGCTCTCTCTCTCTCTCTTCTTTTAAAAAATACATTTTAAATGACTTTGTATATGAACATGCTTTCCTTGAGGTTCTCTTTCAACATAAATTTTCTGCATTATCCATGAATTTTCATTCTCAGAAAAATTATAGAGATAAAATTTCACCGTACATACTTTTTATGGTTGACTCTATTCATTCAAAATAATTATCTCGAGATCCATCCAAGTTTTGGGGTACGCAGTTTTCTTATTTCTTTTTTGCTGAGTGATATTCTGTAACACAAATGTAGCGCAGATGTTTTCTGTCGCCTATTGATGGATGATGGACATTTTTAGCTATTAGATTATTTCATATAAAGCTGCCATAAACTTTTCTATATGAACAAGTCTTTGTGCCAACATGTTCTCATTTCTCTTGATTCAGTAGCTAGGAGAGAAATGATTAGGTCATTAGGTGCACATTTAGCATTTTAAGTACAACACTAGTTTTGGAGTTCAGGTTTCTTCCCATCATTGCCAATGCTTGGCACAGACAAGGTTTTTCATTTCAGCCATTCTAATGAGTAGTTAGTGACACCTCATTGTGGTTTTAATTATAATTTCCCTGATGCTGCTGTGCATCATTCATATGCTTCTTTACTGTCATCCTATCTTGGAGAAGAATGTTCATGTATTTGCACATTTTGGGGGGTACTTGGGGTGGAACACAGGAGCACTGAGCCACTGAGCCACATCCTCAGCCTTATTTTGCATTTTATTTAGAGACAGAGGGTCTCACTGAGTTGCTTACTGCCTTGCTTTTGCTGAGGCTGGCTTTGAACTTGTGATCCTCCTACCTTAGCTTCCCAAGTCACTGGGATTACAGACATGCGTCACTGTGGCAGACATATTTGCACATTTTATTGCCTGGTTTTCCTAACTATGGAGATGTTTTATCATAGGAAGCTCTATGTATTTTACCTTTTCATTTTGAAATAACTTCAGTCTTACAAAGGAGTTGTAAAGCAGTATGGAGGGATCCTACATATCCTTTACCAGCTACTCCTAAAGTTATCATATACAATCAGGACACATTTGTTGAAGCTAAGAAATTGATGTCTGTACATCATGAAGCATATTGAATTCTGATTCACCCCTTTTCCATGAATGCACTTCTGTGGAGTATTGGTCAGAGCCTTTGCACAATGTCGCTCACTGTGGGATTTGCTAATGCTTTCTGACATGGAATGGAAATGAGTAACTTACGGAATAATACTGCAGAACTGAAGCACATTTTTATTGCATCCCATCAGGGAGAAAATGATAACTCCTTATTGCAGAGGTCCACCTTGAACCTTTGGTTATGGTGGTGTCCACTAGATTTCCCCACCTTACTTTTCCCTATCCAGATTACTGTTGGGATGTACATTATTATGTGTGGCTTACATTTAAGTGAAGGGAAATTATGTACCATGTGCTGGATGGAGGAGTACCAATGGATTTCTGACATACATTAAAATCATACTGCAATGACCACAATGTAAAATGGATGACATAAAATGAGCCTAGGCAAATATCCTATTTCTTCTTTAAGTTCCAAGCATGGACTTTAAGATTCATTTATGAATCTTGCCTAGAATTACTATTTTGAAAATCTTATGGTTGTTTTCTTTTTTCTTTTTCTCATTATTTCTGCATATTTGAATTTATTCTCTAAGGAAAGATGTATCCTTTATCATTTATCTAATCTTTTATTTTTGATCACTATATACTCATGGATATTCTAAACTGTTATAATCCACTACTACCATTATTTATTTTGTTGCTCAAATGGTTTTAACTTTGTTGAGGATCATTCAAATTGATTTCCTCTCATATTGACGTGTTCCCTATTTATTTTTAAGACCTTCCTACTTTCTAGCACCCTGGGAATCTCCAGGCTTTTTATAGTATTGTGTTTTATTTTTCTCAGCCTTAAAGTACACTCTTATCCACAGAGTTCTGGTTCCTTTCTATTGAGTGGTAGTATATAGAACCCAAGGTCAGAAACCATGTATATCTGTGGATCCTGGGGCATAACTGTTTCTAGCTCATGTCAGCAGTCAGAGTTAGGAAACATGGGTATATTAAGTCTTTCATAATAATCATCTGCATAATTCTGTTATCTATCAATATGTGTGTATGTATATCTATGCATACATTTAGATACATATCTTTATGTACTTTTTCTGTATGGTGACAAACATTAGTTTGTACTAATATCTTCTATGCTGATTCATCACCAGAGGAATATTTTAACTCCCATTACTTCTTTCTACTAGATATTTTTTATTCCTTTCTCAGACAACTAAAATCCAAACCTATAATGTTTTTATTCATGTGTTCAAATTGAATTTCTAACCAGTACTTCTGTAAAAGAAAAAAAATACCAAATAGAATGTAATATGTATGTGTCTTTAATTTTTCCTCTTCCCTTATAATTATTAGTCAAGACAACGCTTCCCCATGTTATTTCCTTCATTTCCACCTTTTGACGGGTTACAGTTACATTATAGATTGGTAGTTTGGTGAATTTCACTGGTCACAGTACACTTCTCCCTGTGTTACTCTGAATCCTCAGTGATTTGGGTTTAATTTCCACACAGCAAATTTCACTCTTTGTGGTATGTAGTTCTATGATTGCTGACAAATCTAGAGCCCTACCTGGTGCTGGAGGCACCTCCACCATCAGAACAATTACCTCACCTTAAAGTTTTCCTTGTGTGACACCTTGGTAGTCGGCGTTTATCCCTAAACTTCTGCTCTGTGCCAATAAATTTGCCTTTTCCAGCATGTGCAATAACTGTGTCCAATTCTAGGCAATTTTGAATAAATATTCTATATGCATTGTCAACATAAATTTTCATTTCTCTTAGGTGCATTCCTTTAGAATTTACATGCCATATAATGTTTTTTTTTTGTTGCTATTTTTTCCCTTATAATGAGAATTGAACCCAGGGGTGTTTTCCTACTAAGCTACAGTCCTAGCATTTTCTATTTCTTACTATGAGACAGGGTCTCCCTAGGTTGCTGAGGGTCTCGTTAAGTTGCTGAGGCTGGCTGCATCAGTCTCTACGGAAAGCAGCTTGCTCCTTCCACACTACCCCATGCCAATCCAATGACTAGCACTTGGTTTTGAGAAAAAGGAAAAGGAAGTTTCATTGCTTTGCTAGCAAAGGAGAAACACAGGGGACTCCTGTCCCAGAGGTTGTGATCCTGCCCCCGGGGAGAACAGAGGGCTTTTAAAGAAATGATTCATTCCAGGTGTTCCCTGCGGGAGAGTTGTGATTCATTTGTCAATTCGGAGAGAGCCATTTCTTAGATCTTCTGGCGACGTCTCTGACTTCTGAATTACTAGGTTCCTTTGGTGGGTGTGTGCTGATAACTAGGCTTAGGATGGACAAAAAGCAATCATGTTTCTCCAGAGGTTAGGGAGGGGAAGGAGAAGAAGAGGAAAAGAAAAACATGTTCATTTTATAATAAACCTCAGTGGCAGAGCAGCAAGGGCTACATTCACAACTTGAGGTGGATCAGGTACACACAGTGTTTTTAGGAAACTGGCAACCTCCCTGTCCCTGTCCCCCTACCCTTAAGTGGCTTTTCATCTGTATTCCCACACCTGTGTACTCACCAGAAACCTGTGAGGTTTTGTTTCTAAACATACTGTCATCCGTTGGTATGGCCAAGGTGTGTCCTTATTTAGTTTGGAGTTCTTTTTATTTCTTTGTTTAGCCTTTCTAATGACCAGGTTCCTGGACATTGCAGTGAATTTATTTCATCTTTCACTGAAGATTGAAACTTCTGACTATCTTTTTGTGTCCATTGCCTACTGATATGTCTTCTTCCATGATACTCACACTTGCTGTCCTTTGAGTTATGTTTAGGCTGTTGTGCTTAAAGATTTCTTGTGTAACAAATTTTGATTTTTTTCTCTTGCCCTTGTTTTCAAAACACTTACAGCATCCTTTGAAGAGCAGATATCTTTAATTTTCATATTAATCTTGTCACTTTTTTCTATTATAGCTTACAGCTTTCTATCCTAAGAAATTTTCGTTTAAGCAATGATCACAAATATTTTGTGCTATATGTTCTTCATTAATCATAATGATTTTCACTCTTGTAGTTAGTTCTATGTTATATTTTTAGTTAATCTTTGGGCACAGCAAGTGTAAAAGATCAACGTTTGTTGTTTGTGTGTTTTGTTTGGCTTCTAGCTATATAATTTGGGAAAAAAAAAAAAAAACTCTTTCCTTCCTATTAAGTTGCTTTGCTACTATGTCAAATATAAATTGACAACAAGAATTTGAATTTAATTTTCAGCTCCACTATAATCTGCTGATCTGATCTGTCTAACCATGTGTCAATAGCATTCTCTTGATTATAGTTATACTAACTTAAAATGTGAAAATTTGAAATTCAATAATATTTTAAAATTTGTTTTACTTTTGTCAACTGATATATAAATTTTCCAATTATTTGAGTAGTTCTGCTTTTTAAAAATCATGTTGGTATTTTATTTTGGTTGCATGCCTGCAAATCATTTGGGAAGAACGGATCTCTAAATATATTGAGGTTTCCAAACCATATATGTAATGTTATCTCCATTTATTCAAGTCTATTTAATAATTCTCAGTAATATTTCATATCCTTCTTTTATATGTTTTAATAATGTATTCTTATGTTTTTTTTTTCCTGTTTTGATGATATTTTAAATTATATGTTGTTAAATTTTAGGTTCCCATTTTAACATTTAGAAATATGATAAGTTTTCATATGGTCACCTAACATCATATAATCCTGATAGACCCACCCAATTGATTTAGTGGTTAATAGATAACCTTGCAAACTTCACATAGGTAGTTTAACTTTTTAATTTCAATATGTACATTGTGTAAGTTTTACTTTTATTGCAGACATAAAACATTAGATGGTCTAGAAAATTTTTTGTTGACTAAGTGCAGGGAACATGTTGTAATTCGTTTCTTATATATATCCTGATCTATTTACATACTTTTTCCAAATTTAATATTCAAATTCCTGTTATTTCTCTCCAATGCAGTCGTTATTTTTGTCAGGCAGGTGGACAGCCATGAGCAGGTGGGTTTGGGGAGGCAGCAAAAGGTGGTGACTGACGGGGAAGACACCACATGTTTGCTTCAGAGCCTGAGTCACAGGACTAGGAATCACGGGAACCCTTATCAAAGCAGGCAAGGAACTGGAAAGCAAGAACTGTCATGCCAAACTGTCCCCATTTCAAGGCCATGCTACACCTGACCCTTGTGACCAGATTATCACTGACCCTCACAAAGAAACTTTGCTAAGGGCTAAATAACAGGTGAAACACCACTTTAAGACAAATGAGAAACTAAAGCAAGAATGTAACAGAGGTCCCCTCTATGCTTTGAATATAACCCTGGCTGCTCTGCCACTGCAACTCATTGTTTAAATGGACACATTTCTTTCTCTTCCTCTCTCCCTGTTCCTTTCTCATCTCACCTCTCCCCACTCTCAGGGGAAACAGGGTTACCTTTCTTCCCCATCCTAGGTAGTTATCTATCCTTGAGTTCACACCCACCATAGGAATGAAGTAATCCAGACTTTGGGGATGGTACCAGATCTCAGAAATGACTCTCTCCCAAATTAACAAGTGAGTTACAACTCCAACAGAGCACTTGTGGAGTGGAGTGTAGCCTTTGAATCACCTCTGTAAAATCCACCTGTTCCTGCTGACGGGCAGAATCACAGCCTTTGGGACAGGAGTCCCCTGTGTTTCTCCTTTGCTTGCAAAGCAATAAACCTCCTTTTTCCTTTTTCTCAATACCACGTCCTCACTATTGGGCTGGCATCAGGGACAAGGACCGACATTTTGGCAACAAGAACAAAGGAACCCAAATCCCTGCAAACCCCAGACTCCATAAAAGCTATCCCACAGTAAGCAACTATATTGTTCACTATACTCTCAATTTTTCTAGTAAACTGCTATCTGTAGTCCATGCAAGTCATGTGAAATCCTTCCTGCTGGATTGCAAGAATCTGTTCCTGCTGGACTCTGCAATCCATTCGACTTCTCTGCAAGTGGTTTTCCCCTACAGTTGTGAAGTTTATGAAACTAATTATTCATCTAGTTTGGCATTAAAAATTGTGGTTCTACGCTACCTTTTAAAAACATTCGATCAAAATAGTAAACTCTTCCAAGTATTATCCTGTTCTATCAAAGTTGCTATATTTCCTTGAATGTGTGTCTGCGGGGCCAATAAAGAAGCAAATGAAAAAGAACATGAGATGTGTAAGCGCAAAAGGACAGGAAGCAGACCTCAACGGATTCAGAGAAGTCTTTAGTCCTTTGAGGACTCAGGTGCCATTTGGGCCCATTTTCCAGGTGCAAAAGATGACCGCCAGTTACAGAAGGGATTTTGATTTTATAGGGTACGATGTCATCATTGGAAACTGTGAACTAGCAGTATTGACTATGATCGCCCACCACCCGCAGGGACAATCACAACGCGTACGCTCTTCTTGATCACAGGAACCAAAAGGAGTTTATTCCGCAAGTCTCAGACTTATATCTAGAACATCAGCCTATCAGAGAGTAGACTACCAGGAAAGTCAGCCTATCAAGGAACAGTCTCCAGGCAGATAGCAGGATCGCCTCATGTACAACAGCCAACCAGAGTTACTTCCTAAAACTTGTTTATGAGTGCAGCTATGTCTGGCAAGCTGCCAGGAGCCATCTTAGAGATCAGGCCACGGTGCGGCTCTGGGGCCCTCAGAGCCTGCCCCTGACAATTGACTGCGCAGTTTTGACCGTCAGGGGCTAATTGTACAGGTTAAAACCAGACCCCAAGGAATGAGTACTCAAATCTTGCCCAATGTCACTCAGGACTAATTTGCCATGTGGGATGGTCAAGGTTTAGGGCCCAGCATTCAGTATGTGCCCCTTTCCCCCAGGACCCATTGTTATCAGGAAAGAATGCTCTGGGAAAGGTTTAATATTTGGGCAATTTTCTCCTCCCTCATTCCTCCATTTTTCTTGGAGAACTGTCTTATAGGAATATTATTTCCCACAACCCTTTAAGATATTTATATATATTGCTGATCCAGGTATGAACCAATTCTTTTTTCTCTTTTACCTAATTCATCCAAGATTACCACAATTGAACTCATGAAGTCATTTTTTAATATTATGATTTTAAATTCTCTCATTCAACTCCTCCTTTCATTTCAAATGCATTTCAGGACTTGCTTTTGAGCTCTTTCTGAATAATTATTCTCTAGAAAGTTCTCAAGGTCAGCGGTGTTCAATTTGTTTAAAATCCTTTCTCATTAATTCCATGCTTTTTTCTACTTGTATATAAATGTTCAAAATAGATTTCATTATCATAGTAAATTTTGCACATTTTAAATGTTTCAAAAGAAATCTGTATACACATCTGTATTTATATATGTCTATCTATATCTATCGCCATAAATTTATTCTAAGGGATGCCTTTGTCCTTAGAAGCAAAAGAACAGTCTCTTTTATTGCTTTGACTTATTCCATCTTGCTTAGTAAAATGAATACAATAAAATCTTAGGTCCTAAGATTTTGTGTGTATATATGTTTGCATGCTTATAAAAAATGTTTCATAAAGTTTTCTAATTGCTAACAAGCAGTCATGACAAATCATTAGTAATCTCATGATTTCTCAAAGAGGTCACACGTTTATATGCTACTTTAAGAAAATCAATACCTTGATAGAAGGATTTCCATATATGAGCCCTGGCTAAACTTAATTCTCTTGTGAGAATGGGCTAACAGACTAAAAATCTACTCTTTTTTAAGGACTGCTCATAAGACTCTTTCTACAAACTTTAATGAATATATACAAGCTTTCCTATAATTACATATGTTTCTGCTGTAGTTAGTGGTCCTTTCTGTTTTCATTATTGTATTGAAGTGAGGCAGGGGAAAAGGGACAGTCAGTGTAGATAATGATTGGGTCAGGAAGTTGGGGCTGATTCAAAAGGAAACAAAATGCTAAAACCTCCAGAGCTCTCCCCCTCCTCCAAACTGTTGCCAAGGTTTCTGCCTCCAGGGAATTGCTGCTCCCAGCAAGGACTTGTTTATGAATTACCCCTGAGAGGTTCCCTTCCTGCCTGTACCCCTGATGGCTGCTTTCCCACCCTTGGTTACTCCATATTTTGGTTACATAGACAGATAAGAGGGGGAGGCACCAGCTCTGGACCCCCTCCTCTATGGAGAAGTCTCTCTCTCTCTCTCTCTCTCTCTCTCTCTCTCTCTCTCTCTCTGTTCTATCCTTTAAATAAAACATTTTGCACTTGCCTCAGAATTTCTTGGGTTTTCAATCTTCAACACCTGGGGAAAGGACCTGAATCCTGATTTCCAAGAATAGTTTCATTTCTGGGGCTTGCCAGGATCACCACCAAGGTCAGCTCCTCTTCACATACCCCACATCTTTCTGAGGTGCACCTCATTCTGGAGGATAGAGTGGGGAATACATTGGCTAATTAAATGCAGTTAGTGCACACTGCCATTCTACAAGATTCAGGTGACAGAGTTTATGGACGCCTTGGCTCCTAATCACCTATCCTGTGGGTCAGGCATGTTGGGTTCTGCCAAAGCCCATCTCTCACTACCCTATCCACGTTCAGAGTGCATCTGCTGTGAATCCACAGTCTCTATTCCCAGCCAGGCTTTGGATGTGTGGATATGGACAAAGGGTTAGAACAACTGCAAGATTCTGACTGGGCCACTCCCCGGGGAATCTTAAAGTTTCTTTCTCAACTCGTCTCCCAACCACACTTTTGGGGTGTCATGTGGTGACTGGTCAATCAAGCTGTTGCTAAAAGCTCAGTCCTTGTCCCTGATGCCAATTCAATAACGAGGACATAGTTTTTGAGAAAAGGAAAAAGAACTTTTAATTGCTTTCCCAGCAAAGGAAAAACACAGGAACCAAGCAGGAATGTGTGGGGCGTTAAAGAGGTGATTCAAAGGATACCTTCCACAGGTTCTCTGTCTGGAGTTGTAATCTGATTGCTAATTTGGGAGACAGTCCTTTCTGAGATTTTCTGGTACCATCCCCAATTCTGGATTACTTCTTTCCTATGACGGGTGTGTTCTCAGGGACAGGTAACTGCCTAGGATGGGGAAGAAAGGTAATCCTGTTTCACTGAGAGTAGGAAGGAAAAGAGATTAAGAAGGATCAGTGAGAGAGGGAAAGAAAGACAGACGAACGTTTTAAAAAGCAGTTGCAGTGGCAGAGCAGCAAGGGTTACAGTCCAAGCATCAAGTGGACCCCTGTTACAGAGCGGCCCTGCAGGAAACCCGGTAAGGTGCACCTCCGAGCGAGCCAGGCTGACCTCTCCCACTCACTCCTTCCGAGCAACCCTCCCTTGCTGGTCAGACTCTCGGGTTGGGAGAGGGACATGGAATGGTTCATAAGGAAATGCCTGTGTTCCCTTTGTTCACCTATTAAGCCTTTTCAGCCTGTAGAAATTCCCATTGTTGTTTCTATGCTCCACAAGTTTCTTTTACTGCAAAAAGGAAGATTTATACCCACAACCCTCTGACGATTCCTGTAGCCCACGGTGAGTGTAAACCATTCATTCCAGTCTTTACCCCTAGTGTTCTTCTGCTGCCAAACATGGTCTCAGTACCAACTCTATCTGACAGAGAATCTTGGCCATCAGAGGAAAATATACATTTTAATACCATTCTACAGTTCAACCTATTCTGTAAGAATGAAGGAAATAGTCCAAGGTTCCTATGTGCAAACCTCAGAACTCCTCCAACTTTGCTTAAAAACCCAAATTGTGCCAAAAGTGTAAATTAGACTCAGCTCTGATCCTCCATTCTAAGTGGTGCCAAATACCAACCCCCCAAAAGAAGTTCACCAAGTAATGGGAGACTCAACATAGATTAAGATTCATTATAATTTTCTGTTTCTATGAGAAATGTCATAGGGATTTTAATTGGAATTGCATTAAATCAAATTGCCTTTGGAAGTATGGCCATTTTGATAATATTAATTCTGCCTATCCAAGAACATGGGAGATCTTTCCATCTTCTAAGGTCTTCCTCAATTTCTTTCTTCAATGTTTTGTAGTTTTCATTGTAGAGATTTTTACCTCTTCGGTTAGATTGATTCTCAAGTATTTTATTTATTTTTTTTTGAGGTTATTGCAAATGGAGTTGTTTTCCTCATTTCCCTTTCAGATGTTTCATCACTTATGTATAAAAATGCATTAGATTTATGCATGTTGATTTTATAACCTGCTATTTTGCTGAATTTATTTATGAGATCTAGAAGTTTTCTGGAAGAGTTTTTTTGATCCTCTAAATGAGAATCATGTCATCAGCAAATAGTGACAGCTTAAGTTCCTCTCTTCCTATTCGTATCCCTTTAACATTTCTCATAGAAACAGAGAAAGCAATCATGAAATTCATCTGGAAGAACAAAAGACCCAGAATAGCCAAAGCAATCCTGGGCAGGAAGAGTGTTGCAGGAAGTATTGCAATACCAGACCTTAAACTATACTACAGAGTAATTGTAACAAAAATGGCATGGTATTGGCACCAAAATAGGTAGATCAATGGTGCAGGATAGAAGACACAGAGTCATACCCACATAAGTACAGAAACCTCTTACTAGACAAGGATGCCAAAAACTTACAATGGAGAAAAGATAGCCTCTTCAACAAATGGTGCTGGGAAAACTGGAAACCCATACACAGTAAAATGAAACTAAACCTCTATCTCTCACCCTGCATAAAACTCAACTCAAAATGGATCAAGGACCTAGGAATTAGACCTGAGACCCTTCACCAAATAGAAGAAAAAGTAGGCCCAAATCTTCATCATGTTGACTTAGGACCAGACTTCCTTAACAAGACCCCCATAGCGCAAGAAATAAGAGCAAGAATCAATAAATGGGATAGATTCAAACTAAAAAGTGTTTTCTCAGCACAGGAAACAATCAACAATGTGAAAAGAGAGCCTACAGAATGGGAGAAAATCTTTTCCACACACATTTCAGACAGAGCACTCATCTCCAAAGTTTATAAAGAACTTAAAAAGCTTTACAACCAAAATACAAAGAACCCAATCAATAAATGGGCTAAGGAAATGGACAGGCACTTCACAGAAGATGATATACAGGTGATCAACAAATGAAAAAGTGCTCATCGTCCCTAGCAATTAGACAAATGCAAATTAAAACCACCCTAAGATTTCAACTAACTCCAATTAGAATGACTATTATCAAGAACACAAGCAATAATAAGTGTTGGCATGAATGTGGGGGAAAAGGCACACTCATACATTGCTAGTGGAGTTGCAAATTGGTGCAGCCACTCTGGAAAGCAGTGTGGAGATTCCTCAGAAAGCTTGGAATGGACCCATCATTTGACCCAGCTATCCCACTCCTTGGTTTATACCCAAAAGACTTAAAATCAGCATACTACATTGATGAAGCCACATCAGTGTTCATAGCAGGTCAATTCACAATAGCTAGATTGTGATACCATCCTAGATGCCCTTCAATTGATGAATGGATAAAGAAACTGTGGTATATATACACAATGGAATATTACTCAGTCATAAAGAAGAATAAAATTATGGCATTTTCTGGTAAATGGATGAAGTTGGAAAATATCATGCTAAGTGAAATAGGCCAAGCCCAAGAAACCAAAGGCAGAATGTTTTCTCTGATAAGTGCATGACAATATATAACGATGGTGGGGGGAAGAGAAGAATGAAGGAACTTTGGATATTATAGAGGAAAAAGGAGTGAGGGGGATGGAAAAACAGTAGAATGAAACAGACCATATTACCCTATATATATGTATGATTACATGAATGGTGTGAATATACCATGTGTACAACCATAGAAATTAAAAGTTGTACCCCATTTGTGTACAATGGATCAAAATGTGTCTGTAAAAATAAAAAAAAAAGTTTAATAAAAAAAACTAAGAAAATAAAAGATTCATTATAAAAAGGAGTCCCATGTTCTCGCAAGGATTACAAGTCACACAGTAAGGGTGGATAATTTTTTTTTTTTTAGGAGGTGGAAAAGTTTATTTTGGCTTATGGCTTCAAAGGTTCAGTCCTTGGTTAGCTGACTCCATTGCTGAATCAGAACATAATGGTGGAAGGGTATGGTGGAAGAAAGCAGCTCAGGATGGGTTGCCAGGGAGCAGAGAAGTTTCGTTCACCAGGGACAAAATATAAACCCCAAAGTCACACCCCCAGTGTCCTACCTCCTCCAGCCACACCCTATCTGTCCAGGTACCACCCAGTTAATCCATATCAATAATCAATGGGTTTATTCACTGCTTATATTACAGTTCTCACAATCCAACCATTTTACCCCTGAATATTCCTGCATTATCTTACACATAAACTTTTCATGGACATTTTCTTTTTCTTCTTCCTCATATTTTATTTTATTTATTTTTTTTTATTTTTACAGACTGCATTGTACACAAATGGGGAACAACTTTTCTTTTCTATGGTTGGGTAGATTCACACCATTCATGTAATCATACATGTACACAGGGTAGTGATGTCTGCCTCATTCCACCATTTTTCATACTCCCCTCCCTCTCATTTCCCTCTATGTAATCTAAAGTTCCTCCATTCTTCTCTTACCCCCCACCCACCCACCTACATTATGTATCATCATCCACTTAGCAGGGAAAACATTTGGTCTTTGACTTATTTCACTTAGCATGGTATTCTCCAATTCCATCCATTTATTTGCAAATATCATATTATTCTTCTTTATGGTTGAATAATATTCCATAAATCTAATGTATTTCTATTCATAAGTGATGAATCCTCTGAAAGAGAAATTAAGAAAACCACTCTATTCATAATAACCTAAAAAAAAAAATACATGGAAATCAATCTAACAAATGGGTGGATTATTTGGAGGCTTGCATTTTTCCCTGGTCACTCATGAAAAACTACATGGGTTATGACCACACTAAGACAGCAACTAAATCCAGTGGTCTTATGGAAGGCGTATGGAAACTGCTGGCAATAAGAGACTCTATGAGCTAGAGGCTCCAGTATCCAAGGGATGTCCCCAAGCCAAAGAGACCGTTCCTTGTACAGGCACACTTGTTCTGTTCTCTTTCTTTCGTTTTCATGTTGTTCAGAGGGAAGACTCATCCTCAAAAGTAATGGCAGATAATGTCTAATATTTTTCTGCATCCAAACCTGGCCTGATTACCAACTGGGGAAATGAAAAAATTGTTAAAATGACCTATGCATGAGGTTTTACTCAAAACAGCAGCTTCCATTACTTAGCTTCTGCCAGATCTCTATCTCTCCGAGGTGTGCATTTGAAATGTAAATTGCAGAGGTTTGCAGAACTCGCAGAGCTTAGAGGACTTACAAGCCTTGTAGAGGCCCAGTTTGAGACCAAGGGAAAAAAAGATGTCACATTTAGATTCAAGCCACTGTGGGACCTAAATGGCTGGCTGTCTCATCTGCTCTTGCACTCTATCCTCTTGCTTTCTTAACGAGTTTTTCTCTAAACACTATAGCATGGGGAAGAAAAATGGAATGATCTCATATATACAAGTCTTCTCCTTGAGAATCTTTACCTGAAAATTTCAGGGGTCTCTCATTCTTTCAATATCTGGAACAACTCTAATCTCAGTCAAAAGTGCACTTGGACCTGATAAAAATATTCTGCATGATTCTTTGCTAGAGTACTTTAGTCCATGTCATTTTTAGAACTCAGATTATTTTTTAAACTTCTATATTTTTAAACTCATGGTTTTATGATGAATTCAACATTTGATCCTGCACACCTAAGTTAATATATTTTTTGATGTCTTATTTTATCTAACCATAGAGGTTTTCACACTCTGTTTTTGTTCAGAGGCCAATTTTTCAAGTTTTAGCTCTCAAATAGATTGGAAAAAAATCTTCTTTTATATAATCCTAAGGACACAGACGTCATGATATTGAAAACGAATGTGATAGCAATCAAGGACGAGTGGCCACCTGAACGTTGATTCCAGTGTTTGCCACGGCTGTCAGACTTTACACACAGCATTCCCAACTGTGCAGGCCTGCCCTATATTTAAGTCATAATGTAAAAGTCTGATAGGTTCTATTGTAATTTCTAACAAGTTAATTCTATTAGAGGCTTTAATAAACATCTGCATTGCCTCCTACCTTAGATCTACCTAAGAAAAGCTACAAGATCTCTGTGTCCTGTCTGATTTATGTATGTCTGCACACCTGTGTTTACATATTGTTGAGTCATATGGGCTTGTGTCTGTATATCATGTACCTGGTATCAAAATTGGCATATAGATACATGAGTGCTCTTAAATCAAAATTTAAATGAGAAATGAATCTAAGTACCATTTCGTTCATATGTCTTAAAAGAGAATGGTTCAATTTAAATTAGATAAGCAGATGAGAGTAGAGATGTCTTTAAAATTACTCACAATTTTTCTAGGTGCTCAGACAATTAACTAAATGTTGGTTTCTATAAAATTTCTAAAATGTAGAATCCATTGCTTCCAGGATTTTTCTTTAACAGGGAGGAGATGACTAGTTCTGTTAACTATACTTGTCTGATATCTTGGTTTTTACAGTTAAAAATGAGTAAATTAAATCTAACATCCATAGGATTAATCATAAATGTGCTTGTTAGAGGAGATAACTGATTAATTAATATCATTAAAGTGCTAAAACATCAACTTCTAACTACAAATGAAGAACTTTTAATTTCTTAAATTCCATAAGATAACATATTTAGATATTATGTTTGCTTTCATAAATGGGTAAAGAAAAAAGGCTTGAGATTGCTTTGTCTCTGTGTCTTCACCAAAAAAAAGATTACTAATTCTACAGAAAAACGGTACAAAATGTTCCAGTTGGGTTTCAATTAAAGTACCATAAAAACAAAGTATTTCATCTTATTAAAGTGGAGTAATTTGTCTAAATTCAGAAATTTTATGAATTATCTCAGAATGTCAATTTTAAAAAAGGGGCCAATAGCTAGTAAAGAGATATAAGAAGGTTCAAGGTACAGAAAAATGTTTTAGTATGGAAGTAGAAAGAAAAAGAAATGTTTCTGGATAAGAAAGGATTTGTGTGTAAAGGAAAAAGTTGTAGAATGTCTAAGTAACAGAAGGTTTGTGAAGAGCAAATTTCAAAAATTTGTGCATAAATAAATTGGCTACATAGAAGTAGCACAATCCTTAAAGCTATTCAAGGCTTCCCTTTCTCATTTAAATTTTGATTTAAGAACACTCATGTATCTATATTCCCTTTATAGGTTATATATTAATAATGTACTGACATAAACCAAAGTTTAATCTATATGTCAAATAACAAGGATTTCTTAAAACATTGATCTGCTCTTATCTATCAAGAGAATATCTTGTGTCTGTTAAGTTTTATTATTTAGAGAAACTAGTCTTAAAGGAATTAGGGTTTGTACATCTCTGATTAAACAACAAGTGTTATTTTAGAGTAGTGCACTACATTACTGGGTCTAAATTTTTCTTTAAAAGCTAAACTTAGTTAATATAAGAAGATCAGTGTAATCATGGTACTGTTACTGGCTTCTTTGTACATTAGATGTATTCATATCTTCCAAGTATGCAAGTTTTCAAAATATAAGCTTCAGAAAAACACTTTACCAAGTTGATATTCTTCAAACTAAAGTTCAAATTAAAGGTTTGGAATTACAAAAAATTATGTTTCTATGTTCATAGCTATTATATAAACTGAATATGTTTTAATTTTGTTAATTTCATTTTGTATTTTCCTTGCAGACTTTATAACTTAACTATTAGTGCCTTACAAAAGCATGACTTCTAATATAACAAGTTGCGTTAAATTCAGATAATAAGCCATCATATAAAGGACAGAGAGGATGTAAGGCTAACTTCCAGTACTAATACCGATCCAAATAAAATGGAAGGGGTAAATAACTGTAAAGTTATAGACATTAAAATTAAAACCCAGTACACTTACTTTGAGACTGGTGAACCTGGCTTGTTGGATGTTTAAGACTAAAACTTAGGGACTAAAGATAAGGAAATAAAAGGACCATGAAAAAAAAAATAACCAATATTTGGCTTTTGTCCTCTGAGATCAACTCGAACCCAGGGAACAAGGTGACTTCTCTGAGGGCTTTGCAACTCTGGCCACATGACCTCCTGATCAGGGCAATCAATGTGACCCTGGAGAACAGAAGGCTGAGCAGGCACATGCTGCCAAGAGGAGGGTCATTGTAGAGGGAGATGTCCCTGATGCTTCCAAGAGAAGCCACTTGGTCACTCTGACCTATCCTGGCGGAGAGTACTAGAGGAGCTATGAGGCTGCTCACAAGTTCCCACGAGTGACCCCTCAGGGAACTCAGTTGACTCTTAACAATAGATAGGAACAAGTTCAATTAGACCAGGTTGATCTTAAATATCTAGCAAAGATACTAGATATTACCAAAACAGAGCCATACCTGGACATTTAAAAAAAAAAGACAAGAATTCTTCTAACCTAAGATGTACATTTGTGTTAGCCCTAATAGATATGTTACATGAAAAAAATCCCCAAGACATTGTGTCCTGTGAAAAGGGAGTGAACAAAGGCCATGCACTGACAGCTGTCATCTTCCAAGACAAATCCTTTCCAGGTGCCGACTGCAGACAGGGAGGAGGTGTTTCATCAGCCCTGAAGTAACAGTCCCCAGCAGGTGTTAATCTCCTAAAGCAAATCCTCTCCCGGCTCTGCCCATAGACCCCTGACTCAAAAAGTTCAGATTTCTGAGTGCCCAAGAAAACTGATAATACTCTCTAAACCACCCTCCAAAATAGCTTATATAAACCCAGGCCCTTTCTTTGTTCAGGGACTCATTTTCCACCAGGAAAGTGGGCTCAAGGGTGCCATTTCATCCCCACATCCCCTGTTCCAGGACAAATATGCAGTGAGGTAGATAAGGAAAGGAACTGAACCAGGAAGGTGGGAGCTGATTCAAAAAGAAATAAAACGCTCACACCTCCAGAGCACTCCCCCTCCTCCAACCTGTTGCCAAGGTCACCTGCCTCCAGGGAATTGTTCCTCCCAGGAAGGACTTGTTACTGAATTAGCCCTGGGAGACTCCCTTCCTTCTTATACCCCTGGATGACTGCTTTCCCACCCTTGGTTACTCCACCTTTCTGCCACATAGGCAAGATAAGAGTGGGAGGGGCATGAGAAGAAAGGAAATCTGAAATCTATAAAAGGGGGAGGACACCCCCACTCCCTTGGGCACCAGGCTTTGGACCCCCTCCTCTTTGGAGAAGTTCTCTCTCTCTCTCTCTCTCTCTCTCTCTCTCTCTCTCTCTCTCTCTCTCTCTCTCTTTCTCTCTCTCTCTCTCTCTCTCTCTCTCTCTCTCTCTCTCTCTCTCTCTCTCTCTCATTCTCTGTTCTGTCCTTTATATAATTTTTTTCTCACTGGCCTCAGTGTTTCTCAGGTATTCAATCTTCAACACCAGGGGAGCAAGACCTGGATCTTGATTTCCAAGAAAGGTCCCAGAAGTTCTTTGAGAAGAGGGTTTTTTTTTTCATGTTTTTGAGAAGAGGGTTGTGTTTTCACATTTTTGAGAAAAGTGTTGTGTTTTCACATTTTTATGTTCTCAGCTTCTAGCCTGTTTCTGACAAGTACCAGAATTTCAATCAATGTTTATTGAATTAGTCATCAATTTGCAGAACTCAAAATTATATTTGAATAAACAATTATGGAGATAAAATTAATAAATGACTACAGTAATTGATTTCAATGTGGAAAACTGGACTGATAAGAAGTGAGTAAATAAGTCATTTTATTGCTTGCTTGCTTAAATACCAGCTTTAGGGATTAGGTCATGATTTATGTTGGCAGTGAAATAATAGTATTTTTAAAGGAACGTAACTTTACTACTACACTGCCAAAAAATTGACTTGGGCATATGAAATGACAACTGCAGAACTTGTACCAAAGGGGAGGAAAAGGTTTAGATAAAAGGATATTTAGAAAGACATATGAGATAAAGATAGGAAGATGTTTTAAAATTATCTTTAGACTACTTAAGTTATGAGCACATGTAGAAATTAATTCCACATAACTTTTCCAGCTAACAACAAACTCAAAATTGTCCAAATGTCAAAATGCATTTATCTATGAACTCAACAGACATTTGTTTATTTTCTCCATTGAATATTTAAAGAGTTAAAATGTGTCATCAAATGAAATAACCTCTTTCAATATACTCTCATGAATGAGATAATCTATTATAAAATAAGTTTCAACAAAAGTAATCAAATCTCTGTATTCGTAGGAACCAAACTGTCCATAGTTGATTTTTGAAGAGTTATGGAAAATAATATTTCTAAAAGACAGCCCCTGGAAAAAATGGAAAGAAAGTTTCTTTTGGGAGGAGAAAGGGAAATTAGTCACTCATTAATCCTCTCCCAGTAAATCCTTTCCCAGTAACAATGGTCCCCAAGGGAAAAAAGCAAATTTTCACCCCTTTCCAACCACAATAGGTACTGAAGGGAGGAGGCAGATACTAAAATGCTGGGCCCTGGGCTTTGACCCTTTCCCATTGCCAATGAGTGCTGGAAGGAGAAGAGCAGATAGTGAAGCTCTGGGTAACAGCCGGTCCCAGAGGAGGAAGAAAAGCAGTGAGCACTGAGTTCTGAGCTTTTCCCAGTGATAATGAGTTCCAGGAGTTTTTACAACTTCTTTCCTGACAGTTCAAACCAATATATCCTGCTTCAATCTCCAATTAAACCACCCTCATTGCAATCTATAAAACCTAGAGACCCTCTGTAACTGAAGGTCATTTTTCTACCCAGAAAATGAGTCCTTACAAGCCTGATTGATTGACTCTACGCGGAATAAAGGATAACTTGGTCCCTTCAAGGGTTGCTTCTGTTCTGGTTATTTGTGTTTTCATAATGGTGCTGAAACCATGTTTGTTATTTTTGCTTACAATTTTAGCCTGCCAAGTAATCAGACAGATACTTAAAGATGATCATTTAAGAGTTTTTCTGGCCATTGTCACCCTTTTTTTTAGAAAATTCTATAGTCTAATTTATATTCAAAGTAGTTTATTTTATGGCAGATTGTCTTCAATGAGAGTAAGAAAATTATACTTTATCAAGTGGAATTTTAGTTTAAAATAAGTATAACATTTTAATAAAACAAATTATTCTAGAAATAGGATTAAAACTATTAGAGCACAACAAGGTTATTCTTGGAATACTCATAGTGGGAAAAACTGTCAATTCACTATCAAGGAAAATTGTAAGGCAAACACTTTTGCTCATTCTGAGATCATACAGTCACTACTATCACCAACATAAATTATTAACCCCAAGTAAAAGAAGAAAGTTAGGCTATTGGAATTTGCAGCTTAATGATGTTGACCGATGATATCCAAAACTGTGATACAATATTAATACAAACCTATGCTAAATTACATAACCTTGATTAAGATTAAATCTATGTCTTCTTTAGATTTGCAGATATAATATTTCTCAATGGAATTATACATGGACAAAGGTAGGCCATAGATGTTGCTAAAGATAAGTGGAGGGCTGGGGCTCTAGCTCAGTGGTAGAACATTTGCCTCAGATGTGTGAGGCACTGGGTTCAATCCTCAGCACCACATAAAAAATAAATAAATAAAGATAATGTGTCTATCTACAATTAAAAAATATTTTTTAAAAAGATAAATGGAATATAATTCCAGGAAGCTTATGAAGCTAACTTATCATGAAGTCTTATTTTTAAATGTTTTGATATACTTTAGAGTGAATTTTTTGTAGTTACACAGAAATTTTGATAGTCTGTCATATTCATAAGAATGTCATAAAACAGGAATGTTTTTTGTATGTCAGAACTTATAAGGTTACCTTTTTCAAAATCATTTTTCAAAATTTAAAATTGTATAAGATACAAGGAAATTAATGGTAGGAATTAGAAGAAAGATTGAATTTTGAAAAGTTATAGAATATATCTGAGAATGAAGTAAAAATTACAGACTGTGAAATTTAAAAAAAATTTTTAAAATTATTTTTTAACTAAAGCATAAAAACAGTAAAAAGTATACTTATTAATGGGTACTAAGTATTTTCATACATGGATATATCATAATATGTTTAAATCATTAAATATATCCATCTCCTCAAAATACTCTTAAATAATAATCTGTAATATATTTTTCAGTTGTGGAGTTTACATGCTTAATTTGTTTCTGGAAATAAATACTATGAATAATCACAAAACCCATTCTTCGATTTTAATATATTGTACAATTGTTCTAATCAATTTTATTTCTTCTCTTTAAAAGTCATTGAACATATTATTTGCATTGTAATTTAGTAGAGCTTTAACTACAGTAACAAAATGGAATTAATTTCAAAAGCCTTACATTAAGCCTGAAAAACAAAATGTTCTTAACAACAGCCATTGAAAACAAAAACAACAAACCCACAAACTACTGACAATCAGTGGTTTAAATTAACAAGATATCATGAGTTTCTATCATGCACTGGTAACATATTAAACCATCTAAATGAATATCAATTTAAAGTCACTTCATCTAGTCATGTTTTGAAATATTCTTATTTCTTGTATAGAGAAGGATTGCTTATTGGGCATCTTTTGGTTTTTGGTACTCAGGTGTTGTTTGTGACACTCTCCAGGTGCTGAGGTGTGCACAGTTGAGGCCACTACAAGAGATAGTTCACATTGCTTCATAGAAAATAGCTGATATTAAAGTAGACCCCACATCACTTCTATTTTTCACATCTCAAAATGTGATCTCCAGTTGGTGAAAAGAGTTTGCACCAGAATTAAAGTTTCAGAAAAGTTGAGAAATGTTGCTTTTCCACCTCTTTAATTGGAATCTGAGTAGAGTGGAGACCTAGCAAGGACATCGGGCACATCTAAGTCAAAACCTGCTTGGTGTCCTGCATGGCTGTAGAGAACTGAGCTGGAATGAATCAGTGGAATGCAGAGGCTTGTGTGAACGAGGATCAGACTCTCTGAGCTCAAGAATCCAATTTGCAGTCTAGACCTTTTGGTTCTGATCACATTTTTAGTTCAGTTTCTCTTGATCATTATTTAATAAATAGATATTGAATTGGTTACTAACTGAAAAATAAATATACTTTTACTATCAGTCTGCTAAAAGTCTAGTATCAAATGTGTCATTGAAATAAATATCAATTTGTAATGTTGTCAGGAGGTCTATATGGACCTTGGACTTCATGATTGTTGAAATGATTTGTGTGTGTGTGTGTGTGTGTGTGTGTGTGTGTTTGTGTGTGTGCGTACATGTGTTTGTGTACCTGTGTGCATGCTTAATTCCTGTAGGATTTTTCTCTCTTCAGTAGCCTCCTGTTTATAACTCTAATGTTATCTATTCCAGGATCTGTACCTTTTCTGTCAAATACAATGTATATTCTGTCAGAAAGCTAATTGAACTTTTAATTAGAAAACTCAGTTTAAAATCTAACCTCTGATAATTAATATCAATATAAGAATGATCAAGGAGATTTAAATTCACTAGGGTTGGGTTTCCTCATTTGTAAAACATAACCTAAAGTTTTGTCCAAAATCTATAATCTTAAACAACAAGCAGCTCCCTGTGCTTCCAAAGCCATTATCCAGGCTTTGCAGAGCACTGACCTTCACAGACACCATTTACCCCGAGGCCATGAGCTTGTGGATGGTGCAGAATTAAAAGTATAAATGGGAGTTTTCAGTGAGGAAACCTGGTCATGGTAGGGTGTTAAGGAGTGTTTCTCATGCTATACATCACAAATAATCTGCAGGGGCTGGGGCTAAACAATTCATATTAAGTAAGATTCAAATAAAAACAACTAGTGTGGGAACATACTAAAACAATACAGGACCTGTGGGAACAGGAAAAAGGATGGGGGAAAATAAAACAGATAAGAGCTATGTTCAGGGGACAAAGGAAAGGTATTAAATCCTCTTAACTTCCGTTCATAGATTCTCCCTCAGAAAATCTTAATAAAAACATACATTCAATAAAACAGGAGGAGAGCATTTGGAAGATGTAATAAAGATAATTTTTTCCTTAATAAGGACATGCATGTATATGTTTGAATTCTGCATGAATAATTGATTGATGAACTAGATGACTTTATAATGAACCAGATTAGCTAGATTGATATATCATTAATTGATTGACAATAAATAACAAGTCACAAACTTGATTAATTTTTAACGTAACTGTCAGTAGAAACGATACCATAGGCAGGTTCAGGAGACTGATTGCCTGTGTGACAAAACAGTTACCATTATTTGAGTCTTATTATTTGGTCATATGACTTATCTTTGAAGGCCTATCTATATGGTTGCTATGATTATAAGTAGATATGTTGGCATTGTTTATGAAATTAAATAATAATTTACTTGCTAATTTGTTAATTCATGTTTTATTCACAATTAGGAGGAACCAATTCAAATATTAATAAAATATTCATTCAAGATTCTGAATTTCTTCAGTAAAATTTATATTCTAGCAATCTATGATCTTTCCTAAAAGCAACAGCCACATTTCACATGTGTTGATGAATCATGGGAACCCATTCTTTAGGGAGCAAGCACATTGCAGGAAAGTAACATGTTACATGAAAAGTGGATCCATCTTACAGTGTGTAATTTCCAAATTCTTGAAGCCAAGATTTGTGCAGTTGACAGAATTTGATTAATAGAAATGAAAAATCTGTTAGGATAAATCCTCAAGGATCTACTTTTCCACATATTACTAATCATCAGTCACAAACAACCACTTGACCTAGGATAATATTCAATATAGTAAAATGAATGCTGAAACCACAATGTGTTGCAAAATGAAAAGAAAAACAGCTAACAGGGACTTTGGTGGGAAAGGACGTAATAAAAGTAGATGGAAAAACAATTACTATAAATTTTAATGATAATACAAATATTAAACTTGCATTATTCTTAACTCTAAATTGAAAGCCAATAATAATAGTGGGTTTGTTATTGTTTTGTTTCTGAGAATCTGAAGGACCTGAGATACAGCTTTTTTTATTTTCTAGTATTTACAATCAATGGTAGATTCCAGCTAATTTGAAATGATTGTCTTCATTCCTATTATTTAGCAATAGGAAACCCACCAATTCATTGAATGTCAATTGTATGATATTCTCCATATCCACCAACAACACAGTGGAAGAAACGTTAGAGAAGGAGTTTAAAAAATTTGTAATTAAACTGTTCTATGAGATAAAGGATGATAGGAGTAGTGAAATCAGAGAGAAAATATAGGAAGTGAGAGATTACTTCAATAAAGTGATAGAGATTCTGAGAAAAAAACAAGAAGAAATCCTTGAAATGAAGGAATCAAAAAATCAAATTAAAAATTTAATGGAAAGCATCACCAGCAGACAAGATCACTTGAAAGACAGAGTTTCAGGCAATAAAAATCAAATATATAATCTTGAAAATAAAGTTGACCATGGAGAAAAGATATTAAAAGACCAAAAATAGAACTTCCAAGAAATATGTTATATCATGAAAAGACCAAATTTAACCTTTACTGGGATAGATGAAGTCTTGGAGATTTAAACACAGACCAATGCTCAGAGATATTACTTCTTTTCAATAAAATAATACCTGAAAATTTCTCAAACAATAACAGTACAATGGAAAATCAAATATAAGAGACTTAAAAGACCCCAGTATACAAAATTATGATGCACCCATACCAAGGCACATTTTTATGAAAATGCCTAACATACAGAACAAAGATAGAATTTTAAAGGCTTCCAGAGGAAAAAAGACAAGTCATATTTTGAGGGAAACCAATTCGGATCTCAGCTGATTTCTCAACCCATACCCTCAAAGCTAGGAGATCTTGGAATAATAAATACCAAGCTCTGAAAGCAAATGAATGTCAGCAAAGAATACTATACCCAGCAAAATTAAGCTCCAGATTTGATAATTAAATAAAAGACCTTCCATGATTAAAAAAAAAGTTAAAATGACTCACAGCTATAAGGCCTACACTATAAAACGTACTCAATAAAATATTTCATGAAGAAGAAATAAAAAATAAAAGGGAAAAACAGCAATGGGCAGATATACACTAGAAGAATGATCAGGGAAAGGAGAAACTAATTCAAATTGAAGACCAGAAATAAATAAAAATGACAGTGATTAAATATATAATCATTAGGACCAACACTACATGCATTATACTTATAAATAGTTTTAGAATGATGTTACTTCTTCCTGGTGTAGTTTAGAAAACTGAGGAACACGGAGGTTAAACATGTTTAAAATCATTTTAAAGGCAAGTCAGTTGCAGAATTAGGATTTTCATGTAGTTTTGTCTCATGTCAGAACCTGTTCTTTGGTCACCATGTCAGACTGCTTCTCAGATCTCAGATTTTATCTTTTTATTCAGTTCTTACATAGCATATAAAATTATTGCCATTTCTATGTTTTTTAAAAATTTTCATCCATATGATCATGCAGTACACAGTGTTATAAGAAAAATAGGTAATACTCTAAAAAAAAAAAAAAAAGAATTGGGACATTAAATTTGTAATTAACAGAATATCCTAAACTTCATTTGTAAAGGAATTATAAGGCAGTTGGGGATGGTGGTGAACACCTGTAATTCCAGCAGTTCAGAGGCTGAGACTGGTTGATCTCAAGTTCAAAGCCAGCCTCAGCAAAAGAAAGGTGCTAAGCAACTCAGTGAGACCCTATATCTAAATAAAATACAAAATAGAACTGGGATGTGGCTCAGGGGTTGAGTGCCCCTGAGGTCAATCCCTGTACAAAAACACACAAAGAAATCATAAGGCAATGTCAAGTCCCAAAATTTACCAAAGCATATTGCAAAAAATTATAAAACTATTAGCTCCTAAGAAACAGGTTATACTATAATTTGTTGAAAAATTAATGCCTAAATATTCCCTGCTACTCATCCCTCAAAGGTATATTGATGCAATGATATTGGAATTAATAAGCCATCTCATTTTATCATATACATGAAATTTCTGAACAGCATGGCAAAATGAAAAATTATGGCATTGAAGTTATTCTAGGACAAAACAAAGAATGAAAAAAGGAAGAAATTGTATGGAATTATTAAGAAAAGATGCAATCAACCCGAGAAAAACTAGTTCCCCAACGTCATTGCAGTTTATCATATTGCAAGTGTGTTCATAGTAATTATTGCTGCCATCCTAGGTTATGAGAAAATGTGAGGGCTTTGCAGACATATTCAACTATTTAGATATACTTTTTTTTATTGTAAAAAAAGTTGTTTATTGTAAAAAAATGTTGTTTCTCTGTTTGTACATGGCATAAAGGCATACCATTTGTGTAATCATAAATTTACATAGGGTAATGTTGTTTGATTCATTCTGTTATTTTTTCCCTTCCCCTCCACCCCACCAACCCCTCTTTTCCCTCTATACAGTCCTTCATTCCTCCATTCTTGCCCCCCTCCCTAACCCTAACTCTAACCGTAACACTAACACCTCCCACCCCCCATTATGTGTCATCATCCACTTATTAGCGATATCATTGGTCCTTTGGTTTTTTGAGATTGGCTTATCTCGCTTAGCATGATATTTTCCAATTTCATCCATTTGCCTGCAAAAGCCATAATTTTATCATTCTTTATGGCTGAGTAATATTCCCCCCATTGTATATATATACCACAGTTTCTTTATCCATTCATCAATTGAAGGATATCTAGGTTGGTTCCACAATCTGACTATTGTGAACTGAGCAGCTATGAACATTGATGTGGCTGTATCTCTGTAGTATGCTGATTTTAAGTCCTTTGGGTATAGGCCAAGGAGTGGGATAGCTGGGTCAAATGGTGGTTCCATTCCAAGTTTTCTAAGGAATCTCCACACTGCTTTCCAGAGTGGCTGCACTAATTTGCAGCCCCACCAGCAATGTAAGAGTGTACCTTTCTCCCCACATCCTCGCCAACACCTGTTGTTGCTTGTATTCTTGATAATCGCCATTCTAATTGGGGTGAGATGGAATCTTAGGGTGGTTTTGATTTGCATTTCTCTTATTTCTAGAGATGTTGAACATTTTTCCATATTTTTATTCATTGCTTGTAGATCTTCTTCTGTGAAGTGTCTATTCATTTCCTTAGCCCATTTGTCAATTGGATTATTTGCATTCTTGGTGTAGAGTTTTTTGAGTTCTTTATAGACTCTGGAGATTAGCGCTCTATCTGAAGTATGATTGGCAAAGATTTTCTCCCACTCTGTAGGCTCTTTCTTCGCATTGCTGATAGTTTCCTTTGCTGAGAGAAAGCTTTTTAGTTTGAATCTATCCCAGTTATTGATTCTTGCTTTTATTTCTTGTGCTATGGGAGTCCTGTTGAGGAAGTCTGGTCCTAAGCCGACATGTTGAAGATCTGGACCTACTTTTTCTTCTATAAGATGCAGGGTCTCTGGTCTGATTCCATGGTCCTTAATCCATTTTGAGTTTCGTTTTGTGCATGGTGAGAGATATGGGTTTAGTTTCATTCTGTTGCATATGGATTTCCAATTCTCCCAGCACCATTTGTTGAAGAGGCTATCTTTTCTCCATTGCATATTTTTGGCCCTTTGTCTAGTATGAGAAAATTGTATTTATTTGGGTTTGTGTCCGTGTCCTCTATTCTGTACCATTGATCCACCTTTCTATTTTGGTACCAATACCATGCCGTTTTGTTACTATTGCTTTGTAGTAGAGTTGAAGATCTGGTATTGCGATACCCCCTGCTTCACTCTTTCTGCCAAGGATTGCTTTAGCTATTCTGGGTTTTTTATTCTTCCAGATGAATTTCATAATTTCTTGCTCTATTTCTGTAAGGTACGTCATTGGGATTTTAATTGGAATTGCATTGAATCTGTATAGCACTTTTGGTAGTATGGCCATTTTGACAATATTAATTCTTCCTATCCAAGAACATGGGAGGTCTTTCCATCTTCTAAGGTTTTCTTTAATTTCTTTCTTTAGTGTTCTGTAGTTCTCATTGTAGAGGTCTTTCACCTCTTTTGTGAGATTGATTCCCAAGTATTTTATTTTTTTCAATGCTATTGTGAATGGGGTAGTTTTCCTAATTTCTCTTTCTGAAGATTCATCACTTATGTATAAAAATGCATTAGATTTATGTGCATTGATCTTATATCCTGCTACTTTACTGAATTCACTTATGAGATCTAAAAGTTTTCTGGTGGAATTTCCTGGTTCCTCTAAGTATATAATCATATCATCGGCCAATAGGGATAGTTGGAGTTCTTCTTTTCCTATTCGTATCCCTTTAATTTCTTTGGTCTGTCTAATTGCTCTGGCTAGAGTTTCAAGGACGATATTGAAAAGAAGTGGTGAAAGAGGGCATCCCTGCCTTGTTCCAGTTTTTAGGGGGAATGCTTTCAGTTTTTCACCATTTAGAATGACATTAACCATGGGCTTAGCATAGATGGCCTTTACAATGTTAAGGAATGTTCCCACTATCCCTATTTTTTCTAGTGTTTTGAGCATGAAGGCGTGCTGTATTTTATCAAATGCTTTTTCTGCATCTATTGAAATAATCATGTGATTCTTGACTTTAAGTCTATTGATATGGTGAATTACATTTATTGATTTCCTGATGTTGAACCAACCTTGCATCCCTGGGATGAAACCCACTTGATCATGGTGTACTATCTTTTTAATATGTTTTTGTATGCGATTTGCTAAAATTTTGTTGAGAATTTTTGCGTCAATATTCATTAAGGATATTGGTCTGAAATTTTCTTTCCTCGATGTGTCTCTGTCTCGTTTAAGAATCAGGGTAATATTGGCTTCATAGAATGAGTTTGGGAGGGTTCCCTCCTCTTCTATTTTATGGAATACTTTGAGAAGTATTGGAATGAGCTCTTCTTTAAAGGTTTTGTAGAACTCGGCTGAGAACCCATCTGGTCCTGGACTTTTCTTTGTTGGTAGACTTTTGATGACTTCTTCTATTTCATTACTTGAAATTTGTCTATTTAAATTGTGCATGTCCTCCTTGTTCAGTTTAGGCAATTCATAGGTCTCTAGAAACCTGTTGATGTCTTTGAAATTTTCTATTTTGTTGTAGTATAGATTTTCAAAATTGCTTCTAATTATGTTTTGTATTTCGATCATGTCTGTTGTGATATTTCTTTGTTCATTCCGAATTTTAGTGATTTGGGTTTTCTCTCGTCTTCTCTTTGTTAGTGTGGCTAAATATTTATCAATTTTGTTTATTTTTTTGAAGAACCAACTATTTATTTTGTCAATTTTTTGTATTGTTTCTTTTGTTTCAATTTCGTTGATTTCAACTCTGACTTTAACTATTTCTTGTCTTCTACTACTTTTGGTGTTGTTCTGTTCTTCTTTTTCTAGGGTTTGAGCTGTAGTGTTAGGTCGTTTATTTGTTGAGTTTTTACTTCTTTTATTAAATGCGCTCCGTGAAATAAATTTTCCTCTAAGTACTGCTTTCATAGTGTCCCAGAGATTTTGATATGATGTTTCTTTGTTCTCATTTACCTCTAAGAATTTTTTAATTTCCTTCCTAATATCTTCTGTTATCCATTCATCATATAATAGCATATTGTTTAATCTCCAGGTGTTGGAGTAGTTTCTGTTTTTTACTCTTTCATTTATTTCTAACTTCAATCCATTATGATCTGATAGAATACAAGGTAGTGTCTCTATCTTCTTGTATTTGCTAACATTAGCTTTGTGGCATAATATATGGTCTATTTTAGAGAAGGATCCATGTGCTGCTGAGAAGAAAGTGTATTCGCTCTTGGTTGGATGTAGGTATATTCTATAAATGTCTGTTAAGTCTAAATTATTGATTGTGTTATTGAGATCTATGGTTTCTTTGTTCAATTTTTGTTTGGAAGATCTGTCCAGTGGTGAGAGAGGCGTGTTAAAATCACCTAGTATTATTGTGTATGGTCTATTTGGTTTCTAAAATTGAGAAGGATTTGTTTGACATACATGGATGAGCCACTGTTTGGGGCATAGATGTTTATGATTGTTATATCTTGCTGATTTATGCTTCCCTTAAGCAGTATGAAATATCCTTCTTTATCTCTTCTGACTAACTTTGGCTTGAAGTCCACATTATCTGAAATGAGAATGGATACTCCAGCTTTTTTGCTGAGTCCATGTGCATGGTATGTTTTTCCCCATCCTTTCACCTTTAGTCTATGGGTATTTCTTTCTATGAGGTGAGTCTCTTGCAGGCAACATATTGTTGGACCTTTATTTTAATCCAATCTGCCAGTCTATGTCTTTTGATTCATGAATTCAGGCCATTAACATTCAGGGTTATTATTGAGATATGATTTGTATTCCTGGTCATTTGATTCATTTTTTAAATTTTATTTATTTATTTATTTTTTTGACACAACTTGGTTCCTCCTTTATTTGACATTTCCTTCTGGATAATTCCTCCCTTTGCTGATTTGCTTCTTTGTTTTTTATCTCTTCCTCATGGAATATTTTGCTGAGAATGTTTTGTAATGCTGGCTTTCTTTTTGTAAATTCTTTTAGCTTTTGTTTATCATGGAATGATTTTATTTCATCATCAAATTTGAAGGTAAGTTTTGCTGGGTATAAGATTCTTGGTTGACATCCATTTTCTTTCAGAGCTTGAAAAATGTTGTTCCAGGCCCTTCTAGCTTTTAGGGTCTGGATTGAAAAATCTGCTGATATCCGTATTGGTTTCCCCCTGAATGTAATTTGGTTCTTTTCTCTCACAGACTTTAAAATTCTGTCTTTATTTTGTATGTTAGGTATTTTCATTATAATGTGTCTTGGTGTGGGTCTGTTGTTAGATATACTTTTAATATGAAATACATGGTAAATATGAAACACAGCATCCATGAAACTTTAAAAATTATTTGATGATAAAATCCAAATAAAATTTTATAAGTAAGGATTGGCCTTGCTAAAAGTAGTCAGAAATGAAGCAATTTAAGTAAAGGATGCATATTAAAAATTTGTGATTAAAGGATAGTAGATAAATGTTTAAAATTTTACAAGGAAAATAATGTAACTTATATTAATCAAGCAGTTGAGAAGAGAGTAGTTAAGAGAAAATGTTACAATACCAGGTACATCTCTGACAGCTATAATGAAAACATGAAGTTAAAAAATACAATGATTCTAAATCCTCTGGGTATAAACCGAGGAGTGGTATCACTTGGTCAAAAGGTAGGTCCATTCCGAGTTTTCTGAGGATTCTCCACACTACGATCACAGGAATGGTATGAATCTACATCATGTACAACCACAGAAATGAAATGATGTACCCCTTTTGTGTACAATGAATTAAAATGCAGTCTGTAAAAAATTAAAAAATAAATAAATAAATTTTAAAAATACAATGATTCCACTCTTAAAAAGCTTTTATAGCTGATTTCTTTTTCTATTTCTTACCTTACTATTTTAGAGAATATCTTTTGTTTGGAAGAAAGACCTATTTGTGGTCTTTCACATTAGATTAACTTTTAAGTTTAAGTATATTAATAAATGTATGTAGTATGCACATATGTATACATGAATCTGTATTTCACTATCAATTTTTCAATTGATTCATCAACCATTTTATCATTTCAAACCATGATATAAGCAGATGCCTCTCTTCTTTCTAAACATTTAAAATCTTTTTAATTTGTGCATATTTGTTTTTAACCAAATAAACCTGATATTTTCTACAAGAAAGCAAATCTTTGTCATAGATAATATAATGTGGCATGAGTATGGTAAATTTTTATTTAGTATTTTATATTTCTGTGCAGTTTTTGTTCTCTTGTTTAAATTTTCCTCTCCATTTCTCTTCAGTCATGTTGTGAGTGTTACATAGAAGGGAAGATACAATACAAAACATGTTTGCTTTTCTGCTCAGGGTAATTCTTCAATGTTCATCTACAGGTTCCTTTCTGTGTCAATACCTCATTTGTTTATTTCACTGAGTTGTAGCCCATGGTATGGATATACTGTTTTCCTTCATGTGTTTCCACTATTTTTGGGTGATCCTGTTTTTATGCAAACACTTCAGCAATTGGTTTCATCACAACTTTTATTTTAAATTTTAACTCTTTGGAAGGGTGTATGCTGATATTTCATTATAGTATTAATTTCAATTTCCCTAAAGGCTTATGATATTGAGAATCTTTTACATGCTTCCTATTTACTATTCTCTGTGAAAATGTGTCTTCATTTCTCAAGTTCTTTATATATTTTAAAAGTTCTTTATAAATTTTAGATATCAATCTTTGTCAGGTAATATGGCTTGAAAATGTTTTCTCACATTCTAAAGCTTGTTTTTTCACCCTCGGGATGAGGTTTTCCATAAACCAAATTTCAAAAAATTTTGATAAAATCCAATTTATCAATTTTTTTTTGCATGTGATTCATTCTTTTTTTTTTTTTTTTTTTTTGCCAGGGGGTGGTACCAGGTATTGAACTCAGGAACACTCAACCACTGAGCCACCTCCCCAGTCCTATTGTTTTGGATTTATGACAGGGTCCCAGTGAGTTGCTTAGAACCTCGCTGTTACTGAGACTGGCTTTCTTCCTCAGACTCCTGAGCAGCTGGGATTACAGTTGCGCACCACCTCACACAGCTGGTTCATTCTTTTAGTGTAAGATTTAAGTATTCTTTACCTATTAGTAGATCCTGAATTTTTTCTTTAATTTGTATAGCATCATCTTTTATATTTAAGTCCATTGTCCATTTAAGTTAATTTTTAAATAAGGTATTAGAGTACTTTTCTTTTTTCTTTTCCCTTCTTTCTTTTTCATCTGTGGTTATCCAACAAGTTCAGTACAGTTGGTTGAAAACGTTTTCTTTCCTCCATTATAGATGGCTTTTCAATTTATGCCCAAAATCACCTTGGTCTCTGTGTTCCTGTATTTTGTTCTGTTAATCTGTGTGCCTATGTCATTGCTGATACCAAAGTCATGATTACTTTATAAGTTTTGTGATTGTGTAAGGGTATTATTGCCATTGTTGTATAAGGGTATTATTGCCATTTTACTCTTCTTTTCAAAAATTCTATTCAAAACCAGCTATTCTAGTTTCTCTGCCCATCCATATGCTTTTTAGTAAAAGCTTGTCAACACCTGCCAAAAAATTTATGTTGAGGCTTTGAGATGAATTGCATTAACCTGTATGTTAATTTGGAAAGTACTGACATCTTTACTAAATTGAGTCTTTTAATTCATCCACACAATGTCTCTCCACTTATTTAGATTTTATTTGACTTCTTTAAAAAGTGTTTTATAGTTTTCAGCATATATTCCCTATATATATTGTATCAGACCTTCACCTCTGTTTTTTATCCTTGACAAATTGCAAATTATACTTTATTTTTGATTTGGGAGTTCATGGGTTAATTGCTAGCATATAAAAATGATTGATATTTAAATGTATACTTTATATCCTTGATGTGGTTGAAATAAATATTAGTTCTAGAAATTGATTTTCTTGTTTTGTTTTTGTAGATTCTTTGGGAACCTACAATAAGACATATAATTAGAATTCCATTGAGCTTACAATGTGAGTATGAGCAGAGCGCACTTTGCATAAGTATTGAGACTGTCATTGCAAGAATCCTCATGACAAGCACTTCTAAAGAAGCAAATAAAAGTTGTGCTTCAAAAGGTTTCAAAATATTTTCCATGGTATTTTTCACACTTTATTTGCTTTAATCTAGAGAAATAACATAAAATTATAAAACCAATCAAACAAATGTTGAATTTAATTGTCTAGATTAATAAAGGTATAAAATAAGAAGTATTTGTGCTTTTTTATGGATAGCATTTCTAATCTATTCCAAAAAGAAAGCAAACCTTCTGCCACCTCGTCCATCATTAATATATTTTTTTAAAAAATCCATTTATCTGCAAATGCCATAATATTATTATTCTTTGTGGCTGAATAATACTCAACCAAATCCAAAAACCCAAAGACCAAATGTTTTCCCTGAGAAGTGGATAATGACATATAATGGGGGGGCGGAATTTGGGGGGTGAGAGAAGAATGGAGGAACTTCAGATTACATAGAGAGAAATGAGAGGGAGGGGAATATGAAAAATGGTGGAATGAGACAGACATCATGACCCTGTGTACATGTATGATTACATGAATGGTATGAATCTACATCGTGCATTGTATCTGTGTACAATGAATCAAAATGCAGTTTGTAAAATAATAATAATAATAATAATTTAAAGAAAGGCATCAAAAGCATAATCTACAGAAAAAATAAACACAAAAAATAAAATCCAAACATACAAATTTATACTTTTATATATTTTATATTTAATACATTTCTCACTTTCAACTACTGATAAACCAAAGAAAACAGTCTTTCCTAAATATATACAATCTTAATTTTGGAATATTGTTTTATCTTGTCCACAACTTCACTATGGGCAATGTACTTTTTTCTATGGTGGCCAAATGTGGCATTTTATCTGGTAGACAAAAACACATGTTGTAACCAGGGACCGTTGCTGGTTGTGATCCCCTCCCCATGTGGGACTGCCTCATGATTACCTCCATTCCACAAGGAACCTCCCACTGCCCCAGCTGGCTGTGGCACTCTGTCCTCAGTGCCAGTTCACTGTGTGAGGTGACTGTCACAGGTAATCACGCTTGCATCGTTTCTTTGACCTCCCCTCTGGATCAGCGATGCTCAAACCTAGAACCTGAATATTTCAAAGGGAACAGAACCACAATCATCAGCTCCACAAACAGAAGGCCTTGAGAGGTATCTCCTTCCCTCTGCATGTTTCCATGGACTTTCTTTCTCATTCAGTTATGCTTATCTGTGACTGTTTAGTTCTTTATAAAGACTTAGACATTTCTAAAGGGAGACATTTTTAAGGATACAGAGTGTAATCTCTTACTCCGAATAGGGTATACATTTGGTGATTCATTTACATTTAGCAAGTTATGTATGACTTTTTAAAACACTAATGGATGATATAAGATTAGAATCCAGATGATTGCAAAATTATCTCATTTAGTTTGAAAATATCAAAGGAATGAAGGAATATTGTCCAGGAAAATGTGCCATTTATAACAACTAATACTGACATATTTTTTTTTCTTCATCTACTTATTTATTTTGGTTTTTTTTTAATTTTTAAAATTTTTTACAGTCTGCATTTTGATTCATCGTACACAAAAGGGGTACGTTATTTCGTTTCTATGGTTGTGCACAATGTAGTTTCATTCCATTCTTATAATCATACATGTACATAGGTAATGATGTAATACTGACATCTTAAATACTAAAAAAATTATATACAGCATTTATATATGAGTACATCTCTGTGCTGATCAGATAGAATTGTGAGAGACACCATTCTTCATTTCCTTTGAGGCTTACAACATTGCTTGATTAGAGGGAGGATGTCTCACCTCAGACACGTGTTTGGGAAATGATAACTGAAAGTTTGCCATCTGGCTCATAACACATGGTTGTATTTATGTTTTGCATGGTAAGAACACAAAATGTTCACAATAAAAAAAATGTTTCCACACTGTCATGCTTATTTTCTTTTTTTGTTTTTCTCTCATTAAACTTTTATTTTAATGAGTCTCAAAATTTGTGACAGATTTTTGGTCAAGTTGTTTCCATTAAAAAGTACTGATTTTAAAAACTAGTAACTTAAAACTGCCACACACACACACACACACAAAAAAAAAAACAAACGGTCCACAAAACTTTCTCCTTTCCTTCTGAAGGTTTTACGAAGCATTGTTATCATTAACCAGTCTTTTACTATTAAACATAAATGGCTAATTGAGACACATAGTTCTGAGACCATTCTTCCACCACTGATTAAGACGGGGGTGGCAGGTGTTAGGGGTAATATTCATTTAGCCTTCTGAGCTTTCTGGGCAGATTGGGGACCTTGCCAGCTCCAGCAGCCTTCTGGTCCACTGCTTTGAGGACACCCACAGCAACTGTCTGCCTCATATCACAAACAGCAAAGTGACCTAGAGGAGGAGAGTCAGAGAAGCTCTCAGCACACATGGGCTTCCTGGAACCATGTCAACGATGGCAGCATCACCAGACTTCAAGAATTTAGGACCATCTTCCAGCTTCTTACCAGAATGGAGATCAATCTTTTCTTTCAGCTCAGCAAACTTACAAGCAATGTAAGCTGTGTGACAATCCAGGACAGGGGCACAGCCAGCACTCACTTGGCCTGGATGGTTCAGGATAATCACCTGAGCAGTGAAACCAGCTGCTCCCATTGGTGGGTCGTTTTTGCTGTCACCAGCAACACTGCCATGACGAACATCTTTGACAGACATGCTCTTGACATTGAAGTCCATGCTATCTCCAGGAAGAGCTCCACTCAGAGCTTCAGGGTGCATTTCAACAGACTTTACTTCAGTTGTGACGTTGACCTGAGCAAAGGTGACCACCAAGCCAGGCTTGAGAACTCCAGTCTCCACTCAGCCCACAGGGACAGTACCAATGCCACCAATTTTGTAGACATCCTGAGGGGCAGACACAAAGGCTTGTCAGTTGGACGAGTTGGTGGCAGGATGAAATCTAAAGCTTTGAGCAGTGTGGTTCCACTGGCACTGCCATCTTTCCTGATGACTTTCCATCCCTTGAACCAAGGCATATTAGCACTTGGCTCCAACATGTTGTCACCATTCCAACCACAAATGCTACTGTGTCAGGGTTGTAGCCAATTTTTTTAATGTAGGTACTGACTTCCTTAACGATTTCCTCATCTCTCTTCTGACTGTAGGGTGGCTCAGTGGAATCCATTTTGTTAACACCAACAATTAGTTGTTTCACACCCAGTGTGTAAGCCAGAAGAGTGTGCTCACGGGTCTGCCCATTCTTGGAGATACCAGCTTCAAATTCACCAACACCAGCAGCGACAATCAGGACAGCATGGTCAGACTGAGATGTGCCTGTAATCATGTTTTTGATAAAGTCTCTGTGTCCTGGGGCATCAGTGATAGTCACATAATACATGCAGTTCTCCAATTTCCACAGGGAGCTGTCAATGGTGGTACCAGCTCACGCTCAGCTTTCAGTTTATGCAAGACCTAGACATACTTGAAGGAGCCCTTTCCCATCTCAGCAGCTTCCTTCTCAAATTTTTCAATGGTTCTTTTGTGGATCCCACCACATTTGTAGATCAGATGATCAGTAGTGGTAGACTTGCCCTGATCTACATGTCCGATGACAATGATGTTGATATGTGTCTTTTCCTTTCCCATTTTGGCTTTGATTGAGCAGTGGTTTTCACGACACCTGTGTTTCGGTGGCAAACCCATTACTAAAAAACTGTCATGCTTATTTTCTAAGTGCAGAAATGTGCTTTCTCTTCAAGGATGCTCACAGATGAGTTTGTCCTTAGGACAAGTTTCTTTAAAGTAAAGGTAGAAGTAAATTTAATGCTTTTCAGGAAGTTTTATACCAGGTTAAAACTAATTAAAGAGCTTCTGTGGACTGAAAACACCAGTTATTATTTTCTACCCCTTAGCAAAAAATTTTAAAATTAAATAGGTTATTCATGCCTGTGTTCAGTAGATCAATTATACTTCTCAGCAGCATTAAGAAATCAAATCATTGACAGATTTCAAATATTTTTGTCATGCATATTCTTATTCCTTTGACAAAGCTTAATTTCAATTGTATAATGTAGTTTTCAGAACAATGGTGTTTTGCAGAATGATGTTTTGTGTATTCTATGAGTTCTTGCCATCAGATACAAACCATTAGCCAATCATTCATGTAGAAAGAAAAGACACTGATAAATGGATTTTACCTTTAGCTCTATATCTGAAATACATTAGGCAAAGTACATAAGTTTATTGATTCTTCTTGTTTTATTTATAAAATGATTATATCATCTTTGTTACTTTTACGTCTCCAAATATGTTAATTATATCTACTTCTATTAATGGTTTCTTTATATTCAGAGTATTATATTATTACTATGTCTTAAAATATGGGATTTCTTTCCACTACTTCATTTAATATTTCTCAAATATGTATTCTGGTCAGGTCAAAAGGTTTTCAAACTAGATAATTTTTTTATTAGTTTGTGTTTATGGACAATTTTTTATAATTTATTTATTTTTTTATTTTTACACACTGCATTTTGATTCATTGTACACAAATGGGGTACAACTTTTTGTTTCTATGGTTGGGTAGATTCATACCATTTGTGTAATCATACATGTACATAGGGTAATGATGTCTGTCTCATTCCACCATTTTTCGTACCCCCTCCCTCTCATTTCCCTCTACATATTCTAAAGTTCCTCCATTCTTCTCTTAAACCCCACCCCCATTATGTATTATCATTCACTTATCAGGGAAAACATTGGGCCTTTGGTTTTTGGAATTGGCTTATTTCACTTAGCATGATATTCTCCAATTTCATCCATTTATCTGCAAATGCCAAATATTATTCTTATGTATGGCTGAATAGTATTCCATTGTGCATATATACCACAGTTTCTTTATCCATTCATCTGTTGAAGGGCATCTAGGTTGGTTCCACAATCTAACTATTGTGAATTGAGCTGCTATAAACATTGATGTGGCTGTGTTACTATAGTATGCTAATTTTAAGTTTTGGGTTATAAACCAAGGACAATTTGAAGTTGGTTCAAAGAACTATTTAAGTGTGTATGTTCCCACAGATCATTAGTTCCTTACACATCACATGTACAAAACAATTTTAAAAATATCAATCATAAGAACTAAAATATATATAAATAAGAATGGAAATATTAAGAATACAAAGTGTGTCTTCTAGTCCTACCTCCACCACCCATTGACAACTGAGTCTGAGATCTCCGTATCTGCTATGTGCTCTTCAATACTGCCATTTGTGTAAAACGAGTTCCAGAATTCTTCTCTGGGTTGATGGAGGATAGTTTTGGACTCATCTGTTGAATATACTGAGATGTCTCTGTTCTTGTTCTTATTCTTCTCCTGGACTGGTAACCGAATGCAGTACCTCACACCTTCTAGACAAGCTCTCTACTAATGAACAAGATCCCAGCTTTCAAATTTTCTTAAGTGAATTATGTTGAAACTTTGTGTAAAGCATAGTTAAGTTCATTAATTCAGGGAAAATTGCTTTAAAGTCTGCAATATCTTCTCCAATACACAGAGACTGAAATTGATTTAAATCATGGTTCGTGACATTAGAAGAATTAAAATCTATCTGGGAAGATCCCAATACATGGAAACATTTTAAAAATCCTAAAACAACATGAAACAATCATTATAAGCACTTAATGGAGAGTTCTGAGAGAGGGAAGCACGTGAACAAAAGCAGGCATTGTTTCAAGACGGGTGTGTCATTACAGGGCTTCAGGGAAGAAATCAGGATGATATGAAAGAAATGAATCAGAAAGGGGAATTTCTTGCTTGAATAAGTTCAGGAAAGGTAATGAATCAAAGGAAGCAAAGAAATAAGTACTTGGTAACCTTTGAAAATAAATCAGAATTGTCAGCGATTTTAAGATAAGGCTTATGTGTTAAGTTGATTGAAAATCAAATTCCACTGTATGTCAAATTACAGAATGACACGTCACGGGTACAGACTTCAGTAGCAGAGCAACTCAGCAGTCACCAGGAGGACTGGATGGGAAGGGGTGATGGTGCTGCAGGTGCTGTTCAAGGCAGGTTAAAGTTAAGGAGATGGAAGCAGGAAGTGCTATTTCAGTCACGGCCCATCTTTCCCACTCTCCCCTCTGCCCTCTTCCAAAGTGATTCGGTCAATACTTTGGGTGAGTTTAGATAGAACATGTTTAACTTGTGTTGGGAAATTCTAAAGTGAGAGGGAAAAAACCCCCCACAATTTCAAAACTATGCTTTCATGAAAAGAAAATCATTTAGCAAGATCCCTTTAATTTCTCCTGTACTTTAAAATATTTTTCAATAGATACTTGTATAAAAGATACTCAGGGTTGTTAGTATCATCTGTTGTACTGCCCTCATGAATATATGACCTACTTTTATTCAATACCTTTAAAATTTAAAGATATTAGATTCTGTCTTTGAGTCATCCTATAAAAATGAACATGTCATTGACTCTTTTACCCTAAGACAAAATTATCTCAGATTAAAAGACTCAGAAATAGAATATACATCATTTAAAAACTTAAAATAATCACACACAAAATTGACATAAATGTATATATATAAATTGGTATTTGCATATATGTACATATGTAGAACATTATTTTTTATAAATTGAAATTGAAGTTTAAATTTCTTAAAAAATACAAGGGATATTTTTCTTTTTCTTTTCTTTTTCTCTTTTCTTTTTTGGAGCGATGTTGGGGATAAATCCAGGGGTGCTTTACCACTGACCTACATCCCTAGTCCTTTTGAATTTTTTTTTTTTTTTTTGACAGGGTGTCACCAAGTCACTGAGGGTACGGCAAAGTTCCTGAGGCTGACTGTGAACTTGGCATCCTCCCGCCTCAGCCTCCTGAGTTGCTAGAATTACAGGTGGGCACCACTGCACCCTGCTAAAAACACATGGGATTTTGATTAAACTTGACTTCGTTTTTTGTCATGGAATAACAGCTTAGTTGATAATACACCTGGTCTCAGAGAAAGGAGTTTTGAAGAATACTCCAGTATCTCACAGAATCAGAAAATAATAATTAGAGTGAGGTTGGATGCATAGCTGAGGCTACGTGTGAGGGTTCCTCTGTTTTGCTCATCTCTGCATCTGCAGCCTCAGTGCAGGGCCTCTGTTCCCAGAGGGGAGAAGAAGCACACACCAGGAAACAGTGAGGAACCAGGGCCCTTCCCTTCATGAGACGCTTCTTCCCGTTTGTCTCTGTTTGCCTTGTTCTTCTTTGATTTTCTCTGAATTTATGCCTACAGCACAGGGTTAAATCTTTTAAAATTTGGGTATCCGGTTTGTTTCTGACTTTGTGCAATTGACAGAATACTTTGGAAATTTGTAGTTACTGAGCTGGGAACATACAAGGCAGTACTGATGCGGAAACTGGTAGAAATCCATGAATATGAGACCAAATTGTGATCCAGTATTGTTCGCCCAGATGCTCTGACATTCTAGGAAAGTATCAAAATTGTAGCCCAGCAAGTAATTTGAAAATAAAGAACTGGGAATTTGCATCTTGTGGAATGATGTCTATGACTTTGATCCACAATAGTTGCAAACATGTTCTTAAATAGCCAGATCATATTTTAAATTCTGTGTGGTACTTAGGGTCTCTGTCACATATTTCTCTTAATTGCGTTTTACAATTCTTTCCAAGTTGTGAAAAACATTCTTTGATCCGGGATAATGCCAAAATGAACTGTAGATGAAATAGAATCATTGTTTACTCATCCCCCACTTAAGTGAGGTCTCAAGTCTTGAAGAACACTGTGAGTCAGAGGCAGAAGCTGAGGTTGGGGTGTGGAGCCTGCTTTGCTCCTGGGACTCAGGAACAAGGCCTGACACCATGCTGTGCTGGTAGATATCTAATAACTGACTTCAAACAAAATCCACAGAAACCAAAATAATAAAAGTCTTAATTTATGATATTTGCCAATTTTATTATCTCTGACATTAAAAATGCAGTGGTATGCTGGAGCCAATTCCAAGCAACTCACCAGATGAAATTGTTAAATTTTCAGGAGTTTGCAAGTTAGTTCAGCTATGGCAGGGGTGTTTATGCTATAACAATGGACACATGCTAGAAATCAGGTCACTTGTTTTCCTAGGGGAACTGGTGGTTAAACATTTACCAGCACACATTTGAATACTCGCACCAAGGATGCTAAGGACTCGATATCACTGATTGGAACTGGGGAGCTATGCACAGAAGGGCATCATATGGTATCCACACCATGAAGACATGACATGCGTAAAGAACCTCAGTATGATAAATAATCACATGTTGGCAAAATCTTTAGAGAGTGGTCAATTTTGAACATTTATTGCCCATACTCTAATATAATTCTTTCAAGTATTGATCATATAAATTTATTTCCATTAGAGACCAGATCTGGCAATTGGTTCACCGAAGTCCTGACATGTAATAATTGGTTCCAGATAATGTACCTCATCTACCCTAGCACACCATGACCTGACTGATGTCCCTGGAGAGGACTACAGATCCGTTTTCTCAAAAGGTTTTTTGAGGACTGGAGGACAGCGAGAGTTGTCTGAAACATCGGATTCAAATTTCCTCAGAAAAGAAGCATTTTGTTAGCAACATAAAAATGACCAAAGGGAATAATTGTAGCTAACCATGGAGAAAATGAAAGAGAAAAAAAGAGAGAGATTTTTCCAGATAAAAATGGAAAAGGAGGAGTTTAGGAAGGAAAAGAGACTGAATGAGGGTTCCTAAAGATTGTCAGTTGAGCAAGTGAGGAAAACCATCTTGCAGACTGGGTTTAAAGCAAAATAACACGGTAACTACTGCAAGCTGGGTGAGCCTGTAGATATTCAGATTCAGTCTAAGGGACACTTTATAGTATATACAAAGCTTTTTATTACAAAGTTTTCATTCCTCTTTGTAGGTGAAAATACACTTCAAAAAGATGGTGACTTGTGGTTGCCAAGATAGTTGTCTTATGGTAAAAACAACTTCCTGCAAACTCTTTTCTTAACTAGTCTCCTTTGAACTTTAATTTGAGGTAAGACAAATTTAGATGGATGCTGAGGTCTCTCAAGGAAATTTCAGTGTTTTGCTTTTGATCTTTCCCCTGAATCCTGAGTGAAACCTTGCAGCAACATTCCTTAATGAAATTGGATGCAATGGAAAAAAGGGTGAGTACAACAGAATCATACAGCAAGCAGAGATGTTTCTGCAGGCACTGTGTCAAATGCAATCAAATTATTGCCACTGTCTGATTCAATGTGATAAGGGAAAAAGCTATGGCCATGACCTATAGCAAATAGTTGAAAAGGGGACGTCTAATGGTTCCTACTGCCTGATAATTTTTCCTATTAAAAACTAGCATAAGCCGGTTGCGCTGGTGCACGCCTGTAATTCCAGTGGCTAGGAGAGCTGAGGCAGGAGGATGGCGAGTTCAAAGCCAGCCTCAGCAACAACAAGGCACTAAGCAATTCAAATTAGGACTGGTATGTGACTCAGTGGTTGAGTGTCCCTGAGTTCAATCCCTGGTACAAAAAAAAAAAAAAGAATGCACAATCATCTATTGGAAGTAAAAGTGAATAAAAACAGAAAAGTTGGTATTGGACAGTGGACATGGAAACATATATTCAGAAATAAAGGGAATCAAGCATAATAAGCATGTGTGATGCTATGACATATATACATTTTTACAAAAACAACCAAATGAAATGACAGTGAAAGAGAATCACTGTTTTTTAATAGTCATACTTAATATTTAGTAATCTCTTAAATTAATCAGTGTCTACCCAAATATGCTTACTTCAGCCCTATGAAAAATAGGACATTTTCTGGTTAAATATATATTCTGTCATTGTCAGACACCCATTATTCACTGTCAATCATAACATCATTTTAAAATAATTCCATTTTTTGTAATATAGAAGGTTTAACCAGGATTTTCTTGAATCTCAAAATACTCCTAAACAGAGAAATCGTTTCCCATTTTGAAAGAATATTCATCCTATCTATATTTCTTATTGTACTCTCTTTATGAAAATTACTTCCTCAAATTTCTTGCTCTATGTCTTCTCATTCTTTGTGTTTTATAAACAAATGTTATATAAGGACATTTTTATTAGCTTCTCTTATTTCTTGCTCCAGGACTTAATGAACTGAGTTGTTTCAGATAATTTCCTTTTCATCAAGTATATTCTGAAAAGGTAAGAATTCTAGTGAGGGCAAGGAAATAACTGATACTTGAAAAAATTTCATCTGCAGCATTTTTAGGTATTTTTAAGAGTGTGAAGTCTTTTTTAGATGTTTAGCTCCTGAAAAGCAATTTTCCACGGGATCCCTGAAAAATTGGATCTTCACTTGCATTTTTAATCTCTATATAATGACAACATTTAAAAAACATTGGCAGTTTCCTATGAAATTATTTTAAATTTGGATAAAGCATGTGTTTAACCAACGTGCCAACCACACAGCGAGTTCCAAAGTATTAAAATCCTATACATTTTAATCTTGTTAAACACAATAGGAAAATTATGGTAGAAATGATGTATTTGTAAATAACCAAGTTATATTTACAGTGAACTGAGAGGATATGTAAATTTCACAAGCAGTTCTTTTATTCAATGAATGTGTCTCAGGTAGTCACAGGGATTACATTTGGTTGTACAATAGCTACTGCTTGGAAATCACATGTAGAAATACACCAAACAAAATGTATGTATGAACTATGGTTTGCTTAGAGAAACGTGTGTGTCTTGGAAAGTAGGCAAAACTTTGCATGCTTTGATCTTATTTTCATCAGAAAAAGCACATCTTTAAGCTGAGTGTCCTCAATATAAACTCCCTAAATTCATAAATATCACTGCAATTATGGGGGATGACTTCATTTGAACACCTTTATTCCTTTTTTTCCTCCACAAAAAACAAACAGAGCCTAAAAAGTAATGGTTTCACCAATTAGGAAAAAACAAGATATCAACATTAAATACATTATTTCCAATTTTCTTTAAACTATTTGCCCTAACAAAAGTTAGATGTCAAAAGTTAGATGTGAATTTGGCATTTCAGAAATCCTGGCAGTTGACAGATTTATTTTGTTATTTTTAGCAACAAAATGCCCAGCTGTAATAAACTACATGGAGTTCAGAGAGCATCACACATGCCAATAAAACTGTGCTGTTGGTTGCATCTAATCATAAAAATAGATTTTCAAATACTGAAATGTCTTACAGTATCATTTATTTTTTTTCCTATAAATGCATATCTCTCCAAAATTATATCCATGTAAAAGGTTCTATTTTCATTTTTATCTTAGATTTCTAATAATTCTAGCACATATGAATATTAAGTATTTTGACTAAATTTTAATTAATCTAAAATCATATGCTATCACAAATAGTCCAATTAATTTTTTTCCCATTTTAGTGTGCACAGATAAAGTTGCTTTGTAAGTCTCCCTTTGTCAAGATAGTTGCTATTTCAGAAGAGGAAGAGTAATATTTTTTTCTTTTATGGCTCTCAAAAACAAGTTATTCTTATAAAGCAATTTTTTCTCTAATGACTATTTTATACCTCGCTATAACCTTGGTAATTTTGAACTGTGAGGTGAATAGTTCCTGTAATCTGGTCGAATCTTTTAGGATTCCCTAAGCATGGAAAGCCCACTGAACTTCTCCATCCCATACCGTGAGGGAGAGGGGGCTTCACTGGGGTGTACTGGTCACGTTCAGCACTGGGTCTCGCGATATGGATGATGAAAGTACACCTCTCAATGCAGGACCTTCATCTAAGAGTAAGGGTAACCAGAAGAGAGTAGAAATAAGGTTTACTGAACACTCCACCTGCCTGCATTATTTGATTGATACAGATTATGGCAAACGGTGAAAGTTTAAAAGAGAAATACAGGAGAAATTTGTGCAGGGGAGAAGACTGGGAGTATTTCCTGTATGTAATTGTTTATAAGCAATTGTTCAGTGAACTGCATGTGAGACAGAAGGGGACTGACTTGAGTACTGAGGACATTTATTAAGGCAATGAAGTGTGTGGATTTCTCTCTTGTTTGGAAACTGGAATTGAAATAGGCACAGAATTAAAGCCTTGATGCATAGAAGAATCATGGCTGGCAGCTGAAGTGCAGAAGTGCAGATGCTTGTGGCAGGCCCTGACTATATTATAATACATTTAAGCAAACCCCTTTATTTTGCAGAAAAAGTCACTGACCCTAGGAGTATAAAAGATATGTATTTCCTATAATAATTTTGAATGACTCACAAGAAAAAGAGTTTATTGTATGTAAAGCACCCCAGGAAGTTTCTTTAGAACTTTTGCACAGGCAGTAAGTACCTGCCTGGCTTAGATTTGCAGAAGTATGAATTATGTTCCCCCCAGGACATGCCAATATCTGATCCCTGGAATTTGGGAATATTTTACCTCAGACAATGAAAGGAGCTTTGTAGGTGTTATTACATTAAGGACCTTGATGTGAGATGATCTAATGAGCCCAAGGTAGTCATTAAGGTCATTGCAGAGGAAGGCAAGAGGATCACACTCAGACAGGATATATGGCAAGAGGAAGACACTGGAGTCATTCCAGGAAGGGGTCACAAGGTAAGGAATACAGTTGGCCTCCCAAAGGGTTCGGAAGGAGCACAACTTCACCAACCTCCCCTGTTGGACTTCTGACATCCAGATCACTGAAGTAACAGACTTCTCATCTGTGCAACCCAGTAGGCCTGTGGTAAGAGTTCAGCAATAATGAGCAACTAACACAGAACCCCTCAGCCATTGCTGTTTCATCTTGCCAAGTCACCCAGTCATTCCGGACATCGGTTTCACTACCTATAAAGTGAAAAGGTAAGTTTGTCATGATGATTGGATTAGTTATTCCTGCTAAAGTGCTTGGCAGAGAATGAACTCTGTATGACAGTTATAAAATATATGGACACTTGCTGACCATTTTGGGTTTTTGTTTTTTTGTGTGTGTGCTTTAAAAATGTTCGTTAATATGACTCCACAAAGGTACTGATTCCTTCCATATGCAACAGAATGAAACTAAACCCATATCTCTCACAGTGCATGAAACTAAACTCAAAATGGATTAAGGACCTCAGAATCAGACCAGAGACCCTGCAGATTATAGAAGAAAAAATAGGTCCAGATCTTCAAAATGTCGACTTAGGACCAGACTTCCTCAACAGGACTCCCATAGCACAAGAAATAAAAGCAAGAATCAATAACTGGGATAGATTCAAACTAAAAAGCTTTCTCTCAGCAAAGGAAACTATCAGCAATGTGAAGAGAGAGCCTACAGAGTGGGAGAAAATCTTTGCCACTCACTTCAGATAGAGCGCTAATTTCCAGAATCTATAAAGAACTCAAAAAACTCTACACTAAGAATACAAATAATCCAATTGACAAATGGGCTAAGGAAATGAACAGACACTTCACAGAAGAAGATCTACAAGCAATCAGCAAACATATGGAAAAATGTTCAACATCTCTAGAAATAAGAGAAATGCAAATCAAAACCACCCTAAGATTCCATCTCACCCCAATCAGAATGGCAATTATCAAGAATACAAGCAACAACAGGTGTTGGTGAGGATGTGGGGAGAAAGGTACACTCATACATTGCTGGTGGGGTTGCAAATTAGTGCAGCCACTCTGGAAAGCAGTGTGGAGATTCCTTAGAAAAGTTGGAATGGAACCATCATTTGACCCAGCTATCCCACTCCTTGGCCTATACCCAAAGGACTTAAAATCAGCATATTACAGAGATACAGCCACATCAATGTTCATGGCTGCTCAATTCACAATAGCCAGAGTGTGGAACCAACCTAGATGCCCTTCAATTGTTGCATGGATAAAGAAGCTGTGGTATATATATACAATGGAATATTACCCAGTCATAAAGAATGATAAAATTATGGCTTTTGCAGGCAAATGGATGAAATTGGAGAATATCATGCTAAGTGAGATAAGCCAATCTCAAAAACCAAAGGAAGAATGATCTCGCTGATAAGTGGATGATGACACATAATGGGGGTTGGGAGGGGTTAGTTTTAGGGTTAGAATTAGGGTTAGGGAGGGGGGCAAGAATGGAGGAAGGAAGGACTGTATAGAGGGAAAAGAGGGGTGGGAGGGGTGGGGGGAAGGGGAAAAATAACAGAATGAATCAAACAACATTACCCTAGGTAAATTTGTGATTACACAAATGGTATGCCTTTATGCCATGTACAGAGAAACAACATGTATCCCATTTGTTTACAATAAAAAAAAAAGGTACTGATTCCTTAGCCTTGACTCAAGTTGTTAATAAAATGGTATTTTATTTCATTCCAGGTCTAATTAGACCATTAGCACACTGTTAAATACAGAAATGATAGAATGTGATTAGATAAATTTGATCATTCTGTCAGTGAATTTCTTTATTAATTTTTTCCTCAAAAAAGGAAAATAAGCAAAATAACGTATGCTAATCATCTATTAGTGAGATCCAACGGCTATTTCTCCCTTTGCCTGCCTGGCTTTCTTCCTCTTTTCTAGAACTGTCTTCCTTTTTTAGCCTGCACACCTCCCTTACTCCTGCCTTCCTCTCTCTTCCCCCTTCCCTCCCTTCCATCTTTCTTTATTACGTGCTTGTGCCTGGGTGTACAGAGCATGTAAATCACAATATACATTCACAATGTATAGACAGGGCTCTGGAGGGGTAGGAAAGGGATTGGCTGAGTCAGATGAAACAGGGTAACAGGTTGATCAGAAGAGAAGAGGAAAGATTATTTAGAAATAGCCCAGCAGATTCTGTTCAAGCTGTAGTGTTATTACAACCATCCAGGTGAGAGATGAATCGGGAAATGGAGGAGAAAGAAATAAGAAAAATCATTAAATTGACATTTTGCAAATCAAATACGTCAAAAACATATTTATCAATCAGAAGGTTTAATGAATGCATCTTTCCTGTATTTATACGTGGGGTGAAGGGGTTGTTCTTTTAATAGATTGTTCATCAGAGATAATCCATCCAAGGCATTAGTTTGGTATAAATTCTGAATACATAACAATTCTTGGATCAGACTTAATTTTTTTATAAGGGAAAAGAATATTATACTTACATTATATTTTAATGCACCAGTTACCTAAAATAATTGCCTCCATTTATTTAGTCAACTACTTATTTCTGGACATTTTAACCAATGAAAATTCTTAATGCTAGTGGACAAAATTCAAGCCTGCAAATGTAAATAGATAAATAGATAGATGCATGTACAATTAACCTTTGTTTCATTAATAGTTTTGATTCGGGGTTAGTTATGTTTGCCAAAATGTGTTATTTTTAAAAATTTCATTGAGATGTATATCAGAAGCATACAATTCACCCATCCTTAGTGTCCAATTCACTGAGTTCAACTATAAAATTCTGTGAGTTCAGCTGTGGACTCTTTCTTTTACAAGAAATTCCAGTAGCACGGCTGCCTTTTTCCTAAATTTAGGAAAACACTAATTTATTTCACTTTCTGTGGATTTGCTTATTCTGGGACATTGCGTATGAGTACAATCCTAAAATGTGTGAGCCCTTGTATCTGGTTTCCTCCACTTAACAGAGTTTACCAGAACTCTGGTTTTTCATTTGAATTCAAAATATTGTCTTTCTTCTCTAGATTTCAGTCTGAATAACTATCTTTAGTGTTTCTCTTAAGACAATCTGTTCCCAACAAATCCTCTGATTCTTTTAAAATCTGAAGATGTCCCTACAAATCCAAATCCTTTCATTTTTTTTTTTTTTTTTTATCTGAGAATGTCTTTGTATTTGCTTCTGAAAGAGTATTGCTGGATGTTCAGATGCTCAGTTAAGCAGTGTTTTTTGGTTTCTTTCTTCTCTCTTTTCCTAGAGCAAAGCGTCCTGCTGCCTCTGGCTCTATTGTTCCTGATAGGCTTCAGCTGTTAGTGTGTTTCAATCAGCTTTTTCTACCACTGTGATGAAAAGACCTGAAAAGAACAATTTTAGTGGAAGTAAAGTTTCAGAGATCTCAGCCCATAGTTGGTCAACTCCATCGCTCAGGGCCAAGGTAAGGAAGGACATCATGGTAGAACGGTGTGGTGGAGGAAAGAGGCTCAGGACATGACCATCAAAAATCAGGGTCAGTTCCTCTTTCCACGGACAAAATATATACAGCAAGGTACACCTCCCAGTGATCCACCTCCTCCAGCCACACCCTGCCTGTGTAACGTTACCACCCAGTTAATCCATTCAAATGGATAATTACACTGATCAGATTAAGACTCTCATAACCCAATCGGTACACCTCTAAACTTCCTTATGTTTGAAGAGACACCTCACATCTAGACCGTAGCATGGTCATATTGGGGTTCCTTCATATATGAACAAAACTTTTCTCTTGCTGTTTTTAAGCTTTTCTTTCTGTTGTTGGCCTTCAACATCATTACTATGATGGGCCTAAATATGAATCTTTTTATTTTTATTTATTTTTTTCAGACTGCATTTTGATTTATTGTACACAAACAGGGTACATCATTTCGTTTCTGAAGTTGTGCACGATGTAGATTCATACCATTCGTGTAATCATACATATACATAGGGAAATGACGTCTGTCTCATTCCACCATTTTTAATTGGTTCTAATTACTTATACATGACAGTAGAATGCATTTTGACACACTGTACACAAATGGAGCACAACTTCTCATTCCTCTGGCTGTACATGGTGCAGAGACACAATGGTAGTATTATCATACATGTATATAGGGTAATAATGTCCATCTCATTCCACCATCTTTCCCATCCCCACACCCCTTCCCCTCACTTCACTCATCTCTGCCCAATCCAAAATTTCTTCATTCTTACCTAAACCCCACCCCCATTACGGATCAGCATCTGCTTATCAGAGAAAACACTCAGTCTTTGGTTTTTGGGATTGGCTTATTTAGCTTAGCATGATATTCTTTAGCTCCATCCATTTACCTGCTAGTGCCATAATTTCATTCTTCTTTAGGCTGAGTAATATTCCATTGTGTATATACATTTTCTTTATCCATTCATCTGTTGACGAGCATCTAGGCTGATACCATAGTTTAGCTATTGTGAATTGAACTGCTATAAACATGATGTGGCTGTGTCACCGTAGATTTTAAGTCTTTTTGTGATGGGTTGACAGATCTGGCTCCATGAGAATGTTATAGGCCAGACAGACTCCATTTTGCTCTGAGACTCCATGTTATGTAGGAAATAAGCTTCTCCCATGGGAACACCCCGCCTCTGTGCCCATCATCAGTTACTTAGCATGACAAGCTTAGCAATATAAAATGAAAGTTCTTATGTAATGAAAAATTGCTCTCTTTTGATCTCTGTTGCTCTTAACTAATGTACCATGTAAACGGTAATTGTGTGGATGTTAATAACCATTCTTTAGTTTGTACCTAGGTAAGGGTCATTTTGACCCACTTCCCCCTCTGCTGATGATCTCATGATGTTAGTTTGTAATTTCAAATCATAGCAACAGACACTTATGATTGATGTGATTTTTGGTGTAAGAATCCCTCCAACCCTATGGTAGGGACTGTTCTCCCAATAGCCATTTTTTGGGGCATTGTGTGAGACAGTCAGCGGCCGGCTTAATAAAGACTCAAATTTGGACTTCTCAGTGGTGATCAGTCTGTTCTTAAGTTGTGCCCCATAACACTATCTTTTCTCTAATGTATGTTTTTGGCACCTTTGTCTAGTATGAGATAAGTGTATTTGTGTGGATTTGTCTGTGTGTCTTCTATTCTGTACCATTGGTCTATATTTATTTTGGTGCCAGTACCATGCTGTTTTTGTTACTATTGCTCTGTAGTATAGTTTAAGGTATAGTAGTGTGAGGCCTCCTACTTTACTCTTCTTGCTAAGGATTGCTTTGGCTATTCTGGGTCCCTTATTTTTCCATATGAATTTAATGACTGCTTTTTCTAGTTCTATGAAGAACATCATTGGGATTTTAATAGGGATTGCATTAAATCTGTATAACACTTTTGGTAGTATGGCCATTTTGACAATATTAACTCTGCCTATCCAAGAGCATGGGAGATCTTTCCATCTTCTAAGGTCTTATTCAATTTCTTTAGTGTTCTGTGGTTTTCATGGTAACCTCTTTTGTTAGATTGATTCCCAAGTTTTTTGCTTTTTTGAGGCTTTTGTGAATGGGGTCGTTTTCCCAATATCTCTTGCAGTGGATTCATCACTGATGTATAGGAATGCACTTGATTTATGGGTATTGATTTTATATCCTGCTACTTTGCTGAATTCATTTGTTAGTTTGGATCTGGAAAGCCCCCCAAAGACTTGCATGTTTCCCAAAGCAGAAACGTGCAGAAGAGAGTCTTTGGAGAGTAATAGGATCATAAGACCTCTGACCTCAACTGTGGATTATTCCATTGCTGGATTAATGACTTGATGACATTAAGGGAAGAGTGGGACTTTAAGAATTGAGGTTTAACTGGAGAACACAGGTCACTGGGAGTGTCTCCTGAAGGGCGTTTCTTGTCCTCAGTCGCCTGCTTGCTTTCTCTCCCTCTTTGCTTCCCTGACCCCAAACCTGTGAGTCAAAATAAATCTTCTCAACTTTAAGCTTCTCTCAGGTGTTCGTTACAGAGATGAAAAGTCGACTAATACATTCCTCTTTGTGTTTATCACGTTTAGAGCTGCTGAGATTCTTGGATGTGTAATATCCTCACAAAGTTGGGGGAAGTCCACAGCGGATCTGTTCCTTAAGTTCCCTTCTCTAGTCCTATCAGCCTGATCCTCTCTTTGGATACAAGTCAATGTGCTTGATGGGATTCCCACTTCTCCCATTTCTCAAGGCTATGTTAGCTGGTTTTCATCATTATTTTTCTCTCTGTTCTTCGTTATGCACACTCTCTGTCAATATATGTTCAAGTTCCCTGATTCTTCTGTCATCTTAAATCTGCTGTTGACCTCCTCTAGGGAATTTTGAGATTCAGAGCTTTTACTTCCCATTTAATTGTTATACTTTCTCTATTTTATATTCCTTGGTGGAAAAGAGAGTGTCATTATGTTTCCCCTTACTTGTTTAAGGATACTTTCTTTAGCTCTTTAAAGGCATTTATAGTAGATACTTTATGGTCCTTGCTGCTAAATTCACCATTTGGGTCTCATCCTGGGCAATTTCCTGTGGCTGATTTTTTTTTTTTTTCCCCTGTATGTGTCCTACTTTCCCCTGTCTTTGCATGTCTTCAGTTTTTCTGTGTTTGGAAAAGTGGACATTTTAGGTAATACATCATAGCAGCTCTGGCTACCAGCTCCCCCTCAGGGCCTGTTTACTTGTGTGGCTATTTTAATGAAGTCTATTTCTCCTGCAGTCTGCAGGCTGTGCCCTGGGGATCACACTCTAGGATAACAATGGTTTTACCAGGGCTCCTTTAAAGTGTCCCTTTCCATAATTCTGTTAGCAGGCTGCCTCCGCCTGGTGTCACCCCCAGCTCTTAACCTTCACTGGTTGCTGGCTGATTATTATTCACTTTTCAGAATGGACCTAGGGTATAAATTAATCCGCAGTTTGATCTAGATCAATTCTGCCTTCAGTGCAGAGGTGGTCTTGAGGCAAGTCTTTGAGGTTTGTTCTGACTCTAAGGCTATCCTTTCAGCAGCCTTAGCTATCTCTTCCCTGTCTCACTCTGGTCAACTAACCGGTCTAGTCTTTAGCTTACTGCTGTCATGAAGTCCTCAGCCTCCATTGTTCCCAAGAGTGACTAAGGCTTGAACTTCCCCAGATTGTGTTCAAAATAAAGTCAGCGCCCAGGGACAGATGCAGAGGTCTCTCTTTTGATCACCAGCCTCTCTCTCTCTTTCTTTCTCTGTAAAGCCCTGCATCATTGCTCCAGCGTGGGGAGTAGTATTTGTTACACACTTTTCTAATAGAGATACCCTGTTCATGGGCAGAGTACTGGGTGAGAGGGAGACCCTCTCATCTTCTTGGCTGGACTCTCCAGCATAAAACTTTGACCTTATGAGTCAGTGGGGGAAGGTTAGCCCAGGTCCTCGTTCTTTTCCTGAGAGCTTTAGCCTTATTCTCAGGGGATGAGGAGAGGAAGAGAGCTCCCAGCATCTCAGACATCCTTACCGAAATCCAAACTCTGCTACATAGATCACAGAGGCATGAGAAATTCTGGGAGGATTCCCTAGCCCTGGAATGGACACTGGGGGGATTAGAAGCACTGCTGTCTTGTTGGGGCCACCCAGAGTAGATCTTCCAGCACTCAGAGCTGGTGGGGGTGGTGAGTGGGTCTTTTGTCCACATGCCACAGCCAGCTCGTCCTAACTGGGACTTAGTAGACTATTGTCACTAAATATTCTTCCTTTGCTGTATGGCTCCTATAGCATTCCTAGGGTTTTTAATATCTTAAAAACTACATTTTATTATTAAGATTTCTTTACTGGGGAGACAGCCCAGTTCCTCAAGTCATGCATCCAGGAGTCCCTGGGCATTTTTGTTTGATTTTCAAATATAAGCATTTTATGAAAGTATGAAACATGGCTGTTTCTTCTCAATTCCTATACATACATTTAAAGGTAAAACTTAAATCAGCTTAGGAAAGATGTGCTATTATAGTTTGGAACTTAATTGGCATTTGAAAACAGAAATAGGAAGAAAACATAAATCACGGAATAAGAGAACCCTATGGTAAAGCAATGAAGAAAATAACAGATTTATCTACTGCTATGGATACAAAAACTCAGATTAACTGCATTAAGTTTCATGTGCAAACATGATCAATGTGGTCCATGTGTGAGCCAGGTAGGCAGGCAACATGGAGACAGAAATTCTCAGTGGCACATTTTCAGAGGTTTGCTTTCCATTTCTGTATTTGAACTTTCACTTCTGTGTGCATTATTTATTTTCTTCACCTAATCTCATCTCAGAGTAGCTCTCCATGTTGTTGGTTATTAAAGTAAGTTAAGATAGAATACCAGAAGTTAATCCAGAGTTAGTATGATTATCTGAGATGCATACTAATCCTGCTGTTCTTTAAGTAGTTTTCTAAATAAATCATAATTCAAATAAAATAGATAATATATGCATTTAAATGACAATAATGAGCATCACGTGTCAGGAGGTGTATTCAAAATAGCAATTTTTTGTATTGCAGAGGGTTTTCTATTTCCAAACTCTTCCCACACACATGAAGCATTGGTAAGAACAATGCCTTGAGAACTAGATTTTACTATTTTGATAAATATTTTATTCTACTTATTGATTCTTGTTTATTCATTTTTTTCCCATAATATTTGCCTTGTAAAACTTTAATGTTCTCATTTGCTCTGACCTACCAAACTAACCTTGTGTTTATTGTACTGCAGTGAAGCAGTGTGTTTCCTGAGTTCTCTATTGTGTTCAACTGGAACTACATTAATTACTCTTTTTTTTTTTTTTTTTTTTAGTGGAAGAACATTTTCTTAAAAAAATTCTTCTTGTCCCTTGAGTAGCATATACTGTAATATACTGTATCCGTCAATTAGTTTACGATCTGCACATTGCTTCTGGTATTTTCTCACAATGAAATGCAAAGAGCAAATTTCTTTTTTCCTGGAGGGTATGTGAAGTTTTTATTCTTCTATTTCTTAAATCTTCTTCCTCAAGATGATTTCTTCATTGGGAAACATGTACGGTTGAGAAATTGCTCCACTCACTACTTAATACAGCATATGTGACTTGCAATACAATTAAATGAAGTTATTTCAGCAATTTGGTTATGAAATAAACAACAAATAAAAGTTATATTTTTAAACACTCTAAATTGATATTCCAGTCCTAATTAGTCAGTTGCTTGCAAGAATATCTTTTTTCTGTAAAACAGCTTGAAATAAAATCCAGTAAATATGTTTATAACTTCATAAATGCCTACTGTATTATAAATTTTCACCTTAAGATGAATCTATATTTTATGTCAAACTTTTATTGAGTGGTTAATTTATCAAATGCAGTACAAAATACTCTGTGCATATTAACTAAATTATTTTGTTAGCAACTTTATAAGGTATTTATTTTGAAACAGATAACTTGAGACACAGAGAGATGTTTAAGTTACCAAGGTCATATGAGTTAGCAAGGGGAGGGTCATAATTTATTCCAAGTTGATGACTACTAGTTCAACATATTAAAAATCCCATTGAACTTCAGCAACAATTAGCAAATATTTAAGTAAGTTATTAGTTAAATCCTTCATTGGAAAACAGGTTTGTCATTGTTAAATGTATATAAAACACAAATTTAAACTGCAAAATTTTTCAGTAACTCTCTATCAAGAATCAAGAGGATCTTTAAGAGATGAGAGTACCCTGAGTCTCGAGCAGGAATAGTAATCCAAGGTAAAGTCTGGCAACTCACGCAGGGTTTCACTTTAATATCTCAAGTGAGATTTCTTACCTCTTCTAGAAGAAAACTCTTCCTCTGGGATAAGTAGTTCATGCTTCAGTGCAAGGAGTAGAGCCTCTTGATATCTATTATCTTAGCAAATTTCAGGTAAACAATGCAGTTTTTTTTTTTTTACTAAAGTCAGAAATACTACACATTAGAATCGCCCAATTTATTCTTCTTATAACTAACTTCTTATAACTCCTTCCCTTAGACCACCCTCCTCCCATTCTCTCCACAACCCTGTCCTTGGCAACTCTCGGCCTGTATGAGGTTGACTTTTGCATATTACTATATAAGTAAGATCATATGGTACTTCCCTTTCTGCACTTAGTATTGACTGCTCCAGGTTCATCTATGTTGTGTAATAAGGTGAGATGTCCTCATTACACACACACACACACACACACACACACACATTTTCCCTATCCACTTATCTGTTGATGGACATTTAAGGTGACTCCATATATTGGCTATTCTAAATGATGCTGCAAAGAAAGTGGGGTACATATATCTCTTCATGAGATTGATCTCAAATCTCTGGAAATAGACCCAAAAGTGAGAGAGCTTCATTGCATGCTAGTTCTATATTTAATTTTTTGAAAAACTCTGTTCTGTTTTCCATAATAAGAGCCATGCTAATTTGCATTCTCACAAACAGTTGTATCAGAGTTTCTTTTCCTCCACAGCCATCCTAACAAGTGTGAGGTCATATGTGATTGTGCTTTTGATTTGCATATACCTGACAGCTAGTATCGCTGACCACCTGTGGGCCATTTGTATGTCTTTCTTGGAAAAAACGTCTATTTAAAATCTTTGTCCATCTTTTAATCAGATAATTTGCTATTTTGATGATCAGTTTCCTGAGTTCTTTAGATATTTTGCATATTACCCCTTATCAGATGCTTGGTATATGTTTTCTCCTGACCCCTAGGTTCATTTTCTTTTTTAAAAACATAATTCTCATCTCAGGAAAGCATTATCCAGTCAATCTAAAATATATTAGCAATCTAAAATATATTTACGATTTTATGTAGATAACAACCCAAATAATATAATATTTGTATTTGATTCATATACTCATAGACCAAAATAAGCCTATTAGTATAATGCTGATACAGAAGTGAAGACATTCCCTCTGACTTTGTTCTACAACATAGTCTTTAACACTTTCACTTTATCTATTCCTGCTCTTATTACAAGTGTCCAGTGTTGGGTGCTCTGGCCAGGATGCCAAAAGACTTTTGTGGGGACAGCCTCAATGAATGCTTGATATTTCCCTGTCAAATAGTAGGAGGCACAGATTTTGTTCTACTCTCTGAGATAAGGTGCGTACATATTTGTAGATTGTATTTTCTCAGCAAGGGAAAAAGGGGATCACTTCAATATTTTGTGGAATACCTCTGATAGCTCTTCTTGTTTTATTTATTTATTTAGGTACTGGGGATTGAACCTAGGGGTTGTCTACCACTGAGCCACATCCGCAGTCCTTTTTTTTTTTTTTTTTCCTTGAGACATAGTCTGGCTAAGTTCCATAGCTGGCGTCTAACTTGTGATCCTCCTGCTTCAGCCTCCTGAACCACTGGGACTACAGGTGTGCACCATGATGCCTGGCTCTGATAGCTCTTTCTGGCCAGGAAAATGAATATTTTTAATGTCTCTCTTAGACGTTGAGAAAACAAAATCAGAACAAAAAAGCACACAAATAAGGCTTTTGAGTGTTTCAAAATGTGAGAAAGGGGAGTGGTCTAATTAGGTTTGTTATAGTTATTTATATTTTCCAAAAAGGAAAACAAAAATAACCAGGAGGTAAGCCACACTGCCTGGTAGCACTCTCCAGGCAGGATTCATTGAGTTCAGCCCCAGCCCTCTCCTCAAGGAGGATGTTCTCCAAGTGTTTTTGATAGGTAGAAAGCAATGGGAAGCCTCAGTACTGCAGCTATGATATATTAATGAAATAGTATCTGCTTATTGCAGGATTTGAGAAAAAGCACTAGAGTTTGTAGTGTAGACCTTTAGAGGTTGTTCGAGGAACATTTTTGTCTCCCTGTTTTTAAAATTCATCAAATAACTATTTGGAGCATAGCGAAACGAAGGGAGTTGACTTTTATTTTTTGAGAGATCCTGAAACACTAATGACACTGGAGGAGACAAAACGTTAAGTCAGTATCTCTGTATCTCACCAGCTGGTACCCATGTCCACACATGAATGTAATTCTCAGTTTTCTAGTTTGTTTTTTGTGGGGTTTTTTTTGTTTGTTTTTGACAGGTAAGGTAATTCCACACTCACTGTATTAAAGTAGAGGTAATAGGAAGTGGACTCAATCATTAGCAGAATCCTAGTGCTTCAAGGGATCGATCATAAAGGAGGGGAACAGGAAGAATAAAGGCCTCTGCAATTGTGATGAACCAGCATTTTTTTTTCCTAAGTAAGCACTATATAAATCTTCCTAGTCAAATTCTGAAATACAGAAAGTTGTGACCAATTGAAAAGAAAGTTGTTGGTTTTTTTGTTTTGTTTTGGTTTTTTTGTACAAGGGATTGAATCCAGCGGTATTTAACCACTGAGCCATATCCCTTGAACTTTTTTTTTAAAAGTTTATATAAATTTTATTTAGAAACAGGGTCTCACTGAGTTATTTACGTCTTCACTAAGTTGCTGAGGTTAGCATTGAACTTGTGATCCTCCTGCCTCAGTCTCCTAACCTGCTGGAATTATGGGGTCCCACCAAAGCAGTATTTTCTTGAAATAGTACATGTTGATGATGATAGATTTGGTCAACAGAATTATCATTTAAAACCATCTTAGCTCTCTTCTAAATTTGAATTGGTCTCAACCACACCACAATCTGTGTTGTCAACTCCTGAGTGTGTGTGAGATGAAAGACATCCACACACTGTTCATTGATGGAGTTTGTATCCACCTCATGCAGTGACATTAGCAAACGTTTATGTGGTCTTCAGCCCTGCGTGGATAACCCTCAAACAGACTACCTGAATGAAAATATAATGATTATGCTAATAAAATTATAGAGATACAGAAGTAAAATTGCAGTTAAAATGAGAAAATCAAAACACTATTATCAGAAAGTTCAATGAGGTGGTGACTAAAATAAAATTTATTCGAACAATAGAGATAAATTTACAACCCTGAAATTAGGTCTAACCACTAAGAAATTATTATACCAAACAGAGGTGGAAAACTGAATTGGCAAGGATGAGTAGAAAGATGAGATGTTCACAGAGCGAGGAGTTAGGTGGGTACCAAGTAATAAAAGCACACACAAGCTGCATTAACGAAAACACGTAATGCTGGGAGCAAGTTATGTAAGCTTCCAAAGTACGTGTCCAGGCCAAAGTTAGACTCTGCTGTGCTTGTTTTTCCAATGATGCTTTAATAGTTGAATAGTCGAAGTGTGTTTATATATATATATATAAACATCTCAACATCCACTTCTATGTCTCAAAATCAAAATACTACAAAAACATCAAAACCAGGCTGGGGTTGTGGCTCAGTGGTAGAGCGCTTGCCTAGCATGTGTGAGGCCCTGGGTTCATTCTCAGCACCATATATAAATAAATAAATGTTCATTCACAACTAAAACATATTTAAAAAAAAATTAAAACCCTAAATTGTTATCTGAACCTAAATATGGAAAGATCATCCAGGGAAAATTACTATGCTACTTAAATAGGCACTTTTTTCTTTTTTGGTGAAATGAATAGAATTATGTGCAAAAAGTTAAAATGGCAGAATTTCATGGTGTTCTTTTTTCATAGTTTTTTTCTTCTTTTTCCTTTCCAGTTTTTGTTTATTTAAATGCTGGAAGACAAAGGAATTATACAGGTTTAAAAATAATTTTTGTTAATGCAAATTTTTAAAATTTTTATTTTCCCCAATTTTTAAATTATAATAAGGTATGAAAATATACTTACTCTAAGTGTATCAGTCTTGAAAAGTTGACTAATCAATGAGAATAAATGAGAAATATAATTGATCTGCATTAAGATGTACTTATTAGTAATAGTCATATGGGGTTTTGAGTAATATTACATTGCATTAAAATATTGTTCTACCAAAATGGAGAATTTTAAAAGCTAAGGTGATTCAACTATAAAAAATGCTAACTTATAAATGTTAAGATTCCAACAAACCTAGGTGTCCTTCAACAGATGAATGGATAAAGAAAATGTGATATATATATATATATATATATCACATGTATGTGTGTGTGTATATATATATATATATATATATATACATACAATGGAATACTATTCAGCTTTAAAGAAGAATGAAATTAAGGCTGTTAGGTTGGGACTTAAGCGACTGCATTGGAGGGAGCAGAACAACTAAGGTAGCGGGGAGCACACCAAAGAGCGACCAAACACAGACAGATAAACCCCACTGACCCTTACCTCCACCTATCACTCAGCAGGACCCCCGCCTATTCTGGCCTATAAAGACCCTGGGCAGCCAGGGCCACGGGCGATTTTCTCCGGCTTTCCACCCTGACCTGTACCCCCGGGGGTTGGGAATTTCACCCATGAGCCAAATTCTAATAAACTTTGCTTCGGACTTTTCTGGCCGCTTTTTTTTGGACACCAGCCCTCGCAATCGAACTTAAAAAGGCATTTGCTGGTAAATGGATGAACCTGGAGAATATCATACTAAGTGAATTAAGCCAAAACCAAAATTCCAAGACTGTGTTTTCTCTGATATGCGGATGTTAAGAATAGAGTTACTTTATGTTAGGTAGAGGGGAGTGAAGGGAAGGGAAGGGATATGGGGGTAGGAATGATAGTAAAGTGAAACTCATTATTATCTCATGTACATGTATGACTGCATGACAATATGTACAATCAGAAAAATGAGAAATTACACTCCATTTATGTATGATCTATCAAGATGTATAAATGCAAACAAAAAATTAATAAAAAATTACATTAAAGAAAGGAGGAAAAAAAAAAGATTCCAACAACTGGAAGTTCAACCTGAGGATGCAAAATCATTCATGAACTTGATTCTGAAGAGGTCTGTAGAGGCAAGTATTTCTAAAGCAACTTCAGTATTAAGCTCTCATGATTATTTAATTTTTGCTCTATTTCGTTTTATCCATCCCTGTACTTGTCAGTAAACGCAACTCAATACTTGTCTCCCCAACTTCACGTAGAAACAGTGTCTATGAGTTCAGCCACAAGTTAACACTTGCTTCACAGACTTATTACTGTTCTCTTGTGTAAAATGCAAATGGTTACTTCCTGGATATGAGTATGCTGTAAGAAAGTATCTCAAGTTGCTACATCGTCCAAATTCAAAAATAGTAATGATAGGGAGAGGGGATTGTACAGAAAAGGAGGCACCTCCCTCCCCCCAAAAAAGAAAAAAGTACACAGAAAGCCCAATTCTAGTTTAGTAAAATAAAAATACTCAAAGCCTATAGACAATTGGATTTAGAAAGGAAAGGCTGTTTCTTTTGTGAATGTTATTATCAATGCTTTTCATATTAATACATTTCAAATTATGTCTCAGACACAGAAGGACCTACTTGGAGATAATTCTCCTTTTATTGTTTGACACTGAAGGTTAAATGGAAGCCTTTCCCCTTGTTTTATACTTAGAAAAGCTCTGAATCATCCATGGTGAAGTAAAAATAAAGTCGTAAATAGGTTATCTTCATTTGACTTGCAAAGCATGTTCTTTTATCTTAGAACATGCTGGAATTTCACAACCCCCCTGCTTATCATCTTAGAAAGTGCCTTGGGGGCAGTGCCAGACTTCACAATTAAAGATAGTTGCCTGGTCTCAGAAAACTCTCTGGCAAAATATTCTACTTGCCCAGACTCTGTAAGCATGGTTTAAACTATCTCCAGGAAACAGTAATGTGAAGAAATAGCATTTTATTTTGAAAGTAAACATTCTGTTAATCACCGCACATTTGAAGATAACATTTGTGTACAATGAAGGATACATGAATTAAGCAAATAACATATTTTAGACTTTCAACACTCTTTCCATGCCATCGACTAGAAAAGCCAATGCCAAACACTGTTATTGAGGTGAAATTATTCGAAATTCATCATGGAAGCGACATCATGACTTTCTTTCACTATATGATGATTTACTGTGGAAATATATTTTCTGATTTTAAGCCTGAGTTTTATAATTTTAGGTATATACATGTCTATATTATGGTATTATATCAGATACAGGTCTTTTCATAGAATATGGAAATGGAAATTTCCATAAATTATATGTACATAATATTTCCTTTATTGAGTATATGTTAATCTGTAATCTGCACATAAATTATTCTGTCTGTATAGGACGAAAAAGGTGAAGGCAAGGAGCTGTAAGTTAGAAATTCTAGAAAAAAAATTAGATTCTGAATTAGGCATGAAAATCAGTGATCAATATTTGAAACACACAGTAGACAGCAGAACATAGTCCAGTTCTGCATACCTTAAGAGCAGAACTACTGAGATTCCTTCTCCCTACTTCCATGCATAAAGTCCCTGAAGGGTCCTACATATAATAGAAGACTAAAAGAATATGAAGAAGGAGGAGATATATATTGTGAACCGGTCTCCTCCCCTGAAAACACATGATTGATGTGGCCGTAGTAAGGAGAGTTGTTGTCCTGGGAAAGAAAGTGAAGATGGAGGAGGAAAGAGGAGTTGAAGGCTGCTAGGCCCTTAGGACATGCAACTTCTTCACTGAACATCTGTCCCCCTGCAACTGGTTTCTGACTCACTGGCAGGCACGTGGTTCAACCAGTTTAGACACAGAATAATTCTTGAAGCAGCTGGTTGCCTGGTGTTAGGTGATTAAAAAGGGTTCACTGGAAAACGGCATCTGGTGCTCCTACTGTGGTTCATTTTAATGAATTGGTTGGCAAGAGATTTCCAGGAGACGTTTAAGTAAGAGAAGGTTCAAAGCTAATTACTAAGCAAAGACCTAGTTGTACTTTCACTTATGAATAATGATATTGCTGGAAAATCATCACAGATTAAATACATCTCTGCTGTAGAATTTATCACAAATGTAAGAGTATTTTGAATATTGAATATACTTTATATCAATATAATGAAAGACTCAAGCTGCATTTTAATGAAATAAATGGCAAGTTTTCTTTGTGGCGTATTTGTGCTACTGTAGACTTATTTCATTCATATGCATAAGCATAGACATACATATTCATACATTCATATGCAAAGTACATATAAGGAATAACATAACTAATTAATGCTTATATAGTCCACTCCCAAGTTCTGAAAGTGACTTTGTAATATTCAAATCATGAAGTCCATTAACCTGTCCATTAACAAGTCCAGGAACTTTTATTTTGACTAAGCTGTCATCATTGTCTTCTATTCTCTGTATCTATAAACACTTCTCAAATTCTATTCATTGTTCTTCTAATAAGTTATTTTATTTTTCTGCTTACATATAAACTCAGTGATAAAAATATTGGCATTGCTGTTAGTAGTTCTTAAGAAGTATTGACATCAGTGTTAATACTGAATGAGTAAAAATGATTCATCTGGAGATGCAGACATGAGTGTATTGAAAAATGAAATGATTTTCAGTATTTGAGTGGAATTGTCTTTGACATTTAATGACTAGACTTGTATAATTTTGTTATGAATTCCATAACATTCTTAAAAATATTTTCTGGTATGGCAGCCCCAGATTTAAAACCAACATATCTATAAAGACACAATTACTCTTGCTATGGTGGTTAAGCATAGAAGGAATTTTTTTCCCCAAGAGTTAAAGAAGTAGAATTTATTCAAATAAGAAGAGACAGAACTCTCTTGCAGGACCAGAGGGGACCTGATAGCAGGTTGCTGTAGAAGGATGTTTGACCTGGCTTTAAACAAGAAAAAAGAAAAAATCAGGTTCATCGGTACTTGGCATAATAGAAAAAAAGTACTTTTCAAAGAAATAATATAATTAAATTCTATGTAAAGATTATAATGTATGCTGAAAGAAGATAATTTGCCTACTCTTCATACTTCAAAGTCCTGGTTTGAGAATCTAGAAGGTTCAGGCATATTCAGGAGACCCTGCACTGTTGTGCTCCTCTTTAAAGATACATATCCATATTCCCTAAACCAATTTAAAATACATATCTGTATGTTAACCAGATAATTCAAGGAAAGTGAAAACAGAGAATTGGAATCTAGTGATGAGACAATGCATCCTAACAGATGGAATTTTCATGAATAAAACTGTTATTAAGGATCAAACTCAGGACACATGTGCATATGCTAACACACACACACACACACACACACACACACACACAAAAGCATAGGGACCAATGGAAAAATATGCTCTTTAATCAGCATAAAAAGGTAACATTTTAAAGAGTAAAAGAGGGAGATTCACTTGAAAAATTTTCTAGAAGAAAACTTTAGAACATCTTGCCCCTTGCATCAATTGTTACATAACAAATCAGCCCATATTTTACTGGGTTTAAACAAAAATGTATTATGATTTCTGGTGAGTTTCATATTGACTTGGATCTGCTTTATGCAATGTTATCTTGTACTGTGTCCAGCTGGAGTCTTAACTGGGACTCAAGCATTGGAGAAGTTGACCCCTGGTTAGCAGTAGTTGCTGGCTGTGGACTGGGGCTCAGCTAGACTGGAAAGCAGCTTTTGCTCTTCTCATAGAGCATTGTATCCAGTTCTTTTGGATTTTCCAGAACATGGTGATTCCCAAATGATACATTTCAAGACATAAAGTCACCACAGATAGATTTCTTAAGACTCTCCATCAGAAATTACACAGTATTTCTTCTGTTGTACTTTATTATTCAAAACCGATCACAGGACTACTCAGATCTGAGAGAATGGGGAAGAGTCTTTATTTTTCAATAGGTGAGATGACAAAGAATTTGTAGCCATTTTTCATCTACCACAGGTATTATCAGTGGAATGGAAAAATACATTGTTTATAAAATTGATTAGAGGAAACAAAGAGAAAAAAGATTTAAATAAAACATTGGAAAGAAAAATAAGAATAGATCACAAAAATGAATTTTATAAATTTCTGTCCTTTTCATATTTTAATAATTTTCTCAAGTTATCCATGTGCATTTGTTTTGAGATTTTAGATTTTACAAATATAAAATGTTCAGTATTTTAATATATTGCTCAGTTTAGTGGTGATTGCTTAGCTGTGGATCTGGTTTGGAGTATCTGGGAAGTTACTTGATCGAATTGATTACTTGTTTGACTTTGCAAAATCTCAAATTTAAAGAATATTAACTTATGATGAATACAAAAAAGAGAGAAAAAAATCAAAGGCACCTTGAGAGCATTTACAGGTCATGAAGACAGACTTTTCCCTTGCAAGTCCTAAGATACCTCCTAGCCCTGGTTAACCATGTTCCTTCTTATCTGATCAAACACAAAGGTATTCAGCCCTTCCCTCAGGCAAAGAAGGTTCAGCACATTGGAGAGCTCTCTGTGCATAATTTATTATGTTTTTTATTCTCCTGTACTATGATGATTTGTTAGTTGTTCTGTCATTCTAGACAATTCTCCTGAGGCTTAGAACAAGTCCTAGACCTTGGTTTGCTGAAAGACTAGTGAATAAGTTTAAACATTAATAAGAGAACACATAAAGGTTCTTCTATCGAACAGTTCAACAAACTTGCTTTTTATTGAGAATAATGACTTTCTAATTATCTTATTTACACTTAATTATAGGGCAACAGAATTAGCGGACACATTCATAGTTTTAGAAAGGAAAATCCTATTTCTTTATATATCTCATTTCAGGGATGAATTAGATATAATTCCATTCATAACCTTGATGATAACAATCTGCTCCATAATAACAGGAACACTCTTAGTATTTGCCCCACAGAACATGTTCCAACATTACAATCCAAAACACAGACATTGTGTTTACACTTCAGTGCTGAGTTAATTTTACTGGTTTATTATGTTCGGCATCAACTTTAAAAATGTGGTGTCTGTTTTAGTTCTAGCTGCACAGCTAATCATTCAGCAATTTCCTTCTCTGTGTTGTCTCAGGATTCTACTGGACTTGGGATCTATGAAAAAGAATAAGACATGGTTCCTGATATCAAAAAACTATTGCTATCCAATCAACCCATGAACGAATCTGCCTACCATGGCATAAATTAGCTTGTTATATAATGCAGAGGGATTACATATCATTAAAATATTTACAGTAGTGACAAAAACAGCAGTGGGTCATCTACCAAGGGAACCATTTAATGCTCTTCACCAATTACTTCATGCAGATTGGAGGAATCTGTGAAGTAGATTCTGTTTTTATCTCTGTTTTTAGAGACCCAAACACTACGTATTAGAGGGCTAAAGTAAATTAACTAAAACAAGAGATCATTAAGAGAAGACACCTGTGTTTTAACCACGAAGTTATTCCATAACCCAGATAAGACTTACCATGTTAACCATAGCCCATGTAAAGATTTTGAGTTGATCGCAAGAATGTGCCAGAAAGGAAAGAGAAAATCTTTCTCTCACAAGTTCATCAAGGGCTGTTTAGTTTTAAAAGTCGTGCGAGAATTTTAATCATGTGACATACACTAAATGAATTTCAGAGGTCACTGAAATAAATAATTTAAACTAATCAGTTAAGTACTTTTATGATTGCATTGGATTTTGTCACATGCACACACAAGAATCCCCAATATCAGTCAAAGATGGATGTTGGGAACATTCAAAGCATGAAATAAAGATGGCTTTTCCCAAAATAGGTATAGTCTTTTTCCATGTAGTCTTCAAGATGTTAATCCTGCATCCTAATCTGAAAATATAGACATGACTATTGTAGACTATGCATGCTGGAAAAATAATTAGGCAAAATTTCAGTGCATATTATCAATGTAGACTGTATACACATCACAGTAATAACTTTAGGTCATTCTGTAGACACAAAGATATTTCAAGAGATTAGAAGTATACTTTATAGTATTGCATATTAACAAAATCCTCTTTGTCCTAAAAAAAATCCAAGAAATATGAATGGAGCTCCTATACCAAATTATATAAATACCAACTAAATTGCTGTCATTCATTTCTTCTTTACATAGTCTAGCAACATAATTTAGAGAATGCAATTTCACATTTTAACTAGTATTTGAGATTTACTACTTCTCTTCTACCTGTTTTATGGGATGTTTTTGATATTTTTCATGTTTTAGGGTTATATTTTTCCAAGATTGTATAGCAAAGTTCATAAATTTCTTCCTAGCTTTTTTCACACCATGTTAGCAATAGAATTTTGAAATAAGACATGATCCCTTTTTCAGGTTCTTGCCTTGGGAGCGAAATGTGTACTATATCCCAACTCATACCTTCAATATTATTTAAACTTTACTTATTTGATAAATAGTCTTTCCTACTTATGCATTACTCACTTATGCAATGATATTTGAAAATGAAAAGATCGGTATTAAAGATTGGCAGTCCTCATTATGATAGAATTTAAACTTTAACAATTATCCAACAGAAAGGAGTGAAAGTTGCATGGGACTATTAACTAGTAGATGACAAAGTGAATATTCGGACAAAGACACACAGATGTTACAATCATGAGCTCGAAAGATCCCAAGATCACATGCCTCTCTAGTGTTTCAGCATATCAATTACATGTCTACACAACAGTATGTATCAGCATTTCATGTAAGTTGTTCAAAACATATCTGTTGAATATGTGGTGAAATATGGATAGATTTCATATATAACACTAAGACATGTTCCTGCTCATTGGATTTATGAGCTTTCATTATGAGCATTATTGAAATCAGGGATACAAGGATGCAATATAAACTTAATTTTTAGGTAATTAAGACTGTCCCCTTCAAACTTCATTTAGCATGATACTATTTTGGATTGAATTTTTAACTTTTATATGTTAGTTATAATAGAGAAAATAGCATTTTAATTTGTTCAACACTCAGACTTAATGATTATAATTTAGTATCAGTCACTATGATGTCATTATTTCCCACTGCAAAGTTTATGTTTATACCCTGCTTATGTCAACTCTCTGTATTTATCTATATTAACTCATATTGTATACATAGAGGTATATATCAATTAAAATTTATCAATATCATCAAACTATTTCTTGTCTATCATTCTAATTTTAATGTTAGAATCATGTGAAAATAGTTATAATTATGAGCTTTCTATTATGATGAAAAGTATTGTGTTACAATATACACATCTATATTATTTTATTTTAATTAAAAAAAATACAATCCTATTACATAAGCAAATTTGACTTATTTTTTCCAATCTTAAATTATTAGCATTGAAGTCCCTACATATCTTTCTTGAGTTTTCCTTTATGTTTTCATAATATTCTAGTGTACTAGTTTATCATAAGTGATAGTTTATCACTTAAAATTGAGATCACCAAGAGCATGGAAAAATGACAACTTTTCCATTATTTTTTTTTTAATTTTTAAAAAATTTAAAAATTTTTTTGTTAATTAATTATACATGATAGTAGATAGTGGATTGCATTTATACATTTTGGTAGATTTACATATATGAAGTGTAATCTCTCATTTTTCTGATTGTACAAATTGTAGGATCACATTGGTCATGCAGTCATATATGTACATGAGATAATAATGTCTATCTCACTCTATCATTCCTACCCCTGTACCCCTTTCCCTCCCTTCACTCCCCTCTACCTAACATAAAGTAACTCTATTCTTCCCTATCCCCACTCCCACTTATTGTGAATTACCATCTGCATATTAGAGAAAACATTCGACATTTAGTTTTCTGGGTTTGGCTTATTTCACTTAGAATGATATTCTCTAACCCATCCATTTTCCAACAAATGCCAGAATTTTATTCTTCTTTAAAGCTGAGTAATATTCCATTGTGCGTGTGTGTTTGTATAAATATATATGTATATATATACATATATATATATGCCACATTTTCTTAATCCATTCATCTGTTGAAGGATATCTACGTTCGTTCCATAGTTTAGCTATTGTGAATTGGGCTGCTATAAACAATGATGTGGCTGTGTCACTGTAGTATGTTGATTTTAAGTCCTTTGTGTATAAACGAAGGGGTGGGATAACTGGGTCAAATGGTGGTTCCATTACAAGTTTTCTGAGCACTCTCCATACTGCTTTCCATAATGGTTGCACCAATTTTCATTCTCACCAGCAATGTATGAGTGTACCTTTTTCCCCACATCCTTGCCAACATTTATTGTTGCTTGTATTCTTGTTAATTGCCATTCTGATTGGAATGAGATGAAACCGTAGAGTAGTTTTGATTTGCATTTCTCTAATTGTTAGAGATGTTGCACATTTTTTTCACATATTTATAGATCTATTGTATATCTTCTTCTGTGAAGTGTCTGTTCAGTTCCTTAGCCCATTTATTGATTGGGTTATTTGTTTTTGTGTGTGTGTGTTAAGTTTTCTGAGTTCTTTATATATTCTAGAGATTAATGCTCTATCTGATGTGCATGTGGTAAAAATTTTCTCCCTTTCTGTAGGCTCTCTCTTCACATTTTTGTTTCTTTGACTAAAAAGAAACTTTTTAGTTTGGGTTCACACCATTCACTGATTCTTGATTTAACTTCTTGCACTTTAGGGGTGTTGTTAAGGAAGTCAGGTCCTAAGCTGACATGATGAAGATTTGGACCCACTTTTTCTTCTATTAGGCACAGGGTCTCTGTTTTAGTGCCTAAGTCTTTGATTCACAGTGAGTTGAGTTTCATGCAGGGTGAAAGATAAGCATTTAATTTCATTTTGTTATATGTGGATTTCCATTTTTCCTAGCACCATTTGTTGAATAAGCTATCTTTTCTCCAGTGAATGTTTTTGGTACCTTTGTCTAGTATAAGATAACTGTATTTATGTGTATTTGTCTCAGTGGCTTCTATTTTGTACCATTGGTCTACGTATCTGTTTTGGTGCCAATACTATGCTGGTTTTATTACTATAGCTCTGTAGTATACTTTTGAGGTCTGGTATTGTTACGCCTCCTGCTTTACTTTTCTTGCTAAGGATTACTTTGTCTATTCTGGTTCTCTTATTTTCCAAATGCATTTCATGATTGCTTTTTCTAGTTCTATGAAGAACATCTTTGGGATTTTAATAGGAATTGCATTAAATCTGTATAATGCTTTTGGTAGAATGGCCATTTTGACAATATTAATTGTGCCTATCCAGGAGCATGGAAGATCTTTCCATCTTCTGAGGTCTTCTTCAAATTCTTTCTTTAGTGTTCTGTAGATTTCATTGTAGGGGTCTTTCATCTCTTTTGTTACATTGATTCCCAAGTATCTTTTTTTTTTTTTTTTCTTTTGAAGCGATTGTGAATGGGGTTGTGCTCTTTATTTATCTTTCAGTGTATTAATTACTGATGTATAGGAATGCATTTGATTTACGGGTATTGATTTTATATCCTGCTTCTTTGTTGAATTCATTTACTAGTGTCAGAAGGTTTTTGGTGGAATTTTTTGGATCTTCCGAATGTAGAATCATATCACTAGCAAATAGAGATAGTTTGAGTTCTTTGTTACCTATTTGTATATCTTTAATTTCTTTTTTCTGTCTAATTGCTCTGGCTAGAGTTTCAAGGACAATGTTCAATAAAAGTTTTGAAAGAGGGCATCCTTGTCTTGTTCTGGATTTTAGAGGGAATGTTTTCAATTTTTCTCTGTTTAGAATTATGTTGGTCTTGGGTTTAGCATATAAGGCTTTTATGATGTTGAGATATGTTCCTAATATCCCTAGTTTTTCTCGTGTTTTGAATATGAAGGGGAGCTCTATTTTCTCAAATGTTTTCTACATCTATTGAGATGATCATATGATTTTTGTTTTTAAGTCCATCGATGTGATGGATTATGATTATTGATTTCTGTGTGTTGAACCAACCCTGCATTCCTGGGATGAGCCCCATTTGATCATGGTGCACTATCTTTTAAATATGTTTTTGTATGTGAGTTGCCAAAATTTTATTGAGAATTTTTGCATCTGTGTTCATCAGGGATATTGGTCTGAAGTTTTCTTTCCTTGTTGTGTATTTGTCTGGTTTCTGTATCAGGGTGATACTAGCCTCATAGAATGAGTTTGGAAGGATTCCCTCATTTTCTATTTCATGAAATAATTTGAGGAGTATTGTGGTTAATTCTTCTTTGGGGTCTTGTATAACTTCGCTGAAAATTCATCCAGTCCTGAGCTTTTCTTAATCGGTGGACTTTTAATGACATTTTCTATTTAATTACTTGAAATTGTTCTGTTTAAATCATGTATGACCTCCTGATTCAGTTTAGGTATGTCATAAGTCTTTAGAAATTTGTCAATGTCTTCAATATTTTCTATTTTTTAGAGTATGAATTTTCAAAATAATTTCTAATTATCTTCTGTATTTAAGTTGTGTCCATTGTGATATTTCCTTTTCCATCACATATTTTAATAATTTGGATTTTCTCTCTTTTTCTCTTTGTTAGTGTGACTAGAGGCTTATCATTTTATTGTTGTTTTCCAAAGAAACAACTTTGTGTTTTGTCAATCTCTAACATTGTTTCTTTTGTTTCAATTTCATTGATTTCAGCTCTGATTTTAATTATTTCCTGTCTTCTACTACTTTTGGTGTTGATTTGTTCTTCTTTTTCTAGGACATTGTGCTGTAATGTTAGGTCATTTATTTGTTGACTTTTTATTCTTTTAATGAATTAGGTCAGTGCAATTAACTTGCCTCTTAATATTGCCTTCATAGTTTCCCAGAGATTTTGGTGCTTTGTATCTGTATTCTCATTTACTTCTGAGTACTTTTTCATTTCATCCTTGATCTTCTACTATCCATTCATCATTCAATCAATCATGTATTATTTAGTCTCTGTGTTATAGTAGCTTCTATTTTTTATTGTATTTCTAATTTCAGTCCAGTATGATCTGATAGAATGCAGGGAATTGTCTCCATTTTTTGTATTTACTAAGAGTTTCTCTGTGGCATAAGATATTGTCTACTTGAGAGAAGGATCATTGTGCTGCTGAGAAAAAAGTGTATTTGCTCATCAATGGGTGGAATATGATATATATGTCTGTTAAATCCAAATTATTGATTGTATTATTTAGTTCCAGAGTTTCCTTATTTAGTTTTTGTTTGGACGATCTGTTCAGAAGTGAGAGAGTTGTGTCAAAGTCTCCAGTATTATTTTGTTGTGGTCTATTTGATTCTTGAAATTGAGAAGGGTTTGTTTGATGTACATAGATGCTCCATTGTTTGGGGCATAAATATTTATAAACGTCATGTCTTGCTGCTTTTTAATTCCCTTCAGTAAAATGAAATGACCTTCTTTGTCCCTTCTGATTAATTTTGGCTTGAGGTGCACTTTATTGATATGAGAATGGAAATGCCTACTTTTTTTTTTTTTTCTTTTTTTTTTTTTCTTGCAGCTCATATGAGTGATATGTTTTTTTCCCATCCTTTCACCTTTAGTCTGTGGATGTCTTTGCCTATGAGGTGAGTCTCTTGGAGACAGAATATTGTTGGGTCTTGTTTTTTAATCCAATCTGCAAGTCTATGTCTTTTGATTGATGAGTTTAGTTCATTCAAATTCAAGGTTATTACTGAAATATGATTTGTATTCCAAGTAATTTTGGGTTATTTCTGGTTTTAATTTGATTTAGATTCTCTTTTAACTATTCCTTTAGTGTAGTTCCTCCCTTGGTCGATTTTCACTTTTCTTCTTTTAACTTCATCCCCATGGAATATTTTGTTGAGAATGTTCTGTAGTGAAGGCAGTCTAATTGTGAATTCTTTTAATTTTTTAAAATTAAAAAAAATTTTTTTTACAGATTGCATTTTGATTCATTGTACACAAGTGGGGTACATCATTTCATTTCTATGGTTGTGCACGATGTAGATTCATACCATTCATGTAATCATACACATTACATAGGGTAATGATGTCTGTCTCATTCCATCATTTTTCATATCCCCCACTTCCCCTATATAATCTAAAGTTCCTCCATTCTTCTCTCACCTCTCACCCACCAAATCCAGCATATAACATCATCCACCTATCAGAGAAAACTTTGACCTTTGGTTTTTTGGGATTGGTTTATTTCATTTAGCAGGATATTCTCCAATTCCATCCATTTATCTGCAAATGCCATAATATTATTCTTCTTTATGGCTGAATAATAATCCATTGTTTATATATATCACAGTTTCTTTATCCATTCATCTGTTGAAGGGCATCTAGGTTGGTTCCACAATCTAGCTATTGTGAATTGAGCTGCTATAAACATTGACGTGGCTGCATCACTGTAGTATGCTAATTTTAAGCCCTTTGTGTATAAACCAAGGAGTGGGATAACTGGATCAAAAGATGGGTCCATTCCAAGTTTTCTGAGGATTCTCCACACTGCTTTACAGAGTGGCTGCACCAATTTGAAACTCCACCAGCAATGTAAAAGTGTGCCTTTTTCCAACATCCACGCCAACATCTATTTTGCGTTCTTAATAATAGTCATTCTAATGGAGTAACATGAAATCTCAAAGTTGTTTTAATTTGCATTTCTCTAATTCTAGAGATGTTGAATGCTTTTTCATATAATTATTAATTGCCTGTATGTCTTCTTCTGTAAAGTGTCTCTCCAGTTCCTTGACCCATTTATTGATCGGGTTCTTTGTATTTTTGGTGTAAAGTTTTGTAAGTCCTTTATAAATTTTGGAGATAAGTGCTCTATCTGAAGAGCATGTGAAAAATTTTCTCCCACTCTGAAGGCTCTCTTTTCACATTATTGATTGTATCCTTTGCTGAGAAAAAGCTTTTTAGTTTGGGTCCATCCCATTTATTGATTTTTGCTTTGATTTCTTGTGCTTTGGGAGTCTTGTTGAGGAAGTCTGATCTTAAGCTAACATGATGAAGATTCATGCCTACTTTTTCTTTTATTTGGTGCAGAGTCTCTGGTCTAATTCCTAAGTCCTTGATCCATTTTGAGTTGAGTTTTGTGCAGGGTGAGAGATAGAGGTTTAATTTCATTTTACTGTATATGGATTTCCAGTTTTCCCAGCACCATTCGTTGAACAGGCTATGTTTTCTCCATTGTATGTTTTTGACTCCTTTGTCTAGTAGGAAGTAACTGTATTTATGTGGGTTAGTCTCTGTGTCTTCACTTCTGTACCATTGGTCTGCCTATCTATTTTGGTGCCAATACCATGCCATTTTTGTTACAATTGCTCTGTAGGATAGTTTAAAGTCTGGTGTTGTGATACCTCCTGCTTCACTTTTCCTGCTCAGGATTGTTTTGGCTATTCAAGGTCTCTTATTCTTCCAGAAGAAGTTTCTAATTTCTTTTTGTATTTCTATGAGGAATGTCACTGGGATTTTAATTGGAATTGCATTAAATCCGTATAGAGCCTTTGGTAGAATGGCCATTTTGACAATATTAATTCTGCCTACCCAAAAACATGGAAGATTCCACCTTCTAAGGTTTCCTTCAATTTCTTTCTTTAATGTTCTGTAGTTTTTATTGTAGAGGACTTTCACCTCTTTTGTTAGATAGATTCCCAAGGTTTTTTTTTTTTTTTTGAGTCTATTGTGAATGGAGAGGTTTTCCTAATTTCTCTTTCAGAGGATTCATCACTTATGAATAGAAATGCATTAGATTTATGCATATTGATTTTATATCCTGCTACTTTGCTGAATTTATTTATTAGTTCTAGAATTTTTCTAGCAGAGTTTTTTGGATCCTCTAAATATAGAATCATGTCATCTGCAAATAGTGACAGCTTGAGTTTTTCTTTTCCTCTTCATATCCCTTTAATTTCTTTGGTCTGTCTAATTGCTCTGGCTAGTGTTTCAAGGACAATGTTGAATAGAAGTGGTGAAAGAGACAATTCCTACCTTGTTCCATTGTTTAGAGGGAATGCTTTCAGTTTTTCTCCATTTAGAATGATGTTGTCCTTGGGCTTAGCATAGATAGCCTTTACAATGTTGAGGTATGTTCCTACTATCCCTTTTCATTCAGGTTTTTAAGCATGAAAGGGCGCTCTATTTTATCATGGAAGGTTTTTATTTCATGTTCAAATCTGAAACTTAATTTTGCTGAATATAAAATTCTTGGTTGGCATCCATTTCCTTTCAGACCTTGAAATAAGTTGTTCCATGACCTCCTAGCTTTGAGGATCTGGGTTGAGAAAGCAGTTGAGATCCTACATATAATTTGCTTTTTTTCTCTCATGGCCTGTAAGAGTTTATCCTTATTCCATATTTTACTTATTTTCATTATTCTTAGGGTGAGTATGCTGTAATTTTGTACTTCGGGGTCCTGTAAGTCTCCCGTGTTTGATTTTCCATTTCATTCATTAGGTTTGGGAAATTTTCTGATATTATGTCAATGAAAAGATTGTGTATTCTTTTGGTTTGTATCTCTCCTCCTTCATCTATCCTGATAACTCTTAAATTTGGTCTTTTCATGTTATCCCATAATTCTTGGAAGTTCTGTTCATGAATTCTTACCATCTTCTCTGCATGGTCAATTTTATCTTCAATATCAAATATTTGGTTCATTGTCTGAGGTTCTGTCTTCCAAATGGGCTAGTCTGTTGGTGATGCTTTCCATTGAATTTATAATTTGATTTATTGATTCCTGCATTTCAAGGATTTCTGCTTGGTTCTTTTCACAATCTCTAACTATTGAAGTGATCTTTCACGTCCAGTATTTTCTCTTTGATTTCACTCTTTATACCATCCTTTACTTTGCAGGTCAGATTAACTGTGTACATTCTAAACTCCTTCTTGGACATTTCTTCTATCGTGTTGTTAGTGGCTTCTCTTATTGGGGCATCTTGGTTTGGTTGGGGCGCTTTGTTCCCTTGGTTTTTCATGTTGCCTGTGTGTTCTCCCATCTAGTTGAATGGATCTGAGGCAATACAGAGTCTACCCTGTAGACCTATATTGTCACTGAAGATTTCCAGTATCCCGCCCCTGAAAGGGAGACCAACATCAACAGCACCCAGTGCAAACAATACACAGCCTGAAATCTATCAGCTCCCCGCAAGTTTTCCATTGCCCTGTTGCTATAAACAGCCATGATGAATTCAATCACTGTCCACAATGAAAGCAGAAAATTTGCCAACTGGATTGACAATTTCAAATAGTGGACAAAGAAAGAACAGAAACAGTGCAGAACATGAGTAAGAAAGAAGCCAGAAACAAATATCCACAAGAAGCGTCAATGAGGAACCAGTAGAGATTGGCTGTTCGGTGGAGAAAAGGTAGAAAGAAAATGTAGGAAGACAGACAAGTGAGAGGAAGAATACATATAAAGAGAAAAAAATTAAAACTATAAGAATGTACAGCAGAACTGCAAAACACCAAGCATATATCATGGTCTTCAACAAACCGATGCACAAAAAACACGCGGCTTGAAATAGGATGGAGAGAGATGCCACGGAAAAAAAAACTAAAACTAAAATAAATCTCTGTCAAAAATTGAACAACTGTCTCTTTGCGTCCAAAAGTTTCTCAGCCTTGTCTCTGACTTCCCACAAGACTGCCCAGCCCAGACCGACCCTGGTAGACCCAGTCACTATCTCACCAATCTGGGACTTATAGGTCCTGGGTTTGACAATGTTGCAATTCCAAGATCTCAATGCCACTGGAATTCGGAGAGAGACCACCAGCGATGAGCAATCCTGAGAGACAGTAGCTAGATGGCAGCAAACTGCACTCCCAAGAGGAAGAGCCCAGGATCAGCCAAACCCTTAGGCACCCTGACACTGAAACTCCTGGTCCTGGCCAGTCCCCACATAGGGGCAGCTGTGCCCCAAGATGGCAGTAGCAGCAAACCCACCCGCAAACCGACTCTCTGTACGGTGTCTCAAAATGGGTGTGTCCACGTGCAACCAAACCTGGAGTCTTCCTGGAAGCGGGTCTCTGGGCAGTGGTGGAAGATTAGTAGCAGGAGTTGGTGGCAGCAGGCAGGGGACGGTGGCAGCAGTGACGGTGATGTCTGCTGTGGCTGCAGCTGCAGCAGCAACCAGAGAGGAGACCTCCAGGTGACCTCCCGGGAGTGGCAGCGTGGTGTTGGAGGCAGCTGTTCAGGGCAGCAGACCTCAGGGCGATGTCCACCGTGACGGTGTCAAAGGGAGCAGCCGCTTCGGGGGCAGCTGTGTGCTCTGGGTGCTGGTAGTAGTGCCCGCACAGTGGCATCCCCCCGCCCTCCGGGGGGTCCACGGCAGAGAAGACCTCCTGGCAGCGGCGGCGTCTGTAGCGGTGGCGTCTGCGGTGGCCTGGCAGCCCGGCCCCTGGAGAAAACACGCCCAGGCGTCTGCAGCATCCGCCCCCATTAAGGTATTTTTGCTATGACCAGGTACACTGCCAGTAATATTTTTTGTTGTCTCTATGGCATAGTCGACACTTTATTTTTAACCTATCCCTCTTTGTCTTTAAAGATTGTATTTTTAAAAATGATCTTCATTGAGATACAATTTAAATACAGCAAAGTTCATTGAATTTAAGCATGTTTTTTGACAAATTTTAGTTTATTTACAGAGTTGCATGACCATAATCGCAACCCGATTTGAGGACATTTCCCTCACCTCAAAGAAACCTTCTGCCCACTTAACCTGTCCAGTCCGGTCGCCCGCAACATCTTTTAGGGACACCCCCGGGGGATTTGCTTTGCTATATGGTCAACCACCCATGCCATCTCATAAGAGTGCTCAGTCCCTTTATATTTCATCCAATTACTGGCATGTCAGGTTTCACTGTCTTGCTAGTTACTTTACGAATAGATTTTAATTTATTAACGGAAATGAATTAGAAAATGGAAAGTCTTCATTACAAAGAGAATTCCCAGAAAAATAATTCTAGTAATTTGTAGCAAATAATCATGAGAGAAAGTAGAAAACTTAACTACTTTGTAAAGGTATGAAGAAAGGGAGCACATCACCTCTAGTTTCATGATGCAGACCTTTTCCTGACACTAAAAGCTAACAAAGATAATTTCAAAAATTCAAAAAATACATAGACCAATATTCCTCATGATCACAGATTCATAAATTACAAGCAAAAAACAACTGGGAAAATTAGGGATAGGTATAGCCTCAGACATACATATCAAGGCCGAGTAGCGCTTACCCTGGGTACTTAAAGTTGACTTAACATTAAAAAATCAGTCCATCTAAAATGCAACATTTACAGAATTAAGGAGAACAATCATTCTGAATGCTCAACAAATTAATATGAATAATTATTGAAAGTATTAAACAAAATTCAGTATTGCTTTAGGTGATGTATTTCAGTATATGAGAAACTGGAGGAAATCAGATAGTGAGCCAATCTGATTAAGGGCTTCAACACAGGAAAACCCTACTGCCAGCATCACATTACATGGTAGAATATTGAATGTTTTACCCTAGGGTTTGACATAATTCAAATGTTACCTGGTCATACTCATTTTATTCATCACAACTGTGAGACACGTAGAAAGTGTAATAATTCAAATGAAGAAGATATGAAATTAAAATTAAAAGTTAGAAAATATATGTAGAAGACATGATTATGTCTTTAAAAAACATTAAATATATTCCAGAATTCCTCCAGAACTAAAAAATTTAGCAATGTCAGTTACTTTAAGTTCAATATTTAGAAGCCAATTGTGTTTCTACATTGTAAACTACTATTTGATAAAATATAAAAGTATGATTTAAAAAAATTTTAAAAATTTAGGAATATATTTAGGGGAAAAACATGTGCCAGATCTCTACAATGAGCACTGAAAAGAAAAAAAAAAATAAAGAAAATGAAGAAGACACTGATAGATAAAAAAATTTCCTTTAATTACTTGGAAAAACAATATTTATAAAGACAATTCTACTCAATTTAGTTTTACAAGTTCAACACAATTACTATCAAAGTTGTAGTAGCCTTTCTAGAGATTGAACATATTCTGTAAAAATTATGTAGAAATGCATAGCATCACAAATTTTGGTAATGGATTAAACTGGAACATTTTTCTTAAATAATGTACTTAAATGCGCAAAATGTACTACTGTTGTACTAACCAAGGTGTTATGATTTTGAATTTGGTTATTAGTCATTTATAATTGATCAGTGCTGGTCATGTGCTATACATCTCTATAAATGAAAGAAATTTCAAACTATACCTAATTGTATACACAAAAATTAACTTAATAAAAATCATAGATCTAAAATACTAGTATCATTAAACTTCATGAATCAAGATTAGAAGATCATCATGAATCTGGTGTAGACTAAAATTTATTGGACTATATATGTAAAGTAAAAAATATTAAAATATATATGCTCTTTCATCAAACTCAACATTTTCGGATCATCAAATGAAGAATAAATATATTACAGTCTTGAAACATCACCATGACAAAACACTTGTATCTGGAAAAAAAACTCCTATAAAGTAAGGAAAAAGATTAAATAATAAAATCAAGGAAGGGCACACATAACTTGAATAGTTATAATAAAAGGTAAGACAATTGCCAAAATAGCTTAATAGCATTTAACCTTCATAAAAAAATCTACATTAAGTTCACATTAAGACCTAATTCACACATTTTTTTTGTATGGGTAACACTTAGAAAAAACTGGTAGTATTAAATACTGGGATATATTGAGACAGCTAGTGCATGAGTACATTGTTGATTGGAATGTAAAGTAATACAGTCCTTTGGAAAACATCCACACAACTTCTTTTCAAGGTAATTGTTAAATGAAAAAGGAAAAGTATGTATGAGCAAACTTGTGTAAATTAATGACTTCATAATTGAATGAATTGGTAATTTATACAATAGTATTATAGTGGTCTTGTTTATGATAGCCCAAGTGTAAACCAACAGCCCATCAAGAGGAGAGCTAGTAAATGCATTCTGGTAGATTTGCATCAAGGAATACTAACTGGCAATAAATAAACTACAACATAGGACAACATGGATGAAACCGACAAACATAATTCTGAGTGAAATAAGTGGATATTTTATGGTCCAAATTCTTTAAAGTTAAAAAACAAACAAATCTATCTATAATACCTAAATAACTAAGTAGTCACCTTTGCAGGTGGGGAAAGTGACACAAGTTCTCAAAAAGGGACTTTCTAAGGAGAAATGGACATATGGTCACACACACACAACACAGGTATGTCAACTCTCATGGAATAAACACAGCATTGATGTGTTTTATTATGACTATTTGAAACAGACATTTTGTCAATTGCTTTTTCTACTGGATTTCATTTTAAACACCCTACTTTCAGGTACAAAAGTCTAACCTACCTGTGCTGATACCTAAAGATAATCTCAGGAAACAAGGACAACAGCAAAAAACAGTTGGAAGGCTAAGATTCAGCTCAGTGGTGAAGCACCTGCTTTGCCTGTGTGAAGCCTTGGATTTGAGCCCCACCTGCCCCTCCAAAAAAGAAAAAAAAAATAGAAAAAAGAAGATAATTAGTTGAAGAACACATAAAATTATCCAGAAATAAGCATTCTACTGAAAATCAAAGAAACACCAGATTGCATTGCAACAAAAATGAAAGCACAATTAATGAAAATATAACCTTGAGAGATAACAAATCATGTGTGAGTGTCTGAGAAGGAAAATTACCCGTATATAGGTGTGTGCCTATATAGGTTTATTATCCGTCTCTCATCCCAGACCATATATATACTTCATAATTACTCTGTAAGTTATAAAAATACATTGACATCTGAGACTCTTCATGTTAACAAGGGCTTTGTTTTGAAGGCATTGCAATACAATTTGATTCATTAAGCTCTCTGTTCCTTATATATTCATCGTGAAGTGAAGTTGTTAACAATACAATGTGATCCTTTCTGTCCTGTTGCATGATTTCTCAGGTGCTCAAGGGACAGGGAAGTCAAACAATGTCAACCACTCTGCCATCTAGACACTTGGTTCCTTTTTGACTAATTAGGTGGTTGACAAATATTGATTTAATACTAATAAGCCTTAACACATAGTGCTCTGATTTCAGTCCCTGGGTATTTCAGCTGAAGGACTGACTTTTAAAGTCCTTTACTTAATCTGAATTAGGCAGTTTAGAAGACTTAAGCACTTGAGAATTTGGGATGCTCTGAATCCATCAATAACATGAAATATTCTACCATAGAAGTGTCTGCCCTTCCAGGCTCCAGGAAGGTGATGCACATTTATACTGTGATGCTCAAGGGCACATGAATGGTTTCATCCTGCCAGCTGATAGAAACTGCTTAGAAAGATTTAGTCAATGACTAAAGGAATGAAAGTGGCCAAAAATCGTATATATATATACATATATATATATATTACATAATTTTACATATATAAATGCACAAACAAATGGGTAATAGATGTTTAGAGAGTGTATAATGTCTTCAATTAAATGGAAAGATGATTCTGAGTTTCCATTTAATTCCTAATGTGGACATGCATGCAGTATTTTAAAACAGTGTCTGAATGTTCATTTCAGTTCCCACTTGTTTTAAAATAAAACTCAATTTAGTTATATTTTAAATAGCTTCAGTCTCAAAATCTAAGACTGTTAGGAATACTTTATTTTTTTGGGACAAATAAAAAATTGCAGCAATACAAAAATCAATATTATTATTATTAATTATTTGTGCGTGTGGTGCTGAGTTTCAAACTCAGGTTCTCATACATTTTAGGCAAGTACTCTACCATTGAACTACATCCCTAGCCCTGATTTTAATTTCTTTGAAAAAGCAAATGTTCAGGGAATTCTTTAAGTCATGTTATCATATCTACTTTCAGCAGCTACCTTTTCCATATTTGCACAATTTGGCACAGATACCATCCATGTTTTCTGTCATGATATTGAAGAATGAGTTAAAGTGATATAATTTTGTTATATGTATAAAGAGAAGAAAGTTAATTTAGTCAACATTTTATTTTTGTAATATTTCTGTTTTATAAGTTATCCAAGTTGATTTCTTTGAAAGAATAATATGTAATGTAGAAGATATTGGTAGTAACTCAGGTGAAAACCATCTGATATCATTGGTGCCATTCAACAAAATGTTTAATAAATCCAAGATATCATAAGGAAGATAGAAGTTGTCAAGAAAGGATGAAGGTTATTGAAATTAGTAAATTTGATCCTCTGATAGATTCTGATTTACTCTGAGTTAAGATGATGATAGTAATATTGTAGAGAATGCTAACTGAAATTTGGAAAAACCATATATTAATACATATATATGTTATACATATAAACATTCATATAATCTTTCCATGTTTATAGTCTATGAGTCAGATATTTGGCACATAAAATACAATGAACTGAGCTGGACAAGTTCTTTGCCTTCATGGAGATTACAGTGTAATGAGGTAATGAGAATACTGAATTAATCAAGTATAAGTTAATTTTTTTTTTTTTTTTTTTTTTGTGATGCTGGGGATTGAACCCAGGGCCTTGTTCTTGCAAAGCAAGCACTCTACCAACTGGGCTATATCCTCAGCCCCATAAGTAAATATTAATGAAAATCCAAAATAAGTTCTATCAGGTAAGGGAAAATGATAGTATAAAAGACCATAATTGTGAAAGCACTTTTAGTCAGAAATGTTTCAGGAGAAGTCTCGTTTGCCAGGGCTTGTAAACACACACACACACACACACACACACACACACACACAATTATTCCAAGAAGTCACATGCAATCCTTTCTGTTAAATATGGAAATATAAAGTAATCGGAATATGCTTGCATAGCCATCTTTCTCAGAAGCATTATTCACAATAACCAATAGGATGAAAACAACATATTGTTAATGGATGAATAAATAAATAAAATACATTATATACATAAATGAGATGTTATTTTGCATTGAAAACAAGACATTCTGATACATGATAGATGTTAGCTCCATGTTACAGTCATGAAATATTTGAGATAATTAAATTATAAAGAGAAGAGTTTATTTTGGTTCACTGTCTTAGAGGTTCCAGTCCATGGGCAGGTAGCCTTATTGCTTTGGGCCTTTGAAAAGGGTGGGACATCATGGATGGAACTTTTGTTAGAACAAAAGCAATCTCATGACCAGAAAGCAAAGAAGAAACAGGAAGAAGAAGAGACCAGGATCTCACAATCCATTTGAGAACACACCTCCAGTGACTTAAGAACCTCTCATTAGGTCCCACCTCTTAATGATTCCAGTGCCTCCCAATAACATCACTCTTGGGACCAACCCCTTACGATATGGTACCTTAGGAACATTCAATATCCAAGCTATATCATTCTGCAAAATGAAAACAGTATGTCAAGTGAACTAAATTGTGCACAGAAGGACACATATTGTACAATTTTAATGAAAGAGACCTAGTGTGGTCAGATTCACAGAGACAATGCAGAAAGATGGTTGCTGGAAGCTGGGAGGAAGGGACCCTGTTAAATGAGTGGTTAACCATGCAGAGTTTTAGTTGGTGATGCTGGAACTGTCCAGTAGATGAATGGAGGTGATAGTTACACAGCAATGACAAGACACCTATGCCACTGAATGGAACACATAGAAATTGCTAAAATGGTCATGTTTGTGTCATGTTTACTTTCCTACATTGGTAATAAACAATGGCAGAACTAAAACTATATAGCATGCTTACAGACCATGTTGAAAAATTTCCATAATAATTCCTTTAGAAGCAATCTTAGGACTATTAATTTTAAAATTACCAGTAAAGTAAGCATTTAAAGCCTAAATAACATTTCAGACACATAATTGAATATGTAATTAGATCTGTCAGCCCACTAATGTTTGTAATTATAAGAGTAATGCTTCAATAAAAGACATTTTAGCACTAAACCTAATTCTAAATATCATGAGCACTTCTGATTACATCTAAATCAAAAGTCAGGACTAGAAGGGGAATACAAACAAATCTGGAAACTATGTAGACCACACAACCAATGGCATTATGGGCCTGTGTTTGATCTAAATAGTTTTGTATTTGGAAGAAAATAGGTGATATAGTTTAGTTATCTGCTGGGACAACAAGTGCTAACTATACTGTGTCACTAAAAATTAATCTGTATATTTAAAATAAAAGAAAAAGAATTAGAAAGGAAAATAAACATTTCATTCTACAGCCTTTTCTGTCCCAGCAAGTTTATTTTTCCCAAATACATTGAGTATAATGACTTTTGGTAAATATTGACTTCATTATAACTTCCATTGATAAAAATTATAATTAAACCACCAATAGTCAAACTTTTCTATTTAAGATTCTTTTGTATCTACTGCTTGATTCTTCATTTTAAAACATAGCAATTTAAGTTTTAGGCAAGAGGTTCTCAAAATTTTCTGGTTTCTGGCACTTTTACTCAAAAACTGTTTTTTCTTTTTTTTTTTTTTGTTTGTTTGTTTGTTTGTTTCCCAAGTCCAAAAGAAAATGCCTTAGAGCTTACTTATTAAATGGTAATTTCGTTCTAAAATAACTATAGTTTCCTACTAACAGAGGTGTATGCACTGTACACTTTCTCAAACCTTAGAAAAAGAGAAGATGAGACCATCTAATGTACTATTCTACAATGATGTTCACACATGCTTTATATCACAGAAACTGTAAAAATCAACTCTGCAAAGATGTCGTCACCTACACACATGGGTGATCTATGCTGAAGCCCTGGTTTACCCTGAGCTGTGGGTTCACACAGAGCATGATGAATGTCAAGAATCTTCCTCTTTCCCACAAACATTTGAATTACCCTGGGCATTTCTGTGGGTTCTCTGCAGTATCCCCAGGCACTCCACTGCACAGTTTGCAAACTGTGATTTTTTTGACATTTCTTTTGAAATCTTTATGTGGTAAGACTTTGGAAAACGTTCAAGAACTATCCTCAGTTTCCAAGGAAACCATGGAATGAATATTTAATTTTCACAAATACCGGCTCTTTATTTAAAAATCTAAACCCCAAAATTCTATTCTTTAAACAATATTTCCACCCCATATTAAATGGTACACCTGTCTTGCACCAGGGTGACATTGACAGAAGCAGAGCAGATCTTTGTTTCTGTCCTGTTCTCTTGATCACCACTGGCAAAGAGCTTGCCACCTACCTCTTCCCAGTCATGCATATTTATATAATTAGTGATTTTTATAAAATATTGTTTACATTAGTAAAATGTTCAGGGGAATGTTACCTCATAATTATTTATAGAGATTCAAAAAATCTAAATCAAATATCTTCCCCCCTAAAGCAACTAGATATTGGTAAGGAATTGTCATACCAAATTACTTTTTCATTATCTTTCAGAATTTCTGGAACCTCTGCTCTTTTATGTGAACAATAAAATGAGAGCTGAAAAAAATGAAATATCTTCCCTAAATCACTTTCAAGCTTCCCATCATTTCAGAATATAGAAGTTGTCTAATTAATAACATTTTATTTTGAAAAAATTTATTTCAATGTTAGTGTAAATAAATATATCCTTTGAATTTAGCTTTAAATACTTCTTGAAATTATAGTCATTAATTTTTGTTTTCACCTCTGAAATGTAAACGCTTAGATGTTGTGATACCTGTCCTTGGGATGACAAGAAAAAAAAAAGCTAGAATTAAAAATCAAGAATTATCTTAAAGCCACCAGAGAACTTAAGATGCAAGGGAAATCACGGCTGCAAACTCTGCAGAGACAGGCAAACCCAGAGAGTCTGGATAGTTAGATCTGCAGACCGGCAGTAGCAGCCACTGGAGGAAACACTTAAATGGTAGTTTTGACAAATTTCTGGAGACCGAGCGTAGACAAGCATGAAAAAGAAACACTCCTGGGGACCATAGTCTTAAAGGCACCCGCATACTTTCATGAATTTTACCTGCAGAAATCCCACTACATCTTCGTGGTACAGATCTGGTGAAGATTGCCTGGTGCCTCTGGCAGAGGAATGTAAAGAGAAATCACTGTCCAATAAACCCAGAGAGTTTCCCATAACAAAGCCTACTTTGTGCAGAAAAACATTTTACCAGAGCCTGTTCCATCTTGAAAAAGGAATTCCTTGTGTTTCAGCCTTCTGGTTTCATCTAAGGGGGATGACATTTTTCACAGTGTAATATGATTTGTATCATATACCACACAGTCTTTTCAGACTGACATATATACTTTGCAATATGCATTTAAGGTCCATCCTTGACTCTCTGTTTCTTGATTGACAGCTCATTTCTTTTATTGCTGAATAACTGCATTGCATGGGTATACCACAAGTTATTTTTCTATTCACCTGTTGGAGGATACTTTGGTGGATAACAGTTTTGGGTGGTAATGGATAAAACTGCTAAAGGCATGCACATTCTGGTTTTTGTGTGTACATATTTTCAAACTGGTGGTATAAATAACTAGGGCATGGCTTTTGAATTATACGGTAAGATCTTTAGCTTTGTCAGAGAGTGGATATATGGTCTGCAATCCTACAAAAAACAAATTAGAGTTCTTACTGCTCCACATCCATACCATTTGACTTGCCAGTGATTTATATTTTAGTCATTCTAATAGGTGTGAAGGGGTATCCAATTATTTCTTTTCTTTTCTTTTTTTTTAATTTATTTTTTTACGTTTACATAGGGTAATGATGTTTATTTTTTTTCCCTTCCCCCCCACCCCTCCCACCCTTTTCCCTTTATACAGTCCTTCTTTCCTTCATTCTTACCGCTCTCCTTAGCCTAACTCTAAACCTAACCCTAAACCTAATGCTAACCCCTCCCAAGCCCCATTATATGTCCTCATCCGCTTATCAGCGAGATCATTCGTCCTTTAGTTTTTTGAGATTGGCTTATCTCACTTAGCATGATATTCTCCAATTTCGACCATTTGCCTACAAATGCCATAATTTTATCATTCTTCATTGCGGAGTAATATTCCATTGTATAAATATGCCACAGTTTCTTTATCCATTCATCAACTGAAGGGCATCTAGGTTGGTTCCACAATCTGGCTATGGTGAATTGAGCAGCAATGAACATTGATGTGGCTGTATCTCTGTAGTATGCTGATTTTAAGTCCTTTGGGTATAGACCAAGGAGTGGGATAGCTGGGTCAAATGGTGTTTCCATTCCAAGCTTTCTGAGGAATCTCCACACTGCTTTCCAGAGTGGCTGCACTAATTTGCGACCCCACCAGCAATGTATGAGTGTTCCTTTTTCACCACATCCTCGCCAACACCTATTGTTGCTTGTATTCTTGATAATCGCCATTCTAATTGGGGTGAGATGAAATCTTAGGGTAGTTTTGATTTGCATTTCCCTTATTACTAGGGATGTTGAACATTTTTTCATATATCTGTTGATTACTTGTACATCTTCTTCTGTGAAGTGTCTGTTCATTTCCTTAGCCCATTTGTTGATTGGATTATTTGTATTCTTCGTGTAGAGTTTTTTGAGTTCTTTATAGATTCTGGAAATTAGCGCTCTATCTGAGGTATGGTTGGCAAAGATATTCTCCCACTCTGTAGGCTTTCTCTTCACATTTCTGATAGTTTCCTTTGCTGAGAGAAAGCTTTTAAGTTTGAATCTATCCCAGTTGTTGATTCTTGCTTTTATTTCTTGTACTATGGGAGTCCTGTTAAGGAAATCTGATCCTGAGCCAACAAGTTGAAGATTTGGACCTACTTTTTCTTCTATAAGATGCAGGGTCTCTGGTCTGATTCCGAGGTCCTTGATCGATTTTGAGTTGAGTTTTGTGTAGGGTGAGAGATAGGGGTTTAATTTCATTCTATTGCATATGGTTTTCCAGTTTTCCCAGCACCATTTGTTGAAGAGGCTATCTTTTCTCCATTGCATATTTTTGGAACCTTTGTCCAGTATGAGAAAATTGTATTTATTTGGGTTTGTGTCCATGTCCTCTATTCTGTACCATTGATCTACCTGTCTATTTTGGTACCAATACCATGCCGTTTTTGTTACTATTGCTTTGTAGTAGAGTTGAAGATCTGGTATTGCAATACCCCCTGCTTCGCTCTTGCTACTGAGGATTGCTTTAGCTATTCTAGGTTTTTTATTCTTCCAGATGAATTTCATAATTGCTTGCTCTATTTCTGCAAGGTACATCATTGGGATTTTAATTGGAATTGCATTGAATCTGTATAGCACTTTATTTAGTATAGCCATTTTGACGATATTAATTCTGCCTATCCAGGAACATGGGAGATCTTTCCATCTTCTAAGGTTTTCTTTAATTTCTTTCTTTAGTGTTCTGTAGTTCTCATTGTAGAGGTCTTTCACCTCTTTTGTGAGATTGATTCCCAAGTATTTTATTTTTTTCAATGCTATTGTGAATGGGGTAGTTTTCCTAATTTCTCTTTCTGAAGATTCATCACTTATGTATAAAAATGCATTGGATTTATGAGCATTGATCTTGTAACCTGCTACTTTACTGAATTCACTTATGAGTTCTAAAAGTTTTCTGGTGGAATTTCCAGGTTCCTCTAAATATATAATCATGTCATCAGCGAACAGGGATAGTTTGAGTTCTTCTTTTCCTATTCGTATCCCTTTAATTTCTTTGGTTTGTCTGATTGCTCTGGCTAGAGTCTCAAGGACGATGTTGAATAGAAGTGGTGAAAGAGGGCATCCCTGCCTTGTTCCAGTTTTTAGGGGGAACGCTTTCAGTTTTTCACCATTTAGAATGATATTAGCCATGGGCTTAGCGTAGATTGCCTTTATAATGTTTAGGAATGTTCCCACTACCCCAATTTTTTCTAGTGTTTTGAGCATGAAGGGATGCTGTATTTTATCGAATGCTTTTTCTGCATCTATTGAAATAATCATGTGATTCTTAACTTTAAGTCTGTTGATATGGTGAATGACATTTATTATCTCCCCAGTCCCCAATTATTTCAATTTTAAATCCACCAGTGAAAAATAATGCTCTGTTTCATATGCTTACTTGCCATTTAAAAACTTTTTGGAGAAGTATTTTTTAATAGATTATTTACGTATTTTTCAAGTAGAGTTGTTTTGTGTTATTGAGTTTTAGGTATACAATACCACTATGTAGTTTGGTCAAATGTAAAAACTGTTCCGTAAATAATTTCTCCCAGTCTGTGTCTTCTCCTCTCATTTGCTAATAGCACTTCGTGTGAAATGATAATTTCTCAAATTTAATAACATCCAATTTATCATTAGTTAAATATAACTCATGCTTTTAGTGCTGTATTTAAAAACATCACCAAATACAAGCTTACAGCTTTTTCTTTGTCCAAAATTAATATGGATACTGCCACTTTCTTATATTATGGTTAACTTGGCATTTATTTCTTCACTTCTTTGCTTTAAATGGAAGTGTTTATATTAAAAACGGATTTCCAATAATATGTGGTTGATTTTCTTTATTTTTTTCATCCATTTATAGGATGCAATTTTATCTCCTCTTTTACCAAATCAATTATACTTTAAAAAAAATATATTTCAACGGTCACCCTTCAGGGGCCAATATACAATTTTAACTAATCTGAGTCTTTCCTTCAACACCCGCAGGTATAGTGCAGGAGCCTCCTAACTGTGTGGTCCCCAAGCTTCTGTCCCTTATAGTATTCTTGTCATTCATTTCACCTTATCCACGTATTATACTCACCGGATAGCTTCTATTATTATTAGGTGATTTTCTTTTATATCAATTAAGAATAAGAAAAATATTTTACTTTATTTTGATACTGGAAATTGAACCCAGGAAAGCTTTGCCACCAAGTACATACCCAGCTCTTTTCGTTATTGATTTTGAGACAGGGTCTTGCTAAATTGCTGAGACTGGACGTGAACTTGTGATCCTCCTGCCTTGGCCTTTCAAGTCATTGGGATTACAGGCATGTACCACTGTGCCGAGCTGAAAAATATTTTATTTTGCCCTCATTTATTTTATTATATAAGGCCAATTTCTGATTTATATCATTTTATTTTTCTTTCTTTTTTTATTTATGTTTATTGTAAACAAATGGGATACATATTGTTTCTGTTTGTACATGGAGTAACGGCATACCATTTGTGTAATCATACATTTACATAGGGTAATGGTGTTTGATTCATTCTGTTATTTTTTCCTTCCCCCACCCCTCCCACCCCTCTTTCCCCTCTATACAGTCCCTCCTTCCGCCATTCTTGCCCCCCCTCACCCCCCATTATGTGTCATCATCCACTTATCAGTGAGATCATTCGTCCTTTGGTTTTCTGAGATTGGCTTATCTCACTTAGCATTCTCCAATTTCATCCATTTGCCTGCAAATGCCATAATTTTATTATTCTTTATAGCTGAATAATATTTCATTGTATATATGTTCCACAGTTTCTTTATGCATTCAACAATTGAAGGACATCTAGGTTGGTTCCACAATCTGGCTATTGTGAATTGAGCAGCTATGAACATTGATGTGGCTGTATCTCTATAGTATGCTGATTTTAAGTCCTTTGAGTATAGGCCAAGGAGTGAGAAACCTGGGTCAAATGGTGGGTCCATTCCAAGTTTTCTAAGGAATCTCCACATTGCTTTCCGGAGTGACTGCACTAATTTGCAACCCTACCAGGAATGTATGAGTGTACCTTTCTCTGCACATCCTCGCCAACACCTGTTGTTCCTTGCATTCTTGATAATTGCCATCCTAATTGGGGTAAGATGGAATCTTAGGGTAGTTTTCATTTGCATTTCTCTTATTACTAGAGATGGTGAACAATTTTTCATATGTCTGTTAATTGCTTGTAGATCTTCTTCTGTGAAGTGTCTGTTCATATCCTTAACCCATTTGTTGATTGGGTCATTTGTGTTCTTGGTGTAGAGTTTTTTGAGTTCTTTATATGTTCTGGAAATTAGTACTCTATCAGAAGTATGAGTGGCAAAGATTTTCTCCCACTCTGTAGGATCTCTTTTCACATTGCTGATAGTTTCCTTTGCTGAGATAAAGCTTTTTTAGTTTGAATCTATCCCAGTTATTGATTCTTGCTCTTAATTCTTGCGCTATGGGAATCCTGTTAAGGAAGTCTGATACTAAGCCAACATGTTGAAGATTTGGACCTACATTTTCTTCTATAAGATGCAGGGTCTCAGCTCTGATTCTGAGGTCCATGGTCCATTTTGAGTTGAGTTTTGAGCAGGGTGAGATATAGGGGTTTAGTTTCATTCTGTTGCATATGGATTTCCAGTTTTCCCAGCACCATTTGTTGAACAGGCTATCTTTTCTCCATTGCATATTTTTGGCACCTATGTCTAGTATGAGAAGATTGTATTTATTTGGGTTTGTGTCCATGTCCTCTATTCTGTACCATTGATCTACTTGTCTATTTTGGTACCAATACGATGTTGTTTTTGTTACTATTGCTTTGTAGTATAGTTGAAGTTCTGGTATTGCGATACCCCCTGTTTCACTCTTCCTGCTAAGGATTGCTTTCGCTATTCTGGGTTTCTTATTTTTCCAGATGAATTTCATGATTGCTTGCTATATTTCTGTAAGGTACCTCATTGGGATTTTCATTGGAATTGCATTGAATCTGTATAGCACTTTTGGTAGTATGGCCATTTTGACAATATTAACTCTGCCTATGCAAGAATATGGAAGATCTTTCCATCTTCTAAGGTCTTCCTCAATTTCTTTCTTCAATATTTTGTAGTTTTCATTGTAGAGATCTTTTACCTCTTTGGTTAGATTGATTCCCAAGTATTTTATTTTATTTTTTTGAGGCTATTGCAAATGGAGTTGTTTTCCTTATTTCCCTTTCAGATGTTTCATCGCTTGCATATAAAAATGCTTCAGATTTACACGTGTTGATGTTATAGCCTGCTATTTTGCTGAATTCATTTATTAGTTCTAGAAATTTTCTGGTAGAGTTTTTTGGATCCTCTAAATATAGAATCATATCATCAGCAAATAGCAACAGCTTAAGTTACTCTTTTCTTATCTGTATCCCTTTAATTTCTTTAGTCTGTCTAATTGCTCTGGCTAGAGTTTCGAGGACAATGTTGAATAGAAGTGGTGAAAGAGGACATCCCTGTCTTGTTCCCGTTTTTAAAGGGAATGGTTTCAGTTTTTCTCCATTAAGAATGATTATGGCCATGGGCTTAGCATAAATAGCCTTTACAATGTTCAGGTATGTTCCTACTATCCCTATTTTTTCTAGTGTGTTGAGCATGAAGGGGTGTTGTATTTTGTCGAATACTTTTTCTGCATCAATTGAAATAACCATATGATTCATATCCTTAAGTCTATTGACATGATGGATTACATCTATTGATTTATGGATGTTAAACCATCCTTGCATTCCAGGGATGAACCCCAGTTGATTGTGGTACACAATTTTCTTAAAATGTTTTTGGATACAGTTTGCCAATATTTTGTTAAGGATCTTTGCATCTATATTCATCAAGGATATTGGTCTAAAATTTTCTTTCCTTGATTGTGTCTTTGCTTGGTTTGGGTATGAGGGTGATATGAGCTTCGTAGAATGAGTTTGATAGGGTACCCTCCATTTCTATTTCCTGGAATACTTTGAGAAGTATTGGAATGAGTTCTTCTTTGAAGGTCTTGTAGAACTCAGCTGAGAATCTGTCTGGTCAAGGGGTTTTCTTGGATGTTAGCTTTTTAATGGCTTTTTCTATTTCATTGCTTGATATTGATCTGTTTAAATTGTATATGTCCTTCTTGTTCAGTTTGGGAGGAGCATATGTCTCTAGAAATTTGTCAATGTCTGCAGTAGTTTCTATTTTGTTGGAATACAGATTTTCAAAGTAGCTTCTCATTATGTTATGTATCTCAGAGGTGTCTGTTGTGATATTTTCTTTTTCATCACGAATTTTAGTAATTTGAGTTTTCTCTCTCCTTCTCTTTGCTAAGGCTTTGTCTATTTTGTTTACTTTTTCAAAGAACCAACTTTTTGCTTTGTCAATTGTTTGAATTGTTTCTTTTGTTTCAATTTCATTGATTTCAGCTCTGATTTTAATTATTTCCTGTCTTCTACTACTTTTTCTGTTATTCTGTTCTTCTTTTTCTAAGGCTTTGAGCTGTAATGTTAGGTCATTTAGTTGTTGACTTTACATTCTTCTTGGAATGCACTCCATGGAATGAATTTTCCTCTTAGTACCACCTTCATAGTGTCCCAGAGATTTTGATATGTTATATCATTGTTCTCATTGACCTCTAAGAATTTTTTTATCTCCTCCCTGATGTTTTCTGTTATCCATGTTTCATTCAATAGCATATTACTTAGTCTCCAGTTGTTGGAGTAATTTCTGTTTTTTTATTTTGTCATTGTTTTCTACTCTCAGTCCATTATGATCTGATAGAACACAAGGCAGTATCTCTATTTTTTTGCATTTCCTAAGGGCTGCTTTGTGGCATAACATATGGTCTATTTTCGAGAAGGTTCCTTGTGCGGCTGAGAAGAAAGTGAATCTGCTCGTTGATGGATGAAATATTCTATATATGTCTATTAAGTCTAGGTTATTGATTGTGTCATTGAGTTCTATGGTTTCTTTGGTTGATTTTTGTTTGGAAGATCTATCTAGTGGTGACAGCGGTGTGTTAAAGTCACCCAGAATTATTTTATTGTGGTCTATTGATTACTGAAATTGAGAAGGATTTGTTCGATGTACAGGGATGCACCATTTTGGGGGCCATAAATATTTACTATCATTATGTCTTCCTGATTTATGGTTCCCTTAAGCAGTATGAAATGTCCTTCTTTATCCCTTCTGACTAACTTTGACTTGAAGTCCACTTTATCTGATATAAGGATGGAAACCCCTGCTTTTTTACTGAGTCCAATTGCATGGTAGGTTTTTCCCATCCTTTCACCTTTACTCTGTGGATATCTTTTTCTCTGAAATGAGTCTCTTGCAAGCAGCATATTGTTGGGTCTTTCTTTTTAATCCATTCTTCCAGTCTATGTCTTTTGATTGATGAGTTTAGGTCATTAACATTCAGGGTTATTATTGAGATATGATTTGTATTCCCAGTCATTTGGGCTTATTTTTGTTTTTTAACTTGGCCTGGTTTCTCCTTTCAGTGTTTTTTCTCTAAGGTAGTTCCTCCCTTTGTTGACCTCCATTGTTGTTTTTCATTTCCTCCTCATGGAATATTTTGTTGAGAATGTTCTGTAGTGCAGGCTTTCTATTTGTAAATTCTTTTAACTTTTGTTTCTCAAGGAAGGATTTTATTTCATCTTCACATCTGAAGTTAGTTTTACTGGGTGTAGGATTCTTGGTTGGCAACCATGTTCTTTCAGAGCTTGAAATATGTTGGTCCAGGCCCTTCTAGCTTTTAGAGTCTGGGTTGAGAAGTCTGCTGGTATCCATATTGGTTTCCCCTTATATGTAATCTGATGCTTTTCTCTAGCAGCCTTTAAAATCCTATCTTTAATTTGAATGTTATGCATTTTCATTATAATATGCCTAGGTGTGGATCTGTTGTGATTTTGTGCATTTGGTATTCCGTATGCCTCTTGTATTTGATTTTCCTTTTCATTCTTCAGGTTTGGGAAATTTTCTGATATTATTTCATTGAATAGGTTGTCCATTCCTTTGGTTTGTATCTCTGTGCCTTCCTCAATTCCAATAATTCTTAAATTTGGTCTTTTCATGGTGTCCCATTGTTCTTGGAGATTCTGTTCATGATTTCTTACTACCATCTTCTCTGTTTGTGCAACCTTATTTTCAAGATGAAATATTTTGTCTTCATTGTCTGAGGTTCTGTCTTCCAAGTGGTCTAGTCTTTTGGTGATGCTTTCCATTGAGTTTTTTTATTTGTTTTATTGTTTCCTTCATTTCAAGGATTTCTGTTTTTTTTTTTTTTTGAGAATCTCTTTTTGTTGAAATGATCTTTTGCTTCCTGCAGTTGCTCTTTCAACTGCTTATTGGTATTATCATTCATTGCCTGCATTTGCTCTCTTAGCTCATCCTTTGCTTCGAGAATCATCTTAATTATGTATAATCTGAAGTCCTTTTCTGACATTTCTTATACCATACTGTCATTGGATTCTATTAATATAGAATCGAGATTTGTTTGGATCATTTTCTTCCCTTGTTTTTTTCTTGTTTTTCATGTATCTTCCCCTCTAGCTGGGCAGATCTGGGGTATTGCAGATTTCCCTCTATAGGCTTATATTGGCCCTGTAGGTTTCCAAAACCTTTTCTTTAAGGGGAGATCAATATTAGCAGTGCCCAATTCAGACACTATGCAATCCTAGACCAAATAGCCCCTATGAGGACAATAACAAAATTATCATAATAAACAGAATGAGTTCAAATATTATCTTCAGTATAACAAACAGATTTGCAATAAGGTCTGCAGTTTCTAATGGAGGACAAAGAGGATGCAGAAGGATGTAGGATGTAGCTGTTAATGGGATAAGAAAAGAATACACAGAAGTTCTAGATAATAGAAAGGGTGAGAGTGTAATCGAAAGAAATTGTATGTTAGCATGCAAAAAGGGAGAATGAGACTCTGAGGGAACAGGTAAACAAAAGGAAAAGAGAGCAAGAAAAGTAAAGAAATAAAAACTTAAAATTGTTCAATAAGAAGAAGCAAGAAAATCTACAGTATAACAGTCATATAGTACTCAAACCTCCCAGTCTTCAGTAGCCTGATGCATGAGAGGTACCTGACAATGAGCTTCAGGTCTCCATCAGGTGTCTCAGAATGGTTTTGCCCCACCTAAAGATGGGAGCTATGGCTTCCAGGATTATCCAAGATGGCTGCTCTGGCTTCCAAACTTGTTGGCAAATGGAGAGCTGCACCTCGGGGTGTGGACGTGGTTGGCTGGAGGTCCTGGAGGTGGGGTGCAGTTGGTCAGGCAGGGGTCCTGGAGGTCCGGTGTGTTTGGTGTGGTTGTGGGATCCCGGAGGATGGTGCAGTCGGTCTGGGGTCCAGGTGATAGGATGCAGTCAGTTGGTCTGGGGGTCCTGGTGGCAGAGAGAAGTCAGGCAATGTGAGGGCCCCAGAGGCAGGGAGTGATTGGTTGGGTGGAGGGATTCTGGAGATGGGGCTCAGTCAGTCCAGCCAAGGGTTCTACGGGGCCTGGCTGTTGTCTCAAAATAGCAGCAGCCACATGTAATCAAACCTGCAGGTACTGTGACAGAGAACTTCCAGGCAACGGCAGGCAGCTGGTGCTCCACTGGCGGTCTGTGGTCAGTCTGCTGGCAGCTGTCGGACCATCTGAAGGTGAACCTTGGGTGGAGGGTGATGGGTAGGTGAAAGGCAGGCAATGGACAGGCAAGAGGCAGGCAAATGGTGGATGATAGGTGCCTGACAGTGAGCAATCTGCACTCAAAAAAGGCGTTGATATGCTGGCAGACTGCAGGTGATCACAGCAGACAAATGGGGTAAACAGCAGGGGATCGATAAGCAGCAAAAACTGCCTCACCAAGAAACAGATATCCTCTGCTTGAAACTGGAGTTACAGAGCAACAAGGAACGCAGCCTCCCTCTAGTCCGCCACCTTGGATCTCCCATCATCATTTTATTTTTCCTTTTTTTTGGGTACTGGGGATTGAACCCAGGGCCTTGTGCTTGTGAGGCAAGCACTCTACCAACTGAGCTATATCCCTAGCCATCATATTATTTTTCTAAGAAAATCTTTTGTAAACATTTTTATGAGCAGGTGTGCTGCTAAAGAAGTTTTTAGTTTTCATTTGCCTGATGAAGTGCTTATTCCCTTTTTCTTTTGAAGGAGGGCTTTGATGGATTTAAAATTCTATGTTGATAAGTCCTTTTTCTGTCTTCAACCGGTTAAATATTTTACTCCATTCTCTTCTTGCTTACATGGTTTTTGACAATAAACCCACTAAAGTCACTAAATTCCCTCTATATTATGGTGTTTCTTATTTCCAAAATTTCTCCTGATTTTTATTTTTCTGCATTTCAATATGCCATGTATACATATGGTATTTTCAGTATTTGTCCTGTGTGGTCTTCCAGGAGCCTCTGGGTCTGATGCTTTGTGTCTGTTATTAAGGTCTTCTTGGCTACAATGACTGTAAATGCTGCATCTGCTCCACTACTTTTTCTGTTTTGTATTCCAAAGCTGCCTGTCTACATCTTTGGAAACACCCATGGTTCTCAGATGACCTCCTCCTCCTCATGCTCTTCTTCCTATTCTTTCAGTTTTCTGCATGTGAATTTTCTGTTGATCTGCATTCAAGTTATTGGTTCATTCCTCAGCCATTTCCAGTCTGCCCATGAGGACCACCAACAGCATTCTTTATTTCCCTCAGAGCACTTTGGATTGCTGGCATTTCCTGGTGATTCATTCTCAGCTGCTATCATTCCACTAAGTTTTCTCATGGTCTACTTTTCCGTAGATGTGTTAATGTTGTTCAGTTTTTCCATGAGAGCCCTTAATTTTGTCAGTCATAGGTATTTTTAATTCTCCTTCTTATAATTCCTACATCTCTGTCATATCAGAGTGTTTTTCTGATGCTGTTTGTTCAGATTATTGTTTACTTTTTGGTTTCATTTTGCTTGTGTCTGCCTTTGGTACATCTTATATTTGTTGAAAGCAGGACATTTATCAGGTAGTAAGAACTGAAGAAAACAATTTTGTGGTGTATGAATTTATGTGTTTGTAGTTAATATGGCTGTAGGTACCTGGTGGTTAAGATTCCTCTTGGGTACTTTATTTTGTCTTCCTTCCTGACTTCCCATTGACTTGACTTTCAAGGATAGTACTATGAAAAGAGACAAAGAAAAAGGTACCTTTGCAGTGGAGAAACCCGACAAAACTCTCAGGCTGATAATCAAGGTTGCTATGAACATTAACAAGTAGTCTCCATGTAGCTGGATGGAAAGGTCACCTTACCTCTCTGGGCTTCTGCCCTTAAACTCATAAACCAGACTGATCATGATTAGCAGCTAAGAAAAATCTCACTAGAGGTACAGTCTACTTATAACTGACCAGTCCTGAGCAAGACTGTTAAGGACAACCCACACCAAGAAGAGTGTATCTGAGAAGACAGCTCAGCTAAAAAGTGCCTAAAACATGATTATTAGGTATAATGTGATATCATGAATCAGTTCATAGGATAAAAAGTTCTTTAGGTCAAAGTTAAGGAAATATGAATAAAGTATGGACTTTTGATAATAAATAGCATTTCATATTGGGTCATTAATTTAAGAAATGTACTATACTACTATACAGTGTTACTAGTGGGGTGAATTGGATATGGAGCATATATTACCCAACTCTTTGTAAAATTTTGCAATATTTTGTAAATTAAAACTGTTCTAAATAAAATGCTTACTTAAAAATAATATTGTAGAAGGAAATTAGAGGGGGGAGAGGGCAGGGGTATGAAAGATGATAGAATGAGACAGATATGATTATCCTGTGCACATGTATGATTACATGAATGGTGTGAATCTACATCAGGCACTACCATAGAAATGAAAAGTTGTAGCCCATTTGTGTACAATGAATCAAAAAATGCAGTCCGTAAAAATGAAAAAAAAAAAATTCTTGCGGTCTGAATTTAATACATGATTAATATTTTTTAAACAAGAGGGAAATAACTATTGAACAAGATAATATAAGTTAATTGGGTTTTCTTCTTTAGCTGAATCAAAGACAACATAAGCGAGTAAACAGAAAGTATATCCTTAACAATATACAAGTATATTGTATCACCCTGAACCTTGACTTGGAAATATTATTTTTAATGGAAAGAATTAGGACCAAAATTCCAAGTTGGAAAACTTTTCCTCAGGTTCATGCTTTCTACGCTATTCTGTGTACATAGCAATAACTATGAAATAAAATATTGTTCCTAATGACCATAAGGAGTTAATTCTAAATGGACCAAAACCGCAATTGAAAAGCTGATTTAGCTTCAGTCATAATACAATTCTAAGTGAATTTTTATATTGTGGTTCAGAGGCTGAACAGAAGCTACTCATGTAATTGTCTCCTAAATAGCAGAAAAAATAACAAAAATAAGTTCCAGTAACACCATTCATTTTTCATAGCCTGAGAGAACCTGAGCATATAAATAATGAGATATTCTCAAAGGTCGTATCAACAGGGTCATTAGGATAAAGCGCTTTAAAATGTGCCCTTGAACTTGAATTCTCTATTAATTAGACACATCTGAAAATACATACTTGTAAAGCAGCATCAATGTAGTGACTGTATCCAGCAAATTAGTATGAAATTTCCCTTAAAAAGAGAATGGAATGAGCTGTTAGTTGCCCAGAGTTAAGTGTTTTAATGATGGTACATACAATGCTAGACTCCAGCATGAGGAAATGACAGAAGTCCTATGTGTGTTTACTTCTGTAGTGAATTATGAAATCGATTTTACTTTTATAGTGTATTATTAAATCAGTTTTGCTTTTCCAGTGTCGTATTAAATTATTTGGTCACATAGCCGTGGAGTCCAGTAGCTGTTTATTGCTTTTAGTTTATAATAACTCAATCTGACTCTACCGATTTCTCTCATTCTCAGCATTACCCTGAAGCCTTCAGGATGCTAGGCCTGTGCTGGCATTAGCCATCCACTTCCTCTTGGCCAGGTCTGGGTCTCCCTTTTACAAATGTGGCAACAGCAGAGAGTCAAGCAGCAAAAGCCAGTGTCAAATTATTTTCTTGTCTGCTTGTTTTTCTATTTTAGTTTAGTACCACTGGGTCTAAGGAATGGTCTGTAGAGGAGTTGCAGGAAGTGAGAACTTTGAAAATCATTAGCTTCAGGGTTCATGGGTCAGATGACAAATTACTGCTCCAATTATATACATGGTCTACTGGATCTGCTTCTGTTCAATGAAACCAAAATTTTAAAATGTTATTTAATTTTAAGTCTGATGTGAAAGATAGCTATGGGGAGAAATAATAGATAAGAGGTAAAATTTTGCCTTTTTTCTTCTTATAACCTCAGTTTCTAGGAAAATTACTCAATTTCTATAAACCAGGTTTAGTCTATCTTGGAAAAAAAGCCTACCATTATGATTATTCTACAATGCTATCCATAAATATTAATTAGAAAACAAATAAGATAGCAACTTGCAGTATGTCTTACAAAAAAATAAATAAATAAATCCTCACTCTTAATGGCACTAGATTCAGATGTATCCATGACCAAAATTAAAATCATTCTCCCGGGTGTCAGTTGTTTGTGGATATTATTCTCAGTAGACCTTCCCCAGTCCACTTTGGTACGGATTTTGCTGGCATGTAATTATAGTACTGTTGAGCACTTGGTCAACATCAGAGTGTGTGCCAGGTGCTTTCTTGCAGATTGTTTTAATATAATCTTCACAAAACCCTAGAAGTGATGCTACTTGATCTCCTCTAAGGATGAAGATTCTGATCCTCAAAGAGGTATAGCAATTTGTCTAAGCTTTTACAATTCATGTGTTGAGAATGCAATATTGGTTTCCTGGGGCCTCTGATCCCAAGTCCCATCCATTTTCTAAGGGAGCCTATTGTTCTCCTCTCCATTCAAGACGTTGCAAGATCCACTGTGAATTAGCAAACCTGATTGCACGGGCCACTTTTAGAGAAGTTCTTAGAAACATACGATGCTCTAGAATTATTACTGGTTAGGATTCATTATTACATGTGGAGATGCAATGTACCCTTCTGTCCTTTAATAGTAACTCCATGGTTGATCTGACAGATGGGAGGGTGCTAGAATTTGCAGCATTTCTGAATGATTGAAGGAGCACAGGATGTGAAAAATTAAGTCATCAAGAAAGACATCTAGGCAATGGGAAGACCATGAAAAACATGACCAACTGTTTAGTGTTTTGAATGTTAAGATAATTAGTAAAAGCTTAATAGATCATATATTTGAAAGTTAAAGGACACTAGAGGTCGTTTAGTAAGTTTTCTTCTATCCTGTCTTCATTAATGGAACAGGGTATTGATAATGCTCCCCTCTACACAGGGAGAGTGATACAAAAAGTTTCTTCATGCCCAGAGTTGACAAAGATCAAACCACTGTTACAGATGTCCTCAGGACTCCTTGATCTGTGGATAAAGATGTTGTCACACTCGTACCAGGCTAACAAACTACAGTGACTCAGAAACTTCTGTGCAGCTCACAAACAGAATTCCAACTATTACTGGCTTTACTTGCCCCAGAACACGTGGAAACTCTTTATGTGAATCGGTGCAGAGTTTCAGCAGATCTGTCCTGGGACAGTAAGTGCTTCCCACAACCTTTCAAACCTGCCAGTTTCTGCTCCCTTGGGAGTGCTCATAGGCTTGTTTCTTCAAAAAATTTCCTATTTCTTTCTCCTTACTCTGTTGCAATGTGACATTGCATGATGTCCCCACTGTCTGGTCTCTGGTCATGGCACAAGTCTACTGACCTCAGTTGCTAAAGCCCTTGTTCACACTAGCAAGTACAATTTCCTGGAAGTGGCCGTAGTGAGGAGTTACAGGGCGCTGAATTCTGGTATTGTCAGAGGCTATTAACACACAATACACACACATACTCCTCTCTCTGCCTGCTTAGCTGGGTCTTTGGTGAGGCTATTTCCTTCCTAACAGAAATGGTTTATTTTCTCAGTCAATTACATTAATAGATGGTCCAGTCACAAACAATTTCTGGATGTGACCTACAAGCCACACAGAATCATCTCTGCTTTCTGATGCTCCCCCTTGAAGCAGAGCATTTTTTGTTTGTTTGTTTGTCTGTCTGTTTTAATTTTTTTTGTTGAGGGAGGTGTACCCAGGATAGATCTTGGGGGCACTCCACCACTGAGCCACATTAGTACCCCTATTTTGTATTTTATTTAGAGACAGGGTCTCACTGAGTTTCTTAGTGCCTTGATGTTGCTAAGGTTGGCTTTGAACTGGAGATCCTCCTGCCTCAGCCTTCCCGGCTACTGGGATTACAGGTGTGTGAGGCAGAGCATGTTTTACAATTCAAAACAATTCAATCTAGGGTTGGGGTTCTTCTCAGGTACCTCCCGCTCCCCACTCCATGCCATTGCATAAATCAGTGAGTGAGTGTTGTAGTGGTAACAGCATAAATCCTTGTTCCTTTGGTTACAAATAAAAACCTTCCAGAGGGAGGGTGATGGCTAAAACCTGTAATCCCAGTGACTCGGGAGGCTGAGACAGGAGGATCTTGAGTTCAAAGCCAGCCTCAGCAATAGGAAGGTGCTAAGCAACTCAGTGAGACCCTGTCTCTAAATAAAATACAAAATAGGACTGAGGATGTGACTCAGTGGTCGAGTGCCCCTGAGTTCAATTCCTCCCCCCCAGAGAAAAACCAAAAACCTTCTGTGTGTGTGTGTGTGTGTGATGTGAACCAAGGCAGGAGTATTTGATCTCTCCTTCTTTCATCTACACTGTAAATGTACACAGTTCCAGTGGAGGAAAAAAAACTCAGTCCAGTCCATTAACAGAATTAAGATTTTGTTACCTCTATATACAAATGTATAAGCTATTGCCATAAAGAAAATCTTACTTTATGAATTAAAAGATTGGTGATTTTATAATAATTTGCAAGTATTCATCTCTTTTTAAAAAACATTCTTTTCAGATAAAAAGTTGAAATTTTGGTATTTCTATCTCTAGAGTAAATATCATGCAAATGCCATTTCTTCTTGTTTTTTTTTTTGTTTGGAAAATTTAGAAGGCAACATAACAGATCAGAAACCCACCCAACTTTTGAAGTTTTCTGCAATTTTGAATAAATTCAATTTAGTTGATAAGCCAGATGTGCTCTTGAGCCATTTTTCAGGCATACAAATCTTGGAACCTTATTGTATTTATTCCAAAAATGAATACTTCCAGTATTATTGCTGCTATCATTTATAAAATTAACATGAAATATCATAGTTTAGATTAAATGCCTATGAAAAAAATAGCTGTTTACTACAAACTATAAACATGCTTATTTATTATGATATGATATGAAGCCCATAAAACTTAGGTTATTTTTCTAGTTTACCAAAATAAAATTTTATTAGAGATTAGATACACCCCCTTTAAGGAAGATGTATTTCCTTATAGAATGTTATTGGTCCACAGACAGCTTAATGCAGTGGATAATAAATATTACAGATATTTTCAAATTTAGATATCTAGGCAAAGCCAGAAAACATGGACTTTCAGAACTCTGACACATTCATATTTAAAATGAACTCTAGAAATGTCAAAATTCTAGTCCCTTAATCCTGGTCACATGGTGAATTATACCTGGCATTACCCAAGTCACTGCTTTTTAAATTCCATTAGTTTTCTACCGTGCCAGGTACGTGCATGACTTGGGGTGGCGACAGGAAGATGCAGCACTTAAGCACACTAACAGGAATCCTCCACTATAGATACTTAGCTGTGGCTGCCTTCTCCAGAAGTTCCTACAACCTCCTAGAGGCAGTGATTCTCTGCAACAGGTGGTTTAAGTCACAGGGGAATATTTGGCAATGTTTGGAGATACTTTTAATTGTTTTAAATTCTTGAAAAGTGGGAGAGGGTAGATACTGCAGCTAATGGACGCTAAACATTTTCTAATTCGAAAGAGAGCACCCAGCACAGAATCATCAGGCCCCAGGTGTCAGCGGGAACAACAGTGAGATGTCTGGCCATAAGTTTCCCTGGACTTCCGTTCTCAGGTGTCAAAGTAGCAGTTTCCAAATCCTTAGCCAACTCCAGTTACTCAGCAATAATTCCCTGGAAACTTCTGTTGAAGACAAAGATGTCATGGAAGTATTCAGTTGGCTCAGAGAAAGGAAAAGGCTTTGCCATAGATTTGCAGCTTAAGTAGTAACTTTTAGAAGTTTTTATTGCTGTTTCATAATGAAGTTAGATTTTCAGCATTTGTCATTTCTTAAAAAAAGCTTTTATCTTAAATTGACCCACTAGTGATTTCTTTTTCTGTTTCTTTCTTTCTTTTTTTTTTTTTTGGTGACCGAATTTTGAATTAATACTAATTTATCTAGTGGCATAAGTAGCTTTAAGTCTGATGCACATAAAGAATCTAAAGCATTTTTCTAAAATTCTTATCAATGAAGAATGAGTTTTCTTTCTTTCAAATGTGCTCCTAATCTTCGCGGATAAAAAAAATGCAATAACATTAACTATTGAGAAAAGTGATTATAAAAAAAATCCACAATTTTATACTTAAAAATTATTAGATTTAACATACTTAAAATAACTCTGTAAAATTATAATGAAAGTTCTAAAACACCTAATGTTAATCGTATTTATTTCAGTGAAACTGTGTAACATACATACAGAGATGGTACTTTGAGACTACAGCCTATATTTTTAAAATATACCTTTATTTTTCATTCAAAACACATTTACTTCAGTCCTAATGGGATCATACAGTGTGCCAGGTTCTGGGACTCTGGAAATAAAAGGCAATCTTGTTTATTTACTGAAGAGCCAGTACTGTGGAGGATCCAGAAGTCCAATTTTTTATACTTTAATTAATTTTAACTGATACATAAAATGTTAAAAATTGTGGATATTAATGGAATTCCTTAAAATGATTCCATACATGGTATACATTGTATACTGTTTAAATCAAGGTAAATATGTATGTGGTCTCAAATATTTACAATTGCTTATGTTTTATAGTTTATTTGTGCATTATAGTTACACACAATAGTTGGGTCAATTTTGACATAATCATACATCTGTGGAATTTAATTTATTCCATTTCTTCCCCTCTCTGCCTTTTCCTTCCCATTTTCTTTCCTTCCTATCTCATTCCTCTTCCTCAACTCTGTTTATCTTCCTTTCACTCATTTATTTATTTATTTTAAAGTAGTGCTATATATATGCACATATAAACATGTATAGCACAATTTTTTAAATTCACATTCATTACATTCCCTCCCCTTTCGCATCCCTCCTCCCTCCCCCCAATCTCCTTTTTCTACTTCACTGGTCTTTATCTATCTTTACAATATTTGATCTCTCAATTTTTTCCCTTTACTTTGTTCTAGTTTCCTCATATGAGAGAAAACATTTGATGCTTGATTTTCTGAGTCTGGCTTATTTCACTTGGCTTGATGTTCTCCAGTTCTGTCCATTTATCAGTAAAGCCATAATCTTACTTTTTTTTTTTTTATGGCTGAGTAAAACTCCATTGTGTAGATATACTGCATTTCTTTTTTAAATATTTTTTTTATTTTACTTTTTTTATTTGTTCTAATTCATTATGCATGACACTAGAATGCACTTTGGCACATCATACACATACGGAGTATATTTTCTCATTCTTCAGGTTGTACATGATGTAGAATCACACTGGTCACATACTCATATATGTACATAGGGTGATACTGCCCTTCCTATCCCCATGCCCCTCCCCTCCTTTCACTCTCCTCTTCTGCAGTTTCTTAATTCACTGGACCACTGACAGGTGCCTGGATTTGGGTCCATAACTTGGCTACTGTGAGTTGTGCTGCTATAAACATTGGTGTGCCTGTGTCACTAGACTATGGTGATTTTAGTTCCTTTGGATAAATACCAAGGGGTGGGAAAGCTGGGTGAATATGAAGGTTCCATTCCTAGTTTTTTGAGGTATCTCCATACTACTTTTCAGAATGGTTGTAGTAATTTGCAGTTCTGTCAACCATATAAGAGTATCCCTTTTTCTCCATCTCCTCACCAGTGTTTATTTTTATTTGTGTTCCTGATAATTGCCATTCTGGCTGAGATGAAATCCTGCTGTAGCTCTGATATGCATTTCCCTGATTGCTAGGTATAGTGAGCATTTTTCCTTTGTATTTGTTGGTCATTTGTGTTTCTTCTCTTGAGAAACATCTGCTTAGATTTTTTTGGCCCATTTATTGATTCATTTAGTTGTCTGTTTTTGTTTTTGTTGTTGTTGTTGTTGTTAAGCTTTTTGAATTCTTTATATATTCTGGATATTAATCCCCTGTCAAAGAATTAGCTGGCAAAAAAATTTTTTTTCTCCATTCTGCAGACTTTCTCTTCACATTCTTAATAATTTCCTTTTCTGTGTAGAAGCTTTTCAATTTGATGATGATGTCCCACTTAGCAATTCTTGTTTTTCTTTCGTGAGCATTAAGGGTCTTCTTGATATTGTTTCCTGCACCTACATGATGGAGTGTTGACCCTGTTTTTTTCTTGTAGTTGCAAGGAGTCTGGTCTATTTCCTAGTCTTTGATACATTTTTAGTTGACTTTTGTGCAGAGCAAGAGGGATCTAATTTTGTTACCCAAATAGCTATCCAGTTTTCCCAACACCATTTGTTATAAAGGCCATTTTTTTCTTCAACATATATATTTTGGCACCTTTGTTGAGTAGCGGGTGACTGTAAGAATGTGGGTTTGTCTCTGTGTCTTCTATACTGAATGAAAAAAATATTCAAAATCCTTTTCTTCAGCTTTTTGAAATGTAGCATGCATTATTGTTATCTATAGCCTCTCTGCCGTATAGTACCACACATGACTATCTTATTACTATCTAACCGTGACTTAGTACTTTATCATTCTCCCTGAATGGATCTGCTCTTTCTTACCACAGTGTGAGGAGTGCCTAGTCCTTCTCACTTGGTCCCCACTGATTCTTTTGAACTTGGGACTATCATGAAAACTTGTACCCTGAATGCACTAAAGAAAACTCCCCCAGGCACTCTGGCTGGCTGCTGGTTTGGCATGCCATTTCAGTATTAGCTCACTCATGGCCCCCCATCCTGTTGGTCAATATGTATAGAAGCACCAGAACCGGGCTGCTGCAGCCACACTGTCTAACAAAAACCTTGCTGCCAGTATTGCTTTTCTGGTCAGTGCAGAATGATCTTAGCATGTCCCCAACAAACGTGAGTTTTTGTTTCATTACTGCAATGTTTTGCTACCTTTGCTATTTTTTCCCAGAGTCTATACTTTGATTAAGACAAAATGTTGTATGTACTTCCCTAATGTCATACACCTTAGGTTACAAGTGAATACCCAAATTGACCCTCCCTTGGACCTTATACAATTATTTTGAGAGATGTTATGTTCTTAACTGGCTTCTTAGAAATCCTGATGGAAAAAATCGATTATTATTATTTGCATAATTGTTCTTTTTGTGCATGTGCCTGAACTGTTGTGGACTCTGCTTACAAGCTAGGTAAATGGCCTCGTGACAAGCTGCCTACACAATGCCAAAATCCCTTGCAAACTCAGGACATAACATGGAATCAGGGACATGTGAGACTGTAAGAACCAGGTATGAAATGACTGTAGCAATCTTGAGAAGTATCCGTGATGATTGCCCATGAATAACCTTGGTCTGTCTTGTCCATGTAGTTTCCTAGCATACTATGAATAATCAAAGCCATCAGAGTGGCATGTGACATTTTCTATGAAGATGTGGGCACCTTCAGCACCAGGAATGTGCCTGATATCCACAATATTCTTTTAAGAAAACCCAGGTACGTTCCAGCTTGGATGAAAGCACTTTGATCGTCACCACTCTATAAGCCTCCTGAATCGGGTTAACTCATGGGTATCCACCAGATCCTCCTGCCACCAGGACCATGCTTCTGCTGATAAGTCGTCAGCAAATTTCAGTTTGTGTAATTTTCCATCTGTCTGACTCTTTCACAGCACTTTAGGGCCAGCTCTAGGCCCTACACTAGGGCCAGACTGTTCTGAAACACTAAGCAAGACCCTTAAAATGGCATTTTTTTATGGAAGTCTTATAAAATCACAATTCAGGTATTTTTAAAAACATTATCTTTCTTAAAATGTAGTTTATTTATCATTTCTCTACTGATTTAATGCAGATAGCTAGGGAGAAATGTATGTTACTTTCTTGTTTCCAATTACTTCTGATCCTTATCTTTAATAACTACTTTCTCTATTCATCTTTTTGATGACTTGTAATTTCAATGGCTAAGCAGTACCACTTAGACACATTTTCCTTGTAACATTCTTTGGATTTAAATTACTCATGTCTGTATGAGTCTGAATGACCTTTAAAAATGTTTACCAGAGTTAGATTTTCACAGGATTAATGCAGTTCAGATCTTGCCACACTCTAATTCTGAAGCAAATGCTTTTGTTTCGGTACAATAGATTAATTGAACTATAGTTCTTATGTGATATTTCAGTTAATAGGCTTAGACGATTTAGAGTAGAACTATTACTTTTAAAAAATGGTAGACTGTTCCTTTTTCTATTCTCTGTGCCTTTTACTATATAATGCCAAAAGAAAATAATATTACATTTCCGAGGAGCTTGTCTGTTATTTGATTAGTGTTGGTGAGTGATTACAGAAATAATAGTTCATTTTTTTCTAGTGCTAGATCAATGGAATAAAAAATAATGTGTACAATGGAAAATGATAATATAATTCAGAGAAGGGTAGTCATCTGAAAACCTGGATTTAGAAAGCTGAAACTTGTATATTTTGTTGCTTGGTTTATCTAAATTTTGCTGTGATTCTGCAGAATTATGAATATGTGAACTTAAAAGATAGGGTATGTGTTTACATGCGGTACCCTGGGTATAACATGAACCAGTTCTCACAAGCTATGTGGCTGGACCAGTGACCTCTCTTCCTAGGGTTTGTCTTTGTATGAAAATATTTATCTAGAATAAATGCTAAGGAAAAAAATGACTAAGTCTTGTGGTAAGCATAGGGTTAGTTTCATTAGACAAACACTGACTATTTCCCAAGCTGTGGTAGTAACATTTTGTTAGTTTCTCATCAGCAACGTATGAGGACGCTAGCCCTTCCACACCACCACCAGATTTTAGGGTGGTCACTGTGTTTTACTCTAGTCATTTTAATGTTTAATAGTTTGTTGCTGCACCTTTAATTCGTGGTTCTCAATGGCTAATAACATTGAAGACCTCCTGTGCACATTTTCCATCAACTTACTTTGTTTTGGGAAACGACTTCTCAAGTCTCTTGCCCAGTTTGTCATTGGACTTGTTTTTCACCATTGAATTTAGAGTTCTTGTATTCTGAGTTCAAGTGCTTGGTCTGATACGTGGTATGCAAGATTTGTGTCCTAGTCTTTGGCTTGTCCTCTGCTTCAGAGGGTCAGGTGTAAAGAAACAGATAATTTTGAAGAAGTGCAATACATTCATTTTTCTTTCATAGATTGTATTGTTGGTGACATAGCCAAGAACATTTCTTACAATCATTAATCACACAATTTCCCATATTTACTGTTAAAGGTTTTCTTGCTATATGTTTTACTTTCAAAGGCCTATCACATTTTGAGAATTGTTAGGTCTGCAGAAACTTGATTATTTCTAAGCATTTTAAAAATATAGGTTATAAAGGAACAGAACTTCTTAGGAATGGAAGTAAAAGCAAGTTTCATTTAGCTTTGCAAAAACAAACTTTAAATTCAAACCTGATAATCTGTTTTTTTTTTTTCTCTATGAATTGTGAATGTAGAATTTGAGTTATTGTTAAGTCAACTTTTTTTAAGATTAAGGACTATTTGTATTAACAACTACATACTTGGAAGGGTGTGGGTAAACATATATAAATGTATTTCAAGAGAGAATCATGACATGTTGTGTTCCTGAGTTCTATGGCACTATGATTATAGATTTGCCTCTGTTGATTTAATTTGCTTCCTGCACTAAGAAAAGTTTAAAACTTAAAAAAGAATACAGGTTGCTTATCAAATGCAGTTTGAATCTTAATTGAATTGATTTTTTTCTTACTTCTAGTATCTTAGAAAAGTATAATCTACTATCACTGATTGCAAATGCTGTGATTTAACTACTTCTTGTCAAAATTACGAAAAAATATAACTTAACCACACTTTTCTGCATTTACTCATTCCATTTATGATTTAAACTGGATTTTTGTAATTCATTATTTGATATTTACTTTAGAATTTCAATGCCCAGTGATAAAAATGGTACTGTAATTACTGAGTGCTTATTATCATTTGTTTATTTTTGGTACCAGAGATTGAACCCAGGAGCGCTTAACCCCTGAGTCACATTCCAAGTCCCCCTTCTTTTTATTTTTAAATTTTGAGACAGGGTCTCACAATGTTGGTGAGTCTGGCTTTCAACTTGCAATCCTCCTGCTTAACCCTCCAAAGCAGCTGGGATTACAGGGATGCACCACCATGCTCTGGCCTGAGTGTTTATCATGCAAAATAACTGAAGCTCTCCCTAAATACCTTTCACACAGAGACCCATTCACTTTGATCTTCAAAACAGCCTAAAAGTTTGGACACACTTTTTGAAGTGAGACAATTTCCAGAGAAATTGAACAAATGGCTAACGGATATGAGCTTGCAGTATCAGCAATGTTTTAAACAACTTTTGTGCTAATCTGGAATCGTCCTCTATTTAAAATATTAGATCATTTCAGAAATCTAGTTGAGGTAGTAGGCTGAAATGATAATATCTCTAATTATGCTAGATTATTTAAGAAAATGCAAGATGAAAAATCATTTTCCGTTGATAACTTTGTTCTCCTTTATTTCATTAATTACTGAAAATCATAGTTGAGAACTGGTACTTTATTATATGAAAGAATAACTTCTATAAACAAATAATCAACGCATAACACAAGAACAGTTGAAAATTTTCTGCACAGTGGCACAGGCCTGTAATCCCAGTGACTCAGGACCTGAGGCAGGAGAATGACAAGTTCAAAGCCAGCATCAGCAATGCAGCACAACCTTACGCATGTTAGGGAGACCCTGTCTCAAAATTAAAAAAATAAAAGAATTGAACTGACCTTCATAACTGTAGGGGATGTACCCTAATGGCGGCTGCACCCTCGTGACAACTTCTTCCTCATACGTGGCACTGCCTGATCCACCAACAGTTTACCCGGACTTCTTTGTACTGCCACTCTCCCCCGGAAACTGAAAAATGGGTTCTTACCCAGCAACTCCCTGATTGGCCTGCTCATCTCCACCCCCTACTGTCTGGGATTGGTTAGCAGCAGTTCCGTGAACGTGATCAGCTCATGCCTGCCATTTAGTCCTATGGGACTCTCTCCCTCGGGAATTCCCTGTGCCTTGCTGACCTTTAAGCTGATTGGTTCCCACCTAGCCCCCACCCTACATAAAAGCTGTGTAACTCCCTCAATAAACGAGTTCCTGCTGTGCTTCCTGCGCTGATAGACCTCCCAGCTCTGGTGGGTTTCCATTGCCGACGACACTCATCATCCTGCTCTGCCCTGTATTCTCCTCAGGCGGGCCCTGAGGAGGTACATCGGACCTTGTTGCTCAACAGGGAGCAACACATAACATATAATACAAAAAGAATAAGCCCATGAAAGCTGTTTAACACTATCAGTCACTAAGAAAATGAAAATTAAAACCACCATAAGCCCATGAAAGCTGTTTAACACTATCAGTCACTAAGAAAATGAAAATTAAAACCACCATGAGATAGTGCTACATACTTTCTAGAAAGCCTAAGATAATTAAGATTGACAAAAACAGTTGTTCATGAAACATGGAACTAGAACTTTCCTATTTTGCTAGGGAGAACATTAATTTTGACAACCATTGTGAAAAATACTTTGGCAAATTCTTACAGAACTAACCCTATATGAACCATCAATTCCACTTACAATGAAATAAGAAAACCATTCATCCACACAAAGCCTCATTTGCCTTGTTTGCCAGTCCTAAGAGTTTTATTCATTGTAATCCAGAAGAGGCAACTGTCTGTATACATACCCATCAGTTTCAAAATGGATAGGCAGAGTTTGGCATATGCAAACAATGGAATAATACTAAACAATGAAAAAGAGCAAAGAATTGGTATTTGGGGGGCCTAGATGATTTGCTAAAACACTGAGTGTCAGGGGCGGGCTCTGAGGGCCCCAGAGCCGCACCCTGGCCTGATCTCTAAGATGGCGCCTGGCAGCTTCCCAGAATAAGCCGTACTCATAAACAAGTTTCAGGAAGTAACTCTGATTGGCTGCTGTAGACTGATCCTTGATAGGCTAATATCTCAGAACTCTGATTGGCTGCTGTATATGAGGTGATTCTTGTAACTGCCTAGAGACTGATCCTTGATAGGCTAATATCTCAGACTGACTCTGATTGGCTTATGCTTGCTATATAACCCAGACACTTTCTCGAATAAAGGTCGTTGTTCGTTGGTCGTTGGTCATTGTTTGTTGTTCGTTGTTCGTTGGTCTTTGTCTTTTGGGCTTTTTTGTTCCTGTGAAAAAGAAGCGTACGCGTTATCATTGCCTCCGCGGGTGGTGGACGATGATAACTGAGCAGTAGAAACTATAGAGAGAAAAGAACCTATGATCTGTAGTTTAATTTGTCAGAAACTAGAGTCTTATGTCAGAAAGCAGATCATTGTTTAAATAGCCCAGGTTAGGGATGAACTTCCTGTGCAGAATCACACAGGAATTTAGGGAAATGGCCAAGTTATTCAAGACCCCAGTTGTGGTAAGGGTTGCTTTTGTCAGAGTGCTTTAAACTCATATACGAAAAATAAGTGAATTTTATTTTACAAAGAAAAGAAAATTAGTTCTCAATAACGTTGGTTTAAACAATTTTATTCCAAATGAACTTTTAAAACATGAAGCAATGCATGTTCTAGTCAGTTGGAAGGACAGTGGGCAATGATGTAAGTCTGGAGAGCAAAGGTGACAGTTAAGTCCACACTTAATGATGGCAAAAGCAGATGAAGCACAGAAGGAAATGCATTTGTTTCCCCACCGATTACACCTCCTTCCAAGAACAGAGAGAAGAATGCCTGGAAAATGGAGTACTGATGGAGTACAATTGGAGTATCCAATAGTCAGACAAAAATGACCTTCCTTGTGAACACAAGGGCTTCCCTAGGAAGAAATTAAGCAACTGAGTTGCAGCAAAAACAAATTATATAAGAAACTCTCCAGGTTCTCCGATTGAAATTCTTACTATATGCAGGTCCTAGAAGAAGTGACTAGCCTCTCTTTGATTCATTGAAGTTTTACAAATTAAATTAAAAAATAAAAACTGAGGATCTAAGAGCATGCTACATAGTGCCCTCTACTGATTAAATCTGTGACTCACCCAGCATCGTGCCTGAGCTCTTTGACCCTGAAAGTATTGTAGAACATAAGGACATTTTCACTTTACTAATGAAAGTAAATATGTTGTTAACGAATATTAAATTGTTTGGATTATATTCACTAAGAAAGTACAATGAAATTATACATTCTATAATATTTTCTAAACAACACACTAATATTACTAAACATTAAAAGAGTTTAAAAACTATAAAATATATTTGAATAAGTGTTCTAATTATGTCAATATTTATCTAAATTAAATGGTGAATTATCTTTTATTCATACCACAAGTGTTATTAGTTACAGAGTAAAGTGTAAGTTTTTGCACACAGGGAATATTAAAAAGCCCATAAATTTTTCATGATGATATTAAAAAAAAACAAATTGTGTTCCTAAATATTAATCCACTTTATTATGGCTCTCAATTTTCACTGATAAGCGGTATAAGCTAGAAAAAGAGGTGAGAAAGTAAAAGAATACTGTAAAACCTGAAGGGAAAGATCAACTATGCAAAGAAAAAATGAGAAGAATGGAGGAAATTTAGATTACATAGAGGGAATTGAGGGGGGGGTATGAAAGATGGTGGAATGAGACAGACATCCTTACCTATGTACATGTATGATTACACGAATGGTGTGAATCTAAATCGTGTACAACCATAGAAATGAAAAGATGTGCCCCATTTGTGTACAATGAATCAAAATGCAGTCTGTAAAAAATTTAAAAAAAAGTGAAATGAACAACCAACAAATAAACAGGCACATAAGAAAACCAGCAGCATGCAAAGGGTATTGAAGTAAGTCAGACTGAATAAAAGAGTACTCTTCACCCGCAAATAATGATTACACAACTCATCTCTCTGTTGAAGGTGAGGGTGGTGGAGAACCAGAGCAAGAGATATAGGGGAGAGGGAGCTTTAGACACAGGGAATGGGAAAAAATGAGATTCAGAAATGCAAGCCCCACCAGAGAGGATCGAAGTATCTGAAGTTCTGCAATAAATGCTATGAAAATAGAGATAGATCTGCTAGTAAGTTCTCAAGAAAAAAAACATATATCATCAAATGTGTTGCCATCATGCCTGGGAAGACAGAGAGTGACATGAAAGGTTTCTCAGGAGAAGGGTAGGAGACAGATGGAGCCGATAAAAGATTTGAAATTCAGCTCACTGAAAAAAGTTTTTTTCTTTTTTCTTTATAAAAGCTGAATACTATTACAAAAATATTCTGAATTCAGACTTTCAGGGAACTTGGATGAAAAACCTGCCGAGGAAATAAAGCTGTCAAGAACAGAAAAAAGATGATGCATGTAATAAACATTTCTTGGCTCATATCAGAAAGAGAACAGCACACAAAACCTCCTGTCTCTAAAGCCGCACTTAAAAAACATCCTAAAAAATGCTAGCAGGTTAAGTCAAATACTGATATAATCACACATGAACCAAGAGGCAGGATAGTGGACCGATCAGTTCCCCTTCTCTTCTGGTTCCTGCTCCATGGGAAATGTAGCACTGTATTGCTCAATGGGATCTGGGGTGTGTTGCCCTGCATGGTTGTCTTGAATCCTCAAAACCTACTTGGGTGTCAAGATTCTTCCAACATGGTGTTCTCTCTGTTCTATAAATTCAACAATTAACGAAAGATAGTTGTGAACAACTTTTGGGACAGGGCCCATGATTGTTGGAAGAATATATCAGTTGGGAAATGTGCTAAACCAATCAATGCAAATATTTCCTTGAATAAGAATCATTAAAACTTCCTTTGGTAGATTTAATCAGTACTTTTGTTATGAGTTTACCCAAGAATTACATCTTTACCAATCACGTTCTGGATTCCTCACCCGGGAGACTACTTTTCTACCTTTTTCTGATAGCAACCACAGAGACCAAAGATCCAGAGGGAGCATCCACAGTGGCCTATGCAGCCAGGTAACATGAGATAAGTAGTTAAGTGGCGTCTCAAACATGAAGAGTTTTATATCACTCCTTGCATTTTTGAAGACTTGTATGATTGTTCTCCAATTAAGGTAAGCATCTCTTCAATGTGTAGTTATATTTCCTACCATACATTGCCTATTTTAAATCATGATTCAAAAACATGTTTGTACATGGTTCTTTGTACGCATTTGTGATTATATCTCTGGAATATTTAGTTGTAGAAGTATTTTTAAACTCCTGCAGATATCATTTAACTTCCAAATATTATACATATTTCACTTCCATCAGGGAGTACATGAGCAAATTATATCACAGCCTTTCCAATGCCACCTTATAGGATATTTTCACATTTTTTTTTTGTTTTAATATTTATCTCCTTGGCCATTACTTTGACAGAGAATAAGCATCTTTTTTTTTTATTTCCAGCACTATTTTATGTATTCTGAAAAAAATCCTTTATACATTGTATGTGCTGTGAACATTTTTCCTACTCTGTGATTTGTGTTAATTTTTTTAGGATATTTTATTGCACAAAAAGTCATTCTGGGTTGGTTCTACAATCTAGCCATCGTGAATTGAGCAGCTATAAACATTGATGTGACTGCATTTCTGTAGCATGCTAATTTTTAGCCCTTTGGGTATAAACCGAGGAGTGGGATAACTGGGTCAAAAGGTTGGTCCATTCCAAGTTTTCTGAGAATTCTCCACACTGCTTTCCAGAGTGACTACACCAATTTGAAACTCCACCAGCAATGTAAAAGTTTGCCTTTCTCCCCACATCCGCGCCAACATCTATTATCGTTCATATTCTTGATAATAGCCATTCTAATTGGAGTAAGATGAAATCTTAGAGTTGTTTTAATTTGCATTTCTCTAATTACTAGATGCCCTTCAACAGATGAATGGATAAAGAAACTGTGGTATAAATACACAATGGAATATTATTTATATATTATTATTTGAGCCATAAAGAAGAATAATATTATGGCATTTGCAAATAAGTGAATGGAATTGGAGAATATCATGCTAAGTGAAATAAGCCAATACCAAAAAAACCAAAGGCCAAATGTTTTCCCCGATAAGTAAAGAATGATATATAATTGGGGTGGGGGGTGTGGGGAGTGAGAGAAGAATGGAGGAACTTTGGATTATGTAGAAGGAAATGGGGGGAGTATGAAAAATTGTGGAATGAGACAGATTCATTACCCTATGTACATGTATGATTACACGAATGGTGTGAATCTACATTGTGTACAACCATGGAAATGAAATGATGTACCCCATTTGTGTACAATGAATCAAAATGCAGTCTGTAAAAAATTAAAAGCTAAATAAATAATAATAATAATAAAAAAGAATAAATTTGCAATAAATATAAAAAATAAATAATTTTAAAAAATGTCATTCTGGGGAAAAGACAAGGAAAGACTGACCTATTAGCTTTACTTTTAATTTAACATACTTCTGAAAAGCTTTTCTCTTTATGGTTTTTTTGGAATTTTCATTTTGTTTTAAAAAGGTTCAAACATTTAAGAAAAAGGAGGTACTTCTTGTAGATATACTTTTCCATGTAATCTGGATATATCAGAAAATAAGAGAGTTTTAAACTCAAGGACTTACATGGTATGGCAGGAAAGTAATGGACTACCAAATATTTGTTTGAACTATTCCCAGGAATCTACGACTTTGTTACCATAAATACAAAAGGGGTCTTGCACAAGTGATGAAATTAATGCTCTTAAGATTCAGAGATTTTGCTGAATTATCCAGATGAGTGCAGTATGGTCACAAAGGTCTTTTAATTGAAAGAGGGGAAAAGAAAGTGAAAAGCGGAAGAGGAAATGTGGATATGTTGTTACATATATTGGCTGTGAAAGATGTTGAAGTGATGGGATTGCTGGTTAAGAAGATGGGAAGGGGCCACGAGCCAAGAAATGCTGACTTTCCTTGAACCTGGGAAATCAATGAAGCAGAGTCTCCCATGGAGCCTGTAGAAGGAAACTAGCCCAGATGGAAGTGCTGTCATAGTGAGATCTCTTCATATTGCTGAACTTCTAACCCATCAGTTAATGGACTGTGTGGTTTTAATTCACAACTTTGTGATGTTGTATTAAACTTTGATTTTCTGATAATATTTGTTGCAATGTCCTTGACCATTTTAGTATTAGCTTAGCAATATAATTTACATGTTACACTAATAGAAAACAATGCCCATACAAATAGGAAATGAATAGAATGAGAAATGAATAGGAAACTAATACATGTACTAAAATAGGAAGAAAAATAAATACTTAATATGTAGGTACTCAAGGAAGAAGAACTGGGGTAACATTATATAGTGGGCTATCAACAGAGTGGTCTGTGGGTATATGCTCAGGCAAGAAAGGGGAAGGGGTCTCTGTGGATAATTGGTGACTTCCACCGTGGCAATATTAATGTTATACTAACTCTTCAGTTGAGCAATGTAATCAAGAAAGATCTAAGGAAAAAAGCAAAAAATAAGAGAAAGATTATTATCAATCTAGGATACTGTTTGTGTTCCTCTAGGAGATTAAAATGATTCTAAATATTTGATAAGGTAACAATCTGATTTCTTTGGGAAAGAGAAGCATGAAAAATACATAAAGAGCTGAAAAAATCAATGCATTGTGTGATAAAGGATGTTATAAACAAAAATAATGGTGACAGACTGGGGGAAAATACTTGCAACATATGCTACAGTTAAAACATTTTATCTAAATAAGTCAATGTGCCTACAAATAGAAACAAAAATAAGGCAAAGGAAACAAAAGTAGACCAGGAAGGAATAATACATATGCTTTTTTAATTTTTATTTTTACAGACTGCATTTTGATTCAGTGTATACAAATAGGGTACAATTTTTCATGTCTATGTTTTTACACAATGAAGGTTCACACCATTCGCGTAATCATACATGTACACAGGGTAATAAAGTCTGTTATCAGTCCACTATCTTTCCTTCCCCCACCCTCTCCCACCCAATTTCCCTCTACACAATACAAAGTGCCTCCATTCTTCTCTTGCTTCCCTGCAAATCTCCCTGTCTTCATTATGTATCATCATCCACTTATCAAAGAAAACATTTAGTCTTTGGTTTTTTACGATTGACTTATTTCACTTAGCATGATTTTCTCTACCTACATCGTTTACTAGCAAATGCCATAATTTTATTCTACTTTCTGACTGAGTAATATTCCATTGTGTAGATATACCACAGTTTCTTTATCCATTCATCAATTGAAGGGCATCTAGGTTGGTTCCACAATCTAGCTATTGTGAATTGTGATGTGACTGCTTTACTGTAGTATGTTGATTTTAAGTCCTTTGGGTATAAACTGAGGAGTGGGATAGCTGTCAATGGCGGGTCCATTCCAAATTTTCTGAGGAATCTCCACACTGCTTTCCAGAGTAGCTGCACCACTTTGCAACTCCACCAGCAATTTATGAGTGTGTCTTCTTTTCCCACATCCACAACAACACTTATTATTGCTTGTGTTCTTGATAATAGCCATTCCAATTGGAGTTAGATGAAATCTTAGGGTGGTTGAATTTGCATTTCTCTAATTACTAGGGATGATGAGCACTTTTCCACATATTTGTTGATCACCTGTATATCTTCTTCTGTGAAGTCTCTGCCCAGTTCCTTGACCCATTTATTGATTGAATTCTTTGTATTTTTGGCATAAAGTTTTGTAAGTTCTTCATAAATTTTGGAATTTAGGCCCCTGTCTGAAGTTTATGTGGAAAAGAACTTCTCCCACTCTGTAGACTCTCTTTTCATATTATTGATTGTTTTCTTTACTGAGAAAAAGCTTTTTGTTTGAATCCATCCCATTTATTGATTCTTGCTTTTATTTCTTGCAGTATGGGGGGTCTTGATTAGGGCCAAATTTCTTTTCTATTTGGTGAAGGGTCTCAGGTCTAATTCCTAGATCCTTGATTCATTTTTAGTTGAGTTTTGTACAGGGTGAGAAAAAGGGGATTAATTTCATTTTACTGCATATGGGTTTCCAGTTTTGCCAGCACCATTTGTTGAAGAGGCTATCTTTTCTCCATTGTATGTTTTTGGCACCTTTGTCTAGTATGAGATAACTGTTTTTATGTGGGTTTGTCTCTGTGTCTTCCATTCTGTACCATTTTGATCTACCTGTCTATTTTAGTGCCAATATCATGCCATTTTTGTTACTATTGCTATATAGTAGAGTTTAAGGTCTGGTATTGTGATACCTCCTGCATCACTCTTTCTGCTCAGAATTGCTTGGGCTATTCTCAGTCTTTTGCTCTTCCAGATGAATTTCATGATTGCCTTTTCTATTTCTATGAAGAATGCCATTGGGATTTTAATTGGAATTGTGTTAAATCTGTATAGTGCCATTTTGATAATATTAATTTTGCCTGTCCATGAACACGGGAGATCTTTCCATCTTCTAAGGTTTTCATTAATTTCTTTCTGTAGTGTTCTATAGTTTTCATCATAGAGATCTTTTTATCTATTTTGTTAGATTTAATCCCAAGTATTTTATTTTATTTTTTTAAGGCTATTGTGAATGGAGTGGTTTTCCTAATTTCTCTTTTAGAGGATTCATCACTTATGAACATAAATGCATTAGATTTATGTGTGTTGATTTTATATCCTGCTCTTTTGCTGAATTCATTTATTAGTTCTAGAAATTTTCTGGTAGAGTTTTTTGGATCCTCTAAATATAGAATCATGTCATTGGCAGATAGTAATAGCTTGAGTTCTTCTTTTCCTATTCATATCCCTTTAATTTCCTTGATCTTTCTAATTGCTCTGGCTAGTATTTCAAGCAAAATGTTGAATAGAAGTAGTGAAAGAGGATATCCCTGTCTTGTTCCAATTTTTAGCAGGAATGCTTTCAGTTTTTCTCCATTAAGAATGATGTTGACTGTTGCTTAGCATAAATAGCCTTTACAATGTTGAGGTATGTTCCTACTATCCCTAATTTTGTTAGTGTTTTGAGCATCAAGTGGTGTTGTATTTTTTCAAATGCTTTCTCTTCATCTATTGAAATAATCATATGATTCTTAACTTTAAGTCTATTGATGTGATGAATTACATTTATTGATTTCCAGATGTTGAGCCAACCTTGCATCGCTGGGATGAACCCCACTTCATCACAGTGCACTATCTTTTTAATATGCTTTTGTATATGACTTGCCAGAATTTTGTTAAGGATTTTTGCATCAATGTTCATCAGAGATATTGGTCTTAAGTTTTCTTTCCTTGATGTGTCTTTGTCCGGTTTTGGTATCAGAGTGAAACTAGCTTCACAGAATGAGTTTGGAAACGTCCCTCCTTTTCTATTTTATGGAATACTTTGAGTATTGGTATTTGTTCATCTTTAAAGGTCTTGTAGAACTTGACTGAGAATATATCTAGTCCCGGGCTTTTCTTTGTTGGTAAGCTTTTGATGACTTCTTCTATTCCATTGCTTGATATTGTTCTGTTTAAATTGTGTATGTCCTCCTGATTCAGTTTTGGAGGATCATATGTCTCTGGAAATTTGTCGATGTCTTTGAGATTTTCTATTTTGTTGAGGTATAGATTTTCAAAGTAGCTTCTAATCATGTTATGAATTTCAATGGTGTCTGTCGAGATATTTCCTTTTTTTTATCACGAATTCTAATAATTTGAGTTTTCTCTCTCTCTTTTTTACTGTGGTTAAGGGTTTATCTATTTTGTTTACTGTTTCAAAGAACCAACTTTTTGTTTTGTCAATATTTTCAATTGTTTCTTTTGTTTCAATTTCATTCATTTTAGCTCTGATTTTAATTATTTCCTATATTCTACTACTTTTGGTGTTGATCTGCTCTTCTTTTTCTAGGACTTTGAGATGTAATGTTAGGTCATTTAATTATTGATGTCTTATTCTTTTCTTGAATATGCTCCATGCAATGAATTTTCATATTAGTACTGCTTTCATAGTGTCCCAGAGTTTTTGGTATGTTGTATCATTGTTCTCATTTACCTCTATGAATTTTTTTTTTTTAATCTCCTACCTGATGTTTTCTGTTGTCCATGCTTCATTCAATAGCATATTATTTAGTTTCCAGGTGTAGGACTATTTTCTGTTTTTTATTTTATCACTGATTTCTAATTTCATTCCATTATGATTTGATAGAATACAAGGTAGTATCTCTATATTTTTTAATTTACTAAAGGGCTGCTTTGTGGCATGCCATATGGTCTGTTTTAGAGAAGGGTTCATGTGCTACTGAGAAGAAAGTGAAGGATTTGTTTGATGTACATGGATGTGTCCTTTTTTGAGGCATAAATATTTACAATCCTTGTGTGTTCCTGATGTATGTTTCCCTTAAGCAGTATGAAATGTCTTTCTTTATCCCTTCAGACAAACTTTGGCTTGAAGTCCACTTTATCTGATGTAAGGAAAGAAATCCCTGCTTTTCTAATGAGTCCATGTGTATAGTATTTTTTTCCCATCCTTTCACCTTTAGTCTGTGGATGTCTTTTTCTGTGAGATGAGTCTCTTGAAGGCAGCATATTGTTGGGTCTTTCTTTTTAATCCATTCTGCCAGTATATGTCTTTTGATTGATGAACTTAGGCCATTAACATTCAGGGTTATTTTTGAGATATGATTTATATTCCCAGCCACTTTGGTTTATTTTTGTTTTTTAACTTGACTTGGTTTCTACTTTGATTGACTTTTCTTTTAGGGTAGTTTCCTCCCTTTGCTGACTTACATTGTTGTTTTTCATTTCCTCCTCATGCAATATCATGCTGAGAAGGTTCTGTAGTGCAGGGTTTCTATTTGTAAATTCTTTTGTTTATAATGAAAGGATTTTATATCATCTTCAAATTGAAGTTAGTTTTGCTGGGTATGAGATTCTTTGTTAGCAACCTTTTTCTTTCAGAGCTTGAAATATGTTGTTCCAGGCCCTTCTAACTTTTAGAGTCTGAGTTGAGAAGTCTGCTGCTATCTGTATTGGTTTCCCCCTATATGTAATCTGATGCTTTTCTCTTACAGCCTAAATACTATCTTTATTTTGGATGTTGGGCATTCTCATTATAATGTGCCTTGGTATGGCTGTTGTAGTTTTGTACATTTGGTGTTCTCTAAGCCTCTTGTGTTTGATTTTACATTTCATTCTTCAGGTTTGGGAAATTTTCTGATATTATTTCATTGAATAGGTTGTTCATTCTGTTGGTCTGTATCTCTGTGCTTTCCTCAATCCCAGTAATGATTAAATTTGGTCTTTTCATAATATCCTATAGTTCTTGGAGGTTCCATTCATGATTTCTTACCATCTTCTCAGTTTGGTCAACTTCAATTTCAAGATTTAATATTTTGTCTCCATTGTCTGAGGTTGTGATCTAGTCTGTTGGTGATGTTTTCCATTGAGTTTTTTATTTGGTTTATTGTTTCCTTTATTTCAAGGATTTCTGTTTGGTTTTTGTTCAGAATATCTCTTTACTGAAATGATCTTTTGCTTCCTGCAGTTGCTCTTTTAACTCTTTATTGGAGTGATCATTCATTGCCTACATTTGTTCTCTTATTTCATCCATTGCTTGGAGAATCACTTAAGATATTCTGAACTCCTTTTCTGACATTTATTCTACCATGCTGTCATTGGATTCTATTAATATAGAATCTTGGTTTGTTTGGCACCCTTTCATTCCTTGTTTTTTTCATGTTGTTCTGGTATCTTCCCCTCTAGCAGTGTGGATCTGGGGTATTGCAGTTTCCCCCCATAGGCTTATAGTGACCCTAAAACTTTCCCAAAACTCTTCTTTAACATGGAGATCAATATTAGCAGCACCCAGTACAGACAATATGCAGCCCTAAGTCAAATAGCCCCTATGAAGACATTAACATTATTGTCATAATAAACAGAGAGAATGAGTTCAATTATTATCTACAGTATAACCAATAGATTTCAATGAGGTCTACGGTTTCTAATGGTGGACAAAAAGGATGGGAAGGTGTGTAGGATGTAACTGTTAATGGGATAAGAAAAGAGTATATAGAAGTATTAGATCATAGGAAGAGTGAAAGGGGAATAAAAAAAGTTGGTTGTTAGCATGAGAAAAGGGAGAAAGAGACTATGAGGAAACAGGTAAACAAAAGAAAAATAGAAAGTGAGAAAAATAAAGAACTAAAATCTTTAAAATTTTCAAAAAGGAGAAGAAAAGCCTTCACTATAACGGTCAGAGAGTATTCACGCCTCTCAGTCTTCAGTATCCTGATGCATGAGAAGTACCTGACAATGAGCTTCCAGTCTCCAGCAGTCATTTCAGCATGGGATTTGCCCCACCTAAAGATGGCAGCTTCCACTTCCAGGATAATCCAAGATGGCTGCACTAGCTTCCAAATATGTTGGCAAATGGGGAACTACAGGGCGCGGGCACCAAGTCCACTTGGGGTGTGATCGGTCTGGTCAGAGGTCCTGGAAGTGGCATGCAGCTGGTCTGGCTGGGGGTCCTTCAGGATCTTGCTGTTGTCCCAAAATGGTGGTAACCATATGTAACCAAATCTGGAGCTACTGTGGCAAAGGACTTCCAGGCAACATCGGGCATCAGGTGATCCACTGGTGGTCTGTGGGCAGTCTTCAGGCTACTGGCATATGATTGGCAGATGGACCACAGGCAATGGGTGATGGGTAGGTGAAAGGCAGGCAGTGGGCAGGCAAGAGGCAGGCAAATGGGCAAATGGAAGATGATAGGTGGCAGTCAGTGAGCAATCTATATTCAAAAATTAGGTGATATGCTGGCAGACTGCGGGCGATCAAGGTGGACAAATGGGGTAAACAGCAGGGGATCGATGAGCAGCAAAGACTGCTTCACAGAGAAACAGATATCCTCTGCTTGAAACCTGAGTTATAGAGTGACAAGGAACGCAGCCTCCCTCTAGTCCACCATCTTGGAGCTCAAGAATAATATATTTTGGATGAATGATAATTTTATTGAAGAATTATAATTGATGTATGAAAACTTGGTCAATCCCAAATTTATTTTTCTGTCCAAAACTAATCATTAATCTATGTTCAATATTGGTTTAGGTTGAAAGAAGTCAAGTTCATACTCTTTAAAAATAAATTCTTAGTATCTTTATTTAGATAGGTGCTAGAGGATACAACTATAGATGGTATTACTTCCATAAATTTTCATTATTTGGAGTCTGTAAAGTTTTGGAAAATAAAACTAAGCTAAATCACTTATGATTTAATAAGTAAATAATACCTCAAGTTCTACTCTTTAGGATTGAACAAAAAGATGAATTTCATGTTTATCAAATTGCTAAGAAATCAGTCTGATCCCAGTAATGTTTTCCTTGCATTTGTGATTTTCTGTTATAGAAAGGGAGAATTAAGTGTATTTTTGAAAGTTGTTTTACAAGCCACATTTAAATTTTATGAATAGATGTTTTCATTGTAGAATATCTTTGTTGACAATATAAACTATTGAACTCAGCACTGTTGAATTATTTTATCTTGAATTCCATTTTTCTTGACACACTACCAATTCTGAGAGAACAAGAATATTGCCAAGTTACATCACTTCTAGTTGAGATTCTAAGAGATATGAAGGGAAGATTCTTTCAAATAATAAGTTAGACTCTTCTTATAAAATTCTGGATGTTAAGGTAGGCTAGTCTCTGGTTACATGAAAAATCTTTGACTTACTATTTTCCAAAAGGTTTTATTCATAATATAGATGTGAATTCTACTTAAAGTTTTTTATATGAAAATGCTTTCTTCATAAATGTATGCCGAATCCTTTGCTATTGGAAATAAAGGAAATAATTAGAATCTGAAAACATTCATGTGTTAAACTATTAGTTCAAAGAATTAAAGGATCTGAATATACAGTGCTGAATATCTAAACCTCTGATAATTTGATCTTTTAAAAATGTTAAATTAATTTTGACTTAATGTAGGGTCTTCATATTGGTGCTAATTTTCTCTTTTATTAGAAACTCCTAATCTCTGTTGCTTTGCAACCACACCCCTGGTCACTGAGGAGTCTGTTATCTTGTCATCTGCCTGAAATTTCAATGTCATAGTGTTCCTGCTGTAGGTCCAATCTCATCTCAGAAGCATCCCTTATCTCTTAACCTTAGTGGCTCTTTGTTTAACTTGTTTTCTTTTCTGAAGCTGTTTCTTGTTTGCTTTTCTTGGGTCTAATGTTGACCATTATTTTGCAGCAATCACTTCTCTATCACTTTTCCGCATCAATGCTGCAGAACTGATCAATGTTCCAGTCCCTCCGTCCCAGGACTAATTATCTTGCCATTATCTAAATTGAATTAAATTTGCTATCTCTTAGCACAACAAACTAAAGAGAAAAATATTGTGAAATCTTCACCATTACTAGTGTAAAAAAATTTTAAAATGAGGAAAACAAATTTCATGAAATTAAATGTGAAATGTGGCATAGAACATGCAGAGACAATACCACGAAATAAGTAAAATATTACTTAATGATTCTGTTTAAGTAGCATTTTTGTGTCTCTTGATACTTTCTTCCTATAATGTAACCTGCAAGGCTAGGCACCATAAATCATTGCCCTGATTTTACACAAAACATTATTAGAGCTATTGAGATTGTGTATCTATCATATCCCTCACAAGAGTATGCTGCAAATCTTTGCTGGGAAAACCACCTATTGCTACTTGACCCTATGCATTGTGGAAGAGTCCTGGATTCTCATATGGTCAACCCCATTGACTTAACCTTCCATACTCAGTCAATAAGTGTCAATTGGCTATTTATGGAGTGTTCGTGAGGAATCACTTGAGGAACTGGTTCACATTTACTCATCTGGTTTTAATACCACACCAGTCTTCCATCATTTGATTCAATAGATGATCTAGAGAGGGACTTGAAAATATGTACCTGAAAGAATCCCAGGGTGTTTCTCATGTACCTTCATATTTGAGAGCCATTGACTTACACGTCAATTCACTTTATTAAATGAGAGAGTTGTTTTCAAAGCACAAAATGCTGTCATAGGATTTAATGGTAGGCCTTCTATTAGATTTGTGAATTTTGTTGTTTGTTTGTTTGGCATGATATCTTAAACCAAAAGTAAGTAGAACTTAGATGTTAGAGTCACTTAATAAATGTTCTAGGGGTAGTCTTATAAGGTCACATGGTCTCCTACTTTGTGGGGTATCTTTAAGGAAGTGCTGGGCAGCAGAAGGCAGGGCAGTTCTGAGGAACATCTGCCCCTCCTCTCTGCACTGTGCATTATAAGAAACTCTACAAGCATCCAGTAAAATTGGTTTCAAGATTATATTCTCTAATCCTAACTGAACCAGTATTTTAAAAGTACAAATTTAACTTTGTACTCCTGCAAAGAAAGCTGTAATTAAATATAATAATAAATATTTCAGATTATATTATATATCAAAAGAAATAGCAACTTTATTCTTCCCTATCCACCCCTCACCCCACTATTGTGAATTAGTATCTACATATCAGAGAAAGCATTCAGTCTTTGGTTTTTTGGGTTTGGCTTATTTCACTTAACATGATATTCTCTTACTCCATCCATTTTCCAGTAAATGCCAGAATTTCATTCTTCTTTAAAGCTGAGTAATATTCTACTGTATGTATGTGTGTGTGTGTGTGTGTATACCACATTTTCTTTATACATCCATCTGTTGAAGGGCATCTAGTCTGGTTCCATAGTTCAGCTATTGTGAATTGAGTTGCCATAAACATTGCTATATATTAGATAGAGGGGAGTGAAGGGAGAGGGAGGGGTATGGGGGTCGGAATGATAGTAGAGTGAAACGGACATTATTACCTTATGTACATTTTTGACTGAATGATCAATGTGACCCTGCAATATGTATAATCAGAAGTATGAGAGATTATACTTCATTTATGTATGGTCCATCAAAATGTATAAATGTATCCTACTGACATGTACGACTAATTGGGACCAATGAAATTAAAAAACTAAAAATTAAAAAAAGAAATAGCAAGGGCAGTGTTTCTGATTGGACAACCACAGTGAAGAGAAAATAATAACCCAACAACAATATTTCAGAAAAATAATGAAATTTTTTTTATGTTTCTTTGTCAATAATAGAAGACAAAGTCTGCATACCATTAAATGTTTTCTCCTACTGAAGCAGTAAAATTAGAGTAGTACACAGAAAACAAGACAGAAAAATAAAAATGTGTTCTTTTATTAGTATGTATCATTGACAAGTGCTAGAGTGTGTTATTGATGACATAAAGGAATGAGTTTTAGGAGAATGATGCACTTTGGAGTTGTATTACACATTTGCATGACAGTTGAGATAGTTTTAATGCCTCTCACCTTATCTTCCAGATTTTGTTTCCTGAACCAAAACATCAAGAAATGATCTGTATAAGCTAAAAACAAACAAACAAACAAACAAAGCAACCAAATATTTGTGTCTTTTAAAATAAATACTTTTGAAATGTTTAAGGGAAAAGTTCAATTTTCTTGGCTAAGTGTACAAAAATTATACCATTCTTTAAGTTAATTTGCAGTATCCTTCTGATAAAAGTGATTTTTTCATCATGGAAGCAAACTAGAGGTGCATGTACTGTATGTGATTAAGTCATGTCAGTAATTGCACAAAACAGTATCTTTAGAACAAATAGTGGGCTTGACCAATATTTTATAAGGAGATGACATAGATAATAGCTGGGAAAATCCCTTTCACCCCAGATGGAAGTTGTGCTGGTTATCTTGTGGCAATGTTGTTAGAATGTTTGAACTAAAAATATATGGTACATTTAATACTTTATCTGCATAGCTAAAAGTATTCTGTATTTGTTGAATCTTTTTAACCATAAATATCTCTGAAGAATGTATTACTTAGAAGATACTTATGAAACCAGAAACAATCTATCAATATTACTAGTGGAAAAGTCATGATTTGAAAATAATGGTGTTTGAAAGAAATTTGTTAATGAAAAACATTTTGAGATTTGAATATTTCCCTCATGTAAAGATTTTCATCTCCTAAGATAGTTTGTATGACTTAAAGCAATACTTTAAAATATCTACTCCTTAAAATTTTGCAAATTTATTCTAATTTATTTAAAATATTGAAAAATGAAAAGTTATAATTGGCTTTGAGGCCATTTGTTATTAATATAAAGCTTATGTATATTCAAATTAATTTACAGAGATATTTATCAAAGAAGACAGAATTTTATCCTCTTAATTTTAGCAAGTTATTACATACTTGTGTATAAAGATTGAAAAAGTAATTTAAGTTCATTTACATCTACACATCTTTATGTAGATGCTAATATAACCAAGTATCAACCTAAACTTAAAAATGAACTTTTCAAATTTATTAAAAATTTATTTTGTTTCAACATGTTAATCCAGAGTTTCAGAAATAATAAATAAAATACAAGTGAAATGCTAAATATAATTTTAAATTATATAAATTTTTTAGTAAAAACCTAAAGGTTTTATAAATATGTAAAAATAGAATATTAAATTTAAAATACTTCTTATTTTGACCCAGTATTACACATTTTAATTTTACCTTTTAGTACATAATAATTATATATATATAATCACTATATATATTTTGGGATACATATATGTACATATATATGGGATATATATACATGTATATATATGTATGCTTATATATGTGTCTCTATATAACCAAATTGTAATTAAATAAAATGCATGCATTAGGGCATATACTTCTTTTTCTAACTGACAGCTTAATGTTCAAATTGTGTGAAATTCACTGACATACCTTACTGTACTAATGAAAAACCCCCTTTTGATGGTTGCAATATGAGATCTTAAATCCATATCTCCCTTGGAGATAAGTGATTTGCTATCAAAGGTCTAAGAACAAAGTGGGATGGGAGAACTCTGATTTGTAGTTTTTGCAGATTTCCACAAGGAAAATACTACTGCAAAGTTCACTAGTATTGAAAATTGATGCCATCAATTGCCTTGAGGTTGGGGAATGCTATTCTAGCACAGCAGAGAGTCCAACTTTTGTCCTGTTGGCAAGAAATCATTCCACTCTTGTGTGTAAATCATTCCACTCTTGTGTGGTCAGTTCCAAACTCTTGACCTGAATTTCCTTGTTCTTTAATTTTTTTCTTGCAATTTTCAATAAGTACTCTGTGCATATCCAATTAATCATAGTTTCTAATTCTATTTTAATGTTCACATTCTTAACTCTTATAACCTGATAGGCAGACACATATGTTCGTCAAGTATGTTTGATCACAGAAGATGGTAGGATATAGAGTAAGAAAGAGGGAAGGAATATTTCCACATTATAAAATAATTTAATGCTATGTAAAATCTCTTTCAACAGAATTAGCATTTTTATTGAATAAGAATTGCTAAAAAAACTGCGTTTGGTATGCATGAACTTTTCATCATGATAATTTTTAAATAAGGCATGTACAGCTAACCTATTTCCCTCCTAAACACCTATTAATCCATGTCTTCAATTAGAAAATAGACATTTAAATTTCTTAAATAAATTCCAACAGAACTAATCAAAGGCAAAAAGCACTTTGCTGTCATGTGGAATTATTTCTATTCTAGTGTTTTTCCACTTGGCAAATTATGATTTTTCTTTTCTCATTAAGATTAATTTAGAAAGAGAACAGAGTGTATGATTGCTGGTGGATCCCTCTTCAATACCCTGCTCACACACAAGAATCAATTATAGTTGGTTCATCCAATTCTTAAAAACGGTTTTAGATTGCTTTATAACTCCAATCTGTTTGTCAAATTACTCTGCTATTATCTATGTGTTCGCTAAAGCTAGGGCAAAATTGTGTTTAAACAATGGTTTACTTTAATATCCTGAAGTTCAAAGAAAGATAATTGAACAAACACTATGCAAATATGCACTTAGAAATTAACATCTCTGCTTGCTTACATTACACTAGAATCAAATTCTACTTACATAAAATAATATGTTTTATATGATGGGAATGGGCATAGATTATATTAATTTTTCTCAAATCTTTTAAAGGAAAACCCATGGACTCTTCCTCTTACTAACTGAACCTATTGTCAGCAAAGATAATTAAATTATCAGGGCAGTCAGATTTGCTATGCACCAGGAGAAACGATAGTTACTCCTGAATTATTGCATAAATCTTCTAACTGGGCTGTGCTTCCAAGCTCATGTTCTTCTACTTCAGCATTAATATGACCATAAAGTTAATTTTCCTTTTATATCAATTAATTTGCTCCCTTTTTTACTAAGTAAATGCACAGAATTTCTATCAACTAAATTTCATGGTCAAACAGTCAACGTCTTCCACTGTAGAGGTGGAAATGATCATTCCTTTTGCATTCACTCATTCCAACATATTTTAGCATTATTCAATTTAAATTCTCTCAACTAATTATAAGACTCCCCCCCACACCCCCCCCCCAAAAAAAAAAAAAAAAACCACACACACATACACTCCTTGCATTCACTTTCTCTTAACGATCCTACCATCCTACTAGTCTGGCTACTCCCATTTCTTGAACATGTTCTGCAGTTAACTATCTCCCAATCTTTGTTTATACCACTCAATCTACTTAGGACATTCTGTTTTGTTTTCCTCAAATGCATTCTTCTAATCCTAGCTGGAATCTAATTTTCTTTGGGAAATGTTCTCAGAGTTCCCTTGGTAACCAAACCTTCATTTACATGACCACAGCGCTCTAGAATTTTTTCTGTTTAATTTATCTGCCCTTCTGTGTTGTGCACTGCTACCAGGTAAGCATCCATGATTCATCCTTTCATTGAACAAACATTTACTCAATTCCACATGTATGCAAGCTGCTATGCACTCTCTATAATATGAATGCATTAATTATATATTTGTGGGGTAAGAATAAAGAAAATTCATTCTCCAGTAAGGTAATTACCATAATAGGCTGCCTTTTTATAAAATTTGCTTTTAATTAGAAAATACATTTTTTTCTATTTATAGTATATGATGTGATGTCTGGATATGTACATATTTTGAAAGGCCAAACAAGCTATAATTAATTTGTATATTACCTCACATATTTATTCTTTTATGGTGAGAACACGTAAACTCTACTTTCTTGACTATTTTCAAGTATACAATACACACAGTTATTAACTATAGTCACCATGTTGTATAATACCTCATAAACTTATTTCTCCTGTCCAACTGAAATATTATATCTTTGACCAACATCCCCCTAACCTCTTCCTACTATCCACCAAGTTCTGCTAGCTACCATTTTATTCTCTGCTTCAATGGATTCATGCTTTAGATTCCATGTGTAAGTGAGATCATATGGTATTTATTTTCCTGTGCCTGTATTCGTTTGTTTGTTTGTTTGTTTTCACATAACATAATGTTCTCTGGATTCGTCTATGTTGTTGGGAATGAAAAGACAGCTTTCTCTTTTAAGACTGCATAGTATTACATTTTGTACATATGCTGTATCATGTTTCTCTGTCCATTCATTTCTAAAGGACACTTAGGTAGATTTCATATCTTGGCTAGGGCTTTGCAAATACATGGTGACAATTTATTTATAGGTCTTTTTAAACATTTTTTATTTGTTCTTTTTAGTTATACATGACAGTAGAATGTATTTTGACATATTATAGATATATGGAGTATAACTTCCCATTCTTGTGGTTGTATATGATGTGCAGTTATACTGGTGGTATATTCATATATGAACATAGGGAAGTTATGTCCAATTCATTCTACAGTCTTTCTTGTTCCCATCCTCTCTCCCTTCCCCTCAATTCCCCTTTGTCAAATCCAAGGAACTTCTATTCTTCCCTGTCACATTCTCTGATATGTGGTGTGTTTGCATCAACATATCAGAGAGAAAATTTGACCTTTCATTTTTTTGGGATTGACTTTTTTTCTCTTAGCAAGATAGTCTCCAGTTCCATTCTTTCACTGGCAAATGCCATAATTCCATTTTTATTTATGACTAAGTAATAGTCCATCATGTATGTATATATATATATACCACATTTTTTTTTATCCATTCATCTGTTGCAGGACAACTAGGCTGGTTTCATAACTTGGCTATAAACATTGATGGGCTGTGTCACTGTAGTATGCTGATTGTAAGTCCTTTGGATATATGCTGAGGAATGAGATAACTAGGTCAAAGGGTGGTTTCATTCCAAGTTTTCTAAGGAATCTCCAGAGTGGTAGCACCAATTTGCAGTCCCCTCAACAATGTATGAGTGTACTTTTTTCCCCCACATCCTTGCCAACATTTATTGTTACTTGTATTTTTGATAATTGCCATTCTGAATGGAGTGACATGCAATCTCAGTATAGTTTTAATTTTCATCCCTCTAATTGCTAGAGATGTTGAACATTTTTTCATATGTTTGTTGACTGTAAAGTGTCTGTTCAGTTCCTTAGCCCATTTATTGATTGAGCTATTCATTGTTTTGGTGTTAACTTTTTTGAGTTCTTTGTATATCCTCTCTATCTGAGGTGGCAAAGATTTTTTCCCATTCTGTAGGCTCTCTCTTTCCGTTCTTGATTGTTTTCTTTGCTGTGAAGAAACTTTTTAATTTGATACCATCCTGTTTATTGATTCTTGATTTTACTTCTTGTGCTTTAGGAGTCTTGTTGAGGAACTGGGTTCCTAAATTGATATGATGAAGTTGTAGGTCTCTTTTGATCAATGTCCAGTCAGATCCATATTGAATTCAGGTCCCTTGTTTTCCTCCCTCTGAGATGTCTGAGTTCTACTGGATAGTGAGCCCTCATCAGACACATGGTTTGTAAAAGCCTTCAACCATAGCATAGGTGGCTTTCTCTGTTGATTGTTTCCTTGGCTCCACAGAAGCTGGTCCATTGGATGCAATGCCTTTTCCTCTATTTTTGCTTTGTTACCTGTGCTTTGTAGTCACAACTAAAATAATCATTGCCCAGAAGGTCGAAGGCGCGGCACTTTCCCCCTTAGTGTTTCTCCTGCAGTTCTAGAGCTTCCATTTTACATTACCATGTTTAGTCCTGTTTCAGGGGGTGTTTGTGTATGGCACCAGGGTCTAATTTCATTTTTCTGCATGTGGATATTGAGTTTTCTCACCAGCAGTTATTGAATACACTGTCCTTTCCCAACTGTGAGGTCTTGGCACTTTTGTTGGAAATCAATGGGCCATGAATATGTGGGTTTGTTTCTGGATTTAAAAATTCTGCTCCATTAATCTGCTTCTGTTTTAATGCCCAGGTTATACTGTTTCGGTTACTGTAGCTTTGTAGAATATTTTGAAATTGAATAGTGTTATGCTCTGAACTTTTTTTTTTTTTTTTTTCATTATTGTAATGGGGAAACCAGGGAGGGACATCATTCATCATCAAGGTTAAATGAATAACTCCCTGGCCATGCGTGGTGGCACCCTGCCGAGAGACCCTTCAGGAAGGAGACCTCATTATCCCTGGCACCTGGAGGGTTGGCTGATTAAGACTCTCACCTGAGTTCCTGGAAGCCCCTCATCCTTTGTTTGCAGAAGGGAACTGTTTTGCCTGAGAATACAAGCCCACTCCAAGAACAGGCCATAACCACTGTCTCAGGTTAGATTCCAAGGGTGGAATGCTCCCAGAGATTTGCTCTTGTTGGGGAGTCTCACCTGTAGCAGAGTGAGGGAAGCAGGGAGGATCAGAGGGAGAGCTGAGCTCTGAACTTTGTTCTTTTTCTTCAAGATTGTTGTAACTATCTGATTACATGGTGATTTTAGGATTTTGCTTCTTATGTGGAAGATGTCATTGGTATTTTGAAAATGATTGCATTGAATCTGTGTATTACTTTGGGTAGAATGTGCATTTTAACATTTATTATTTTTATTCATTAGTACAAGATGTTTTTCCATTTAGCTGTCTTCTTCAGTTTCTATTATAAATGTTTTTGTGGTGTTTAATATTTAATTCCATTTTTGAAAATTTGGAAATCTTTACATGATTTCTAGCAGAGGTATCTGACAATATATTCAAAATAGAGTCGCAGAGCTCATATGATGAATCTAGGCTAGGAAGATAAGTAATCATCTGAATTTTTTAGGTAATTGAGTTCACAATCTCCATTTTTACCTAATTAAATTTGCATTCTTCAGATTGAAATGAGAGAAAACTCCATAGGTTTCTAAAAACCATTGCACTGTTTATAAAAGGGAAGTTTCAGGAAACATTTCGAGCAGGAGATTGTGAAGGGATTTCCATATAAATACACAAGGACAAAATAAAACAGACTATTTTATGAATGTAAGACAAAGAAGGATTTTAAATTGGAAGGAAGAAATGGTGTCATGATTCCTTTTCATATGGATGTGAAGATAGAAAGGTTAAAAATAACATGAAATATTAGTCATAAAGGACTTGACCAATTTTCTTTCCATTAGTATTATTGCTGGTTATATCTCTTTGAATCAGGAAATGAATAATGAATAGAGCCTTCATGACTCAGAATAGGAGTCACAAACATTCTTAACTCATAGCTATAAGTTCCCACTTGTTACATTCTTCTGAGAGATGCATGCAGGTTAACTTCATTAACCTCTCTCCTGAGAGGTGAAGAGTAAATTTTTTCTCCTCTAAGGAGGAAAGAAACAGATTTTAATAAACTATGACATCTATTCCATGAATGATTTAATAAAACAGGACATGATGGATTTGGATTAAATTTTTACTCTATGCCATGAAATAACTTTACAAGTGTAACTATTTAAAATGACTATTGAGGTATAAAAAGTCACATATATGCCATATCTGTGTAAGTTTGCCATATATTTCTTATTCTTCCATTAAAAGACAGTAACAAAATAGGTAAATCTTATATGTATTTACATAATATTATAGGACATTAAAATGTATGAATCTTAATCTTGAATATTAAAAATTGCAAAGATCAAAATAGATCTTCATGTTTTATTATTATTATTCAGATATAAGGAACTGAATCCTTAAAATGCTATGCTCTTAATAGGGTTCTGGTATCACTTTTCTTTTTTTTAGTTGGATCAGGAATACAATCAGAAAATTAATACTTGGTATTCCTTGCATTTAAATGTCTTGGCTTTTAGTATTTTTTCTCTTTAGGCAAAATTGCAATAACAGAATAGTATCATGTGCTAGATTAGTTTTGATAGAAATTGAAGAGTTTTCTTTCCACAACACTAATCCAGATACATTAGACTTGTCACTAGATACACATTTAGTTCTAAAATTTTGTAACTTGTTGACATGGTTATAATAGAACACACTCAGTGTACACTTGGAAAGGTAGATATATTTTGCTTTTAGTTTCTCTTCCAAAGAATTTTTTATTATGTAATCCAATAGTCATAGTTCATCACACAATAAATAAATATTAATTCCTTGCCAGATTTTAATTCACTGCTATATGTGAGGACTATATTCTGAAAGAGAACACATAGGCAGGTAGCCTTCTGGGTAGATTTCAATTTTCAACCAGTTTTAAGCACACTAGAATTACATGTTCCTGAGTGACATCATTCTCGTATTGACAATTTGTATGAAACTGTACTTTTTGTTTGAATTCAGAAGTTTTCCTGACATTTGACAAGTTGTTTTTAATGGAAATGTAAATAGCTGCCTTCTTCAACAAAATTACACCTGACAAGCCTACACACACACAAAAAAAATTTAATTTAAATTTTAGGGTTTTCTTCTGGTAAGAAAAAATGATTGACATGTTATCATGTTACAATGGAAAGACCTGAATAGTCCTTTGCATTGGAAGTTAAGGTATTATACCCTTTAAATGACTTTCATTTCTCTTAGAAAGAGCTAGTAAGTTTATACAATGTTCCCACTAATCATATAGACATGGAAAAAGAAACAATTTTCTGAAAATTTCTTAGATCTTTAGAGTCCCATTTATCATGATTGTAATTTATAGCCAAGTTATTGCTCTCAGATTTATCTTCTCACTTTCCTTGTTATTATATATTATTTATTTAGTATTGTGAACTGTGTTTAAGCTGTAAAGAGAAAGGGTATATTTTTCCATTTTTGCATCCTATCACTACAGGTCAGTCTTGCCTTTATTTTTCCTCTCAAATTCTGAGACACCTGAAATGTAGAAAATAGAGGAAATCATTTATTTCCCTGACTTACATTTGAGAATACAACCTGTGTAAATCATCATTTTCCTTTTATCTTCATTTTTAAATTAAAAAGCATTGATATGTATTTATTATTTTTCTGAAATTTACTTAAATTGTATAGTAATAAATATGTAATATAATGTGATATATTTTAGTAATAGTATGCAATATAAGTTTGGTAGTGTGGACAAAAGAAAATGTAAGCACTAAATTTAATTTTTCACTCTATAGCTTCAATTAAGGGTCCTTACTGGAATTCTGCCTGTACCTCATTTCCCACACATATCCTTTAAGGAGTTGACAGTGAGGCTCAGTGTGGGAAGCTGTCCTTATTTAGCAGAATCAGACTAGATTAAGCCGTGGAACCCAGAGGCTTGGCTTCTAGGAACTCCGGGGAAGCATGTGGCGCTGCCTGGAAGTGTTTCCCTGTCTCCTTCTGAAATTTTCCTCCTAAGAGAATGGCTCCCCTAACTCCACCCTATCCTGTCCATCACAGAAGAAGCTCCTCCCAGTCCTTCCCCCTTTTACCTGTATCTTATAAATAGAGTTGGGCAACTCAGTTGTAAGAGGCCAGAGCTGATATGGCCAGACCCATCATGCCCCCTCTCATAAAAAGAGTATTGGCTCTTGTGTGTTTATTGAGTAGATAAGGTTTTGGGGTAATAGATAGAAAAATCACCAACATCTTCCTCCAGCAGTTAACCCTTTCCTCCTCCACGCGGGAAATGGCAGAGAGGACCTCCACAGTTCAGAGCCTTCAGGTGCTTTAGGTGGACACCAAACCCACAAATTAATGTTCATTAGCCTTTTAGGAATTAAAGAGATAGTAATCTATTTGTGTGTAATTTATAACTGGATTATTACATAAAGGAGATTATAATAATGTATATTGCATCATATTATTTTCTAAGTATCTGTTTAATATATGTAGGTCTACTTATACATGAGTATGCAAATGTAAATATAAGTAACAGGTATATGTGGGGTGTTTTAAAGTGCACATGAAAATATCATAATGTTATCAATGTATAGATATATAATCTTACATACAAGTAGTGTTTGATATCAAAAGAAAGTTTCACAAGAAAGTTTCACAAGATACCTTTGTATTGCCATTATAGACCTCATTTTTTTCCTTTTCACAATCTGATACATAAATAGCATGATCTTTTTCTTCAAACCTATAAAAATACTCTGAAAAACTACTGTAAGGAAATAGGCTAATGTGTACCCAGTAGTTTTCAGATGGCAGATTATCAGTAATATTCCAGTTATTTATATTCTACTTTTATAATAAATATGAATTATTTTCATAACCATGGAAACAGGTTTTGTTAGACTTAATTCTAGAAGTTAACTATAATTTTAAATTAATACATATTCCTATTATTTTGATTATACACAGACTTTTTCCATGGGAGATTCTCATTATAGAACATTCTCATATTCCTATACTTCTTTTCTATCATTAGGTGAATTAACTAGCCCAAGGCTTAGAATGGGAGATTGTACTGCAGTAGCAGTTTCCTTATGCAAAATTTATTTATTTATTTATTTTTTATAAGCAGAACATTCTTTTATTTGTGTCAGGAACTTATAAGGATTTTTAGTGTTCATTTTTCTTTATCATAACAATCATGATCCTAGAAAAATATTAAGATGGAAATCAAAGATGTACACAAAGCTATACGAACAAATTATTCTGTAAAATATTGTAATTAAAATTGCAAAATTTGAGATGTTGATTACTGAAGTAATTGCACAGGTAAGCCTACAAAATTACCTATGGCTGCTAATTTTTCAAGTAATACTGACCTTCCATGTGGTGCTGGATTTGCCACTTGTGCAACCTCAGAATTGGAAGTAGCACACTTTGAATAAGATAAAATCCTATATGTTGGTCAGTAACATGAAGCTTTATGGATTTCTAAAAGTTAACCTCACTCTTCACATTTCATGCCAGTCATGTAGCATTTCATCTAGTCAGACAGAGAAGAACAAAGCTGAAATTTTGTTCCGAGTTTGCATAAATATCTTCCAAATAAACTTAAGCAGTCAGTTTTCTGTCCCATACCTCCTCTGAGTTTATGGCCTGAGCAGAGTTCAACTTTTTCCCCAACCTTCTATCTTCATAGAAACAAATGCTGGTGTACACAGGATACGTTTCACCTATTTCCTATAAATTCTAATCATGTGTTTAGTTAGGGCATTATGTAAAGGAGGTCATGGCCATGCTGACAAGTTCACTGTAGCACTTCAGAAAGTTTCTGATTTGTAATCCCATTAACAGAGTGAAGGAAATAAACAGATCTAAATGGTTCCTCTCCATCATGGACACCAGTAAACAAAGTCATCCAAAGATCTATGGAAGGAGACTAATTAGAACTATGCTTTTCATTGCAAAAATATAGGACTTCATCTGCTCTTGGTTAGTGTTAAAAGACCCATCAGTATTACAATTGCCAAGAGGATCTCTTCTGCTCTGTCCATAGCTGGTCCTTTAGAGGTCTGGGTTACTTTAGGTAGGAACCGACAGCCCTTCCATTCCAAGAGATTTCCTAGGGAAAGTTTCAGTTCCTCAGAATGAAAATTAAGTTCATACAAATCTCTTGGCCCTATGTATAGGTGGTTTCAAGATAGATAACAACCCCTCAGTTCCATAGACTTACTGCTCATTTTACCAACCTACAGCACTGAAAGTAGTAATGAATCCATCCACAAAAGATTTGTCCTGAGATGCTAGAAATAAATATGCTTGAGAAACAAAAAAAATTCTGGGCAACTAATACCGGTCCTTGATAACAACCTCTTAGAACTGTCCAAATGCAGGAGCGAAGTGTTACATTGACCTGGGTATCTTTCCTGTGCAGGCATGGAAATTATTCTAATCTTAAGTCATTGTTCATTGAAAGAGAACAATTATTTCTTAAAAAAAATTAAATTGAAGCAAATTATTTTTATGGGTTCTACCTATTCAAGCTCATACTCCACTCAGCACTCAAATTATAACATTTAAAACTTTTAAAAATAAATATTGGTGATTCATTTTTTTCCCTGCTTACACTAAATTTACTGCCCATAAAATTCCATTGTCCTTCTTATTTTTAATCCTGTCTCCCCTCAAATAAGCCCAGCTGAATTTTAAAATTAAGTATTTAAACTTTGCTGCAAGGCATTAAATAAAAATTGGTAAAGAACAGAATGAATTTTTGGCTACCAGTCTGACTTGGTCAACTTTAAAATTTAAATACACTCATCCATATATCAGGCTCACGTGGAGAGCGACTCTTAGATGTGTAAAATGTGTAAAGTTTCCCTTCCTCTTTCTGCATAAAATTGCATAGCCTTGGATCACAAAGTACAGATGTTAAATGTTAGATGTTAAAAGATTCCTCGATGATTTTACCACAGGCTTTTTGTTCAATATTCCACTTAGCATCTCAGATGAAAAGACTTTTATGGTGAACATTACTGCTTTATAGGTTTTAAACATGAGACTTTCCAAGGAAATAATGGACAGTTTTAGCCTTATAATTTGATATCATTATTAATGAAGGGCACACAATTCAAGAAAGGCAACTTTCTCTTAAAAATCAGTTTGTCTCTGTTGTGTCCATCCTGATGTCACAAAATAGTCAATGACAACATCACAAAAAGATTATTAAGACTGTTATGTCATCCTCCACTTATCAGGGAAAACATTCAACCTTTGGTTTTGGGGTATTGACTTATTTCACTTAGCATGATATTCTCCAATTCCATCCATTTATCTGCAAATGTCATAATATTATTCTTCTTTATAGCTGATTAATATTCCATTGTGTATATGTACCACAGTTTCTTTATCCATTCCAAATGTTTTCCCTGATAAGTGGATGATGATATACAATGGGGGTGGAGGGGGTTGGGGTGAGAGAAGAATGGAGGAACTTTAGATTACATAGAGGGAAAGGAGAGGGAGTGGGTATGAAAAATAGTGGAATGAAACAGACATCATTACCCTATGTACATGTATGATCACAGGAATGGTGTGAATCTACATCATGCACAAGCCATAAAAATGGAAAGATGTGCCCCATTTGTGTACATGAATTAAAATGTAGTCTGTAAAAATAAGAAAAAAAAACCACTGTTACGTTATAACAGGTCAGCTTTTCTTAAGTGAAGCTTATAGTTTATATGATTTTTTCTTTATTTCCAACTAAGCTTATATCTTAATCTAGTTTATCACTCACCATAATAATCTTTATTTGATACAAAACTTTGCAATTTAGAAATACAGAATTTTTTAAAGACAAGATCATAAAGGCACCAAGGGGTTAAATAAGTAAAATCTGTACTGTTGAAGGAGAGGATAGAGTGAAGAATTAAATGCCTCCAATATGCCTGAGAATCATACGGTCCGTTTATCTTTTTTTTTTTTTTCTTTTTTTAATTATTCTGGGTAGAGCAACGGTGGTGGTATGACCCAGGTTTACAACGATCATTCGGAAATGTTCTAGGTAGAATGGTTTTAGAAACTGTAGGGATAAACAATTTGCTTTCGGACAGGTACAAAAAACAATCTTCAAAACAGTCACCTCAAGAGTGATAAAGGATGTTCCAAAGATACTATCCATTTTGAATAGGGAGATGATGTCCAAACCGTGAGATTTAAATTCAGTTTCTTCCAACATTTGTTTTTCAGGTGGTGCTCAGACGTGTGTCTCGGGAAGCTGTCTACACCTTACCTGGGTGATCGAATTTCCCACTGAAAAATCCCCATTCTTAAAACGATTAAAGACCGTTTTTCTTCATTCTCCCATTTATTCCTAAAACAATATTTATGGCACCTCTTTCCTGCCAACTAATTACTGTTGACTCATCATTGCATGTTGGAGCACCTTCCAGGCATTATTAATCTAATTCTATCATGTGCATCACACCTTTCTTTGATTTCTTATCCATTAATTGGTTTACTCAAGTAAGAGATGATTCTTAACATCTCCTCTATTCTAGACATTGCCAGTCTGGTTTCTGACTACCTTCTACAAGTCCCCAGGTGAGAAATATGCTTTTTGAAAAACTGTACAATTGAAATAATTATTTATTTGAATTGACAGAGAAAAATATCTATTTATCTATCATGTACATACACATTTACTTAGCAAGGTGTGTACAAACACACACACACAGTGGAATGATGAAATCTAGCTATTGAACATTTGCATTATCTCACATAGTTATTATTTTGGTGGTAATAACACTCTTTCTTTGCTATTAGCATTTTGCAAGAATACAGTGCATTGTTAACTTACTCATCAGGTTTTATATTCAGAAAATTTGCTTTTTAACCCTCAGTCTGCTCAAGCAAGCTACTGAATATCTTTCTCTTCCCTTGGAAAGCTTTCGTGACATGTTTCCTCTGGAGATTTAAGGAATGGAATGCCACAGAAATAGGGGAGATATCAGAATGTTTACATGGATTTCTAATGACATTCAGGATTAGTGAACCTAAGCAACTGGTGTCAACGTGAGGCTATTTGTTATCAGACGTCCTGCTCTGTTCTTGTCTACATTTTTATCAAGAACATTTATGTAAATTCAGAATGTATGTTTAAAAAATTTGAAGGAACTATAACATTTGGAGTGCTAATATTTTTAGCTACTAACATTTCTTACAGAATCGTAATCTAGAACATCCATAAGAATGCGGAATCTCAGATAAAAAAAATTAATTGGGATATATGGCTTCCAATCCAAAATAAAATTTCTAAGGACAGGAGCTAAGGTAGGTAAGTCTTAATATGAAGTTTTAAAACACAGAATTTTGACTATTAGAAGATAATAAGCACAATTAAAGTCAGGAATTTAAAATACCTTATATTTTAAATTGATTGCCAAAACAGTTTTATGCAAATTAGGCTGTGTTATTGGAAACAACTTTGAGGAATTTAAAAAGTAATAAGACTTCTCTGTAGCACTCAGTTAGCAAATATTTAAAAATTAGTAGAGTATAATGGAATGGATTGAGCAAACTACAAAAACAGTCCTTAGAGTTATTAGGTTCTCTTCAGATATTTGAAATTTGAAGAATTTTATAAAAGCAAGTAATTGTACTTGTTCTTATAGTCAAATGAAAAAGGGGGGGGGCAGAAACAGTAAATACAAGCTTCTAGAAAGAAGATTGAGATTAATTAAAATAATTGCAAAATAACAATGTAAGATGTCTGCATTGGAAGAGTTTGTCACAGGGAAGGGGTCCACCACAGAGCTGAGAAGGTAACAGCAGTCTTACAGATTTCAGACATGGTTCTCAGAGTGACATGCATGAGTTTATTAGAAGGAACGGGAAGAGAAAAGAGGGAGCTCTCTCCAGGGATAGGATGGGTCCTTTCAGAGAGGAGAAGGAGAGGGTACCCCTGGGGATCCCAGGGGAATTTCCAGAGAGTCCTGCCAAGGTCCGCCTCTTAAATTTTGACTGACAGCACGATGGAATCAGACTTTCAAGTCCACACTGTGCCTGGCAATTCTAGGTCACTTTTGCTGACGGTTCCAATTGGAACACGTTCTTATAGATATTAGAGTTAGGGGAAATTACACTTGTCTCCCTGAGTTCTGGGATCTGTTCTATATGAGGGTCACTAAGGTTCCTCCTTCCATCCCCCACACCTTCAGGGTAGCTTGTTTCTTATCAGCATTTCAAGTCTGCACGTCTCTTGCAGATAATAGGCTGTTTGCTGAGGAATGTAACATTCTATTGATTTATGCCAGGCAGGGCTACAGGTAAATAAACAGCTTTTCAAAAGAAAGTATGTGCGGCTCTGCACAGTGGGCCCCATTTATAGAATTTTTCTCTTAACCTCATGTTGCCACTGCTCACACCTGTCTGTTCCTTACCAAGTTGACAGTGAAAATAGTGTATTTTAATTTGTCACTAGATTAAGATTGGGCTGGATACTACCCAGAAAAGATAAAAGGCCAGTGATACATGCAATGTAACTTTGAGCTGGAATGACTTCTGCTATCTTCTGAAACTGGAAAGTTTCGGATTTCATTGTGTGCTGGCTAAAATCTAGTACATGTGATCAACCTCTCCTGGTGTGATTTTAAAGCAACCTTAAGTGGAATATGACTGGAAAGTTAACCTGAAATATGATAATAACTGTGTATTACTTACTATAATCCTGGTTTGTTGAAAGTACAAACTACTTCAAAAATCTCAGGAGTTTAGAACAGAATAAATGTCTATGTCTCACTGATTCTACCTGTCCATGGTTGGTTTGATAAGTTCTCAGCTACCTTTGTCTTCACTCTGAGACAGACTGAGACAGGGGACATCACATTTAAATTTGCTGGTTGCAAGGAGAGAAAAAGCAGTGTTCTCAATTGTCATTACAGTCACTATTAAATCCACTTGTCCAAACAAGGGACCCCAGAGTAGTGATGTAATGTGACTTCAGAGCCAAGAATACTTGGGGCAGGTCCACCATGACAGGCAAGGATAATACTCCTGAACACCATGAGAAGTCTAGGGGAATATTATGGTTTGGCAACCAAAACTGGCTTTCTTTCTACAAGTCTGGCTTTCCTAACTGTAGACCTGCAAGAAATGGTGTTTGCCACGAAAATCCCTGTGAAGTTACAAGGCCCATGAGAATTTACAAGAAGAAGGTAAAAAAGTCAGTCACTTTTGAGGATGGAAGTTGTGAATTAAGTGCATATAGTCTTAAATTAAGGAAGATATTATTGAGCAACCTCTACAGTGTTTACAGTGTTTTCCTTAGTGGCTGCAGTTAGGACACTGGTAGCAGTGTGCAAGGGTTTGCTTGGGTCCCCACGTCACCACCCTACTTGTCATCTTTTGTTTTTGTGATAATGGCCATCCTGAGAGGTGTGAGGTGATAACTCATAGTGGTTGTGATTTGCATTCCCATGATGATTAGTCATATTGAACATATTTTTTCTAAATGTGTGGGCCATTTGTAAGTCTTCTTTTGAAAATTGTCTATTTGGGTTGATGGCATAGGACTACCTGTATGCTCCAGCAATCCCATCACTGAGTAAGTATTCAAAGAAGATGAAATCACTATGTTGAAGAGACATCTGCAATAATATCTTTATTGAAACATGATTCACCATAGCCAAGGAAGGGAAACAACTTGTGTCCATAAAGATTCAAAAGATGTGGTACATATACACAGTGGAATACTCCTAAACCACAAAAATAAAATCCTGTCATTTGTGACAAAAGGAGTGGAAACAGAGATCATTACGTTAAGTGCAATAAGCCAGCACAGAAAGTCAAGTGCCACATGATCTCACTCATGTGGAATTTAAACAAAAGGTGTTCTCACAGAAGTTGAAAATAGAATGGTGGTTATCAAAGGTTAGGAGGAAGATGGTGGAGGGACAGATGGGGAGAGCTGATCAGTGCAAACTAAGTCATAGTTAAACGTGTCAGAAGGCTTTCTGCAGTGCGATTGCATGTCAGGTTGAGTGTAGACATGCACTTTAAACTTCAAAAAGCTAGAATAATGGGCTTTGGATGTTTTCACCATAAAAATAATAAAAAATACTTGAGGAGGTAGACTTGTGTATCCAGATTTAAATGTTACATAATGCATATGGGCATTGAATTGTCACATGGAACTTCATAAATATGCACATATTTTATTTTGTATGCATCAGTTGAAAAACAAATTTATATTTAAAAGCATGAGAGATCAACAACCAGGAAAAAAGAAATAAAGAGACTTCTATTTTGATTGCATACTTCAATTCTTTGAATATTATGAAGCCAACAGAAGACATTATATTCTGCAATAATTTCTTTAATATAATAATTTTTGGAAAAAATAAAATTATATGAACATGTAAATGGGGCCATATAAGCACTATTGCTTATGACAGAGTAAATATTGTAATTTTTAAGAATTGAAGATGCTAATCACAATAAATAATATGACCATTTGTCTTTTATTACTATTATGAATTGCTTGTATTTTTGCTATCTTTAGAGAAAAATTCCTCCCTATTTCATATTATGAATATCTCACTGTATTAGATATCTCATAATTTGTACAAGACATCATGCCATCTAAAAATTCTGATTCATATTTATCTGAATTGGACCACCCACTGAATTTAACACTCAAGAATAATTTTCAACATTTTTTCTTCATAAATCTTTTCTTCTTAACTTCTTACCTTCTTGCCCTTTTTTGATTATGGTGACATCATCAGTGATCCAACCCTAATTAATCTTTCAGTTGTAATAGTTGCTTAATAATCCCTATTCTAAAATTCATGCTGATAACCCTAGCATTATAAAAACCTCAGCAATGCATAGAAGAGAAAGCACATTTCTCTGTGCCGTTTAAATCATACCCCCACTTCGGGGAAGATTGTGTCTTCGAGTTACTTTAATTTCAGTCAAGGAATATGTTAGCAAGAGTGATGAACACGTTATAAAATACAGACAGAAACTGCAGCCTGAGATGGACTCTTATTCTCAGAGTGAATAAAAAAATACATTAGGATAATAATGAAAACGCAGCTGTTCTCCATCTTTTCTCCCTTTCTCTTCCCTTATAACTGTCTGTTTTTAATGGAATGCTTCTTTATTTTTTAATGGAAGTACCCTTTTCAGTGGCTTGCTGTTTTTCCCTAGAAGGAAAGTATAATAGGTATAATCAGGACTCCAGAGGGATTGTAATCAAAGGAAAAAAGTGATCAGATAAGAGATTGTAAAGTGGCCGGAATTTTTCAAATGCTGTGAATTTCTTCTAAACGGTATAGAGAAAAAAATTAAACCCAGTGGTGTAGAAGTGATTTGAAGGCTTAAATACACCCAGAATCGTACTGATTCTTGTGCTAACACCATTCCAAATAATCACACCACAGGCAGCGCTGAGTTCCTTCTATGAAAAGTTATGTTTTAGAGGTTTCATGGGAAAGAAAGAATGAGAACCATCTCAGGATGAATTAAAATAATGACCAATGGCAAAGGAATTAATTTGAAAGTAAGTAATGGATTATATTGTTCATAAATTTACTCTGCAATTTAAAGCAGTCCATTGATATGCATTTATATATATAAATCATATTACTAAATATGTTTATATGTATGTGTTATTGTGCAATGGAAAGACTGTGAGGAGAAGAGCAACAAAAATTCATTCAATTATTTTTTTCTTTCCTTAGTTTTAAATTTATTTAATGTAATTTTTTTGTTTCTGGGGATTGAACTCAGGAGCACTTAACTCCTGAGCCACATCCCAGCCCTTTTTATTTTTTATTTTGAAACAGGGCCTTGCTAAGTTGCTGAGGCTGGCCTTCAACATGCAGTTCTCCTGCCTCAACCTCCCAGAGCCACTGAGATGGAAGTGTGCACCATCATGCCAAGCTCTGTCCTTATATTTAATAGTGACTCAAACTGCTCTAGGTATACTTGGTAGATATGGCCCATTTCTGATATCTCAGATTCACTAATTTTTTAACCTTAATTTATGCTTTAGGCTTAAAATAAATAGCTCAGTAGTGAAACAACTTTGAGTTTTGATCTTAATGATGAATTGAATATTTAGGCCACAAAGATTTTTTTTAAAAATCAGAATAACAAGTATTGAGAAGACAGTATAAGATCACAGTGGTTGTTCAAAAAATTACTTTTTAATTTTGCACAATTTAATCCTTAGAAATATTTACTATGGGTGCCAAATTTACTATCACACTTGAATTTACTTTTAATGTTTATAATAATAGTTATTTCACACTGAAGTTTATAGACTGGCATAAAAAAGAATTCAATTGTGTTTTACATGGGTATTTTTATTTATTGTTACAGTGGTCTAGATGATTCAATAATATTTTAGTAAAACTTTTATTTCTTAAATTAATATTTAAGTACTACTTATTCAAATGGGTTGCAGTACCAGTAGGGCTATATGCATTGTGATGTCAAAATTAAATTACTATATTCTGTGATTTACTTTTATATTATTTTTGGACAAATTTCACTGCAAATTTTTTTTAAAAAATTGGATCTAGGGAAGAAGTAAATTTTAGCTGAAAGATAAAATTATTCATATTTATTACTAAAGTATGAGGGAGAAAACCCCCAAATAATATCTCATCATTATTTCACTATTTAGTTTTCTTAATATTAACCATCTTATCCTATGTATTATTTTGCATATGAAACTTCATTTTAGTGATGTTTTCAATTTTATATTTTCTTAATTCTGAAACATTTTTTAAAAATGCCCCAACTTAAGAATCTTAGAAATACATGTTTGTTCCCCATACACTGCTTTTTTTCTTTTCAAACTCTGCTTTGCAGCTTTATTATTTGTAAAAGTTTTATTGCAGTACAATTTGAAAATTCATACAATTCACCAGTTTAAAGCCTACAATTCAATGTATTTTCTGTATATCACAAGATTGTGCAACATCACATATTATACTCTAAAAACTTTTATGTCCTTCCCCAAAGGAACACTGTACTCATTGTTCACTCCACAAAGCCCCAGAAACCATCTTCTGCTTTCTGTCACTGTAAATATGCCTGTTCTGGAAATTTAATGTAAATGTTATGTTGTGTCTTGTACCTGATTTCATTTAGTTAGCATGTGGTTTTAAAGTTCATATCTTTTGTAGCATGTATCAGTACATTTAGTTATTGAATGATACACTATTGAAAGAACAGACCACATTTAATTATCTTTTCCTTGGTTGGTGGATATTTGGCTGGTTTCATGTCTTGGGTATCATAAAAGAAGCTACTATGAACACTTGTGTACAGACTTTTGCATAAATGCATGTTTTCATTTCTCTTGGGTGTACACCTATAGGAAGGAATGCTTCAATAATGTGGGAAGTATTAACAACCTGAAGAACCACCAAACAGTTTTCCAAACTGGCTTTACCATTTTACATATCCATCAGCAAGGACAGCTCCACTTGCCCATATTATTTCCAACACTTTGTTGTTTATTTTACTATCACCATCCAAGGGTGTATACAGTGATATCTTATGGTGGTTTTGATATGTATTTCCCTAATGGCAAATGATATTGAGCATCATTTAATGTGCTTATTGGTCAAGAAATCAAAAATGAAATTCCATTATGATACATGCAAAAGTACCTAGTAATAAATTTTGCCAAAGAAGTAAAAAATCTTTATAATGAAAATGGTACATTGATGAAAGAAATTGAAAAGAATGCCAAAAAAAGTAAAGATATTCATTTTTATGCATTGAAAAAAAATTGATATTTTTACCAATGTCTTACAAATTCAGTTCCATCTCTACCAAAATACTAGTGACATTCGTCATGGAATTAGAAAACACGATCCTGAAATTTGCAAAAAACCAACAAAACAAAAACAAACAAAAATCCAAGTAGCCACAGACATCTTATGCAAATAAATAAACAAATAAAGCATGAGGATTTTCAGACCTGACCTCCATGTACACAGTGCCTCTGTAGCCATCAGAACAGATAGTATTGCAGATAAAATCAGACACACGGACCAATGGAAGAGAATACAAAGCTTGAACATAGGCACACACCTCTGCAGCTGATGTTCAACAAAGGTGCTAAGGTCATGTGTTGGAGAAAGGACAGTCTTTTAAATAAATGGTGCCAGAAAGCTATATCCACATGCAGAGGAATGAAATTGGACCCCTATTTTTCACCAGTTACTAAAGTGAACTCAAAAGGTTCAGTGACTTAAATTCAAGAATTGAAACAACCAAACAGTTAGAGGAAAAAGTAGGGGGAAACCTTCAGGATATTGGAATGATCAAGCACGTTTTGGGTGACTACAAATACATGGGAAACAAATGCAGTGATTGACAAATGAGATTACATCAAACTAAGTAGCTGCTTCTCAGCAAAGGAAATCATCTACAGAATAATGGCACACCCTACACAACAGGAGAAAACATTTTCAAACTCTGCATCTGACACGGGTTTATAGCCAGAATATACAAAGAACAAAAAATAACTGAGTTGCAAAAACATATGTGTGCATGTATTGTGTGTGCATCTTGATTACAAAATATCAAAAGATCTAAATATGCATTTCTCACAAGAAATAAACAGATGGTCAAGAAACATTTGTGAATATTCTCAACATCATTAAGTTTTCTAGGAAATGCAAATCAAACTGCAATGAGATATCACCTCATTCCAATAAGAAAGGTTATTTTTAAAATGAAGAAAGATAAAAATTACCAAAAGGATGTGGAAAAAAGGAATTTTTGCCCACTGTTGATGGGACTTCAAATTAGTACATTCATTATAGGAAACACTATCAAGTTTCTTCATAAGATTAAAAAGTTAACTACCATAAAATTTAGTAATCCCTTTGCTGGGCATATGTTCAAAGAAACAAAATCAAGCAAAATATTAAGGAGAAATGGCAACAACTGAAGCATGCACCAACTGATGAATGGATAAAGAATTATGGTGGACATACACAATGGAATATTACTCAGCCATAGAAAAGAATGAATTCCTGTCTTTTGTCAGAATAGGATGGACCTGGAGATCATTGTTAAGTGAAAAAAAGCCAGGTACCAATAGCTAAGTACTACATGATTTCCTTCTTATCTGGAATCTAAAACTATGCTCATGTAGGTTGAGAGCAGAATGTTCAGAATGTTGATGACTATAGCCTGTGAAAAAGAGAAAGAAAATGTCAAAGAGAAAGGCCATTTAAGACGGATATATGCCACATCCATGTTTATAGCAGCTCAGTGCACAATAGCTAGATTGTGGAACCAACCTAGATGTCCTTCAACAGATGAATGAATAAAGAAACTCTGGTATATATACACAATAGAATACTATTCAGCCATAAAGAATAATAATATTATGCCATTTGCAAATAAATGGATGGAATTGGAGAATATCATGCTAAGTGAAATAAGCCAAGCCCAAAAAACAAAGGCCGAATGTTTCCCTGATAAGTGGAGGATGATATATAATGGGGGTGGGGGTGGGGAATGAGAGAATAATGGGGGAACTTTAGAATATGTAGAAGAAAATGAGAGGGAGGGGATATGAAAATGGTGGAATGAGACAGAACATCATTGCCCTATGTACATGTATAATTACACGAGTGGTATGAATCTGCATTGTGTACAACCATAGAAACGAAATGATGTACCCCATTTGTGTACAATGAATCAAAATGCAGTCTGTAAAATATTAAAAGCTAAATAAAAATAATAATAAAAAAATTTCAAAAAAATGGATATATGGACAAAAATCTATAAGAATATAAAACAGTCTTTCTACATGTCATCCATCAGGAAGAATGTCTCTGGTGAAACCTCCCCCAGCACTGTGACAGGTATAATTGTGAATCCTTGTTGCCAAATCACATATAGAAGGTGATTTTGCAAATCTTCCGAGCACAGAAAACACAACTTCAGTTTCTTCCCAGAAGCGCAATACTTCAACAACTCCACGTTTGCAGTTGAGCCCAGAACATCTTAAAGAAAACTAATTATATTTACACGGCTCTGACAGAGTCACGATGGGTATGTGTCTGTCCTGCCTTCTGGTGTCTGCAACAAACAAACTTTGCCAATAAAATTTGTACTACAGGGACTTTTGTATGGAGTTCAATAATGATTTTAATACTGAATCCCACTATTTCTTATTGTCCGCAAAACTAATATCCATTTGCCCCCCATCTATCAAAAAGAATGACAAGAAATCTTAGATAAGTACTATCAATAAAACTCATGATTCAAAGGGGAGTTATTTATTATTGTGAACATAAATCATAAATGCTTCCTTTGCTGGACTAACTTTCTCCAACACTTCTGGCTGAATTAAATTCAAGAAAAATACCTCAGCCTTTATATTAAAGCAATAGAGAAGAGGCCATTGGATTCTGAATGTCAATCAACCGGAAATAGGAACTCTAGGCTTTCAAAACTAGTTCTCCCACTCAAAAATATTTGTATTGCTGACTAAGCCATCTGGTGTTGCAAAAAAAAAAAAAAAAAAAAAAAATGAAATAGAGTGGGTTAAGCACTTTGTGGATGAATTGAGCATGTGATGCTACAAAGGAATGTAAGTTAGTGACTAGAAGTCATCATTAAGAAAATTATGTCTCAGGTTTCCTATGTTATGTTGGAGAGCTCAATGGTCTGAAGAGAAGTAAGCCATTCAAATAAAGAGCTGGCATTTCATGGAAGGCTCCTATACACTTGAAAAAGGACAAGTCCAAGCATGCATTGGCCACCTCAGCATCATTCCTCCCTATTTGGAGTAATTCTGTGATTCTATCCAGTGAAGACAGATCAACACATCTGTGTATTGCTTTGCAGAGATGGTACCTCTTTCTGCAGAATCTTGAAGTGTGAATGAATGTCAGCTGTGTGAACAAGGAGAATTTGAGCATTCCTTATGTCAGATTCACAGAAAAAGATCTGAGAATATCAATCTGAAGAGTGTGAGAATAAATGAGTGCTAATAGTTCAGCATCTTTATCAGAATGACCTTCACCTTTGGGATGCTCTGGGAAAGTGATAGACATAGTGTGGCTAAACAAAGTCCTATGTACTAGAATTTGAAATTCATCTTTGCAGATCAGTGAGTTTTCATTGCTTTCTGCGTGTCATTAATGAGATCCAAATTGTGTTTTTGTATTTCTTGGTAGTAGAATTCATGAGCTATTTTAATGTCCCTAATAAAGTTATGTAACTTAGATACTAGTCAACTAATTCATTTTTCAAACTTTTTTTTTTTTCTTTTACTGATTCTGCCCAGTGGGAAAGAAGAAATGCATCAGGAATTTGAACAGTTTATAGTGACTTATTTAAATAAACAAAGCAGAAAAAAATAATTTTAAATTCCCAACTAGCACCTGGGATATACCACATTGTCTGCATATAAGGAGGAAAGATCTGTTTTGGCTCATGGTTTCAGAGGGGCCAATCCATGGTTGCATGGCCCTGATTCCTGAGCATAGTACATCTGGATGAGAGCTTAACAGAGGAAGCTGCTTACCTATAGTGGCCAACAAACAAAAGCGAGAGACAGAGGAAGGGGCCTTGGTCTCAATGTTACCTCCACAGGACATCCTCCAGTGACATAATTTCCTCCCAGAATACCCAACCCCCTGATTGTTTCTTCGTCTGCTGATAGTGCCATGGGCTGGGAGCAATCCTTTAAAAGACATTGCCTTTGGGAAACATTCTAAATCCCAACTGTGAGATTCCACCCCTCGCCCCCTGTCTATCTTACAATATAAAATGCAGTCTGTCCATCATCTTCACATACCTCATGAGTCTTAATTGTTCCATCATTGCTCAAAAATCTGATGCCAAAGTCTTCTCTGAGACTCAAGACAAACTTAGCTGTGAGACTCCATAAAAATAAAAACAAATGTTATGTACTTTCAAGATACAATGCCAGTCCCATTCCAAAAGGGAATAATAGCAAGAGAAAAAGTAAGGATCAGACCAAAGAAAGAACAAAACACCGCATAGAAAACATTAACCATAAGCCTCCATGCCTGGCATCCAGGGTGCACTGTGGCAGAATGTGGGCTCCCAGAGCTTGGGCAGCCTCGTCCCATGACCTTGCTAGCTGTAGTTTCCCTGACCACTCTCTTGGGCTACATGCTTTTTGCTTGTAGCTTCCCTCAGATATTCAATGTTCTTGGCATCTTTAACTTCCCAGAGTCTCCATTGTAGCTTTGGCTTCACTCTCAGTTTCAGACATCACCCTTTCAGGGAATGATTGCACGATCTCCAATGCTGCCACACAGGGCCTGGCCACTCAGCCTTAACTTTGCAATGTTGATGGAAGCCTCCATGACACTATAACTCTTTCATTGTTCATGCCTGCCAAAAGCACACCACGTGAATGACAAGGTATGTCCTGACTTGCACTGTACTGAGGACCACTTGATCCAAGGCTACACTGGTCTTTGAGTTCCTCACCACCTGCATATGGGTCAATACCTTAAGTGACTGTGGGTGACCACGGAGTATGAATTTGCATCTCTGAGTCTGGAGTGGGAGAGGTCTTTCTTATTCCTGAGAAGTCATCCAGATATCTTTCCTGTTGTCCTGTGTGCAAAGCACCTGGCCTCTTTTTAATATCACTAGTCTATGCACACTATTGGCTGCATCATTTAACATGTTTCTTTTCTGCCCAAACTAAAAATATTATAAGTGTTTCAATTCTGCTCCTCTTTGCTCCTATTCTAACAGTAAATCTGGTCAAAAGCAATCAATAACAGTCATGCTGCTGCTTGAAAGCTATGTTGCTTTAACAATTCTTTAGCCAGATACTTTTAAACCCTGCCTCCCACAGAGTCTCAAGCCCCAGACATAATGCATACAAATTCTTTACCATTATGTAACCTGAGTAGTCTAATTATCAATAGAGTCCTTATTTCATTCTGAAATCTCATGAGCATTAACTTTCCTTTTTGCATTTCTATCAGCATTTTCACCTTTGGAGTACCCACTAGAAACACCTGTTTATCTCCAGATAAAGCATTCTGGACTCTTTCTAGCCTGCTGTTCCAAAATTTCCCAACTCCTCCTACAAACCTATTCCAAAGGCTTTGAGGCACATTGTCATTATAGCTTCAGCAACTGCTTGGTACCAATTTTTTGTTAGTCATCTTTCCATCACTGTGAGAAAACACCTGAAATAATCAAGCAAAAAAAAAAAGGTTTATTTTGACTCATAGTTTCAGAGCTATCGGTCCATAGTTACTTGGCACATTGCTGTTGGTCCCTTAATGTGATGGGATTGCATGTGAAAGGAAGTTGCTTACCTAAAGGGGTCAGCCAGTGAAACAGACGGGAAGAGGATGGACTCCCAGTATTGGCTCTCAGGACACACACACCCTCAGTAACCTCACTTCCTTCTGCTAAATCTTAAAGATTATATCATCTCCCAAGAGCACCAGAGACTGTTGACCAAGCTGTTACATGTGGGGTTTTGGACACATTTCAGAATCAAACTAATACAGTATACTTGTTGGTTTGCTAACTTTCACCAATAAAGACCAATTTTGCATTAGATATTGGATTTTCAGAAAACTCCTATGAGTATGACGTCTATCAGTATATTAAGGTGGAAAAATAAAGAAAAGGTGTTGATCTTCCAAATAAGGAAGAAAAGCCAGTACTATACTCTCCATTGGATTTAGATTCAAAAGTTTTCTCAGTGAGAAATAGATTTTTTTCTGTTTTATAGGAAACCTCTAGGAATTTAAACTAATGATAAGCATAGTTATAAAAAGATATCAACAGTACTTTTACATTATAGCCTACCCCTTAATAGAAGGTAATTAGTATAACTTACCAACTTACTGAATAAAAACTAAATATAAAAACTGAATTTACTCATCAATTCTGAAAAGAATAACTCATGATGTTTACATACAATATGCTTAGCTGATGAGAGAATAAGCTATGTTACAAAATATCTGTCATGTATCTAGAGAGGTAAACACAAAACAGACACATATAAACATGATTAGAGTTTGGGGGAGAGAGACCCTGCAGAAAATTATAAAAATGAAATATTTCTGTGAATTAGGTAACTTTCATATTTGTACAATAACAGAACTCCCTCAGGGCCAAAATAGGTTTTACAAAACTCTGAAGGAAAAGAATATACTTGAAAAACTAGGGGCAATGTTACAACTTATCAGACTGCCCAGAGCAACTATGGTATCGCGTATATACTTTTCCATTCACACAGCTTTAGAACCCATTATCATTTCAAAAGGGTGGTAAGAAAATGTGGAATAATTGACAAATTTCAGTTGCAGTTTAAGTTGGTAGGAAAAGTTATTCTAATCAAAATAAGAGAATTTTCAAGTCCCCAGAGTGCACAGTAGACTTGTCCACAGACACAAAATTATTTGGAACTCTTCTGTGTGAGATGGTTGTCTTCCAGGAAAAATACTGAAGTCCACACTGCAACATCTGGAAACCTACTGAATCTTTGGAACTCACCAGGCTATCAAAAGGAACTGAAGTAAAGAGGTGATTCCTGAAGAGCTTGGAGATAATTCAACCAAAACTTCTTCCAAAAAGAGAAGACAATGGCAGCGTTGAAGATAGCAGCCAGAAGACCTCCTCTAGAGATGGAGGGATCATTACATCAATGTGTAGCTTTGGAAACTAGAAGCTGCAGGAACCTCATCCTTAAGCACCTAATGGGGGGGTGCTTAAGAAGAGGGCAGTAGCCACTGGAAATGTAAAAGTGTCTCCTAACTTTCTTGGCATGTAGTACTGTGCAGAGGAGAGAAGATGAACCAGGAAAAATTCTTCTTAGGAAGAAGAAGAGGAGGTGATTTGGGGTAGAGAGTTGTCACTTCACTAGAACTTATTTCTATTTTTACTTCTCCTAGAACTTTATTACCACTCTCATCAGCTCTGTGCCTCTCTAAATCAATGAAGGCAGGACCCCCTGCCGGTGTCATTGGCTGCTGAATTCCAGCATTTAGAAAGATAATCACTTATACAATTAGACCACTATTTGTTAAATAAACGAATAAATACAAAAAAGTTGATGTATGAGTAGATAAATAAAATGAGTTGTTTGTGCCAATCATCTCTGGTTTTAGTTGAACATCAGCATGCTTGGGACCTTTCTCTGTCCATTTTGTCTGCTCCCAACCTTGAGAAGTTCTTTCTAGCATCTTCACTTTATTTACTCATTTGCTCAGTGATGAAATGACAGATGTAACTTTTTGAGAATGATACTTTGGATAACCTCAGCATGAAGTTAAATGATAAACAAATAATGAATTGCACTTATTAAATTTATATTCACAGATTTGTATACTGGCATTCCTTAGAAGTCCTTCGTGTGTATTCTAAAATCAATAAATCCAATGTGTTCACATTTAAATATTGAAGAGAGAGCCTACAGAATGGGAGAAAAATTTTGGTCAGCTACTTTTCTGATAAGGGATTAATAGCCTATCCAGAATATACAAAGAATATTCAAACACAACACCAAAAAAAAATAAGACCTCAATCAATAAATGGACAAAAGAACTAAACAGAAACTTCTCAACAGAAGAAATACCGAAGACCAATAAATACATGAAAAAACTACTTAACATCTCTAGCAATCAAGGAAATACAAAGCAAAATTACACTGAGTTTTCATCTCACTCCAAACAGAATGGCAATAATCAAGAATACAACAATAAATACCGGCCAGGTTGTGGGGAAAAATGTGCACTCACATATTTTTGGTGGGACTGCAAATTAGTACAAACACTCTGGAAAGAAGTATGGACAGTCCTCAGAAAACTAGAAATGGAACCACCATTTGACCCAGTTATCCCACTCCTGGTTATTTTCCCAAAAGATCTAAAATCAACTCTATTCACAATAGGTAAATTATGGAATGAAGCCAGATGCCCATCAATAGATGGATGGATTAAGAAATTGTGATATAGGTCTAAGATGGAGCTCTACTCAGTCATTAAAAGAATTAAATTATGGCATTTGCTGGTAAATGAATGGAAGTGAAGAATATCATGCTAAGTGAACTTAGGCAAACTCAGAAACTCATATTTTCTCTTATGTGTGGAAGCTAGAGTAAAATAAAGGAGGGAAAGGTAAGATTACATAATGAACCAATCAAATACAAATTAATGGATGAGTCAAAGGAAGTCTAGTAGACTAGAGGAAGGAGGAGAAGGGGAGAGAGGACAGGAGGGAGAACTCAGAGGGAAAAGGGGGGATCTTGAACCCAAATCCATTTCCATGCATGTATGAGTTTATGGGGTTGAACCCAATTACTATGTATAACCCTAAAGCTCTAATAATAATAAAATATAAAAAAATTGAGGAAGTTTAGATTTACCACGTTTCAATTCACATAATAACTTTTTCTTGATCATCATAACCTGATCATCATAAAAAGATGGTTTTATTCTGAAATATTACACAACCTGTTCCCCCAAGGAAGATAAGGCAAGACTATCAAAGAATCCCTCTTCTCTTCCTTAGGGGAAAAACAATAAAACTTTCATGGTTGAAAAAACAGCAATGTGACAGAAACAAGCTTCCTGGGATGGACGTGGGATGCCTTTGCCCTCAGATGGTGGACCTTCGGTCAGGGTTTCCTGTCTGACTGAATAAGTGCCTGTGACCCACAGCTCTCTTCCTTCCTCTGGCTCTAGAGAGGAACTTGCCATTGTGGTCCAAGGGGGTGTCCCTAAGTTTGCATTCTGGTCACTGCTCCAGTCTGAGCAGATGCAGGGCCACCATCTCAGTAGATTGTCCTGTCCTGGGCGGAGGGGCAGGAGCATAGGAGCAGCAAGAGCCAGGTCAGCTTGTGCTGTTTACTACACCTGCAGCACAGACCCCATTGATTTCCTGACTTGTCTGGTGTAACGTGCCCATTTCAGTTTAGACCCATGAATGAATTAGGGTGATTAAAATAGGCCCTAACGAATCAATCTATGTGACTCAGAAACCATTTTTGCAAGCATCTTTTATTCTATTTCTGGAAAGAGCGATTTAAATACTATAAAAAATTTACAAAAGCTTCTAAAGCATTTAATAGTAGTTTTTGCCAAAGTGATGAGTATCATTATAATTTTTTATCAGAGGTCTGTATATTTATTTTAAAATTTCAAAACTAAGAAACTTTATGATATCATAAGGAAGGGAAAAATAGATTGACAATTTTGAACTGGTTTAGCAATATTTAAGAATCAAAGACAAAGCTTATTTTATCAGTTAAGAAATGTTCTTAGTGCCAGTCTTCATGAACTCGTTCAGTATGTATTCAGTGAATTTCTGCTGTGTTTCAGATCTCTTTATAACTGGCTACTCTAAGTTCAGTTTTACAATATTTTATTTATATTTATGGTCTCTAGATAAAGACTTTCCCTCCCTCACTCTGAACCTCAGGTGGTGGCGAAGGACCAGTAGCGCTGGACAGATGCTTCAGTTCCTACAGGCTTTCTGAAAGAGTGTGTTCCTGCTGGACACATGCAGGATGTTTCATTGGAACAATTGAAATCGAGGTTCTACCAGGAGAAGGACTGAGAAGGACTCCTGTCCTCACTCTGTGTGTGTTTTATTTTTCACCTCTCTCAATACTGCTCTGCTAAATCTTGTAATACACAGTGGCATCTGAACATTTTAATCATCAGATGCATTGATTGGACCATTCCAGGGTGTTTTGGGAGCTAATTAATTTTTAACCTGGGAATCCAGTGTTTTCTGAGAAACAAATTACAAATTGTCACAAATAAATTAATCATCGAGTATAGTTTTTATTTTCTCATTCAATTAAATAAGTACTAAGTTGCAGATCCAGCTAAGCAGGTGTTCTCAGCCAAACCTTCTCTCACAGATGTGCATTGTATCAGTGGACTATTGTGTCCAGAAATGTGAAATAATAAATGTTTTGAGGATATTAGTAACATTTCCACTCAATCTCTCATGACTTGGCATGAAAATCAATGCTATTTGGAGCTCTAAGTCTTAAGTTTCAACTATATTGAAAATTATGATAAGATCTAAATATGTTTTATTAAAATAGAGAAAGCAAGAAATTTTGATTTATGTGGGGGTACCACTATAAAACTATGTGTTTTTACAAATTATTCATCAAGACCTAAATTCAATGTTGAGCAACTATTTAAGCAGACCGATTGGTTTTCTAATGTTAAGTACATTAATTCTATTTAAATGTCAATTACAATTATATCACTGTGATAGGAACTTTTATCCAGATTCATCCCATAAGAGTAATAATGGTAGCAAAAGTTATTATCTAAGATTTATAATAAGTTAGAAATGGTAAGTGCGGTTCAGTATTGTACTATTTTTATTTAAGTCACTGAGACTCTGAAATAATTTTAGACATTGCAAAATTCCAATATGTAATAAAAATGGAAGTACTGGAAATATAATTTTATGGCCAATTAGACACTTTTGGAATGTTTTAGACTTTTTTCAGACCTAATAAAGACCAACCTTATTTCATGTATATTGCATAAAACTAAATTCTTATACATAAAATGATAACATTAATTTTCATATAAAGTAATTATAGGTATTTGGGGGAATAGTCATTTTAGTTTAGATTTCTGTTGAATTATTAATTTTTTCCCATGTCCCTTGTAAAATGGACTTCATCATTGTGGATTTGGGGTTTTAGCCTTATCTTCCTTTTTTTTCTGTACTTTCTCCATTACATTATTTTCTCATTCATTTAAATAAAAATGAGAGATAAGGAAACTCTTCAATCATCTTTTGTTGGTCCCCTAATTTCTTCATATAAAATTAAAGGCTATCAGTTATGAAAATTACATGAAAAATTTGAAAATTAAAGTTACCTATAGTCCTGACAACAGGTGAATGAACATTTTTATTTTCTTTCAGAACTACATTGAACATATTTATGTGTAGTTAGTTGACAACATCTATGGAGAAACCTATGAGTGGAAATTGAAGTGAGACTACATAACAAAGAAAATGTTCATTTCTGAGTCTTTATCTTCCCAATTAAATTCCAGAGAATTGCACCACTTCGCATGTGAACATGCTTACCTCTCTCTACCTATGCTTCAAATATGACACTCCTAACAGTAGATGTGATAGAAAAAATGTGGGGGATGGGAATGGGAAAGACAATAGAATGAATCAGACAACTTTCCCATGTTCATATATATTCATACACTACCAGTGTTATCTACAACATGTACAACCACAAAAATGGGAAGTTACACTCCATATATGTATGATATGTACAAATATATTCTACTGTTGGGTATAACTAAAAAGAATAAATAAAAGATTTTTTTAAATGCATTAATCATTTATTCAAATACCTATTTCCTTTACTGTTAGTAAGGTTGAACTATTTCTTATCGGCAATAAGTTTTCTTTTGTGTGTATCATCCCCTCATCTTTTTTGTGGGGCATGCTATAGTTTTATTTTATATTTGTAGCTATTCTTTATACTTTAAGGTGACTAATTCCTTTGTACATTACTCAACTCTTCATCAGTAAATACATAGTGCATTTCATTATAGGCTAATTATATAACAACCACTCATTCATCAAGTATTCATTTAGGGCCAGCTATTTTTATACTTTTAAGTGGAAACTTTAAGTTTTAGAGCAGAAAGGAGTCAAGAAATCAATCTCAAAATGATTTTTTCCTTTCAATACACCATAATTCTCAACAAAATGTGACAGCAGCAAAAATAAAGATTGGTTAAAGATTGATTTTAAGTGTGTGTGTGTGTGTGTGTGTGTGTGTGTGTGTACTCAAAATGGATCAAGGACCTCGGAATCAGACCAGAGCCCCTGCATCTTATAGAAGAAAAAGTAGGTCCAAATCTTCAAAATGTCGGCTTAGGATCAGACTTCCTTAACAGGACTCCCATAGCACAAGAAATAAAAGCAAGAATCAACAACTGGGATAGATTCAAACTAAAAAGCTTTCTCTCAGCAAAGGAAACTATCAGTAATGTGAACAGAGAGCCTATAGAGTGGGAGAAAATCTTTGCCACTCATACTTCAGATAGAGTGCTAATTTCCAGAATATATAAAGAACTCAAAAAACTCTACACCAAAAATACACATAATCCAATCAACAAATGGGCTAAGGAAATGAACAGACACTTCAGAGAAGAAGATGTACAAGCCATCAACAGATATATGAAAAAATGTTCAACATCTCTAGTAATAAGAGAAATGCAAATCAAAACTACACTAAGACTCCATCTCACCCCAATTAGAATGGCAATTATCAAGAATGCAAGCAACAATAGGTGTTGGCAAGGATGTGGGGAAAAAGTTACACTCATACATTACTGGTGGGGTTGCAAATTAGTGCAACCACTCTGGAAAGCAGTATGGAGATTCCTCAGAAAGCTTGGAATGGAACCACCATTTGACTCAGCTATCCCACTCCTTGGCCTATTCCCAAAGGACTTAAAATTAGCATACTATAGAGATACAGCCACATCAATGTTCATTGCTGCTCAATTCACCATAGCCAGATTGTGGAACCAACCTAGATGTCCTTCAATTGATGAATGGATAAAGAAACTGTGGTATATACAATGGAATATTACTCCGCCTAAAGAATGATAAAATTATGGCATTTGCAGGCAAATGGTTGAAATTGGAGAATATCATGCTACATGAGATAAGCCAATCTCAAAAACCCAAAGGACAAATGATCTGGCTGATAAGCAGATGATGACATATAATGGGGGGTGGGAGGTGTTAGCGTTAGGGTTAGGGTTAGGTTTAGGGTTAGGGTTAGAGAGTGGGGCAAGAATGGAGAAAGGAAGGACTGTATAGAGGGAAAAGAGGGGTGAGTGGGGTGGGGGGAAAGGGGAAAAATGGCAGAATGAATCAAACAACAATGCCCTGTGCAAATTTGTGATTACAGGAATTGTATGCCTTTACTCCATATACAGAGAACCAAAATGTATCCCATTTGTTTACAATAAAAAAAAAGTGTGTGTGTGTGTGTGTGTGTGTGTGTGTGTGTGTGTGTGTTGGGAGGTGTCTATACGTGTAACTTCAAATCCTGGTGATGACTCCTGCTTTACAAACTGTTGGATTGAATTTGAAGACCAAAGTTACTAAAATGATCAGTTTGTGATTCTATTTTAATACTTCAGATGACCAAAAATATGGTAGTGGATATTACAGAAGTAGAAGTAAGAGGATGTAGTTCTTAATTGGGCAAGAAGATGAAGTGTTCACCATTTGGAAAAGAATGAAGGAAGGTGAAGTGTTCTTTTCTGACTGATATGCCTCAGAAAGTCCCCACCCACAGTCAATTGTGTGGGTGTCTATTCAAAAGTCACTAGAGTAGAAATGGTCTTTTCCAAATGAATATCCTCTTTAGAATTTAACAAAATAGTAAAAAGAATCAATTGTAAATTTTGTAAGTATTTAAAAATTATTTTTCACTTTAAGGTCAAAAAATTGACATACTTACAAGCTATATGTTCAATTAAAATTATAATATCCAAATTAATACCTTCATCAAGCCCTGTCAGGGGAATCTTTAAATTGAGTTGATTAGTTGTTACTACTGATCACTAGAGCATAAAAATATTATTACTGTTTTCATAGGCATGTGGTTAAAGATCAAGTGAATTCTGTCTTGTTCTTGTTGTTGTATCTACATCTCCTTTCTGCTGTTTCCATTGAAACAACACTAAATTTGTGTGACACTTATAAAAGAAATAATTTGCCTAATGCTATCAAAGAATTTGTTTTATTTTAAAAGAAATCCTTGCATTTTTATACATCTACATCATCCAACTTAGCATTGCATGTACACATGTGAACCCTGTTTCCAAAGAGAAGACACAGGCATGAATTGTGCACATGAATAATTTTAAAAGATCTAAAGCTTACGTGATGTTATTGCTCCATTTATTTGTTCTGTAGAGCGAATGATTTGGGGAAAAAAAAAAAAAAACAGACATATAGCATCATGTTAGAGAAAACTGTTTTACATCTGTATAGTTCCAAAGCAGTTTACAAACTATTTTGTAGGCGAGAATATCTATTTATGGTGCAACTGATACTTATAAGATATCCTGAAAAACTGGAGAGGAAGTTGTTAGGAAGGTGCTCTGTAGCACAATGACATAGGCTTCTCTATTTTACTTATTTGGTGCATCTAAACAAAACAAAATTTTCTACTTCAAAGGGCTTTATACATGGCTTGAGAAAGAATATATGCTAAGAAATAGTTTATATTCCCTTTCTCTTGATTGTACTAGTGAGTGCTAGTTGTCTTCTCAAAAAAATTCATTTATCTTTGAATTTATTCAAACCAACAATTTTAGGCAGACTTGGAGAGCACTTTTCATAACTGATTTCTTATTGAACTAGATTTTTCTGCACTTGTAGCCCTGTGTGAAGAGCAGGCACAAATTTGGACTCATCTTGCTGTTTTTCTTCTTTGTTGGTTCCAAGTCAATTAAAAGTGCTCAAAGCTTCCTAAGGCCCCATGTAGCAATAATCCAGTTCTTACTTTAATCCAATTTCAATGACTTTTCCTGCAGTTGACAGTAATATAGCCCTCATGATGACCAATTAGGTATTCCACATAAAAATCGCAGCTGCTTCAGTGGAGAAAATGATTACTGTAACATCTGGTAGTGTACTGATAAGGTTATCAAATGGGAAACTAAATCTTGAAAATCAGCTGCTCTTTATTTGAGCATCTTTCAACTCCCAGAGAACCATTAATTCTAGGACATATACAGTATGAGTCAGCTCAAAGCAAAGGAAAAATTCAAACTGCACAACAGTTGTTCATTTTAAATGCACCTACAAGTCAGGCAAGACATAATTCAAACAGGCATTAAACTTTTCACACTTCCCAAAGAATACTGCATTAGTAAGAAATTTAGAGGATAATGATATTGGACTCTTTCCTTGGAATACTGTGTACAACATTGCAGATGATGGTATAAAATATATGTGAAAGAGTGCCAATAAAGGTAGATTAAAAACAAATCAATATATTTAGGGTTATATATGCATCATGTTTCATTTCTATGGAAATTTTTTTAACATCTTTCAGGAGCAAGGTGCAGTCAGTTAAAAAAAATATTAATTTCTATATATTATACCATGAAGGAAAAATATTAATATGCTAACTCTACAAGATGATAAAATAATACCTGAAAATATACAGTAGTATGTTCATGTTCATGGAGAAGAGAAAGTATTTCTAAAATAACACAAATTAGCACATAATAGTTTGGAAATGTCGATGGTACTGAATTCACATTTAAACTTCTGTAAGATAACATAAAGTCAGCAAGTACTTGAAAAACGAAGATAATGTGCAACATATTTATATTTCAAACACAGGAGCAGTATCTTGATTTCAAATTAATTGCTACAAATCATTTAAAATAACAACATTTTGTGAAAGGAAATATATCAGCTGCTTATAAAATATAAAAGATTAATAAGCAATAATCATATGAAAGAGAGTTCATCCTAAAAAATAATCAAAAGGATTCTCAGTAGATAGATAGTTTTCCCTTCAAACTGGTAACCTTAAAAATTATTAAAATTAAAGTTACTCAGATTGTAATTAATACTTTTATTCTTAACTGATGGTATGTATATCTTACAGCCTCTTTGAAGCAAGTTTCACAATGTAATTAAAAATTGAGTGTCAATAACTCAGAAAGTCCTTTCCTTAGTGTCTCCCATGGAGAATTACACCTGAACTGAAGGAGGAATTCACAGATAATTCATGATTGATAGAAACTTGAATGTGTGTGTGTGTGTGTGTGTTTGTGCGCAGCACACAATGAGTATAATTAGATAGATGGGGATCTTTACAGCTACATAGATTTTATGGAAAGTTCCTCCAGATATTTTGTGGAACTATTGTTTTTAATCACAGAATGATGTATGTGATATGTGTTGGCATTTAAATATTCACAAGCATACCATGCTTTTAAAATTCAGTCTTTTTATTTTGTCAGGCTGGGATTCCTTTTCATTGGTACACATTAATTAGACCCAGTAGTGGGTTTCATTGTGGTGTATTCACCCATGAACATAATGTGATCAGTTTCACTCCTTAGCATCTCCTCTTGTCCTTTCCTCCCTCTCTCTGGCTCCCTTCTCTTCTCTAACCTATGAGCACTCTTCTATTTTCACAGGAAACCCTTTTTACTTTTCTTTCTAGCTTCCACATAGGAGATAAAACATATTATACTTGTGTTTCTGGATCTTATACCACTTAACATAATGCTCTCCAATTCCATCCATTTTCCAGCAAAGGACATAATTTCATTCTTCTTCATTGGTAAATAAAACTCCATTGCGTATACATGCCACGTTTTTTTTATCCATTCCTCTCTTGATGAACACTTGGGTTGGTTCCATGACTTGGCTATTGTGGATTATGCTGCTATAAGCATTGAAATGCATGTACCTATTAAGTATGCTGATTTTAGTCCTTTTCGATATACATCTACTGAATCATACATATGTCTGGAAAGACATAATGAATAACACAGGATAATGATAATTTCTCTCACAATTATTTGGCAAAGACAGGTGTGAGGAAGCCAAGCACTGTGTGCTGGTCAACAAGGTCATTAAAACATAATGATTTTCTAATGTGAAGAGAAAGTATCTGTTTATGCAACATTGCAAATTGTTGCATAATATTTTATATGCTGTTCAGAATTTTGAACAAAATCTGAGAGTACTAATACCAGTGAAATAGTGTATTAAAGCAAAACAATATCAGTTAAAGAGGGAAAAAAATAAAGTAGATTTTACCAGACAACTAAGATTTCCTAATTTTAATATTTGTGAGATAAAATTGAACTTCTTTATGTGTATGGGAAAAGAAAAATATGTCAACTTATGTAAGTGGTATAGGAAAGAATACAATGTAATTAAGCTATTTTTGGTACTCCCAAACAAAATTTATGGTGACAATCTCCTTCCTCTTCTCCACTGATGTCCCTTCTATTTTCATGGGTCTGCCCCTCTCCTTCTCTTTTTAAATTTTTTAATTTGTTCTAATTAGTTGTACATGACAGTAGAATGCATTTATACATATTGATAGATCATACATCAATGGAGTGTAATCTCTCATTTTTCTGATTATACATATTGTAGGATCACTTGGGTCATGCAGTCATACATGTACATGAGGTAATAATGTCTGTTTCACTCTACTATCCTTCCTTCCCCCATACCCCCTCCTTCTCTCTCCTCTCCCCTCTACCTAATATAAAGTAACTCTATTCTTCTTTTTCTTTATTTTTCTCTGGGTTCCACATAGAAGAGTAAACCTTCTCTTGACTTTCTGAGTCTGGCTTATTTCATGTAGTGTGATGTTCCCCAGCTACATCCATTTACCAGCAAATCCATAATTTTACTCTTCTCTCTGGCTGAGTAAAACTCTACTTTGTGTGGGAAGCATATTTATGTAAATTTTTGAAGTCACACATTCAACTTCCTCACATATTTGCACACTTTTAAGGACATCGTTTCTGTTTTAAATGATATGAACCAATTAAGGTATTGAATAGTTGTTAAGAAACATTTTTCTATTAAAAAAAATCACACAAAACTATATCTTTCATAAACACTAATTCTAAGCACGTATGTGTTGATTAGCATTATGTACACGTGGATTTGTAAACAAGAGTCAATGGAAATGTAATCCCATGCAGCTAAGTAAGTTATTGTAATGTTTCTCAGTTCTAGATGATCATTAACGCTAAGTGACAAGCTTTTTAAAAATAGTACTACCCTCGAGGTTCCTTCCATGAGGAGTTAAATGACTTGTGATGGGTCATGAGTCAGCACTTTTTGTCTGCTTCCTAATCGACTCTGATGTGTCGCCGGGTTGAATACACTGCAGAACAACATGCTGAATGTGATATAAATATCTGAATGTTAGCTGGAGTCTACCTACATAATGAAAGCACTGTTCAAAATAAAATACTCAAGTTTTACAGAAAATGAGGCTGAGTTTGTAGCTCTTCAAACAAAAACTAAATAATAGATACAAGCCATAACTACCCTGCCAGGAATCCATTATGGTTCCTGTGAAGCTCAGGCTTGAGGAGGTTAAATTATATATTTAAGACCATGCTTTCAAACACTAGCAAATCTACACCAACCTGCCTGTCACTGAGGTCTGTGTTATTATTTCTATAATACTCTCTCACGCGAATAATGCTGTACAGGTAATAATGGCTGTATCCTGAAACTTCTAAACACAAATCATTACTTTTCAAAATCAAAATTAATCTTTAAACCTCCAAGGCCATCTACATCTACAGCTTCGGAGGGAAATTCTTTCCTTCCTTTCCCTTCTTAGAATATTTATTCATTTTTCAAACAGTTGAGCAATGATCCCTGTCTCACCTCCATGCCAGGAAAATTTCTGACTTGCTTTACCCATGCAACCAAAGCAATTTGTGTTGAGAATTCTTCCAACAAAGATCGCGTTATTTTTTTGAGTACCTAAACTCCTGGAATAGAAGAATATTTGCCATGTCCTAAACATGTACATAAACATATGTGAGCTTTCCAAAACCCACTTTCAGCTCCCACTGTCTCATGTTTTGAGTGAAAGTTCTCGCCTTAACTTTGAAAGCAAATCAACACAGCTGGTTTTTTAACCAAACTTTTCATTTGTACATTGTAGATTCACATGTAATTATGAGAAGTAATACAGAGAAATCACACTGCCTCCTTACCCATTTTACCAATTGTGCCGTATTGATAAACTCTAATGCAATGTCAAGTCCAGTATGTTGACTTAACATAACTCCCAAATATGAATCAGTTCCACCACAGAAACTTCCAGAGCCCCTTTGTCACCACGCTCTCTTCCCACCACCCACCACATTCTACCAGTGACAAAAACTGAACTCTTCTCCATTTCTATACTGCTGACATTTTTAGTATGCTTCAGATTCTTAGGACAAAAATAAATGTATTTATGCTGTTTAATGGAGTATTTATTTTTGTATATGTCAATTCCAAATTGTTGACTGGTTGTGGAATTCAGATATTTATCTTTGACTAATTTCCTTTCTAGTAGTTACACCAATTCTTGAGAGTAGGCTGATGTCTTCAATTATAAATTTGAATTCGTTCATTTATCCTTTCCCTTCCACCAATGTTTGCTTAATGTATTCTGAAGTTCTGTTTCGTGCATATTTCTAAGTAGATTGAAATCATCATTATGTGATCTTTCTTCGAGTCTGCTAATTTTCTGTGAAGTCTATTTTTTTCTGGTATTTACATTAGCCACTCCAATTTTTGACTTTAACAAATGTTTTCATTGCATTTATTTTCCATTCTTTGATCTTCAACCTATCTATGTAACTGTGTTTGAAGTGAGTTCTGGAGTTATGGATCAACCGTGAACAGTTGGGTAGCGTTTTCTGTTTTGTTTTGAATTTTTTTAATGCTATGTCATTAAAAATTTTTAATGCTATGTCAATTTCTGTCTTTAACACAGTGTGCTGAGACCATCTATATTTAAGGTAAGTGACACTTAGGACTGAGTGAGCCATTTTATGTATGTGTTTGTGTGTGTGTGTGTGTGTGTGTGTGTGTGTGTGTACGTTTATGTTTTTCTTATCCCTCTGTTTTCCTTGTCTTGCCTCCTGTGGGTTTGGCCGGAGGTTGTATTTAAAGGGCTGCTGCCTTCTGCAGATGAGTCTGTGTGGCTTCACAAAGATCCTAGGTCAGTGCTGTCCTGCCCTGGTTGCCTTGTATGGAGCAGCTTAGCGGAGCATGCACACAGCCATTCTGTCCCCTTTCCCCACAGTGCCAGGAGGGATCTCTTGATTGGCAATTTACCTGATTCTCCTTCAGATTCCTGATGGTTTCAGATTGGGCTTGTATGAGGGAGCTACCGCCCTCCTCTTGGTTTTGCTCTACCCACACCTCAGTTGTTCCAGCAAATTCCTTTAGACACTGATCTCCTCTATGGGGAAGTGTTAGCTCCTGACCTTCCTGGCATTTCTTTCCTGGAGTAGAAACTTCCACCATATGAATGAGCTGGAGAGGGCAGTAGAAAACCTATTTTCACTCCAATGGTCCTGGGGTAGAGTGTCCAACCTGTGAGTGAGACTGGGTGTAACAAGGGAGCCTCTGCCATGCCAGCCTTGCCTGAAACAGAGCCTCTGCAACATAGAGCCGAGGATCAAAAGGCCAGCAGCCCCTCTAGGTGCATTCAGAGCTCAGATGTGGCCTGAGGGGAGAGGGAACCCCTGCCCTTCTCTCTGTGCCTCCCACGTGGAGGGCTCCTGGATGGGATCTGGGGAAAGGGCAGGTAAGGGAGCAGGTTGTGGCACAAATAGTACAGATGCTCAGGTTTATCAAGATTTAGTAGATTTGTTTTTCCTGTGCTGTTGATCAAATCCCAGGTCTCATGCTAAACAAGTTCTGTACCACTGAACTACACCCACAGCCCAAGATTTAGCAAAATTATTTTTTCATTTATTTATTTAGTTAGTTAATAGTACTGGAAATTGAACCTGTGGCCTCACACAAGCTAGGCAAGCACTCTACTGCTAAGCTACATCCCTAGTCCTATCTATCAGCTATCTATCTATCTATCTATCTATCTATCTATCTATCATCTATGTATCATCTATCATTTATCCATCATCTATCTATATCTATCATCTATCATCTATCTATATATCTATCATCTATCTACCTGTCTATCATCTCTCTCTCTCTCTCTCTCTCTCTCGTCTATCTCTCTATCATGTTTGAGACTAGGTCTGGTTCATTGCCCAGGTTAACCTCACACCTGCAATTCTCCTGACTCTGGAGTTGTTGGAATTGCAGATCTGCCCTATTGAATTTTTCTTGAAAGAGTGTTTCTCTATTTTTGTATCCCCTTAAGATAATTTCCAGAGAATTTGAATAATTCTTTAATAATTTTCTGCAGTTAAATTATTGTTTCGATAGGGACAGTGTTGTGAATGGAAGGTATTCTTTCAAAATTCATGTGCTGAACTTGAATCTCCAATGTAATGTGGAGATAGAATGTGATGATCAGGAGGTGGGGCCTTTGGAGAGGTAATTACTTCATGAGGGTGGAGACTTAAGAAAGGGATTAGTGCTCTTATGAGAACAGACCAGGAAGCCAGTTTGCTATTTTTCCCCTCACGTGGCAATACAAGAGTTTGGCTATCTGCAACCTGAAAGAAAGCACTTGCTAGAGCTTCACCATGCTGTGCCCTGATTTCATATTTCTAGACCCAAAACTGTGAGAAAATATTTTTGGTTTAAGTCAGACCTATGATATTTTTTAATGGCTACACAAACTATGACCAAAAGGGTCTACCAAACTCATTATTTCACCTTTGCAGAATAACAGCATCCTGATACTATATTTTTTAAAATAGTTATTTCACTGAACTTTTCATGTATGCCAGTACTAATACACACACACACACACACACACACACACGTATACACATATAATATATATGTGTAATACATAGAGATACAGACTCATAATTTTTAAATTCATCAACGAAAACACTCTCAAATTTTGGGTAGGCAAAATAGTCTACATAAGTGTCAGCTCCAATTAAAAGCTAACAATGCCCATTTTCTCAGCATTTTTCTCATTATACAAAGTTCAACACCGCTTTACCATAGACTACATATTTAATATTTCAGCTAGTAAATCATCCTGTTATTATTTTCACTGAAAAGATAACAGGACTTAAAATTACTATTAGAAATCGATAGCTAGGAAAACAGAATAAGAAGAGAATAAAGAAAAACTAAAAATCTGATATAAAAATTAAATATATGAATATGAAAGAATTATATATAGAAATACAAATCACTTTGCTCGGAAAGTTTAGAAAATAATAATAATATGTATTTTTTGTTTAATTCAAGAAATTTACCTTTCAGCATTAGAATGAACCTTTTTTCCCTAAGTAAAATATAAGATGAACTTGCAGAAGAGTTGAGATGCTTATAATTACATAAAGAAAAATAAACAGGAAAAAATTAATATTGACACACAAGATTATTTTATCCTCATATTGTACATTGTTTTCCTTTAAAACATTATCATGCATTATGCTTTTTGAAGCCTAAGTATCATGTCTATCTATTGTTAACCATTCAGAGGATGAACCATAATACAGTTTGTTTAAATATTTTGATAATTGGTAATTTCAAAGTATTTTCCAAATATTTTGCAATGAACGATCTTGAACATGAACAAATTTGTGTAGTAACAAAGATTTAAGGACATAGACTTTGCAGTCAACAGGCCTTGATTGAGACACCACCTTCACATGCTAACCATATAACCATATACTCTATGATTTAGCTCCTTCCCCTGAAATGAAGATAATGTGATACTTAGTAAGTGTTCAATAAATGATAGATGATATTGCATTATTATATTAATTGTATCAGTCTAATCATCATCATTTAGACCTCTTAGATGCTGAAATACAAAAAAAGTAATATATATTCAAATCTTCTACAATATAATTGTTCTTTAGAACATTTAAACAATTTCCTCTCCGGGGTAAGTATACAAAATTAACACTTTCCAGATTTCAGTGAATATCAATTACTGTTCTAAGCTTGTGCAAACTGTAAACTCTTTTTATGCACAAAATAATGCAATGAAGTGAATACAAATATTTCATTCACTTAACCAGTGAGAAACCTGAGGCACGAAGAGGTGGTTGAGTAGCTTCCGCAGTTGGTGGTAAAGCCTGGTATGAACCCTAGGTGGTGTATTCCACTGTCAGAGTCATTTATCATCAGCATGACACTCTCCCACAGGAGTCAAAATATACTCATCATCTTCAATTGAATCCAGTGGAGATGAAATGGAATCCCATTATTTAATTCTTTTTTTTTTTTTTTTCAGGACTGGGAATAGAACCCAGGGCTTCACCCATACCAGATTAACACTCTCCCACTGAGCTTCATCCCCAGCTCCTTTTTCTTTCTTTCTTTTTTTTTTTTTTTTGTTCTTAATTTTATATGTTTTTATATGTGTTTGGCTCTGATATTTCTGGTTCAGAAGATTTTTCTTAAAGACATTTGCTTCCTGGGTTGTTTTACCCATTGTATTATTCATTTGAAGTCTTCTCTGTATATTAAGTCTATGGAATACTTAACTACCATGCCTAATGTAATTGCATTTTTCAGTTTCCTTGCATTTTACCTTTTGTTGTTATTTGAGCTACCACTTGGGGGCACCAAGCAAATTTTTTGAGCTCCTATTGAAAGAAATTTCACTGGTTGCTGTCTTGCTTCTGAATGACCTCGAGACTGAGAATTATAGTTCTATGAGTGGAAAAAGAGAGATGTAGATAGATGAAAGCTGTTATTTATAAAACTTTTATTCTTCCATGAGGGATCTGTGATGAGGCAGGGAAGCCAAGGAATAATGGCCCTCTGGCAGAATGGTTGCTGAGGTTTCTCCTCCCAGAGATGAGATATTCTCTGTCCACCCTGCAACTACTCTTCGACAGTAAATGAAAGGAATCAACACATGATTCCTCCAGACTCCCAGATAGCTAATATTGTGGGAACTATTCAGATTTGATCTTCAGAATAAAAATGTTGACTTTTGCATTTTCCAAATATTCTGTTTCACAAAACAGTATCAGAGAACAACTATTGAACGTCAGTTGCAAACCTCGGTATTAGCTTGGTGTTCCCCATGCACCTTGTTAATGTACCTAACCTTCGTCACCATTGTATGGAAGAGCTTTGATTTTATTTCAGCTGATTGGAGAGAAAACTGAGACCCAGAGGGAAAATTAATTCTCCATATTCTCACGTAGGATGGTAGAGCCATCTTATTTAAGGCTGTTCTGGCTTCAGAGCATGTATTCTTTTTATTGCTTATGCTTCTTCTAAAAACCAAGTAGCATTTAATGAACTTTTACTCAATTCAGGCATTTTTTAAGATCTGAGGCACTGTGACTTCAGGTTACCATACCTATATATACTCAAAGTGGAAGAAGTGTATGTATCCTCAGAGAGGAAAGAAAGAATATCCCATTTATTTTCCTATCAGGAACCTGTCCTGATTCTCTTATATCTTCCATGAACTCTATGAAAACCCCCAACCTCTAGTTTGAAAATGAGATGACCAGATGGAGTGTCTAAATATTTAATAACTATGTAACTTGATTACTTTATTATGCTATGATGAAAAGCTCACCAAAGTGAGGCAGTGTTTCTAATAAAAATGACAAACCCCAGAAATATAAGCATGTGTACTATACCTAATTATAATAGAAAAATCTCCATTAAGTAAACTCTTTAGAACCACTGTATTAATTATTCACACAGCACATTTATTTGAAAATAAGTCAAGGTCATTGAGTACTTAGAAATAATTTTAGAAAACACCTGTAATGGACATGAGTTGAGACGAAGATCTAAAAATGTTAGTTAATTATCTCCATGACAGATTAAAATGTGAAGGATAGAATAATATAATTTTCACGTACGTAACACCTTTATCTTTACAAAGTACTTTCAGAAGCTTAGAACAATGTAATTAATGAAAAGTAAATGGCTTTTGGAGTCAGGTAGATGTACATTTGAATTGTGGGTCTATTCCTCATTAACTTTCTAGGTACCTTACCTACACTTGCCAAGTTTCATTTTTTTTCAACTTGAAAAATAAAAGAAATTATATGATTTACCTACAGTGTTATTGTGACAATTCTAATTAAAATTTATAATAAAGCACCAAACACAGAAAAGTTTAGCATACAAATCCCACATCCACATTACATTGGATTTAAAAGATTGCAAATGAATTCACACTACCCTTCACTGCCAGCAGCATTTACATGAACACAACCTCTACACAGGACCTTGCCTATTTTCCAAAATGCTCCAAATTCTATTTATGAGCCATTTGCAGACATCATACCTTACTGAGAGAAGCGTGGCATCTCATGTATGTAGAATAGCTACTGAGGCTCTTGCATGCTTGTCAAGTCCTGCCCTTTGCCACAGGACACCACAGAGCTTTTAATGCTAAGCAACTTCCTGTCCAACCAGGATCATCAGAGAGCCCTGGGATGTTTTCATGCTTCACCTTTATGGTGACAGTATGCCAGTGCATTCCATCCAGGTGACAGTTCATTGGTGTCTAGCTCAATTATATGAGAAGTTAAGAAAATATTTCCATACCTGGGATCAGTCTGGTGTGTATGATTATGTATGTATGCATATAGGCTATATATATATATATATATAGGCTATTCTCTCTAGGTTTCTTCCTTTTCCTCTCTCTGACCAACATCACAAGGTGCACTTTTAAACTTCCTTCTTCATAACTGTTTTGTTCCTTCATGCCAATTGCTATTACCTCCAACCATTATAAACAGGGACATAAGTGATACAATTGTCCATTTAGGAAGAAAGAAAATGAGATTCCACAGTAATTCCATGATCGGTTTGATGTCATATGTTAAAAAGCAGTTTTTCTATGCAGAGTTCAGGTTCCTGGTATTACATTACAGTTATAGGTCCTCCAGATCTGGAATTTTTTTTCACCAGGCAAAGAAAAATTTGTTTTCTATATCATTATGCTATCCCCAAATCACCAAGAACTCATGAGACATCTAGCTAAATATGACTTCTTTTTGTAGTAGGTCAACAGAAACACAGAGTAGGCACAATGGTTACACCAGCCTTCCTGAGGAGGAGGTGGGGGTTTCAGGTGGCCAGGTGACAGGTAGGAGCAAGTCCTCAGGAGCAATTCTGCATGCAGGCCCTGCTTCCTGGTGCCAGGACACCTCTACTAAGTCAGCCCCTGTGCTGTACCAGATTCTGGGCATGATGCTGAACTCTAGATGACTCTCATTAGTTGTGGAAGACAGTGATAAAGTGGTCAAAGGAGGGACTTTACAAAGAAGCTTCAAGAATCACCAAGAAGCTTCCAGTATGTTTTAATTTGCCCTTCTTTCCATTCAATCCCATACACCTTCACAGGAGAATCTAACGACCAAGGCATACTGAGAAGGAATTTCAATGTGCTCATCATTTTCTTATGATCATATACGTTTTGCTCAATAAAAAATACTCTGCTAACATTTATAAACTATAAAATACAATGTAAGAAATGTAAACTGGAACAGATGGTGAAAGTCAAGTTTTCATAAAATACAAATACGTTTCACAAATATATTATTTTTCTAAAAATCAAGTTGAATAGCTCTGCACATACAACTTATTTTCCTTCATGTTGCCTCAGTATAATAAAATATTTATCTAGTGAATTTGTACCTAAAAAGGCTATATGCAAAATGACAAACCACAAAATATTTATAAAATAATTCACACTAGTTTTCCCAGATTAGCATGACTTCAAACATATGTTGAAAAAAATATTGATTTTATTCCCAGTGAGAAAAATACTCATAAGGACTCAAAAAAAGACATTAGCTTCATATTTACTTTAAAAATGTGAAACTACCTTTGTTTCTTGAGTTCTCTAATCTGAAGTAGTAGAACATTTACACATTGCAGAGAGTCTGTAATTTTTAAGTGCTTATTATTATCTGCAGGTGAATTTTTAGAAGCCCTGCATTGAATATAGTAAATAGTGAATGAATTTTGAGGGTATGAGAGTATGATATCAATGTGAAAAGAACAGGCAAATAAAATTTCAATAATACAAAGGACCTCTTATACTACTGGTGAAAAATAATATATAGCCTTTTCATTTAACTTGTAAACCACTGAATTTTCTTTAAAATGGAGTAAAGCCTGTTAGCCCACTTCCCATAGTGGATGAGATTTTGCAACACTAGAGTGTTTCTCAGCACTTTGAAGACTATTCTCTGTGCTATTTGGTCGTAAAATCACTCCCGTGTAATTATTTTCAATTTCTCCTGCCTGTTTCTTCTCCTACCCTGGTCAGCATCTTTTTCTCCTTTTTTTTCTTTTTGCCTTCTTCAGCGTGTGAGCTTTTTCTCTAACAGCTAATAGAAAAGCCTTCGATGTAGGTGCCACTCAGCGTTTAAAGTGAGAGTCCCTCCTCCTTTCCCTTATGAGTCAGTCATCCTTCTGGTGACAATACTATCCATTTCCATCACATGAGGTATAGACTGCTTGTTTGGCTCCGTTTTTTTTTTTTTTCCCCAATAAATTTATTTTTTTCTTAAATCTGCTGCTTCCATTCTTCTTCCTGCTCCAGCTAAATGACATCAATGTACTTTCTATAAATTAAAAACAAAACTTTGATCATGATTTTAAATTCCCCCTCAGCTCCAAAACTTGTGTAACATCACTATGCAAATCCCAAGAATCCTACTTCTGAAAATGCTCTTTTAAAAGTTCTGTCTCCCTTTCCTCTGCTAAGGAGCCTATGGCCCTGTGGCTGCTTGTTGAGATTATGAAAAATGTTATCAACTGTATTCTGTTTGTCTTAAAATTTGTCTGCATATGGGTGCTGATTGCTTGCAAAAGCAAAGACGATAGGTTAATGTCTGCCTAGAAAACTACCTCCCCTTTTGAAAATTCCTGCATCATACATAGCACCCTCCAAATCACAATGCAAGTCACTGCCTGAGTCTTGATTTCTGCAAATGCCCCACGTCCCCACTTGCGCCCATTACAAATGCACCCCACATGTCCAATGATTTTCTCCCAAGCTTGACTTTCAGGGTATTCACCTTCTAGAACAATACTTACTATTATAGTTCCAGGATACAATCTTCTACCCTTGATCTACAATTTTATTCTACTTAAAGCTATTCCTCTTCTTATTGATGTTCTTAAACAATTTTTCATTCAGCACTGTTTAACGTATCTTGACCTAAAGTTTTAATTTTAAATTATTAAGTTAAAAGGTTCATAACATCAATACATTCATCTTTATTTCATTATAAATAAATTTAAAATATTAATGTTAATGTAAACAGCATAAATAGTTTTGCTATTAATAAATAATAATTCAACAAAAAAATTTTTAGAACAGTGGGTAATATTTTGGCTCTGAATATTTACCTCTTCTATACTCAGTAACCAACGATCATGCATATGTAGACTTTTTTAAGATAGAAAGTATTTCCTATAAATTTAGATTATTTTATAACATTAAGAATAAAAAATCATATTAAAAATGAAGGGAAATTATATGTCTAAGGAAAGTTAGACATCTCTCTATGTAAATATGTATACATTTTTCTCTTCTACCTTTCTCATCACCTTTTTGTGAATAATAACCATATAGCGCACTCTTGTAGGTATAAACCAAAATGTGAGACTACAAAAAATCATCTTTTATTCTCACAGATTCAAAAAGCATAAACCTCCTATATTCACCCTCATGAAAACACTAATAAATGAAATTGGAAGCCTGAATTCTACAAATGTACAACAACAAATGCTCAAGAGTAAATCCAAATGCAAGTGAGAAATAAGGCGGTGCTCGCTACACAATCGCACCTTGAGAAGGGTACAATGTCTGGCTTTTGCACTTGTGCTCTGATTTGCACCTCACAGTCCTGAGGCTCTTACTTGGAGGACAGTCTCACTGGACTGATGTTTATAAGACCTCAAGAACTTTGTGCCACAGCCAGCCGTGTGTGCAAACACCAGCAGCAGATGCTCCCCTAAACAGCAGTAACTAACTCCATACACAACCAGAAAGGTAACTGAGTTGTAGAACAAGAGGGGAAAAAAAAGATGTATTCTTATAATGATCAGGTACATTAAATTTTAAAAAAGAACTATAATGCATATTAACTTTTATTGAATACTTACTGTATCCTGAGCACCATCAAAGTTTTCCATACATCAAATTATTTAATTCTTACTATAAACTTGAGTTGGTTCCTATGGTGATACCCAATTTTATAAACAGGTAAAGCCATATAAGAGATATCACTCTGGTAGATAAGGGGCAGAACATCTTTGATATTTGAACTCAATTCAGAAGGAGTTCTTAATTACTGAAGTCCACGAAGATTATCCTAAGGTCAGAGTAATCTCAGACTCTGAGAAAGTTTAAATATAAGGCCTACATATCCTTATATATTTATTTATTTGTTGGTACTAGGGATTAAACAAAGAGGTATTTTACCATTAAGCTACATCCCCAGTCCTTTTATTATTATTATTATTATTTTTATTTTAAGGCAGGTCTCACTAAATTGCTTAGAGCCTAACTAATTGCTGAGGATGGTTTTGAACTTTTGATCCTCCTGCCTCAGCCTCCCGAGCTGCTGGGATTATAGGCATGTGCTGCTGCCATACCCTTAACTTTAGATCAAGAGTGTTAATTTCACAAATTTCACTCTTTTGATAAAAAGAAAAAAAAAAAGTTGTCCTGATTTTAGTGCAAAGAACATTGTGCTCAATTGACAATATCATATTGAAAACTTGTTAATCCTAAATTATGGTTTCATTATTACTAGATTTTACTTTATACAAAATACTTAGACTCCACGTTGCACGTAACTGAACCTAGTTTACTCAAATAGGATTTCATGATAAAGGATATTTTGTTCACTTATTCATGAGATATTTAATGTCTCCTAGAAACTTCATGTATTTGGATTTATTAATTCATCCATGTTTAACTGAATGTTCATCATACATTGGGTCTCACAGTAGTTACATCAGGACAGAGTGACAGATACTGAGTCTGCACAGGTCATATGCATTCCAGTAAAACCTGTCATCGGAGACACTAGACAAGTCACACAAGTGACCTGGGCTGCTATGGGAAACTGAACTACTCAGTGTTTCAAAAAGTTCTTGCAAGAGGAGAGAAGTGTGTTCCAGGAAGCAGTAACAGCAGGGTGTGAACGGCAAGAACCCAGAAAAGTAAGGGAGAGCCTTCAGCTGAGTCTCCACCATGCACCTGGGTGGTAGGGGAAGCAAAGTAGGTAAATGCTGGAGGGACTCGGGAAACAGGATGAGTGTTTTTGACTTTCCTGAAGCTCAGAGGGAAATGAAAGGATGGTGAGCAGCTTGGCTATGGGATAAGACATGTGTGAGGGTCAATAGCCAAAGGTGTGGTGCACAAATTAGAGAAGAAAAGTAAGCTAAGCTACTCAAGTCAAACTGAGGAAGGAGGCCGGAGGATCACTTGATCCTAGGAGTTCAAGGCCAGTCTGGATAAAATCGTGTGATTCTGTTTTTTTTGTTTTGTTTAATGCGATGAAAGAGATGATGGTGTTTTCCAGAAGAATGAAGATGATTAAGACTGAGAGATAGGAACATTTAAAGAAAAGTTTAGAAATGGTTTTGAATGTGTGCATGATATGAAAGACATTGGAACGGGAAAAGGAGAGAATCAGGGACAGTTTTGGATTTCAGCTTTACATAGATAACTTGAATTAATAGTTAATATTTATTGACCACATACAGTATTCTAAGCACCTCATGTGTTTTAACTAATTTACTGTGTACAGCAATCATTTGAGAGATGTGTGAGAATCCTCATCTTACCCATAAGAGATGGGAGACCCGGAGATTGACTGAGATTATACAGTTCGTATAAATTAACAAGATTGAGTGCCTGCCGTCCACAGGCCTGACCATTTAATCATTTTGGTCTCCTGCCTGGATTGCTGAGCTCTTTAGTGAGATAGAGACACTGAAGAAGGATTTCGTACAGATTTCAGAAAGAAAGATGAGTTCCATTTTGAGCTTGATTTTTGAAGAGCTTATGATAGAGTCAAATGAAGATTCCCAAGGCACACTCGGGTCACACGGACCGACAATTCAGGAGAGAACTGTGGTTGAAGGATTTAGATTGGAGAATTTTCAGTAAATAGATGGGCACTGTGGTTGTGGAAGTAAATGATGCTGTCAGAGTGAGAGGAGGAGACCAAAGTCGTGCATCACTCTCACGTATGAGTTATGAAAGGGATATAAAGATGTGGAACAAAATCCCCTCACAGGATTTCACCTCATGGAGAAATGGGAACTAAACAGACATTTACAATAGCGTGATAAGGGCTGCATCAGCAGGCGGAAGCATCGACAGTGATTCCCTGCTGCAAGAGAAGGACATGGTCCATGGACCTACTTCCTGGAGGCTACCAAGCCTAGGCTGACTCTGGAATGACAGTCTGGCATAGTCAGATGAAAAAACAAGGTCAAGTTCACTTGGGACTGAAGTTCAGTTTACCTGGGCAGTAGAATTTAGGCAAGAAAAAGCAATGGCCATAGCCCAGGTGTAGATGCCTCTTGGGGACATGGGACTTCTGTATCACAGTTAAAGAGTGGGCGTGTGGAGGGAGTGTTGGGGTGTAAGGTTGAGAAACCTTGCAAGTTATGACTTCTGTCTGTTCTTTATCCAGCATGTGTCCTGGTAACACAGAGGAATTTGCTAGGCAAATGTGAGTTCCAGGATGTTTTACATAGCCCGTCTATATTTAGACAATCTGGAGATTTTTATTTCTTTTGTCAGACAACCAAACAATTTGATGCATCTTATTTTCTTCCACAAGTTCAGAACAGTTTACTTTCTATTACTGAATTTCTCAGCTTAAAAATACTTCTATGCCCAAAAAAGTTAAAAGAGCAGTGTGCTGAGAAAGAGGTGTCAACCTCTTTTTCATTGAATGAATATTACCAGATTTTTGCCCTCCCAAATTCTGAGTTGAGTTGTGGAACCATCCTCTGCCTGGTAATTGGAAATCCCCACAAGAAGCAAGGAATTGCTCACCTATGTAATCGTATACAGGACAGCCACCTCCCTAACTTCTTTCAAATCAAATTCTAGATATTGACATTGTCAAAATCTACACATGACCTTCTTTTCAAGAATGGATTTTTAAAGGTGTATCCTAACGTTTTTATACTCTTTTGAGTTAAACTTAGCAAAATGGTAAAGCTTGCTTCCCCAATACCTAAAATGACAAGTACATAGTTTTTTTAATTTATGTATTTATGTATGTATGTATGTATGTATTTATTTATTTTTAGTTCCAGGGATTGAACTCAGGGATGCTTAATCACATCCCAACCCAAGACTTTTTTACTTTTTTATTTTGAGCTAGAATCTTGCTAATTTGCTTAGGACCTTTCTAAACTGCTAAGGCTGGCTTTGAGCTCCTGATCCTCCTGCCTCAACACCCAAGAGCTGCTGGGATTACAGGCATGTGCCACTGTACCTGAGTTTATTTATTATTTTTTTTTTTAATATTTCTCCACATTTATATTTGCATTGAAACAAGTAAGTATATTCTAATAGAGTGATAATTCTGGCTAAAGTATAAGGAAAAAAAGGAAGCATCAGTTTGTTGTATGATTTTGCATAATTATGAATGTCATTAGCAAACATCATTTATGTAATTCTTTTTATTTATGCTAATGGAATACCGAAAGTGTTTTCAAACTCTCACTTGGAATATGCTAGAGGATTTCAACATGATTGACACATATTTTATTCTCCCTGTCACCTCCTGTTGTTTTTCTCATGCCTGTGTATGTTTTCCAGGGTTTCCATAGAGTTGTTAATGAGCCATCAATTATTTTGCAAATTGGAACCAGAAACTAAAAATTTCCCCAACCAAAGTGTCACTACACTACCTTAAAGTTGAATATGAAAATATTGGAGTTTCATCACAAACATTAGTCATCTCGCCAAGGTACGTGCAACGTTAAAAATATCACTCTGTGCTTTAATGGTAGCATCTGAACTTTGGATTGAAGATTCCTTCACAATGAGAAATTAAACTATATTTGAGGGAGGCTGGAGATCTGTATATTGCACATATAGCATTTGAACATTAAAGCATTCTACATTACTTATTGACAATATAGTATTTTAGAAAGCCACTTAAATTTTAACACAAAATGATACGCCTAAGGCGATGGAGAGATTTACAATGTGACTCTGTCAATCAGTAGTGAGTAATCTTGGAATATGAATATCACTGAAGAGGAATATACCTTTCTTTTTAGCATGCTTCCTCTCTGAATTTGACTCTTTTTTTGCATGAGTTCCTAAGATGTATTTTGTGAACATGTTAATAGTAATTTTTACAAAGTTTGTTCACATTGATTCCTCTCTATTCATTTTGTTCCATACCTCATCTACAACAGGGCTCAACCTTGCCAGAATGTGTTGACCAGCCAGAAGGAAAGGGAAAACAGACACAATGACACATCTTAACTATTACTCCATTTCAAGTTCTGCTTCAACCCATTGCATTAGTCATTACTACCAACTCTTGTGGGATGCTGATAGTAATATATTGGTTTAAAGACAAAGAAGTTGCAGGACCACTTCCTTGTGAAGTTAGCAACAGAGCTAGTATTTTTAATATGGGCCCTCTGGTTCTGTGTTCTCCTTTAACTAGGTTCTATATTCACTTCCTATGGGCAGGATGTTCAAAGAACAGTACATGGTGGGGGGAATGATCAGTTTAATCAGAAAGGGTTTTTCTTGAGTTTTTGAGTAAAAATGATTGGAAATCATCTACAATGTTCAAAGTTGCTGGGTAAAAAAGAAGAAAAAGAAAGGAGAATTTTAAGATTTATTACAAGACTGCAGTCTGTGATATTCTAGACATGCAAGTAAAAAGACTGATTATTCTGATGTGACTTTGACTCTAAGGCCTTATGTCCAGTCATGAAAGTGTTCCCAGAAGGAATTGGGACTCTGGTGAGATAAGCCAGGCACCAGCAGGGAGTCTACCATGTCTTCTCACCAGACACCACAATCTTCTTCCTGCACCCATTCTCCTCTCCAAAGGGAAACTATGAAGCCAATCATGTCTTCCTGAAAGAAAAGAAAAATAATATTCTGTTAGAGTATTTTGATTGTGTTTTTTTTTTTTTTCTTTTTTCCCCCCCTTTCACATTAGACCATTTCCATCACTATGAGCTCCGAGTGGAACTGATGCTTTCTGTCATACTGTCAAACAGAAAGGAGATGCAAACCCTGCTGAGCTGCTGAGAGAAGAAGCCTGGGTGTGTAGACCCTGGATGCAGCACCAGAGGCTCACACGGTGGAGGGAACAGTGCCCTGAGAGCTTCCGAAGCAGCAAATAAGGATGGGGCTCACAGTGCCAGAGAGCATCTCAGATTTCCTTTAAACAATCTGAGAATCAATGCCGTCCTTTCTCCTAAATCTGTAATTACCAACATTCCCAGCACTGGTTCTCGGGCCACCTCTGATCACACATACGCTTAGTGCTGGGCTGGCCCATGTTTAATCATGGTCTCCAATACATCTGAACATATGTGCATTTATTCATTCACATGTTGAATGCGTATAGATTTATTACTATGCATTTACTCATGATAACATAGTTATTAAAACTATAAATTTATACAATTTAATTTTTAAACACGATTGTGTGACTTTAAAAATACCTGAATATGGAATCATTGGAGCTCATAAACTATCAAGATCTTGGGCCAGGGTGTCACCCTTGGCAAATAGATTTTCTTTTAATAGTTTATAAAAGAAAAACATAAAATTCAGACCATGGATTTAAATTACTTAGCAGGTATTTATATTTTCAAATAGGAAACTAGTGATAAGAGAAGGTCCTCAGCCCAACAAAGAGAAGCAGAAAAGCACTGAAATTATGGCTAACATGGCAATTATTATTGAAGAACTGAAAAAAATTTCCCTAAGATGGGAATAAAACAAAGTCACATGCTATCACTTCTTTTCTTTAACTTTGACTTTTAGATTTACTGTGTGCGATACAAAAACGAAGAGAAATAAAAAGCAGAAACATGGGGAAAACTTCATTCATAAATTACGTGATACAGAAGATGGTTTAGAATTCTAGAAAGAGATTTCTTGAACTACTTGATTATTTTAGCAACAAAGTTGTAGAATGCAAGGTCAATGTATTAAAATAGTTCATTTCTACATAATAGCAAGGCAAATTTGTAATTGTTTTAAAAAGCCATGCCCTTACAATATTATTAATATATCAAACATAGAGACATTGAGGAAGTTTGTGTTGCCTTTGTGCAATTAAAACTAAAATGTAAAAAGAAATAAAAAATGATGTAAATAAATGGTGATGTGAATATATTCACAGAAGGCTCACTGTCATTAAGATGTCATCATCCATGTATCAAACTAAATCCCAGTCAAAATGTCATTTAATATTTTTGTGGACAAGCTAATTCTAAAATGTAAATAGAAACACAAAATACCTAAAATAGCCAAAACAATTTGCAAAAGGCAAAAGACATAGCCACTTAATTTCAAGACTCATTAGACAGCTTCATTTAAAAAGTTTGTATAATATTAGAATAAGAAAACTCATATAAATCAATAGATTAGAATAACGATTTCTAGAATAGAAACATTTCTATGTGATAAGTTTATTATTATTAAAGGTAGTGATAACATTTAATCAGATAAGAGGGGTGGATATCCATGTGCAAAAAAAAAAATGAAGTTCAACCTTTATTTATTCCATATTAAATGAATATATATATTCGTATTATAGAATCATAGATGTAAATTTGAAAGCTCAACTTGAAAGTTCTGAAATAAAATGCAGGATGAGTCTTTGAGACTAAGGTTAGAAAGGAGTTTCTTAGGACACAAAGCATGGAACAATAAAATTGATTACTTGTTAATTATTAAATGGAACTTTGTCAAAAATTTAAGAATTTTCCTTTCCAAGGACACTGATACAAAAATGAAAACATGGGCTGGGATTGTAGCTCAGGGGTAGAGCACTTGTCTAACATGCATGAGGCACTGAGTTTAATTCTTAGCACCACATATAAATAAATAAAAAAAATAGAGGTCCATCAATTACTACAAAATATATATTAAAAAAGAAAAGAAAAAAGAAAATGATATGGCTGTGCACGGTGGTGCATGCCTGTAATCCCAGCAGCTTGGAAGGCTGAGGCAGGAAGATCATGAGTTCAAAGTCAACCTCAGCAATGATGAGGTGCTAAACAACTCAGCGAGACCCTGTCTCTAAGTGAAATACAAAATAGGGCTGGGGATGTGACTCAGGGATCGAGTGCCCTGATTTCAATTCCCAGTATCCCCTCCCCTGCAAAAAAAAAAAAAAAAAAAAAAAAAAAAGTCAAAAATTAGAAGAATTAGAAAAAGATATTTTCAAAAAGACTTATAAAGACTTTATATCTTATAAAGACCTTTAGATCACTCCATGATGGCTAACAAGCACATGAAAGTAATTCATCATCCTTAATTATTAGGGAAAATCCACTGAGGTAGTAGATGGTGAAAAATAAAACAAATTGAAAATACTAATTGCCTGTGAGGATGTGGAAGAACTGAAACTCTCGAACTCTGGTAGTGTGGCCATTTTGAAAATATTACCTCTGCCTATCCAGGAGCATGGAAGGTCTTTCCATCTTCTAAGGTCTTCTTCAATTTCTTTCTTTAGTGTTGTGTAGTTTTCATTGTAGAGGGCTTTTACCTCTTTTGTTAGATTGATTCCCAATGTTTTGTTTGTTTGTTTCTTGAGACTATTGTGAATGGAGTTTTTCTTTTTCAGATGATTCGTCATTGGAGTATAGGAACAAGATTGATTTATTGATGTTAATTTCATATCCTGCTACTTTCCTGAATTTACTTATGAGTTCTAGTAGTTTTTTGGTGGAGTTTTTTGAGTCTTTTAAATATAGGATTATGTCATCAATAAATAGGGATAGTTTGAGCTCTTCTTTTCCTATTTGTATCACCTCAATTTTTTTCCATTGCACAGAATCTCATACATTTCATACAACTGTTGAAGCTGTACTCCTACACTTGATGAACTTTCTTTATATAAATTAAACCTCAATAAAATGGATTAAAGTACATTTGAAAATGCATTTTAAGAGACTATACAAACCGTAATAGGATTTCATCTGTCTTGTATGATGACAACTTTTTTCCCACCTTTTACAAGTATTCCAAAATTTTAAACCATGCTTCCATTACCTCAAATTTAAAAATACTAACAATGATAAAATATTATTCTTTAAATAAAAGGCATATATTTTGTTCTAGAATACTTGATTCAGAAATTTCACATGCTTAATTATTTATTCTTATAAGACAACCAGCAGGAAGTTGAGTCAAGAGAACCACTGCATGTGTGTACTGGTAAAGGCCTATGAGTTTATTAATCCACATGCTTTCTAGGTAGATCACCTGGAGAACAGATGTATTTTTGAAAGAATTTTATAAACTTTTAGGATTTATTGAGCATCCCTTTTCTTGGCATATTTATTTTAAAATATGCTAAGTGCATATTATTTAATGAGTCACAGGACTGTGACTACTATTCTGATATGGTTTTTGAAAAATGCTAAATATTTGAACATTAAGCATACTATGTTCTCCTTATCCTTTTAAAAATGAAAGTAAAATCAAGACATACACTAAGAAAATAAAATAGAAAACTTTGGTTAACATTTTGAAAATTTTATTATATATTATACACATACACAGATGTTTGTGTTCACATATACACAAATACATTTCATACACAATATTTTATTGTCTTAAATATTTATTTTAAAAATAAATTGACTATCACATGAAAATTTCACCAAAACTATTACATTATATTCCATCAAATAGAAGTTAATACAACCACTGTCAAATTGCAGCACACAATTTTTGTTATAATTAATTTTGTCATTTACCTGTTTTTCCACATAAATGGGCCAACATTTTCAAGGTAGCGTTTATGAAATTATGATTTCAGTCTTACCCTGCAGTCTATTCCTGCTTTGATAATTCTTCAAGGATGCATGATTCTAAATAGAATCAGTCCAATTTCTTTCTGGAGTGTTAGGAGGGTGGGGCAAGAGTCACTTCTGTGGATGATAATGTATATACTCATATTCACTTCTATTTTTTAGTGTGTCTAAATTAGTGTCAGTCTCTCTTTTTTATCATTTTATTAAATAGTATTCAACTTCAAAATTCTAGTTTCGTGGGTCTCAATCTATTATGCAGTGCATTAGAATCCCTGGCGGGATTTTCAAATATTAAAATTCCTAGATCCCAGCCACCAGCATGCTAACTTAATTGGTCTTGAGCATGTCCCAGACACTGGTAGTTTTCAAAGCCCTCCAGAGGATTCTGACTCTAATAAGCAATCTGGGTAGAAACCACTGCACCAGATGGTTCCCTGGACTGAGGCTGGGACTCATCTCCTCCAGCTGGTCCACCATTCTTGGGCTATATTTAATCATATCTCTAACTTCTGTAGTTTGCACGAACCAGACTGTGTCTTTGAGATTCATCATCCATACGGTTTGCTCTTCACTTACAGATTTTTCTCCTTTATCTTCCATAATCACAGATGCAATATGTACAGCATTTTCCTTGCATTATAGCCATAGAAATTGTCTACTTTAAATTCATATTGTCTATGCATAAGGTCAGTGTGCAAACTTTTGAGGCTCTTATCAGGTGCAATCCAAGAGACTTCATGGTGCAGTGAGTCTTGGAGGGATGAATTTCCAGATCCCCCACTTCCATATGGACTCATTCGCAGGGCTTTCTTCTGTCTTCCCACATCCTTCTCACAACATCCCTTTTCACTTTTCCAATGACAAGCCCTCATCCTCCCAGATCTTCTAACTTTGCATGTCCCTGGTGTTAAACTCCCTACTAGCTGAACTCTCTGGGGGAATAAAGACTTCTTTCCTGAATAATCAGAGTACCCTGAACCAAGACAGGCTCTCTTTCCTTTAGGTTATAGAAGGTACCCGCTGATTACAAAATATACCATTTGTATCTGCTCTTCCAACATTCAAAGTCTTTCATTAGCTGGAAAGCAAAACATCTTCAATGAGCTGAAGAAACACAGTTTAGGGATGCTGATTTGACAGATAAAACTTGGAAGTTTTCTGAGAATGATCAGCATTTTCAAATTACATTGGATAGAATTCAATCCACTCCCCCAACAAAAATGAAGTGTAACTTCTGATTGAGAATTTAAATGTATTTAAACTATATTGCATGAAGTTAGATTCTTGTCATTTTCATCTTATGTATTTCAATTTTTTTAAGTGAAAATGATGGGTCAGCAGCTGAATAGGTTAGTTTTAGCACAATACACCTTTTTTTTTATGAAACCATTACAAGACTTTGGTTATGATGGTAAGGAAATCAATGATGTATAAAACACTAAGTGTACATACAAGTCTCACTTAATTATCTTCAAAAGCTAAATATTGAATTCTACCACCATCATGCATACACATTAACAAAGAGAAAGAGCAACATCATTCATTATAGTCCCTACTCAATATGAAACTGGTAATTTTAGTACATATTATCTTGCATTAACAAAAATTAAGAAATAAGAAACAGCATATGTATTATTTTTATAACTTAAGAATGAGTAAGTAAATCTTGTTATGTTTACATAGCTATGTGTTTGACTATTGCTGGATTTTGGCCATCGAATATTCCCCACAGGTCTCTGTGTTAAAGACTGATTCCCCAGTTTTATGCTAGTGGGAGGTACCTTTAGGAAGAGAACCTTGTGGGAGGTTGTTAAATCATTTGGGATGTTCCTTGGAAGGGAATAGTGACACCTGACCCGACTTTTTATTTATTTACTTATTTACTTACTTACTTTCTGGTTCCTGACTGATAAGGTGAGCAGTTGACCCCACCAAAGGCTCATACCACCATGAGTTTCTTCACCGTATTCCCACAGTTATGGAGCCATTCACTCAAGTGGTGGAACCTTTGGAATCATGAAACAAAATGAAACTTTCCTCCACACATTGCCTATCTCAAGCATTTTGTTACAGTTACAGAAAGCTGACTAACACAACCTTTTTCAATAATATTTATGACAAGCTGCATTATTTTTACTATTTTATTAATAATACTAAAACACCTAATAATTATTAAATTTAGTTAGTATATGGTAGGACATAATTGAGATTTAACAGATTTCCTTTAAAATAAAATCTTATTTATTAGTTAAGTTCATGATATAAGAGCATAATAAAAAGTTCTGCTCTAAGTATTTATTCGTGAATGTATTTAAACTAGTATCTTTGTCCAAATTCTTTAATTCTTTCTGAGAATATTATTAAACATGTTATGTTAAAATGAAAGAAACAAAGAGCTGGAGTCATTTAATAATCATTTGATAAGACTTTATTTTTTATTATCTTTTTCACACATCTCACAAATTAGCAAGTGAATAACTGGGTAATAAGTCACTTACAAATAAATGTTTTGTTCTTTGATTCTGCCATTGCCCCTTGAAAACGACTTCTATAAATTGCTAAATAGTTTTTGATGAATAAAAAATGCTACCAATAGATATAAAAAACTTGAATGCATTCCTATAAGTAAACTTTATTTCCATTTGTTTATCTAGTATTTAAATCTCTAAAATCAAAAATATGAGAGTAGAATTTGTGCTTCTGTCTCATTCTAGAAGTAAATTATAGTCATCTATCTATAGATGAGTGAATTACATTTTCTTCAAAAAATCAGTTCATCTTATTAAGGAATATGTTCTCAGTATTTTAATTTCAACATTTTAATTTTATATTAATAATCATAATATATGTTAATTTTTTGTTATGAGCTAATAATATTTATAATGCATAAGAGATTGTATATTGCTCTTTAATATTCTTTCAAATGCAAGTAAAAAATATATATATGTGTGTGTATAAAGATTGCTTCTCTAAGTCTATTTTACAGTACATTAACAATTAGTAAATCATAGTAATTCTAACTGGAAATCAGAAGTGAAAAGCAGAGGATTTTTTCTCCTGGGTATTTCTGGGTAGTAATAAGTATTGTCAGGCTATGAATTTCCCTTGCATGTACACTTCGAGTCCACATACAAACTTCAATGTGAACTGTGTGTAATAGCTGAATACCATAGCATTATTTCTCTGGTTCCTATGTAGATCAATTGTGAAATTTCCTTGAAGAATTCTAACTAAGATTGCAACGTCCCTCACATTTACAGTCATTACAGTTTTCCTTCACATCCATGAGTTCTGTCAATGGGTTCAACCAATCACCAGTGGAAAATACCTTTTTAAAAGCTCATCTGTATTAAACTGCACAAACACTTTTTGGTCTTTACTCATGAAACAATATGGTAGAACAACTATTTACAGAGCATCTACATTATGTTAGGTAGTATAAGTAATTCAGACGTGATTTAAATTGTATGAAATTATGTTCATAAATTACATGCAAATTCTATGTAACTCTGCACTCAGAGAATTAATCAGTTCAGATATTGGTATATAAGGGGACAGAGTTATGCAACCAATTCCCCCTTGGACACCCAGGAATGGCTGTACTGTTCTTGCTGTCAACTTAAGAGGTTTGCACATTTACCAAGGTACCAGTGGTTCCATATCTGGATTACTGCCTGTTCTACCTCAGCATAATGGCTCTGGAGCAACTTGCCTGGTCTGGTGGACTAGATCAGAGCCTGTGCCTATCAACCTCTCTCTTCAAGGAAAATATTTATGAATTTTCAAAGAATCATCTTTTTCATTAGACTTTGCCAAAAGCAATTATAAACTTCATAAATCTGATGAATTCAAGTACCACAGCATCTGTGTGGCATCACAGATGGAGCATCCAGTCCTTCACCAGTCTCCCCAGCAAGTCATTACCCTCTGGTGGGTAATGTCTGGATTCCCAGTGATGCTCCAGCGGCCATTTTGGCTTGTGTGTATCAACTTCCATCTTTTCACATTGAGGCGATTACTGGGGCTGTTGAAATTTACTCTTAGTTATAGGCTAATGATTATCATCTGTTTGTTTAGATAGCTAGCCAAAAAAAAAGACCAAGGACTGAAAGAGAGAGACATTTTTAAGACTCTGGAATTGATGGCCTGATACAATTTAATCTTGACAACTAAAGCTATAAAGAAAGCACCAGGCAGGTCCAGCCTCCTGGTCTTATGGAACTCATGCCTGGCCAGATGCCAACACAGTCCTCATCAAATTGCACTTTGTGCTTCTGAAAAATAATGTCTTCACTTCAGTGTCCCTGGGGGAAAAAAAGCAGCTTTGTTATTTGGCAAACATTTCTGGTACTGAACTATTTAGAGAATTGCTGAGTTAACCTCCTGTTCTTTCTCATGCTTCAGGTGTCTAAATCTCAGAAATGAGCTAGTACTGGGTGAAAGGCGACAAAAGGATTATCTCTCTTTGGAAGATACAGGGCTGGAGCCGTTGTTCCCCAAGTGACATGGCAGGACCCCTAGAGTTCTTTGTCCTCCTGGGATCCTGCTGAGCTGCAGTGCTCCCCAGGGGAACAGACATGCCAGTGGTCTGTGACGACCTTTGGCTTTGAGATGGGCAAACCAAGATGGTGGAGTTTCCTCAAAATAAGATTAGAATGAAACGTTCAAGATGCAACATATTGTCTGTGACTATAATAACATTGCTTCGCCTCCAGTTGTAACGAAGAACCATGTTATAAAACGATGAAAATGAGCCTGCTGAAAATAATAAATAAAGCAGAAAACTTTATAATATCTGTGCCAAATTGTCTATGAAATCATTTATTAATCTCTTGTGATCAAGCAGTCTAAACTAGCTTTTTGCTAATGTTTTTAAATTTGGGGGAAAGGAAAGAGGCAGCTGGTGATTCCTTTAGGACTTCTTGTGCTGCTGCAATCTACCAGGCTTCCATAGTCATTGTTACTCACCAGTATTGTTTGCCATTTTATTATCCAATTTTATTACCTATCTTTTAGTGAAGATTCTGATTAATTTATTTGATTTTTAAAATTACTCCTTTAGCTAATTGCTTCTTTATCTGATTGTCTGGTACCAACTCTTGTACGTACTTAGTAATTTTGCAATCTTTTCTGTCGTTTTGTTAATACATATATTATTTTAAATTAGCCCATCAGAATTATTTCTAAACTATCAGGTTTATTGTTATTTCATTTGGTAAAGCATCTGGGGTTCAAAGCGTGATGGAATTATTTCTATATTTTCTGATTTAAAGGTACAGACAGCTGAGTCTGATGTGTTTAATCTAAACCCTGTTTTCACACTGCATTTACTATTTTCATGTGCAGCATTTTATGAAAAATTTTAATGCATTCTGTAATTTGACTTCGATGTGTCCTTTGTCCTGAGTTAAGTATGATTTTGTTTTGTGTTTGTTTTGTTGTTGTTTAATTTACAAATGTTATTTTTTTTCTGTTTGGCAGTAAATTTATAGTTTCATTTAAGAGTAATAGAGAATATTGTAGCAGAAAAAAATTAAATTTAAAAGGAGAATATATTTAAGTAAAAAACAAAATTTAATAGAACTATAAATAAAGGAAAAAAGCATGGAGGCTGTGTGTGACTGGAAAACTAACTTGAGATAAATGGAGAAAATGTAAGTAGGAGAAATACAAAATATTTAGAGAAAACTACAGTGGCCAAAGAAATTGTGTGAATAAAAATTTTCTTTATTCTCTGCAGTTGAAACAAAAAGAAAAAGACCCAGATTAATTGGATGTTATTTTATAAAAATGTAATTCACCTAAAACAACTCTAGATTATAACAAAAATAAAAACCTATTAATATAAAAGTACAAAATATTACCATTAATCCCCTGACACCAGCCCAGATGATTCCAAACTAGGTAGTTTAGTTTTAACAAACTAAATGTTTAAAAGAGATGAGCATAATGCCATTTATAACTGTCCATATATGTGTGTGTGTGTGTGTGTGTGTGTATAAAATGTTTTAAAGGAAAAATAGTTCTTGAATTTTGTTTGAGAAGGTAACATTTTAGATCAGTTTTCTTGTAATTTACATGATGTTTCAATTCATGCATATATTGAATAATAATCGGATCAGAATACTCAGTGTAAGTGCAAAAGGACAGGAAGCAGACCTCCACAGTTTCAGAGAAACCTTTATTCCTTCCTGGATTCAGACCTGTTGGGGTCCACTTTCCGGATGGGAAAATGGTCCCCAGTTACAGAGGGGATTTTGGTTTTATAGGGTACAATAATGTAATCATTAGGAGCTGTGTACCTGAAGCTTTGACAATCAGGGACAAGATGAACAGGTTAAAACTTTAATTTAGGAGGGTAGTTGGAAAAAGGTTGAAACTCAGTGTTGTTTGGGAAGATAAGAGTCCAGATCTGGGATGAGTCCTCAAATCTTGCCCATTGTCATTTAGAACTAATTAGCTATGGGGGAAGGTCATGGTTTAGGGCCCAGCATTCAGTATCCACCCCTTTCCCCCAGGGCCCCTTGTTGGTTCTTTGGCTAGTTTCCCCTCCCTCCTCCTGAGCCGCACCTCTCTCCATTTTTCTTCAGGGGTCATGTGGCAGGAATATTACTTTCCATAGTCCTTCACTTAGCATAGCCATCACCTTAACTCTTGTTTTCCGTTATTATTTTCTGTAGTGCGGGACTGTGACTGGGGGCCTTGTGCCTGCTAGGGAAGTGCTCTACATCCAAGCTGCGCTCTCAGCCCTGATCATCTCTTTGTGATAAATACATGCAGAATTCTCTTGTGCAGCTACTTCGAACGCGTATTAATTATACACACCTACTGTCCAACAGAACATCAGAACTCATTCCTCCCGTTTAGCTCTAACATTGTGCCTGTTGATCACTTCTCTCCACTCTCCCGAACCCCTGTGCTTGGTAACCACTATACTACTCTCAACTTGAGTGGCATGAATTTTCTTTGGATTCCACATGAGCGAGCTCATGCCGTACTTGTCCTATTACTTTTGACAAGATGTCCTCCTGTACGAAAACACAGAGTGATCTCAACTGACCTTCAAAAGTCCTTTAAATTATTACACCACAATAAAATAGTGAGAAAACAGGATGTTATGGTTTAAATAAGGGGTTCCCTTGAAAATGCATGTGTGAGACAATGCAAGAAAGTCCAGAGGTGAAATGATTGGGTTATGAGAAACCTTAATCTAATCAGCACAGTAATCCACTTGAATGGATTAACAGGGTGGTAGCTGAAGGCAGGTCGGACGTGGTTGGAGGAGGTGGGTCACTGGGAGTGTGCTTTTGGGGTTCATACTTTGTTCCTGTTAAGTAGAGCTCTCTGCTTCCTCATTGCCACATCCTGAGCTACTTTCCTTGGTCACTTTCTTCTAGTATGATGCTCTGCTTTACCTGAGGCCCAGAACTAGGTAGTCGGTAGTCTATGGACTGAGATCTCCGAAACATTTCCTTCTCTAATTGTTCTTGTCAGATCTTTTGATCACAGCAATGAAAAAGCTGATTAAAACCCTTGATATACATTTTTATTAAATTAACAAAAAAATTAAGGGGTCCATATTATGTCTGACATTTTTCTAGTCAGTATCTTTAGAAAAGTTCTTTAGAAATATAAAAATTGTAAAGTTTGGTTAATAAAATTGTTTTTGCAGATCATATGCTTGAGAAATTAGAAAATCCAAGGTAATTGACCAACAAGTGATACTCTTGGTGGTAAACAGGGTCCAATTGATGGAGAAGATTCAGAGTACCAACAAATGCAATACATATGATTCTAGAGTTCAGTGGAAAAAGAGGTTTGTAACCACCACAATAAAATCAAGATACTCACAGAAGCCCAAGTTGCCTCCTAACAAAGGGTTCAGAGAAGCCAAGAACATCACACAGAATCATGTAGCTCTCAATTGACAGCTCTTGGCTTGTGTAAAAATGTCCAGAAATAATTCGACACTGCAACTATAGCGACATTACAAATGTATAATATTTAAATTGCCTAGTAGACTGAAATAACGGTGATGTTTAATTAATAAATTATAATGAAATAATTGGCATTGTATGATAAATTGCATATTTGGCTGAATGTAGATAAAAAGTATAATGTTCAATATACTTAAAGTAAAAATCATTCCCAAAGGTACTCAAGTTCAAATTTTGAAGTATCTTCCTCAAACACAATACAGATTTGCATCATGACATGAGATGAAATGACTTTGCAACATCTTTTTTGACTTTTTAATATTTCATTTAAAAAAATTTATATCTGCAAGTGATACAATTTATACATATAAAAATTGACATCATTTCTTCATAGACTGTGGGTGTATAGAGCAGGCAGGTTAAAGTTGCTTTAATAAAAGAATATTGATGGTCTTCACAATAATTTGCTTTTATAAAAGTACTTCACTTTTTACTGTAAAATCATGATATTCTTCTTTAACTCTATTATATTTCCATTTTTAATTATTATATTTATTTATTTATTTACCTTTGTAATACTGGGGATTAAACCTAACGCCTCATGAACTCTAGGCAAGTGCTTAACCACTGGGCCATGTTCCCAACACTTTTTATTTTTTACTTTGAGTCATAGTCTCAGTAAATTGCCCAGATTGGCCTCAAATTTATGATTCTCCTCTCCCAGAATTTTGAATTGCTGGAATTACAGGTGTGCAAGACTATGACCTCTTATTATTATATAGATCTCATATATATATATATATATATAATGTTCATATATATATATCATATATCCTATATATGACAATATTTTTAAAGAACTTTTTTTTTTTAAAGAAACAGAGCAGTGTGTCCAAAACTACATTTTTTGGTTGTTGTTTTGGTTTAGCCCTGGAGATTGTACCGAGGACTTAGCACATGCTAAGTACCTGTTCTGCCACTGAGCTGCATTCCTTGCCCCACAACTGTGTTTCTAAATTTGTAGTATTTAGGCCATGAAAGAACTTTATAGTATCTTTATGTGTTTTACAAATAAAAGAATGAGAAACAAAGGCAATTAAAATGTACAATTATAATTATTACAATTGACATAATGACATGCTCGTTAGCTGGTATATTGACATAAATTTCTCACTGGTTGGATAGATCTTTTTAAGAACATAAATATTTTTACTTAAAATTTGGAAAAATTGAACAAAAAGTTAAATAGAAAACAAAGATAAAGTTCATACAACATCACTGCATTTATATTTGAAAAGGAATTGAGGAATAAGTGTCTGTTAAAACAACTATGTAGGGGGTATGTTAATATCAGTGGCCATCTCAAATCACTGCAAATTTATCTCTAAGTTCACTTCACATTTAAGATAAAATTCAATTATTGGAAGAATTTCTCTTTACTTCTCTCCGTTTTTTCCAAACTTCCTTTCATGTCTGCCATAGCTCCTGAAGTTTGAAGTTTTCAAATGTCATTCACTTTTGGGTACTAACTTTTCTCCCATGTGGTGTCAGCTGGTGCTTTTTCAACACTTTGGATGACCCTTTCGAAGATGGCATTGCTTTCATAAGAAATATTAGATTTCTGTCTTATCAGAAGTATTAGTCACAGTTTCTTGATTGCTTGAGTCAAGTGTGTTGGGTGAATGAACCCAGCATTTGCTTTCCTGCCAAGGAAGTGGGAAAGCAGATGATCTTTCCAGGTTTTCTATTTCGTACAAGTGTGCCACCAGTCAGGAAGTATGGCTCCACGGATTTTTTTTTTTTTTTTTTGACCATTTAGTATATTCATTGCTTCAATGATGAGGGGCCTGTGCTAAGAGCAGAGAAAGACGTTAATGTGTAATAACTATATAATGCTCTGCTGAAAGAAGAATTCATTTTTGTTCTGTACAATGAAATGGATGGTGCAGTGGCTTTTACTTTTAGAAAGAGCAAACCTATTTCCTCATTTGAATTCTCCATCTGAGAAACAGAACAGCTGCCTGCCTTCTATTTACTGCATCCCTACTTTCCCAACCTCAGGGGGAAATAAACATTTTTTCTAACTTTTGGATCCATCTGTTGCCTCTCTAGGTGAGCATAAATAGACAATATCTATAGTTTTTAGCATTCTGTTCATCCCAAGTTGGGAATTTTTGTCTGTTGCTTGTTCGTTTTTGGCTTTCTGTGTGTGACTGGTTGCCATTTTAATGCCATTTAGTTGGTCAAGTTACATGTTGATCATTGTTTAAGACACATAAGGGCCTTATTCTAAAGCAGCTGGTCAGGTAGTCATCAATATTCATTTATTTAACAGTATTTATTATGGGCTAATTAAAAAGTAAATAAAAGATAAATCTGCCTTTCTAAAGCTCAGAAAGAATCAAATTATGGAAAGCAGGAAATAGGAGAGAAATTCCTTCTTTAGACAGTGTGTACAAAAAAAGAAAAAAGTCTCTCTATGGAACTAGCATTTAAGGTAAAACTGAAAGGATATAAAATGACATTCCCTCTGTAGATGGAGAGGACAAAGGGGAAGATGATAACAGAAAGAGAGGCGAGAATACTCAAGGCCCTAGGTTAGAAGAAGAATGAAATTTTCAAGAAACATGATAAATAGCTATAGCTGGAGCTCAATATCTTTGTAAAGATATGGTACCAGGTGAATTTACCATCAGCAGAAGGGTAGAAGGAAATGGGCAAGGTTTAAAAACTATCAGTAACCAAACAGAAAAAAAAAAGAAAAAGGTTGGAATGAGACTCTTATTTCAAGGGTAATATGATGATAATCTAGGCAAGAGGCTGGGGTGGGAGTTAGTTTAAGTTGTTATCAGGTGCAACAGAAGAGGAAGGTCACAATCGACATATACGTTGAAGAGAAGTTGGACAGAATTGATCATTGGATAGACCACATAATGTTTCAGAAGCAATAGCAAATGCTGTATTTTCCTATTTGGATACTAATTCTGTTTTCAACTACTATGGACTAGCAAATATTTGAATGCTAAAGCAAAGACCAGTACTTAATTTTTCTGTTTTAACATTTTTTTTTGGTTTCAATTTTAAAATTTAAACTAATATATATTGTTCAAAATTATTGATTATAAAATGATTTATACAATCTTTCTATGATTTGGATATATATTCCCCAAAAGCTCATGTGTGAGTCAATGCAAGAATGCTCAGAAGTGAAATGATTAGATTGCGAGAACTATAATCTAGTAGGTAGATTAATTCACTTGAATGGATTAACTGGGTGGTGACTGTAGGCAGGTGGGGTGTGACTGAAGAAAATAGGTCACTGGGGACTTGTCTTTATGGTGTTGTTTTGTCCCTGTCTCTTCATCATCTCCCTCTCTGCTTCCTGGCTGTCATGAGCTGAGCAGTTCTCTTTGCCACATCCATCCAACACACTATTCTGCCTCATCTCCATCCCAGAGTTATTGAATCAGGAAACTATGGACTCAACCTCTGAAATCATGAGCCAAAATAAACATTTTTTTCCTCTACGTTTCCTCCGTGGGTATATTGGTCACAGCAAAGTCAGACTTACTAAAACACATCCCCCAAAAGATAAAGACAGAATGAGCTACAAAATATCCATATCATATTATAAGCATTATCATTTTATTTAATTCAGTTAAGAAAGGAAATTAAAATAATTGGTTGATTTTGAGCTAAATTATTTATATTAGTGTATCATCCTTGAAAGACTTATAGTTTTGAGTTATATAAGCCTGAATTATAATACTGAATCTAGGTCCTACTGTGACTTTAGTTAAATTAGTCTCCATCAACCTCATGTTTCTCTTGTGTAAATTTGTGGATACGTCAATCCCCCAGGACAGAATAGTAGGTACCTGGTATCCATGAGAAGGTGTGGCTATTCCAGACATAGGATAAACCTACTTCCCTAGTTCCACTCTGGGGATACAAAGTTAAATCAATTATGAGAAAAGATTCAAAGATCCAAATACAGTGAATGAGAAGGACAGTAAAATGTGTTAAAATATCCTCTAAATATTACTGAGGAGGAAAAGGTTGTATTTTTTCTGTACCTCATGATTCCTATAATGAGAACTTTTTTTGGACAGAAGCAAAGAAAAAAAAAAGGAAATGAAGGTGGAGGATGGATTTCTGATCTCACTCAAAAGAGGTATTGTGTTAGACAAATTCTTGTTGTTGTGATTAAAACTCCTGACAAGAGCAGGAGGAAACGTTTATTTTGGGCTCACAGTTTCACAGGTCTCAGTCCATGGTTGGTGGACTCCACTTCTGGGCCTGAGGTGAGGCAGAACATCATGATAGAAGGGCATGGCAGAGGAAAGTTTCTCATCTCATGGAAGCCAGGAAACACAGAAAGAAAGATGGAGGAAAGGGCCATGGACCAATAGAGTCCAGGCCACACCCACAATGACCTACTTCCTCCAGCCACATCCCACCTGCCTTCAGTTACCACCCAGATGTTTATTCAAATGATTAATCCATCAAGTGGATTAATCCACTGATGAGTTTGCAGCTCTCATAATCAGTTCACCTCTGCACATTCCCACATTGTCTAACACATGAGATTTTTGAGGGACATTAAAGATCCAAACAATGACAGATATATTCCCTTTTGTATATAAACATGTTCATGATTAGATATACCAATACTTAATGAAAATATTCTGTCCCTACAAACTTGAAGTGCATTTATGTCAATGGTAATAATCAAGAGATGGGGAGGATTGAAAGAGTCAGGTAGAGGCTAGAGATGAAGAAGGGGTAGGTTCCTACATTTAAATGCTCTGTATAACATGTCCTATGTTGGCTAATGAGCTCTGTGTTCATCAAATCAGGAGGAAATTATAATATGACAATGTGGGTAAATGTGGTACCACACAAAACTGAGAGAACAGATGGGTTCTCAATTACAATTTGGAATTAGAAAGTGTAATCTCTTATTCACAGAATTTTATAAATCTTTTAAAGTCGATAAGAGTACCAGTGGAACCAAATTAATCAAACTGGCAGGCACAGAGGAGAACACAATGAAAACAATAAATGGTTCTGATTGCAATCTGGAAAAATCAGCAAACTTAAATTGAAAGTCCATAGTAGAATTGAAGAAAGTATTTGATGTTTTTATGTATGGGTTTCTGTTTTTAAGTTGTCAGCAAGCAGCTGTTCTATTATACAGAAAGAAGCCCGACCCCAAATTTGACAAGAAAGTCAGCAAAAATAAATGTGAGAGTTAATTCTACTAAGTGCCCACAAATCAAATGTTTTGTATTCGAGAATGAACAGTATCAGGAATGCAAAAACAAAACATAACAGCAACTTTGAGGATTTGGTCAGCTTATCTTCTGAGGTTTTCAAATGTGGTTTCCTTTGCTTTAAATCCTATTTACTTCAGTCAATTTTAACAAGGACTGTAAGAGGAGGAGAAATGCATACACTGCCAACTGAAAGGAAGTCAGGCAATTCTGAGATTTTCAATGTTATCACATATAGGAAAGAATAATGTCAGCAACTCACTACAAGCTTTGCCAAGATTACAATCTCTTCTCATTTCAGGTTTCCGATATTTTATATTAAATAAGAAAGCAAATCTCTCTCTCTCTTTTTATACATATTTATATATACACATATATATGAGTATGTATACTCTATATCTTTTTAGATAAAATGATGACTTTGCATAATTTTCTCAGATAAAATGTAAAACATCCATCTTTGGAATGTATTAAACGTCATTAAACACAAGTGCAGGAATGAAATTTGACTTTCTATAAAGCTGTAATTAGTTCAAAATAAAAACTTTAAATACATATTTATTACATAAAAATGTAAAAAATATTTTGGTGTTTTTTTCTGTGCATTTAGGACAATTTAAATAACAAAGGGTTTTCTCTAGCTGTTATTGGTCTGATATGCAACCTGTTCTTGAACATTTTTTGGGAATTCCTATGATTATGCAGAAATTATCTTCTTAATTTAAAAGTTAAAGACAATTCCATATATTTTAATTTTTTAATCATTTTTATTTTTATTTTTATTTTCAGGGATTGAACTCAGGGGCACCCGACCACTGAGCCACATCTCCAGTCCTATTTTGTATTTTATGCAGAGACAGGGTCTCACTGAGTTGCCTAGCACCTTGATTTTGTTGAGGCTGACTTAGAACTTGCAATCCTCCTGCCTCAGCCTCCCAAGCCCTTGGGATTACAGGCATGTGCCACCGCAACTGGCATTTCCATATATTTTTAAATGGAATATGAGTAACTCCTGTCTTCTGGAAGTGGGATATTGGAATCCAATCTTTGAATCCCTACCACATATGATAAAAAAAGCAGAGTACAGATTAATAAAAACTGACTGCAGGGCAATCCTGAAAGGGAGTGCAAAGAGGGATTTCACTCTGTGCCCAAGTATAAAATGACTTTAATCTGACCAACTCTGAAAGAAACTGAGAGAATGACAATCCTCAATAAGGACTGTTCTCAACATTTATGAAATAAAAAATGATGATGGTTAAAAACTACCCTAGAGTGATGAATGATCTACATTTATATTATCACAAGCCGACATCATGAGCTATGTACTTTGGTTTTCATCCATGATTGCTGGCTCATAACTCCTGGCAAGGCAGGCCATAGAAATTAGAATTTCTCTTCTCAATATGGGTCATTGAAACTCTGTGCTTCCCTTTCTGTCTTGGAGCTTGCCATCAGTACATTATAAGACCCCCATCCTCAGGAGGGGTCCTGTCCTATACTCAAGAGAGAAGAAAGCTGCACAGAAAGACCAAGAAGAATCTGAGCAGACAGGGTTTGCTGTGTTTCCCCATCCAATCTACTAGGATCAGATACCCAGACCATAAGAACAGGGTTGAGGTTCAGAGAGCTTCCAGATAGCTAAAAAATGGAGGTTCTTGGAGGGTGAGATGTCTGCAGAGGACATGAAAGTTCCCTGTGTCTTTCCCCTTATCTCACCCTAGGTATCTCTTCATCTGCATCCTTTGTAATAAACATTATAATAAACCAGCAAATAATTGTTGTCTTGAGTTCTGTGAGCAACTCCAGCAAATTAATCAAACTCAAATCTCTGTTACTTTAAGTGTTTAGAATTGATATTCTAAGTCAAGTTACATTAGTTAGAAATTTAAACTGAATTAGTTATTGTTTGTGTATATAACAGAGTGCAATCACATTTATATTTTTTACTTTAAGAATTTTACAAACTTTGTGAATTTATTCACTAATAAAAACTGTTTTGTACCTCTGTTAAAAATGTGCAGTTTGGCTATATTCTAGGATTAGGTAATGAAATTCTACTTTCCAAGTTACATTTTGGTTTACATTAAACCTTCATGTTTATGGGACTAAGCCAAGCATCCTGGTCATAGGCCAGTTTTCTTTGTGGTGTTCTAAATAATATGTATAAAGACTAGGCTATGCAAATAGGATAAGAAGAAAAGTAGGGAATGTTTCAGTAAGTACAGTTCAAATTTATATTTATCTTACAGAATGATAATGATTTAGCCAACATTTATTAATAATTTATTTTAAGCAAAAGTCAACCTCATCAGTCTATATCAAATATGTGTGGTGAACAGAAAGAAAACATTTTCACCAAGACCCATATTTACCAAGACCATATTCTTCTACTCCCCCTCCACAATGTGATGCCCACAGTTCCCTGAAAATTAAGGTCAATGAACCCTCTTACTCAACTGCATTTTTCTTAGCTTCCAAATAGTTACTAATGTTTTGTAACATTTCAATGAACACTTGATATTAACTTGCTGTAAAAATCAAAGGAAGCTAAAGAAGAATAATAGATATGAGAAAACTAGGCAGAAGAAAAAGTAACAAAAATTATCACTAAAGATGAAGAAAGAACTAGGTTACCTATTATACTAAAACTCATTTAAATATGATTGATCATTTGGTGCATGAATGAGATAGTCTGAAGAACAGTGAAAATGTAATAATACATATTCTGTTTTTGCAACATATTTAGTTAAAACAACCATGGTAAGAGTAAAAGTGATAAACATATCAATAAAACAAGAAATCACAGCACTGATTGCTAACTCTTTGCCAGAAACCATGCCAAGAAAATTCCTTTCATTTAATGATTTAGGTCAATGAAACCATTATTGTTGTCTTACTTGAAAACAATTGTACCAAATAAGTATAACAGGATTTATTATAAAGCTGTATGACATCTCTTATCAAAACCAAATACAATTTCATATGATTCAAAGCATGTAGCTCGATGAGGAGGATTCACGCTTTACTAACAACAGGGCAGTCAGGTAAGAAATACAAAATTGAATAAAATGAAAGCATGTTATTAATTTCTTTATAAGCTTTGGAATCAATTTGATTTTATGAGCATACATTAATTTTATGATATAAAAACCATACTAAGAAAAATGTGAATAGTTCTGCCACAAAATTTATTTTCTAAAATTTAAGTTATTCTCATTTCTAAAGTACTAAACTGTTAACGACTCAAGGATTAACATTATTTGCTTCCTTTGATTGATTGATGTTTTACAGACTGCATTTTGATTCATTGTACACAAATGGGGTACATCATTTCATTTCTATGGTTGTACACGATATAGATTCACACCATTTGTGTAATCATACATGTACATAGGGTCATGATGTCTGTCTCGTTCCACCATTTTTCATATCCCCACTCCCTCTCATTTCTCTCTACATAATCTAAAGTTCCTCCATTCTTCTCTCACCCCTCAACCCCCTACCCCTCTTATATATCATCATCCACTTATCAGGGAAATCATTTGGCCTTTGGCTTTTTGGGATTGGCTTATTTCACTTAGAGTGATATTCTCCAATTCCATCCATTTATCTGCAAATGCCATAATATTATTCATATCTATTGAGCATATGCTTACTATATATTTGAAATAATTTTCTCCATCATTGATTTAGTGGTTTTCATGGCTTCTATTATATTTGTAGTGGTTTCTTTACTCCTTATAAAAAAAAAAAAACACAATGACTTAAAAATCTAGAAGGGCTCTACGTGTGGTGGTGCACTCCTGTAATCCTAGCAGCTAGGAAGGTCAAAGGCAGGAGGATCACAACTTTGAGGCCAGCCTCAGCAAGCAAGCGAGGCCCTCAGCAACTCAGTGAGACCCTGTCTCAAAAATTAAAAACCGCTGAGGATGTAGCTGAGTGGTAAAGCACCCCTGGGTTCCAAAAGAAAAAGTACCAAAAAGAAAAAGAAAGAAAAAGAAATCAAGAATTGTATTACTTTTCTTCTATGATCTACCTTCAAATGTTTGCAAACTTTGCTAGAAGCATCAACATAGTCCTCTTCTGGATATAATTTGATTAATTTCTGTGTTCTTTCAACCTCTTTATGAAAGCACATAAACCTTAGTTGTTTCATTATTTTTTTCAAATTATCCTCATTTGAGGGGATTTTTAAATCACTGCTAGAGTGTAATCCAGGGCCTCGTTCAAGTTAGGCAGGCACTCTCTCACTCATCTGTACCACTAGCCTGAAGGGATTCTTTCAATAGTAGAATCAATTTCATTGTCAGAATTTCAAAACAGTATCTAAAATTTTTGGTTTTCTTTTTATTTTTATTTAAATTGTATGGATTTTCCTTTATAGGTTCCTTTCCATTAGGAAGACCTTTCCAGTAATTATCTCCTGAAACATTACGTGAATCTGGGTAGTGGTGATTTTCAGTTCAATGGAGTTGGCTGCTTCCTCCCTTGGTTCACATAACGGTTTTCACAATTCCTTGAAGTGATCTGTGGTCAAATGCTTTTCTTAGGCTAATGGAATTGGATTGAAAATGATACATGTAATATTTAGGGGGTTTTTTTAGAAGCAAATGAGTGGTCTGTTGCTCGACCTTTTTTTACATGCCGCTATATTTGGGAGCGTTTGCTTCTGTACCGTAACTTAGATAATGAAATAGAAATTGGCAATTACGAGAGAATTTTGCCCAGGCACACGTGTGAACACATGACGTTGTCAGCTGGTTGGTTGACAGGGAGTGAGGAAATCATTATGAGAGCCTGAATATGTGCAATTGACTTGGTGATGTGACCCGCTCTAGCTTGGGAAGACTGTCATGAACCTTATTATTTTAAAGAAAGGGTTTAGACAAAGTTGGAAAGGAGAATGTCAGTACTCTCCTAATGGCTGTTTTCTGCATTTGGCAAGTTATTATACCAAGACACCATTGAGAATATAAGTGGATGATGTGGCAAATGCTCTGATGCTCTGCGAGGGTTTTTAAAGAACGAAGTACACACTTCCTTAGTAGCTAAGAGTGATGCTGGGAAGTGGCGCCCCCATCTAAGTCCTCACTAGAAATTTAAAACAAGTTTTAAAAACACCATTTCCCAAATTCTTCCTTCCAGAGGCATCCCTCATCACTGAATCAGAGCTCGGATATGAGAACCTAAGCAGCCTGGGACTCATGGCAAGGTTCAAGGGCGTAACCCACCCCCAGAGCCTCCCGTGACTCCTGCTGAGACCCTCACTGTGGGCGAACTTCTCTTCTGTCCCACCTGACTGCCTTTCTCTTCTGCAAATGTCAATCCAGTATCGCGCTCCCTCTGGCCGCAGAGAGAGACACGACAAATGTCTGAAGCTTTGGAAGTTTATTATGCACAGTCCCTCTCCTACACTTCTCTTACTCCCAGCTTCCGCGCACTCCCAGCTTCTCTTCTCTCAGCTTCTTCTTACTCCCAGCTTCCGAGCACTCCCAGCTTCCAGCTCAGCTTCAGCCTCCTCGCCCTACTCTCCCACCCACCAGGCTTATATACACTTCAACAAATCAGGGGAGAGTACACGAGGTAAATGCAGACAGCTGCAAGCATAGGATAGGTACACGAGGGGGGCATGCTCTAATCACATCGTTAACTAGCCAATCATTGGAATTCGCTGGTTGTTTACTGTATAGCTGGCCGCTTTTGGCTCAGCGTCAGGCGCCATCTTGACCATGCCCAAGACTGGGGGTCCCGGAAACCCCGACATATCCCCCTTCTTTACTATTAAACTAAGGCTCGGGACCGTGTCTGTCTTAGGCTGAGTGGTCAGCATATGTCCTTACCCGTCATCAGAGCCTGCAGAACATGCTGCAGCTCCTGTCTTAGGTTGGTACACAGCCACCTCCTTCATTACCCGTCTTTGACTACCTGTCCAGCATCAAGAGCCATACTAATGGGGGGCTGTCAGCCTTTAGGGCGGTCATGGCCTGATGAAAGATAATTTGATCTCTCTATTGGCTAGCTCGTAGATGCATGCCAAAACGAACGAAGAGAAGGAGGCCAAGGCAGAGGAGTACCACCATAGCTCCTAAGCCTGCCCGCTGTTTGACAAATCTATAAACAGAAGAAAAACCATATAGCCATATTAAATACAGAAACAATATACATCCCAGTAGAGTTACAATACGGCAACACAAACAGCTCTCAGGGAATAAACGCATCCCAGTCCCAAAAGTTCTTGCAAGGTATCCACTTGTTCTTATAATGAGTCCACTCTCTGATAGAGTCTCTATGGTCTGCAAGGCTGCAGCTGCATTCTCGGCCAAATGATCATTGTTGTGGTTGTGTCAATGCTGCTACTGCAAAGACTGTGATGACAATGATCACGGCTGTTGCAATGTCAAAGCCTCTTCTGTTTCTTGATAATAGCACTGGCAATTCTATATCTGCAACAGAAACTAGGACTGGTAGGAAGATAGAAATGTGCAAATTGCACAGGTGGCAAAAGAACCATTCCAGTATTGTGAGAGATAGCACACGGTTAGTGAACAGTTAAGAGGTGTTATTAGAAATGTTAGTTGGTAGAAACATAGAAAGGGAGGAAATACACAAGCTGACGTAGGAGGAAAAGCAATATTACAGCAGAACGAGTTGCTCTACTCTGGGTCTGATTTGTAGTATGATTCCAACGGCAAAGTGCAGAAATTCCTCCTGTTAAAGCAAAGAAAGGCTAGAGATATCCTTGTCACCAAAAACAGCACGACCTGAAAAATCATCAGTAGAATTGACAGGCTTTTAGAGGAATTGGTAAAAAACAAGAAAAGAAAGGATAAGAAATGTGTTAGTTAGAAGTGAAAAATATGGCCAGGCTAACAATGGCCCATAGGTTCCGGGTTTGCCTTTCCGTCTGAGTTTTTGTTATTGGAGAAAGGCTCAGACTTGCCATTGCGAGGAGGAGCAGCATCACTTGCATGCTGTAAAACTCTGATTAGCCTTTCTGGAATCCAGACTGGAGTCTGTTGATCCTGTGGGAAAATACAAACAGACCCTCGGACCCAACGAAGGACTGGATCCGGTCCTTTCCAACAACCTGTCAGGATATCTTTCCATTTTGCCCATACTTGAGGAGTATTATGGGGATTATAATGTCGATCAGCTGCAGAATAGCCGTCCCTATCCAGAGTTAAGAAATTTAGAATGAAAAGAACTAAATTAAGTTTATCTTTAGGAGACTTGTAGGAGGATCCTATTCCCCCTTTTTGCTTATTTAGACAATTTTTTAAAGTAAGATGTGCTCTTTCCACAATGCCCTGTCCCTGAGGATTATAGGGGATGCCAGTGACTGATTGGATGTTAAATGTTTGTAAAAACAACCGGAAGCTTTTGGAAGTATAAGCAGGACCATTATCTGTTTTAATAACTTTAGGTATGCCCCAGCCAGCAAATGCTTGTAGGCAGTGTTGAATGACATCTTTTACCTTTTCTCCAGAATGAGCGGAAGCCATAATGACCCCTGAAGCAGTGTCTACTGACACATGTACATACTTAACAGTACCAAATTCAGAAATATGGGTTACATCCATCTGCCAAATATGACCAGGCAGCAGTCCCCTGGGGTTAACTCCAAAGGATTGTACTGGGATTAAAGGAGCACAATGTTGACAATTTTTTACTATTTGTCGAGCCATACATTTAGATATAGGAAATTTTCTGCTCAAAGTAGTGGAATTTACATGAAATTTTTCATGAAAGAGTTTTGCTTGTTCCTCTATGGAAAAAACAAAAATTGATTTGGTGGCCATATCTACCAAGTCATTAGCATTGGCCAAAGGTCCTGGTAAATTAGAATGAGCTCTAATATGTCCTACATAGAATAGATGTTTACGCTGTAGGATAAGGTTTTGTAGCGTAGTAAAATAAGAAGCTACCGTGGACATGGAAGAAATATGGGGTACCGTTTCAAGAACCTGTAAAGCATTAACGATATATAAGCTATCGGATAGAAGATTGAATGGCTGATTATATGCTAATTTAAAGGCTACTATTACAGCTGCAAGTTCAGTAACCTGTGCGGAGTTGGGTGGAACTATTATGGTGTGAAGTTGTTTACTGATAAGTACTGCACCTACTCCATTTTTGGAGCCATCAGTAAAAATGGTTACACAGTCTTTAAGAGGCTGGACACTAGTCACTTTTGGAAAAACTATGGGAGTATTTTTACAGAATTGAATCCAGGGATGTTGGGGATAATGGTTATCGAACTGAGCTGAAGTGGAACAATATAATACTGACCAATCATCATCATTATTAATTAGCCATTTAATTTGCTGAGTGGAATAAGGAGTTATAATAATAGACGGATGGATTCCAAAAACAGTAATGCAAGATTCTATTCCCTTGAATATTACCTGAGCAATAGCTTGGGGATATGATTGCAATGTTTTAGCCGGAGAGCTAGGGAGATTTATACTTTGCAGAGGTCCTCCTTGCCAAACTATGCCAAAAGGGGTATGCTTCTCTGAGATTATGATTAAACTTAATGGTTGAGTAGGATCACAACGATCAACGTAACACTGCTGAAGTCTATTCTCTACTAGCTGTAAGGATATCTGTGCTTCGGGAGTAAGTTTCCTAGGGGAATTCAAGTCAGGATTACCTTTTAATATTTCGAATAAAGGTTTTAATTCCCCTGTGGATAATTTTAAATAGGATCTGATCCAGTTAATGTCACCAAAGAGTTTCTGAAAATCGTTCAAGGTATTCAATTGATCTGTCCTGATGGTCAACCTTGTTGGTCTGACTGTAGTAGCAGTGAGCCTTGTACCCAGATATTCTTGGATCTCCTCTAATTGTAATTTTTCAGGGGCTATCGTTAGTCCTCTCTTTTCTAATGCTTGAGTTATAAATTGTAATGCTTCTAACAAAACTTCTTTTTCTGGATGGCAAATAAGTATGTCATCCATATAATGATAAATCAACAATCTCTTAAACTTTTGTCTAGTAGTTGTTAACGCTTTATCTACGTATATTTGACATATAGTAGGATTGTTAGCCATAACTTGAGGCAACACGGTCCATTCGAATCTCTGGTCAGGCTGAGTGTGATTAAGAGAGGGCAAAGTAAAAGCAAATCTCCAACAATCATTTTTGTGTAAGGGTATAGAGAAAAAGCAATCTTTTAAATCCAGAATAATAGTAGGCCAATTTTTTGGTAGTGCAGTGACAAGAGGGAGTCCACATTGGATGGGTCCCATAGGGTACATTTGTTCGTTTATGGCTCTTAAATCATGTAATAACCTCCATTTTCCTGATTTTTTCTTTGTTAAGAATATTGGAGTATTCCAAGGAGAAGTAGAATGTTGTAAGTGACCTGCTTGTACCTGCTCTTGTACTAACTTATGAGCTGCCTCTAGCTTCTCTTTTGTTAGGGGCCACTGTGGAATCCAGCGAGGCTTATCATCTTTCCATATTATAGGGATTGATGGTTTATCAGTGGCCCCTAGGAAAAACCCAATCCATGAGAATCATTTTTTGGTGGAAGTAAAGGCAGTGGTTGGGTAGATCCTTGACTATGTCTTCCTAATCCTTTTTTATCATCATAGTTCATATTTTGTAACATATTTCTTACAGGAGTCCCTTGGTAAGTCTGATCAGTGGTGAGTTTCATATCCATTTGCTGCAGGACGTCTCGTCCCCATAGGCTAATAGGAACATTACAGACATATGGCTGAAATATTCCTGTGTGTCCCTCTGTATCTTTCCACGATAATGAGGAAGCACTTTGATTGGGGCTTTCTGCTACTCCTAAGCCTCTCAAGCTCTGAGCTGCTGTGATCAATGGCCAGTGCTTTGGTCAGACCATTGCGCTAATAATACTTTTGTCTGCTCCCGTATCTAATAAACCTGTAAATTCCATATTTCCCACTTTTAATTTTAGGAGGGGCCTCTGTCCCATATCCATAGTAAGGTTTATTAAAGTGGTTCCTGTTGATCCAAAACCTCCTTGTCTTTTATTTGTATTTTTACTGGGCCACAAAGAATGTCGACTGGGCAATATAAGCATTTGTGTAATGCGATCCCCTGGAGAGATGACCGTAATTCCTTTTGGTGAAGAGACCAAGGCTTTTATTTGTCCAGTGAAATCAGGATCAATAACCCCTGGGTGTACTATAAGTCCTTTTAGTGTTGAGGAACCTCTACCTAGTAATAGTCCTACACTGTTCTGTGGGATTTTTTCATGCCAATCAGTATCAATCATCTGCACCCCCATATCTGGGGTTAGTATGAGTCTGGAGGTGGCACAGATGTCCAATCCGGCACTTCCTGAGGTGGCTCTGCGCTCCCCTTCTCTGTGGGAGGATACCACCGTCGGGGAACTTGTTGAATTACCCCGTATATTTGTTGCGGGCCCCGGGGAGGGCCCTGTCTCCCGTTTTTTTTGAAGTTTAGGATTCAACCCTAGGAAATTATCCTCCCTATCTCTAATAGGCTGACAGGCACTATTCCAATGACTTCCTCTTCTGCATCTTGGACATAGCCCAGGTCCGGTTCCCAGGTTATTCTTTGTATAGATGTTCCCACCCCGGGCAAAGGGTGGCCTTTTGTTTGGACAAGTGGCTTTTAGATGTCCCTTCTGTCCGCACACAAAACATGATCCTAAAGACTCTTTATTAGTTCTTGAAGGGAACCTCCCCTGGGCTTGTGCAAGTGCGGCAGACAACAAGGTGGTTTGTCTGTCTATGGCTGCTACAAAGGCACTGCTCTGCGCCGAAGTATCATTTACATCTCTACACACTTTTAAGTAGGCGGACAAGTCTTTGTTTCTCCATGGTCTTATGGCCTCCCTACACCATTTGTTAGCTTGTTCGTAAGCCAACTGTTTTACTAGGGGCATGGCTTGCTCTGCATCTCCGAAGATGCGTGATGCTGTTTGAATTAGCCTATCGACAAAATCCACATAGGGCTCACTATTCCCTTGAGTTACCTTTGACAACTGGCCCTGCAAATCTCCCGCTCCCTGTAATGTTTTCCAGGCCTTGGTTGCAGCCACGGCAATTTGCGCATAGACTGCTGGATGATAATTAAGCTGTGCCTGAAGGGTTTCATAAGGTCCTACGCCCATAAGCATGTCCCTATCGACTTGGGGATTCCCCGCTGCTGCATTTCGGCGGGCGGTATCCGTAGATATTTCTTGCCATGATGTTTTCCACATAAGGTACTGTCCCCCAGACAGAGCGGCCCTAGCAAGATTAGTCCAGTCCTGGGGCACTAAGTTTAATGATGTCAAGGTATCTACTAAGGCTATAGTAAAAGCTGACTGAGGACCATATGTGCTAACTGCTTCTTTTAACTGTTTCACTATTTTAAAGTCTAAGGGTTGGTGGAATCTTTGATTTTGAGCATCCTCAAAAACAGGATACGCTACAGATCCAAGATGACTCCATTCTGAGCGTAATCCAAAACCGGACGCTTCATGAGGGGGTTCCCTATTTATGGGAGGTGCACTAGGCAACACAGGCACCAGAGGGGGCTTTTTATCTAGTCTTAATCTTTGTACTCTTTTTTCCAGTTCCTCTCCTGATAATTCCCCTTCGGATAGTTCCTCATCTGAATTAGTTCCTTTTTCTGAATTTTGAGAAAGATATGAACGTTCCTCTTTTATTTCTTCCAAAACCTGTCTTCCTTCAGCTAAAGACTCGGTGAGTGAAGGTTTTTTGTTTTTATCTTGCAGACAGGATTTAATAAGAGACCAAATAGCCATAGTGCCTACTGGCAAAGGGTTTTGCCTATCCGCTATACGAAGGTCTTTCCCCAGCTGTTCCCACTGTAGGGTATTCAAAAGGCCCTCATCCAAAAACCAAGGGGAAATCCTTTCCACAGTATCAAGAAATACTTTAGCTGTTTTTTCCTTTAATGGCGTCCCATGGTTTTTTAATAGCTCCCTGAGGGGTTGCTGCATTCTGAATTTAGACGTTTCAGACCCCATTGTTACTAATTTGAATAGCTTTAATTATGGCAGTTACAAATTCAAACAGTGGCCTAGCTGCCAGGAGCAACGAGATTACTGAAAGGAAAACTGTCAAGTGTGCATTAGAATTTTTATAGCGGCTTTTCACGTACTACCTACACCCTAATTGGACCGCTTCAAACGTGTTTCTACTTTCACTTTAATTGGACCGCGTTCCACGCGTCAGGACCGCCGACGGCGTATCCCGATACCTTTCAACCGGACCGCATTCCGCGTGTCCCCAGGACCGCTGATGGCGTATCCTGATACCTTTTAACCCGCGTTCCATGCGTCAGGACCGCTGATGGCGCATCCCGATACCTTTCAACCAACCGCATTCCGCGTGTCCCCAGGACCGCTGATGGCGTATCCTGATACCCTTTAACTTTTTTATAACCGGTTTAACTTGTATATAAAAAAATTTTTTAGATATCTTACCTTGTTTTCTTTATAAGGCCTTCATCTTCCCGGGTTTCGGCACCAGTTATCGCGCTCCCTCTGGCCGCAGAGAGAGACGCGACAAATGTCTGAAGCTTTGGAAGTTTATTATGCACAGTCCCTCTCCTACACTTCTCTTACTCCCAGCTTCTGCGCACTCCCAGCTTCTCTTCTCTCAGCTTCTTCTTACTCCCAGCTTCCGCGCACTCCCAGCTTCCAGCTCAGCTTCAGCCTCCGTCGCCCTATTCTCCCACCCACCAGGCTTATATACACTTCAACCAATCAGGGGAGAGTACACGAGGTAAACGCGGACAGCTGCAGGCATAGGATAGGTACACGAGGGGGGCATGCTCTAATCACATCGTTAACTAGCCAATCATTGGAATTCGCTGGTTGTTTACTGTATAGCTGGCCGCTTTTGGCTCAGTGTCAGGCGCCATCTTGACCATGCCCAAGGCTGGGGGTCCCGGAAACCCCGACAATCCAGGACACTCAGAGTTTGCTTCTTGGGAATATGGACTGCCTGTTTGTAAGCCAGGATAACTCCCTGTGAGTCCTAAATGTTCAAAGTAATAGTAAAGAAAGAAAAAGATGCTTTTAAGGACTGCTTTTTCTCATGCTATTTGGATTCTTTATAATGATATTTGAGAGGCTTGCAAACCTCAATGAGAGGAGACTGCTACAGAGGAAGCCACACTAGGAATAAAAGCGAGTGCCCACGAATAATAATCATGAGAGCTGAATTTTTTTAAAAATCTAGGTATGAACCAAATAACAAGTCTTTTATGACAAAGGTTATTGGGAAGATAAAGTGATGGTTTGTGCAATGAGAAAGGGAAAATCACAGGAAGACAGGACTCCTGGGGTTCCAACCTGTCGCCCCACACATGTGTGATGGATGTGCTTGGAGAAGGAGCTGGACATAATAAATGAGCCACTGTAACCTCAAAAGTTGCACAGATGTGGAAAAATCTATAATGTTGTATTGAAAGAGCAAAGATTACTAACATTTATAAAACTCTTTAAAAAATGATGTTAAACCTTAAGTTTAATATTCAGCAAATGAATCACTGTTTCTCTCTCACTCCCTTATACACGCACACACAGCATGTTGTATCAGTGAAACAGACCCAGACTAGCAGAATAAATGATCAATGACCTATGCAGGAAGGTACAAATAGAAATTAAGTAATTCTGTTGATCAGACTGTGAGAGATGGCTACAATGTGGTTGAGTATACTCCTTAATGAAGCCTAGATTCTAACTCAGAGAGAAACTTAAATTTCAGGGAGAAACCTCAACCCTCTTGAGAAGTCCTGGCTTTATCTTTTGGCTTGGGTTTGTTTCCAATCCTCTAGTTTGCTGCACTTAAAATGAATTTTAGAAAATACATTCTTTCTGAGTATTGTCACTTTTATAGCCATTTGCCTTCCTTAAGAGATTTGGGAGCCTATGATTTGTTATAAGCCTAAAATAGGCTCTCTTCTGTAATGCAGCTTCTTTTTAACTTTATTTTTATTAGTGTAATGTGATCATACATAATAGTGCAGTACAATATAACATATTCTTTATGAACATAACTATTTTAGTCAGCTATTTTGCTGCTATGACTAAAAGATCTGACCAGAACAATTTTAAAGGAGGAAACGTTTATTTGAGGGCTCAGGGTTTCAGAGGTCTTAGTCCATAGAAATTTGGCTCCATTACTCAGGGCTCCAGGTGAGGCAGGACATCATGATGGAAGAATGTGGCAGAGGGAAGCAGCTCACATCATCAGGAAGCAGAGAGAGTCTCCACTCACTGAATACAGATATATACCCAAAACCATGCCCCAATTCCCACCTCCTCCAGCCACACCTACCACTTCAGCTGCCACTCAGCTAATCCCTATCAGAGGATTAAATCACTGATTGGGTTAAGACTCTTACAACCTAGTCATTTCTTCTCTGAACCTTCTTGTGTTGTCTCACATGTGAGTTTTTGGGAGATACCTCACATCCAAACCATAACGAAAACATAATTTGTTCCATTTTATGAAACACATCTCATCTTTTGGATAACTGTTCCTAAGTTTCTAGATGTGCTTCTTTGATATAACCTCTTATGTTTGCCTTTTGTTCATTCCCTTCTCTCTTATTTCTACCCCTATATGTATGCACACTTTGAAGTATATTTTAATTTCTCCTTTAGAGAAAATTATTAAAATAGGGAATTTTAAAATAATGTATAGTCCAAGTTCACTGTAGTGTTTCACCCCTTAACAGCGCAAAAAGAGAGACATATCTTCTGTGCTCGTGATATGCAATGGTGCCCACCAGAGTCTATGCTGTGTACTTGCCAAAATCAAACCCAAGTATGATGAGGCTTTGATATGTAACTTCCACTTTGAAGGATATACAAGGGATTGAGGTGAAATACAAAAAATTAAATGGCAATGAATGTAGTAAAATGCAGAATCAAGGAACTCTAGAGTCCATCCATGACCTATTTCTTTAAGAAATACATCATGTATATATGTACACATACATATGTGTATGTATATATATATATATATATATATATATAATGATTTAAACAACCAGGTCAATGCAAGATGTGTGGATTTTTTGATCCAGATTTAAGCAAACACTATAAATCTTCCCCAAAAATGTCTTTGAGAAATTTAGTGAGATATTAACAATAACTCAATTTTAAATGATATTAAGGTGAAATAATGATATTGAAGTCAATTTTATAAAACTCTATTCTTTTAAAAATACATACTGAGAAATGAAGACCTGTATGGATACAATTATGAAAGGTCCCAAATATGTCCTAGCACGTGGCAGGGATAAGGGAATGGTGAGGGTTGAGCAACTGAGGTTTGTATGTCAAAGTGATAATTCCCTTACTGATTGTTGTGGAAGGTTGAGTGACAGGTATAGAAGAACCTATTGTACTATTGCTGATATTGTATAAAACTTATATAATAAATTTTTAGAACAAATAACTTATGGAATTTGGTATATTTGGAACATAATGGTCAGAAAACATTCTCGTCATATTAAAAAAAATGATCCTCACTTCATGTGTCTACTTAACAATGTTTCTCACAGAGTAATCACTTAAATATTAAAGCTGAGCCAGGCACGGGGTGCCTTCCTGTGATCCCAGCAACTCAGGAGGCTGAAGTGGGAGAATCACAAGTTCAAGGCCAGCTTCAGCAACTTGGCAGAAACTTGTCTTAAAATTGAAAAGGACTGGGAATGTAGCAGAGGGGTAGAGTGGTCCCAGGGTTCAAACCCTGGCATGGCAAAAATAAATAAATAAATAAATAAATAAATAGAAAGTCAAAACTAAAATACAAGAAATTATAGAGGACTTTAGTTACTGATAGAGAAACTTATAAAACAACCAAACAGTAAAAGCTAAAGAAAATGATGCAAGTAAATATACCTAATTAGGATATTTCAATTGAACAAAGACTACTTGAATAAAATTGAAAGTTAAACTATTGTGTGATGATATTTGTAATGTAAAAATCTAGCAAGAATGTAAAAATAATTCTTGGAAATCATTAAAAAATGTAAGATATTCATTATAAATAAATGATATGAATTAGGCAGTTTGTAGATTAAAAGCTTGAGTCCGGAAAAATTGAAAAAAAAAATTATATAATAAATAAAAAAGCTTGAGTTGAAAATAGTGCAAATTAGAACATAATATGAAATAATACTTTATATTAGATTAGACAAAATTTTGTATCATAAGTGTAGGAAAGAATGAAAAAGGAGCAGGAAATGGTGCAATACTAAAAGAAGTGTGTGCGTGTGTGTGTGTGTGTGTGTGTGTATGTATGTGTGTGCATGTACTATCTGTGACACTTTGGCTTGCATGGAGGTGTCGGAGAGGCAGGATTTGAATAGAAACACAGTTGGTGACTCTAGGCAATGAAAATAGCATTGACATGCTCACAGGAAGGAAAGTTAAATTTTTTTTTTGAAGGGGTGAAGAGAGAAATGTGATTGGGCTTGGGCTTGTTTATCAAAGTATTTATAACCCTGAGAAGGATATGAGGATTAAATTAACCACAAAGTTTTTAAAAACAGTCCCCAAATTTAAAAAATAAAAATGTCAAGGGTACAATCTGTATTTTACACAATCTGCACTCGCTAATGTATCTAGACAAATAAACAGAGATAAATTGATGAAAATCAGCATACAAGCTGATCGAGCCTGGTAGGCTGGTTCTGTTCCAGGTCCCAAGATCAGGGATGGTCTTAGAAGGAAAGACGTTACCTTGACAGTGAGCTCACCCTCTATAACAACCTCTGGTGACATTCAAAGAAGGTGTTCAGGTCATCTGACTGAGTGTTAGAGGGCATGTCGGCATGTTAGTAAATATAGATATTCCCTTCCCTCTTTGGAAGACAACACAAGTATAGTTTCTCCATCATGTCAATATTTCAAATTTGTTTCAGAGTTCAAATGCCTTCTCACACACTGACATGACCTTAGAATATTCTACCTGCATCTGAGGTCATTTAGTGAAACACCTTCATTCTTCCACCAGGAAGCTAATTATCAGAGATCACAAGTCAATAGAAGATCATGATTAAAATCCTTATCCAAATGAAGATTAATGGAGGCCATCACATAATGACTTCCCATGACCACAGTGTCCTTTATTTCCTCTTCTCTCTATAGATCCATTGACTTCTCTAGTTACTTGTGGGAGAAGCACTGAAGCTTTAAAAACTTACAGTGGAAACAGAAATTATAAGAGCTTTCTTAAAATTAAACATATTGTGCAGTTTTGACCTAATCTGAGATAGAGTAGTTAATTGTATGCCATTTGGTTCCACTGTTACTCATTTGGGTTCAGAAATATGTCTCAGAAGCACAGTTTACCTGCAGGTGTGGAAATATCACACTGAACTCTTATTAATATGTATAATTAAATGTTAATCAAAAATAAAACAAAATAATTTAAAAAGATAACAAAGAAGCAGAACTGCCTTATAGACAGCACACAGAATATCAAACACACACCATCCTCAAAGACTAAAAAGCATTTAAAATGGTGAGGCTGGTTCCTGAGTGATAAAGGCCTCCTAAAATATGCACATTATATATCATTAAAAGTTGACAGTGTAAATCTTGTCTAAATTTCACATGAGGAAGACTGACGGAAATGAGAGATTTGAAAAACTTAGTCAGAAATATTAGTGAAATATTTTAGCTCTAAGAGTTACTGCTTGAAAAAGACCTAAGCCTGCAGGTCAGGGTTGGTGATTGCCTTGAAAATTACCTAAGAAAACACTGAAGTTTTCTTTTTTTTTCCCTTTTAATGTTATTAGTGTTCTACAGTTATACACAATGATGGGGTTCACTGTGACATATTTATAAATGCATATAATGCAATTTGCCCATTCACTTCCCAGTACCTCCCCTTTCCTGCCTCTCCTCCTTCCCCCAATCCTGGTCCTCTACTCCACATGTCTTCCTTCTATTTATTTGTTTTTAATTGGTGAGTTATAATTGTACATAAAAGTGGGAATCACTGTTCTTTTAAAATAGCAAAAAAAAACCCTGAAAGTTTAGATTATAGAAGGTATATTGCAGAAAACAAAAACTATAAAATTCTTAACACTGATAGTGATATTAGTCTCAGTTACCACTTGAAAAAGTTACAGGATAGAAGTGTCCTAAATTGTGACTATCAGTGTAGAAATAGAGCCTTATATTCTGTCTTTCATGTATATGTTTTAGATTTTCCTCTATGTCTTTTGTGTGTGAGGTGCATATGTGGGCAGTCCTCACTTGACATGACGTGTAAGAGTCTAGGAAGTCACATGACTTACCTTATGGACTGAGCATTTTTTTCAGCGCCTGGACAAACTGCCACTGTACATTAAAAGTATGGATTGGAGTCTGACATTTTTTCTTTTGCTTTTTCATCATCATTCCTGAGTGCTCCTTTCATGTGAATTGTTTTTTGTTTGTTTAACTTCCTCTGTACCAGCCTTCTCATTTTGTTCTGCTGGCTTAATATGTAGAGTTGAGTCTCACTAATGTCAACACCCCTGCAGTCAGCTGCTTCTTTTGTAACTCCACCTTTGTTTGATTCAAATGTCACATGTGACATCATCACATTTCATATCTTTGTTGTTTTTGAGGCCAGTTCTCTATTCCAATTATAATTTTTATAAAATGTCACCTGGTTTGATCATTGGTGGTTAGGAGCAACACTACTGCACACTTTGCTGTCTGTGTGTGAGCTGAGGATCAATGCACAGGGACTGGTAGTCGCTGAGAGAAGGAAGTGGAGTGATTGGTTCCTGAAGATGATGGGCATCTGATTACATGTGAATTGTGAAATGAAGAGCTGGCAGTGACTGTACTTGGGAAAAATGTTACGTTATTGATTTAGCATAATAACTAAATTTTGAACTATGGTGTTGGGGGACCTTGTTATTCAACCAAAGAGTAACTGAAATTTATGTGTCATGGTAGAAAGCAGTGACTGCTTCCAAGTGTGTCATTGAGTTCCCAGTGTGTCAGAGATACAGATCCTCAGATCAGTGGACAGAGTGTTTATTACCCACACACTCACAGGACACTCTATAAAGGCAGTCCTCTGAACCTTAATACCCCGTAAGTTTGGATGTGAGGTGTCCCCCAAAAGCTCACGTGTGAGACAATGCAAGAAGGTTCAGAGAAGAAATGATTGGGTTACAAGAGTCTTAACCCAATCAGTGAATTAGCCCATGATAGGCTTAATTGAGTGGTAACTGAAGGCAGGTGCAGTGTGGCCGGAGGAGGTGGGTGACTGGGAGTGTGACTTTGGGGTATATATTTTGTATATGGCAAGTGGAATCTCTCTCTGTCTCTGCTTCCTCTTCATCGTGTAAGCTGCTTCCTTCCACCACACTCTGCTGCCATGATGTGCAGCCTCACCTCGAGACACAAGGATAGGAGTCTGCTGTCTATGGACTAAGACCTCCGAAACCATGAGCCCCAAATAAACTCTTCCTCCCTTACCATTGTTCTGGTCAAATCTTTTAGGCATAGCAGTGAAGAAAGCACTAAAACATCCCCATTGTGTGAGTTGGGGGGAACTGAGAGTCACACTATACATGCAGTGAGGATGCACAGCAGGAGAGCAGCCCTGAAATCACTAGACTTGGGGCTCCTGCAGCTTGCTGGTCCATCTTTGCTTGTGCAGAGGGAGAGAACTTTCCTCTGGAATGTACTATCTTCTCCAGGTGGAAGAGAAAAACCTCTAGTGGAATTGTCTATCAATGTTACACTTTGTTATTCCTCAGTTATTTATTTTTGAACAAGTCTAATTTTCAAAAATAGACAAAGCTAAAAAAACTAGTTAGGTAACAACAGGTAAACCCTGATTAACACATTCTGAATTATTAGCATACCTGAGATTAAAATAAATAACAAGTGACATAACTGCTAACATTTATAAAGTATATTACTTTCTAAAAAGCATTTTCAAAAAACAAATGCTACTTAATTTAAATTTTCATGAAATATCCAGAGCAGGATACTTATCTGTATATTATAAACGGGAAAACTGATTCAAGAAATGAAGCAGCCTACAGTGAATAACTACTCATTTAGTTACTTGGACGTTTGTGTGTCAACCTGGGGCACCATTGCAAAATACCATAGGCTGGGTGGCTTAAACAACAGAAATTAATATTTTCACTGTTCTTGAGGCTACGAGTCTGAAATGGGATCCCAGCAGAGCAGGTTCTGGTAAGGGCTGTCTTCCTCCCTTGAAAATAGCTACATTCTTACTGCTTCTTCACACGGTGTCTCTCCTTCTGCATATTCATGTACTCTTGGGATCAGGGCCTGCCCCTATAAGTTTATTTAAACCTGATCACTTTGTAACAACCCTATCTCAAATACAGTCAACTTTCGGTACAACTTCAGGATGTGGATTTGGGGAACTCATGCCTTTAGTCTATAAAAGGAAGCCAAAACTCGAACCCAGATTTCATTTTTTGTGGTGTTTTCTTTTGTTTGTTTCAACTTCCCAAATACCACAAGACAACCCGTTCATGAACAAGGTGAAGTGTATTGTGATTTTTTGCAATAAATAAGGGTGGACACACCTTGGCAGGCTCAGAAGAGCAAATCAGAAGTAGGATGTACCCAGGGCAGTGTGGTCCAGCCTCCAGTGATTTGAAGGCTGTCAATCAAGGCAAGGCCTTGTGTGAGAAGAGGTGAAGCTCCTAACACTGTTTAGGTTTCTGGAAGCATAAAAATGAGTGTCTTGAAGTGAGTCTCAATGAGTACACTGTTGTGAGTATACTGCTGGTTCTTGGAGTCAAGTTCTGTTCCTCATTGATTACCCTGCAGAAATCTTTTTGAACCAAAAAATAATGTTATCTCCTAACTCATTTTTATGTTTCCCTGACAAAGATTTATTACAAAATCACCAATCAAGTCTGGTGACATGGGTGATGTACAATCTTACCTAAGTGGCCTGGACACAGAAAATCTTGGTTCTCATTTGGTTTCACATGCCTGTTGTTTTCTTCTGTACCATGCCTCTTCCTGAAAAGACAAAGAAATTTACAACTTGCTATGGGTCAGACATACAGGCATGGGAAAGTCAGAGAGAGCAATGAATTCTATTTCCTTAATAGAGGGGTAGCTGTCAAGAAAATGTCTCTTAGATATAAAACATTTTACTTAAGATTCTTTTTCTTTTAGAAAATCAATACTATGAAAAATTGACCCCTTTAATAGAGAGGAATCAATTTTAATATGTCTCATGTTTTAATAACTCTGTGTATAACCTCAAGAGCAACAGCATAAATATAATACATTCAATACCTGTTTAAAAATATGTCAATAGAGTTCATAGGAATGCTGGTCTACTGCTACCAACACCCTAACAGCACTGGAGTTCAAAATAAATACTAAAATGCATAAAAGCTCAAGAACTCAAATATACATCTGAGAAACTAATGTTCATATACCACCATATGTATATGAATTGAAGTTTTGCTGGACAAATCTAGGATATCAGAGAAGCCATGTTCATAGTGATACCAGTGGGGTGTTCAGCTGGGGTCCAGATTTTTGACCTTGGAGGAAAAAAATTGAAGAAGGTACAGAAGGTACAGACAGAGCATGGATTCGGTGAAACTGAAAGCAACACCCATAGGCAGGTTGGCTGAATGAAAACCTTCCCCTGTTTGTTCCCATAGCTCACTTTATTTTCACCTAATTAGAATTCAGAACCTGAGGCAGGAGTTGTCCTGGGATAATAAGCCCTAAAAGGGTCTGAAATTATGAATTTGAACTCAGGAGTGTCAATCAACTGAGTTATTCTGTTGCAGTCACTTCATTCAATCAATTCTCATAAGTAGTGGAGAATCAGTGATACTTCAATAAAGAAAGTTTGAATGTGTGTCCTTCTCCTCTGTCAATATGTCCATGATTTGGAAGAACTGCAAGTTTTCACATTCAACTGTAGACAAGGCAGAGACCACACAGTCTGTTTCAGAGGATGATGGGCCACACACCAAAGTCCCCCACCTCACCTGAGCACATTCACGTTACCTTTATATTCATGAACCAAACGTCAGTATTGTGTTGTGTGGTGTGGAAACTATTGAACAAGATACCTATTCGGTTAGAAAGGAATTGTTGGAAACTCACCCACGTCATTTTTGTTCTTAGATTCGTTTTCATATGAAGCTAATGACAGGATTTGTTATTTCCCTACAAACTATCCAGATTGAACTGGGTGGGACTAATGCAGGAAATTATAAGATGCACTGCCCAAGTCACTGTATCCCAACCAGTGGGATCATTCCAACAGTGCAAGGATACAAATTTTGCATTTTTAAAATTCACACATTTGTTTGTCTCTAATCTCCAAACCAAGGAAGTCATTTTTAAACCCTTTTAAGGGAAAATATTAAGGGGTACTGGTTATATTTAGGGCAAAGATATAAAAGTTAATATGAAAATGGTTAGTACTTGATATTATCACTATATTAGTGTTCTAAATTTTGAAAAAAAGCATGCAGTTACAATATTATTATTATTGGTGGTGTTTTTTAAAATTATCACTGTTTAAGAAAATGAATTTGGAAAATAAAAATCTCCCTACTAGAAAAACCACAAGAAAGTGATTTTCAGTCAAATGATGGAGTTCTCTGGTGAAATCAGCCCTATTCTTGAGGCCCTCTGTCCTGGGTCTCCATCTTTCCAGTCTCCTGCAGTACAGTACTTATTAGTATTCTTTTTGTTGTTGTTGATGTTGTTTCAAAAGTAGTGACAATTTAACTTTATTAAGATCCCTATTAATCAAGGTTCTTACAGTTTCAATTTGCTTTTGATTGCAAGAATGGTGTGACTCTGCATTGTGTACAGACATTGAATTAAGTCCACTTTGAGTCTCAGGGTCTGTTACTTAAGGGTTGACTTTTCTCTATTGTAGAATGTAACACCTTAACACCTCATCACCCCATAAGGGAAGAGCAACAGCTGTCAATTCTCTCTCTTGCATGGACACCTTGGTGAGTGATTTCTGAATGGTGCAAGAACTTAGGCAGGAATAAAATGCAAGGAACTCAAGTTTCCGAATTTCCTCTCTGTAGAGAATCTCCATAGGTCACCCTTCCTTGAAGTTGCTGGTTATATTAGCTCTTTGATAGACCTGACAGATTGCAACACTTGATTTTTCCTAGCTTTTTCAGCAGATATATAACTGCGTTCCTTGAATGACCTACTTAAATTTGACTATAAAATAAATATGTATGAAGCTATTTCAATTGCATTGTAATATCTAGAAAATAATTTTGGGTAATATAATCCACTACATTTTTCTTTAATAAAACTCTGGAATACCATAACCTTGAAAATCTTTTTCCCCTTTACTACTCCTGCATAATTTTTGAATTAAAGTCCTACGATTTAATAATATTTTTTCTCGTATAGTTTATCATCAGTCATAATCATTTCTCTGTTTCTCTACTTCATGAATTTAAATGCCATGTTAGCAATTGCTGTTTATCTTCTTTCAAAATTTAGTTTCCTTTTCATTAGTAAGTGCACATTTTATGAATAACAATACATATTTAATTGCCTAAAATCTGGACCTTTAATCAAGTAGGTTGTCAAATTTAAATTTAAATGAAGCTTATGTTTAATGAGGGACTATCATATGAGCCTATACATCTATGAGATGCTATCTGCAGATTTTGCATGAATTTGCTTATATTTACCCTTTAAAAGTACAGAGAAAAAGGATCGTTTAACTCTCAGATTACTTTGCAAAAGTATCTGCATGTTTTTAATAGATTGGCTGATACATATTTAAAAATTCTAAACTAGTGAAATGAATGTTTAGAATTTTATTCCATCTACATTTATTCCTTCCATTTTCTTTCTTTTTCTTCTACTGAACCTTAGATCTAATAGGCTTTTCATAACAAGTCAAACATATTTCAAAATGCAGATTCAAATCTAGTGTAAGCATTAACTTTGGCAGAAATATTCTGCTTATTGAAATTCCATCATTGGAGTGAAAAACTCTCAGCAATATAAAGGAAAAAATAAGACAACTTTTTTTCTGGGAGGACACATTTGAATAGCGCCAATCTGATAATTAAAATTTAAAAACACTGCATAATGAAACAAGCACATATCTTTGCAGACATGACCTCTAGCTAAAGTGTTTCCCCTACATTTGAATTTTAAGGGTTTGTGTAGTCAAAATGCATGACATTCACAATATCAGCATATTATTTTCTCATAAATATAAACCTTTTCCTTGTATTTAGAAATAAAAATTTTAACTCTTCTACAGGAAATTAATTTTTATAAATAACTCAGTGTTCAATATATCTTCATATATCAGAATACAAATAATTCCATAAACATTGAAATTAATATAGATTCATTTCTATATAGATAACTGTATTTGTGTACTGTTTAAATATATTATAAAATAATTAGGAAAAATGTAATTATAAATGACAATTAACTAAAATAGAAATTGAACATACTTTGCAAAAAAATGTTCAGGGGTTTTCCAGAGTACATAACAATACCTCATACTCAATAGGTAATACAAACTCAGTAAAGGTTTGAAAAACCTATCTCCTAACTTTCTTATTCTTTTGAGGGAAATACTTTTAGGCAAATTTCCAATACTTAATAATCTGCCCATCTCTTAAGTTTCAGATAACAGATAGCTCCTTGGCTTCCTGAAAAGGGCCTTACTGTCCCTAAGTCTCACCAATATCCCATCCAGTTCACAGCACTTGAGCAGCAAAAGTAAGATAGGAATAATTACCATAGAAACAGGGTCACAGGGGTATCCAGGATGAACTAATCTTCAGGGAATCTATGGAAATGACTAATACTCCCAGGAGGACAGACAAAGCAGCCTAAGAGTAGAAATGGGTACTGTCTAATATTTATAACCACCAGAGATGAAGAATGAATGAGCAGAAGGTGCAATTCCCTGATGGAAATTTATAATCCTTTGCTCAGTTTGCATACCTGAGTTAATTCTTAGAATTTGCAAGTAGAAAGAAAGGCCCCGAGGCCTTGTGAAAAAGGTCTCTGTAACACTGCAGAAATTCTATGTGGTAGAAATAACTCCTATCTTTCCACAAGGGACTTCAACTATCTCAACTTATTTATCTGTTTATTCTATAATAATGCACAGGACAAAAAGGAACAATCAAATTTAGAAAGATGTTGAATACAGATTTGAGGTGACATAAAGTCAAGACACTTTCCTGCTTGCTGTTTCATTTAGCACCAACACCCAAGGTACCCAAGGACTCCAAATACATCTATTCGATCAGGGTGGATTTTTGGATAACACTGTGTCAGACAAAGGCTTTGGGCACATGAAATGAGCTACAATGACTTCTCCACATATGACAGTCCTCCAGAAGCTGCCAGCCCTGCAGACTGATAAGCAGCCTCTTTAATGTACAGTTGAGGTGTCAATCTGAAAAAAAAAAAAAAAAAATCCTGGGGAAACAAGATGCCTTTAAGATGTACTTGTATCCTAACTAGTTGTCATTGTATGGTGCTTGTTCTCAAGAACACGTGGGACAAGCAAAGTGGTGGAGTGGTGAATGGGTGACCTCAGGGAACCCTAGAATAATTACTTCTACCCTTCCACCATGTGCAATTCAAGTGCACTAGTCTAGAGGTCCCGGATTCCAGAAAAGGAAAACCACCTACACCAACAGACAGAGAAGGAGACATAAAGAACAAAGCTAGCTGCCACATGATGACTCTTGGCTCCCCAGGCCAGTAGACCAGAAAGCAAAGCCACAACTTCCTAGAGTGGAAGAAATGAATCATCCTGATCAGTATGAGACATTCAGATCGCTTCCACCTGATAGGACACGAGGAATTGCTTGGCACTCAGGTGAGCCACCAAGGTAACTCTTCTGTGACACGTATACTGATCAACAGACTCGAAGAGCTCTCATAAGTTGATAATGGCAATCTAACCTGAATCTCAAACACCTCATGAGTGAAGTCCTGGTCCACCTCTTCTAACCAGCCATGGACACCAGCAGAAATACTAGGTAAGCTGGGGAGATAACTAGAATGAGAAGCAGAAGAGGAAGGACTTTGGATCACCTACGGCACTGACAAAATAAGAACTCTTTTTATTAGCCCTTCTGTGTAACCAGTGAAGAACTAGAACCTGAAGGAACTGTGATGGGGAGACCACCACCGTATCTGTTAGGAGCCTCTTTGCCTAGGTATTCCTGCAATGTTCCCAGCTTTCCAAGCCCACTGTCAGTGAGTGACACAGCACGACAGAACAGCCCCCCTTTTTACAAGGAAGCTCAACTCTGTGATTTCATTCATAATCTAGAGATTCCTGGGGTATTTCTGGAAAAAATCTGGCTCTGTTGGAATTGCGAGGTGATGTGAGGGCTGTTCTCTGACATACTCCCTTCTCAGATAACACAATAATATTGGCTGATTTTTCTGTGATGTTCATCTTTCCTTATATATAGGAACCTAATCCATATGGATGTCTCATATGAGAATCTAAAGACACGAATTTGTTTAAAGAGTGCTTATTTTTGACAAGAGCTGAGTAAAAAGCAAAATAAGCAGGAAACAACAACAAAAAAAAATGAAGCTGGGGCTTTGCATCCAAAACTTGACTCACAAATAAATAAGTACAAATTCTGATAAGTATCTCCTGTGGTTTGAATATGAATTGTCCCCACTAAAACCCAGCTTGAGACTTAATTCCTCAGTGTGGTAGTGTTGGGAAGTGGGGCCAGGAAGGGGAAGTTTGAGTCATAAGGGGGTCCCTCACAAACAGATTAATGCTACCTCGTAGGACTGAGTGATATCTTGTTACTGAGGGATTAGTTTCCTTGGGAGTGTGGTATTGTAAAGCGAGATCACACCTCTCGTTATACCTCTCTGCAATGCCTACTTGCCCTATGCTCTTCCACCATGCGTGGAACATCATGAGGTCCTCATCGGAAGTCAATCGAATACTGGTGTCATGCTCTTGGACTGTCAGAATAGTGAGACAAAATACCTCTTTTCCTCTAGATAGTACCTATGCTCAGTATTCAGTTATAGCAACAGAAAATGAACTAAAGTGTATTCTGAAAAAGCAGACACATTATTGTGATATAAAGTAGTTAGAAGGTTAGAATAGACATGGTAAGTTTAGATAGGGCAGTCAGAGAAAGGGTTCCTGAGAGTCGGTCTTTAAACTGATATTTAAAAATTAAGAAGGATCTGGGTTTATGAAGAAGCAGAGGGAATAGGAAAGTGTTAGTGAAGAGTATGTTTAAAAAGTGAACGATCTTAGAAGTCCTAGGGCAATAGGAACCTGTTTCTATACTGAAATATGGTATGTACGAAATACACATACCATACACTGGAGAGGAATTTGTCCCCTTTCCAGGAAAGGAGGGAATGTTTGACTGTATTAATTTTACAATGCTATGTAGGAAATTTTCACAGACATGACAAGAAAAGACAACACACACTTTCTATCTCACTGTTCCCTTGGGTTAGGAGACCAGGCACAGTCCAACAAGGTGCCCTGCTCAGTGTCTCTGCAGGATTCAATCTTGGTGCTGCCCAGGCTACATTTTCATCTGAGACTTTCCTTAGGGAAGGTCCACTTCCAAGAACATTCAGATGATTTCCTGATTTAATTTCCTTTAACTGCATGGGTGAGGGCCATCAGTCTTTGTTGGGTCCCCACTGGGGACTTCCTTCAGTTACCAAAGCCTACTTGCCACTAGTAGAGGCCACTGTATTAGTCAGGGTTCTCTAGAGGAACAGAATCAACAGGAAATATGATTATAAAAGGGGATTTGTTAGATTGGCTTCCATGAGCAGAAGCTGGATAGTCCACAATGACCGTCTGCAGCTGGAGAGATGGAGGAACCAGCAGCTGTGCAGTTCAAGAGGCGGAAGCCCCAGAACAAGAAAGATCAACCGCACTACCCTAGTCCCAGACCTAGACTTCTGGAAACTACCTGGAGATTCACTGGCAGAGTCCCCTTTGGAAGTGTGAAGAAGTGAGAGTCTGATATCCTCAGAGATTAAAGAACCAATCAAGACCCCTTGAAGAAGAGTCAAGCTTGCATCTGCACCTGCATCTGCATCCTTGTTCTTCCAGCTTTTATTCCACCCTATTGGATGGTGCTGCCCACGCTTAAGGAGGGTGCTCCACTTCAATTGGCTATCCCGTGTGCCAATCATTCCTAGACACACCCTCAGTGACACATCCAGAAGCCTCCTAATCATGGGCATCTCTTAATCCAATCAAGTGGCCAATCCAAATTAACCTTGCCGATCCCTCTGCGTGAGAGCTTCCTCTATGTGGCAGAGTAACCAGGAGCAGCCTTTGCCTTGGGAAGGGCGCTCATCTAACGATATCAGGTCCACCCAGGGTAATTACCCTTTGATTAGTTCAAAATCACCTGAGTTCTCTTTACATTCCCCAAATCCCTTCAGTTTTGCCATAGTCTGTCAACTACACACAAATCACAGGTCAGCCCATATTGTAAGAGGGGGGACTTACATAGGATGTGAACAGGGCTTACTGTGCTCACCCTGGGTTCCATTTGCCATAGTGAGTTTGTATTTGATACACATTCTTTTTTTCCAAGTTTTACTTTACATTTAATTGACATATAATAATTGCATATGCTGATGATGTACCATGTGAAATAATAATATACCGTATGTATACATTGTGGAATGATCCCAACAATGAAAAATAACACGTTTTGGCGAGAAGGTGGAGAAAAGGCAATGCCTGTGTTTTGTGTGAAGCCATGTGGAACCTTTCCAAAAGTGAAACGAGGAGTACCTCACAGTCAGCAACGTCATGCTAGGAGTGCATGCCCAGGACCTGGACCCACGCTTGTCAGGTTGGACTAAATGGGAGGTGTCTTCACTGGGAAGGAGGAAGTTGTATGCAGCATTCTAAAGCTCAGAGAAAAAAGACCTAAGCTAGAATCATAACCTATGGTCATCTGTGTATTAAAAAACAAGAAAAGAAAAAAGAAAAACATATATATTTGTGGGTGTGAATTTACTAGGAAAATGAGTACTTGAGGAGGAAGGACCTTGGAAGTTAGTTTGACAATATCCAATATTACCAACTAGCTAGACAAAAAACAAGACCTAAAAATGAGGGAAAGAAGAGGAGTTGGAATATAATTTCCAGAAAAAAAATCTTTTTCTGTTTTCTTTTCCTCAAATATTTGCATTAAAGTTGCTAAGGCCAGGTTGCATACAAAAATTTAAAAAATAACATTCTGACCAGATAGTGTAAAATGATTTTTCTGATAGTACTTTTGGTATTTTCTAATATTCCCAGTAAAGAAAATCAATCATAATTTAACCTTTCTTCTTAAATAACTAATTTTGAGTTCCCTTGAAAAAATATGCATATATATGAAAGATATATGAGCATTGTTGTGGAGATAGGAATTGACAGAGGTGAGAGATAAAGGAACCCTAAAACAGTTCTCCAAAATTGTAGTGCTGGCTTAAAATGACAAGGGAGAATTAAAACTAATATACATGATATTTTACAAAAGTAATTATTTTGGGGATCACATTATGAATAAGCACTGGATTAGATGTCACCTAGCTATTACTTACCAATTCAATTAGTGGCCTTCATTGCCAGTACATGTACATTATTAAATTTTACTTCATCTTAGTCAAAAAGCTAAAAACTAAGTTGTCAAGTTTCAATCAAAAAGTTTATTTCTCATTAAACGAGAGCTTCATAGTCTCATAATAGAACACTTACTCTGAACATTCAATGTTTCTTTGATCATTAATAACTCTATTTTTCCTTATACACCAGGTTGTACTTATTAAAATGGAATTTAATATTCACAAGTACCATAATAAACTGCTTACTCTTTGTGAGTTGCTAGCAGAAGGCATTCAAATGATTCTATGTACACTAGAGTCTCTTCTAATTTGCATATTATACCTTTCCAAACAACTGTCACCAGAGTTTACATTGCCTTTACATTGAAGCATGCCTGGTTTGGAAAGACAAAAAAAATTTCCCAAGACAACTTGTTTATGTGATTTTCTTTCATATCTTTCAATTATTAATCCTACTGATGGATTTTTTTTTAAGGGACCAAATAAAAAGCATCCCCCAGAATGAACTTTATTCTTTTACGTAATATTAAATTGCCTCAACTAAAGACCTGTATCAAATGCACTTTCCTTACTAATTAACTTGGTAGTTACTTATTACATTGAAATTTAAATGTACTAATCAAATGTTTATTTTGTAATTGTATTACATTAACCCTGATTAAGGATGTATTTATCTCTACAAGGATTACATTAAAATGTAAATGCTACAACTGTTGATTGATGTTAAATTATATCTATCAAGTAAAGCAATTACTAGTGAACTGCATAAATTGATATAAAGTCATTTTATATTATGAATTCATGACTTCATATGGAAATAAATATGCTGATATTCTTTATAAAGTTTCAATCATAAAAATATAAAATATTTATAAAATAACTCCTTACACATTTCTCTTTCCTAACACAAATCAGTAAGTTTCACACAGAATCAGTAATTTAAAAAATCTGTTGGAAACGGACACAGAAGTCTGGAATAAAATTCTAATTTCCAACACAAATATTTAGAGCCTTTTGGTTCTTGGGCAACAAGATGAGAATGTAACAACTATAAAGCATTTGTAAAGACATTTTTATCCTATTTAGGAATATTGTAAAGACTGATGAAAAAAAGAACTTTAAAGACTACCTTGTGAAATCCACCCAGACTCATAAAGTATCATTATGGAAAAATCTGCACTATTTATGCAGTTGATCTGTTTGGGTGATAATATGAAACTTTTTTTATCTTTGGCCCTGTATGTCTATCCAACCTATATTTAAAGCTTTTATGTTGTTTATGGCATAAGAAAGTGCGTTATGCTGCAATCCCATTTGTTCTTTATTTAAGAAAAAAGAGTAACTCTTCTGTTCCTAAATCAAAGGTCACTTCTTAAATGACATTACATTTTGTAGTTGAGACATGGCCTTAATCTGTAAGACATGATGATTCAGGGATAATTATTTCTTGAAGTCAATTCTGGTAGTTGGAAATGTGAACAGACATTCAGAATTACTGATACATTGGTTAGAATAGGAAGGGTTACCCCTCCATCACCTTTAGTTCTACATTCTAGCCTTCATTTTTCCCTTGTTTGTAATTGTTTTTTTCAATAATGAGAAGCCTGCTCAAGTGTAATTGTGCACTTGTCTACATTTCCTCTGCATTTTCTCAGTTATTGCTGCATGGAAATTGAAGACCTTTTAGACCCTTGTTTACTTAGGATTGTTACTACTTTCCTCTCAGAACATAGGGCGATTATTATTATTATTATTATTATTATTCCTCTTATGTCATGCTCCACTAATAATATTCTTTGTTCTCAAGTTTATTTTGTCTGACATCCATATAAATCAATAATGATACATCATTCACCTCTAATACATATTTATTATGTATAATAATACCCAAATTAATGTTTATCATATGGAATTTTATTAATCAGGCATTCTACTTCTTTACAAGGACTGCACAGTCTTACCATAATCTATTTCCATTTTCTTCCTCTCTTTATGTCACCAGAATGGCCATGTATTTTACTTTTACATATTATGTAAGTGCATATTATATTGCTAATAACAAATTGAAGGCATTCTTCTTTGAGCTTGCCATGTTTTCAATTCTTTCATTTCCATTTAATAATTCCTATTAATTCTAGATTTTTAACTGATACATCAAAACAACAATTGCATGGTAGTGCCACACCATGTGATGTCTCAATATACGGATGCATTTTGTAATGTTTAAATCAGGTTAAACCTATGTATCTCCTCAAATCACTCTTTTTTCCATTGGAAGTATTTAAGATTCTCTTTTCCAGCTCTGTGAGACACATAGTACGTGATGTTTTTCAGTAGTCACCCTATGTTCAGTGCCACACCAGCTTCTTACTCCTGTCTAACTTAACACCAGATGAACATTTTCCCACCCATCCCTTTCTCCTGCTCTCCCAAGGTTCTGCTAAACACCATTCTACCTCAATTTTATGAGGTCAATTTTTGTGTATTCCACCTAAGTGAGATCATGCAGTACTTGTGTTTCCGTGCCTGGCTTATTTCACATAATGATCTCCAGATGCTGTTACAAATTACAGGAACTTATTATTTTTTATGACTGAATAGTATTTCATTGTGTCAATGTACCAAAATTCTTCACCATTAATCAGTTGACGTACACTTAGGTTGATTTTACATCTTGGCAATTATGAACAGTGCTTTGATACACATGGTAGAGGATGTCTCCTTGAAATACTGCCTTCATTTCCCTTGTATAAATACCTAGCTGTGGGATTCCAAGATCACAATCTAGTTTTACTTTAAATTTTGAGGGACTGCCATACTCTTCCACCAGGGCTACAGTAATTCCCACCAACAGTATGCAAGGGTCCCTTTCTCTACATCCTTGCCAGCACGTGTGATTTTGAGTCTTTTTGACAATAGCTGTTCTTACTGGGGTGAGGTAATATTTCATTCCAGTTCTGATTTGCACTTCTCTGATGTTAATCGTGTTGAGCATTTTTTCACATACCTTTTAGCCATCTGTGTGCCTTCTTTGAGAAAATTCCATTTTGGTCTATTGCCCATTTTTTAATCAGGCAGTTTGTTGTCTTGCTATTGAGTTTTTTAATTGTACATCCCGGATATTAACCCCCCACAAGTACACTTAGCAAACATTCCCTCTCATCCATAGGTGGCTCTTCAAGCTGATGACCACACAGAAGTTTCTCAGTGTGATGTGGTTCCATTGGTTGTTCTTGGTTCTGTTTACTGTAATTTGGGGCATCTTGTCCAGAAATTCCTTACCGATTCCAACATCTGAAGCATTTCTCACCATGTTTTCTTGTCTCAGGTCCGACGAGAAGCATTAATCTATTTGGGGTTGGTTTCTGTAATTCTGAGAGATCAGACTCTTATTTCATTCCTCTGCTTGTGGATATCCAACGATCCCAGCATCACTGATTGAAAAGACTCTTTTCTGCAATGCATGTTCTTAGCACCTTCGTTCAAAGTTGGTTGGCTGTAGATGTATGGGGCTATTTCTGGGCACCCAAATCTGTTCCATTGGCCTGTGGTCTGGTTTTATGCCAATAACATGCTGTTTTGATTACTACAGCTTTGCAGAGTCATTCCAGGACAGAGAATGGGCTAGACATTTAATCATTTTATTCAAAATTTCTTTGGCTATTAGGGGTCTTGTTGTGTTCCATGTGCACTTAGAGATTATTTTTTTTAGTTCTGTGAAAAATGCTATTATTATTTTGATGGGGAGTTTTCAGCCCTAAATTGTTTTGAGTAATATGATACTTTGACGATAATATTTTTTCCGTCATGATCATGGGATCATGGGAAGTCTTTGTTTTTCTTTCTTTCCCACCCCCTTTTGGCTCTTTTCAATTTACTTCAACAAAGTTTTGCAATTTTCATTATAGAGGTCTTTTTTGGGTACCGGGGATTTAACTTGGGGCACTCAGTCACTGAGCCCCATCCCCAGCCTTATTTTGTATTTTATTTAGAGACAGGGTCTCACTGAGTTGCTTAGCACCTCACTGTTGCCCAGGCTGGCTTTGAACTCATGATCCTCCTGTCTCGGCCTCCAGAACCACTGAGATTACAGGCCTACACCACAGCGCCTGGCTCCATAATTTCTTTCTCAGCAATCTCATTAGTTTTGTGAAAAAAACGCTACTGAGTTTTGTATGTTGATTTTGTATCCTGCACCATTACTGAATTTATCAGTTCTAATAGTCTTTTACTGAAGTCGTTAGGATTGTCTACATACAGAATCATGTCAGCTACAAACGGGGATAATTTATTCCCTTCTTTCCTATTTGTATGCATTTTATTTCTTTCTGCTGCCAATTGAACAGGCTAAGATTTCCAGTCCTATGTTGAATAAAAGTGGTGAGAGGGAAGACCCTCGTCTTATTCCAGATCTGAGCAGAAATGCTTTCAGGTTCTTCAACATCAGTACGATGTTTAATCTCTATGATGGCTTTTATCTCTCTGTTAAATTTCTCATCTGCTCTCCACATTGTTCACTCTTTCCATTCGAACCTTTGACATATCATCCAATTATTTTACATTCCCTGTATACGCCTGCATTTTCTGCTTTTGAGATAATCGACATGGAAGTAAACAGGTATGTGCTTAGAAATGACCTCACCCTCTTCAGCTACACCTTTTTGTCAATCTTTGCATGATCCTCACTAGAGGTTGGGCTGCTTTGAGGTTCTGATTGCTCTTCTTTCCCTCGTTGCACCACAGGTTTCCAGTTCTTCTAGCGAATGTTGTGCTTATCCTGTGGCCAGAGGATGCTCTCGATGCCTGCCCTGCCTTCAGCATCAGGTCTCTCTTACATGCTGTGCCTCCATCTCTGGCAGCAGCTGCGCAGTGGTACTTTTAGTTGACAGCTGCCTGACAGATTTGGGGGTGGGGAGGTGTTCTCTAACGTTCTTGTGAAGCCTCAGTTTTAATTAGTCTCTGTGTTTCTCATTCTTTGGTGTCAGACCACTGCAAGTGTCCCTGAGCCTCCTCCAGTTGTATGCTTGGATTCAGCAGGTAGCCCTGTCTCTTCCCCAGTAATCAGTGCCTGCCTGCCTTCTCTCTCTCTCTCTCTCTCTCTCTTTCTCTCTCTCTCTCTCTCTCTTTCTTCTTTTTGCTTTGAGGAGAAAAATGAACTGAGAGTCTGTTTTTTCTTTATTTTTTGTTTTTTTAAAATTCTTTATTTGTTCTAATTAGTTGTACATGACAGTAGAATGCATTTATACATGTTGATAGCTCATCCATAAATCGAGTGTAATCTCTCGTTTTTCTGGTTATGCATATTTCAGGATCACATGGGTCAGGCAGTCATACAGGTACATGAGGTAATAACATCTGTTTCACTCTACTATCATTCCTTCCCCCATACCCCTTCCTCTCCCTTTACTCTCCTCTGCCTAATATAAAGTAATTCTATTCTTGCCTCCCCCACTCCTATTGTGAATTAACTTCCACATATCAGAGAAAACATTCAGCCTTTGGTTTTATGGGTTTGGCTCATTTCACTTAGCATGAGTTTCTCTAACACCATCCATTTACTAGCAAGTGCCAGAATTTCATCCTTCTTTAAAGCTGAATAATATTCCATTGTGTATATATGCCACATTCACTTTATCCACTCTTCTGTTGAAGGGCATCTAGGTTGGTTCCATAATTTAGCTATTGTGAATTGAGCTGCACTCCCACCAGCAATGTGTGAGTGTACTTTTTTCCTCTTTCTCAGCAGTAGCTATTCTGCTTTCCCAGGTTTGGGGCTAATTTGGCCTGACTAGGAGTGACATTTTTCTCTAAGAGGCCTGGTGGGTCTACAGGGAAGAGCCATCAGGAGGAGAGTTCTGTCCACATTCTCTGCCTGTACTCAGGCTACATCAGTCCTTTAGTTATTCTAACTCACCTCTTCTTGGCATCTACCTGCACTACTCTGCATAGGAAAATACTGGCATCTCTCTCTCCCAGATTATATACTATCTTATTTCTTTGATGATTTCCAGAAAGCTATTACAGCTTGCAACTTATCTGACTTATTTCATTTTGTGTGGTTGGTTGATATCTTTTCAGGTTTTCACATCCCCTAGCAGAAACTGAAGGTATGGGTGGTTTTGAAAACCACATGATTAATTAGTTAAAAACTGACCAAATAGACAAATAAAGAAATGAATAAGCATTGGTGCAGCCACTCTGGAAAGCAGTGTGGAGATTCCTCAGAAAACTTGGAATGAACCACCTTTTGGCCCAGTTATCCCACTCCTTGGTTTATACCCAAAAGACTTAAAATTAGCATAGTACAGTAAGGCAGCCACAGTAATGTTCATAGCAGCTCAATTCTCAGCTAGATTGTGGAACCAACCTAGATGCTCTTCAGCAGATGAATGGATAAAGAAACTGTGGTGTATATACACAATGGAATATTGTTCAGACATAAAGAAGAATACTATTATGGCATTTGCAAATAAATGGATGGAATTGGGGAATACCATGCTAAGTGAAATAAGCCACTCCCAAAAAACCAAAGGTTGAATGTTTTCCCTGATAAGTGGAGGATGATATATAATGGGGGTGGGGTGGGGAATGAGAGAATAATGGGGGAACTTTAGAATATGTAGAAGAAAATGAGAGGGAGGCGGGTATGAAAAATGGTGGAATGAGACAGATATCATGACCCTATGTACATGTATGATTACAAGAATGATGTGAATCTACATTGTACACAGCCATAGAAATGAAATGATATACCTCGTTTGTGTACAATGAATCAAAATGCAGTCTGTAAAAATAAAAAAAAAATAATAAATAATTAAAAAAAGAAATGAATAAACCTTAAAGGAGGGAAGCAGGACAGAAACACTGACTGACACCTGCAATATGTCAGACATAGTGTGTGCCAAGTCATTGCACACGACACCATTTAATTTTTGTAACATTTCCACTGTACAAATAGGACACAACTTTGAAGAAGAAAAGATTGCCAAGAATGAATTACATTTAGAGCCCTCATCTATCTCACTGGGAGGTGCTACATTATATGCCAGTGTCCAGGGCTGCTACCTTTCATGCTTTAAAAAATGGGGAAGATGAGAAAATACTTATTTTAAAAAATGACTTTTAATACAACATTTATATGTAGCCATGGATATATTGCTGCCAATTTAATTAGGAAACTGTCCTCTAAAATATTATCCTTCAGAGTCAAAACTCATGTACGATTTAATATACAATCCATTTTTGATTTTTTGTGAGAGCTTAAGATTCTCTCACAGAAGATCAAAAATGAACAACCAAATGACACATTTATTGTTATCTCTTTACCTTCTGCCTCCCAACACATGTTCAGTTACCAGTTCCTTACCTTCAAGAATAAAACATAAATTATATGAATTATATCTTCTTTATTACAGATATTTAGATACTTCTGTGGCATGACAACAGAATATTTTATGAACTAGCAAAGTCATTTTGTGATGAACAAGTGAAGTAATTTTATTCTGACATTCTGGTTACCTCCACTGAAAAGCCAATGATGTTTAGGAAAAATGAGAAAAAATAAAAACAAGAACTTCACGCTGAGTGCCTTACCATTTAACTTTAGTTCTAGGAGAGTTGTTTATGTAATGTGTTTTTGAGACTACACTGGTATAATTTGAACATTTTTGAAGATAATTTTCAGAGTTTCTCTAAATCTGATACAATTTTTTAACCTAACAGTTACAGTGTTTCTGTTCTGAAAATTGACAAATTTAGAAATGTTCCAGCTGTCTATGAAACTCAAATTACTTGTTGGAAAGAACTATGTGACTGAACATTTCTTCTAACCCTTATTTGGGCAATCAGACTCTGAAATATCTTAACAAGAAGATTTTTCAGTGTGAAGAAATATCTTGAAATTATGTAGTATGCTAACATTAAGAATTTTTTTTTTAAACTTCAATATTTTAACGGACCATGCAGTTAACACATTAGAAGTAGTCTAATTTGAAAAAGCCAAAAAAAACAAAAAATTCTGGTTTTCCTCATCACTATTTGGAGTAGGTCGAAAATGATCCCCAAAAGATAAACATGTCTTGGTCTCTGGAATCTCTATATATTGCCTTATAAGGCAAAGTCTCTGCAGATGTAAAATTTAAGACGTTTGAAATGGGAAAATGATCCCAGATTATACAGGTAGATCATAAATGCCATCACTCCCTTATAAAAGGGAATCAGATGGAGATTTAAAACACACACACACACACACACACACACACACACACACACACGTATACACACACACAAAAGGGCAAGCCAAGACATGATAGATTTAAAGTTGCTCACCTGGAAGACTGAAGAGGTATGGCCAGAAACCAAGAAATTCCGACAGCCTGATAGATGGAAGAGTCAAAGAATGGATTTCTTCCTAGTGTCTCTGGAGACAATACAGCCCAGACACACCTTGATTTGGGCTCAGGACTATTGATTTCATGTAACCACTATGACAGAAGACATTTTCTGTTGTTTGTGAGCCACAAAAATTGTGATAGTTTATTACAACAGTCACAGTAAACTAACATAATGTTAAAAAATGGAATATATTCAAATCATAATCAACTATAAATACTTCTAGAAGGACCACCATCCTGAATTAGCTAGCAATATTGGCCGGCTCTCATTCTGCAGAGGAGAATAGGTAAACTTAGAACACTGTATAATCCTCCATATGGTCGACTGTTGATTAACTAGGTAAATTCATGGTAGTGTCCTTGGATAAAGAATTAATTGCCTTCTCAGAAATAAAGGAATCCTACCAGCCTTCACAATAGTTAAATGGGTATAGTGCCTCACGTTGCTTCCCAGACATTTTATTCTATTAAAAAAAAAAGAAAAAACCTTTTATCATGTCAACATTTTCTGTTCTCCTTTGCAACTGCTGATGTAAATTAAGTGTAAAATGGTAATCAATATGTTGTTCGTACTGACCTTATCACCTCAGCTACGAAAACAGAATAGTAATATGCACTACCCAGAGAGTGCTATAGAACTGGAAAATAAATGAGATGAAATTTAAAGGCATCCATGTGAACCCATCCATTGATAATACCAAAAGATATGAATGATGGTCTCAAAATGAGCACAGAAAATGTGGCAAAAATACACTTCAGATTTTAAACTTCCTCCCAAGTGAATAAAAGTGATTTAAAACTATTTTCCAGCTTTTGTGTTTAAGAACAGCTTCGCTAAGCATTTTTGTCAAAAAAAAAATACATTTAAGCTAATTTTTATTTATTAAAATGAATAATCATAGGCTACAATGAATAGCTTACCTTAGGCAAATGGAAAATACCTATCTAGTAAAATTAAGCATTAAGCTTGCTTGTATTTCAATAAGAACCAGAAAAGCAAAGGGGGTGTATATGTATGCGTGTGTGTGTGTCTATCTTAAGAGACTTCAGAAATAATATGATGTGCATTTTAAATTATATTGGTAACTGAATTAAACAAAGCCTTAGCAAGATCCTTATTTTAAAGATTGTAAGAGTGTGTTCTTACCCAGAAATGTCAAACCATCGTGTTGGGGTCCAGTTTTACAGAATAATGCTGAAAGTAGGAAACCAAAATAAAGTAAGATAAGGGTAGACAATTATGCAGATGGAATGCAATGGAGTGATTATATGACAGTATTTGGAAATTAGGATGAATTTTTTTTCCAAACACCCTTTAGAATGGTGCTTTTTAAACCTGTGTTTGTACTCAGGTCCTGGGGATTCTGCTAGGATGCATTTTCTAAGCCGGGGGTTGGACTGGGGCCTCAGTTGTGCATTTCTTACAAACTCTCAATTCTGCTGGTGCTTGTGGCCTGACCCAGGCCATGGGTAGAAAAATGTTAAGGATATGAGAAAGAGGATCCTATTTATCCCTCATTATCTCATAATTAAAACTCAGGATGCAACCATCCATGTGCTTTAGTGTTGAAGGAGCCTCAAGTGGAACAGCAGAGGCTTAACGCCCACAGAACTATATAACTAGTGTTAATTGACTCCCAGTTCTCCTGTGTTAATTAAGATGCAAAGTATTATTTGTTTTCAGGAGAGCAGCTCTCCCTAAAATCTCGGTGAGTTTTCACAGACTGAAGTGAACTTTTGGGTGACTCCCACTTACAGGCAGCCCCGCCAACCTCATTAATCCCCCAGGGACCTTAAGAAGGGATAAAGGAGTGCTTCAAACAGATATCATGATAGTGCAAAGCATAAAGTCCAAGATGCTTGTCCCAAATGGTCAATTGTGTTAACATTGACTCATTTAAGTTTCCCAAACAGCAAGGGGAAAAGAAAAACTTCAATCAATGTAACTCAGCGCAGAAACCTGGACTACAGTATTTCGTTTTGTTTTCTATTTGAATTCTGAATTGGGACAAATTCCTGTAGTGTGAGTTCAGGGAGCAAAGGTGCGTAGCATTTCACTTTTATGAAAGGGAAGTAATGAATCTTAGAGTACCAATTACATGTCTTATTTTCCACACACATTATTAAAATTAGGCTAGTAGTATAGGCACACTGAATATCAATGTTGAAGGACCTTAAAGACAGGTCAACCATGAAAACATTGGCCAGAGAGGCTCATTGACTCTGACAGAAGACCCCATGAAGAGGCAGAACTCGAGTGGGCCCAGGTCTCCTGGTACTTGTTCCTCGGCATCTCCTTCATGAATTACTTAAACACTTGAAACGCCATTCTCTACTAAGATTTTAAATCAGTGCAAGGTGTCATGCCCACATGCAAATCTCAGTATAGGTATCTATGTGTCAATTGATCATCATGTCCCTTAGAGCCCAAACTTCTGTTTCCTACTCTATATTGAAACTTTCAGATATTACAGTAGGTGAATGTTAAAAATAACCTATTTATAATAGCATTAACACGAAAAGAGCCCCCTCATTCCGTATATTGGTTTATGTAGATCATAGAAATTTTTTTTAAAAATTTCCCCAAACCTAGATGCCCTTCAGTTGATGAATGGATAAAGAAACTGTGGCATATATATACAATGGAATATTACTCCGCCATGAAGAATGATAAAATTATGGCATTTGCAGGCAAATAGATGAAATTGGAGAACATTGCCCTATGTAAATTTATGATTACACAAATGGTATGCCTTGACTCCATGTACAAACAGAGAAACAACATGTATCCCATTTGTTTACAATAATAAAAAAAAATTTCCCCAAATATTAAAGGAAGATAGGTTGATACAATGAAGGGGCTCAAAATCACATCTGAAAATGGAACACAAATCCTTACCGTAAACTCTAAGGCCATGAAACAGCTCACTCACTTGCTTATTGTCTTTTCTCTTGTAAAAGGATTTTTTGAAAGTTTTAGTACATTCTGAGATTTTTTCAGATGTAATTTTCACAAGTAAGAGAGGATGGGATTGACTAGAGTAAAATTATTTCTCATTTTTGTAAATTCTAATTTACAAAACCGTGCATTCATAGATGCATGTTTTGGTTAATAGAGAAAAAGACTATCTTGGAGTTCTCTCAGATTTAAGTACATGTTACTTGAGATAGATGTTCATATTTGGCCTGTTAATTTCAACTATTAATAACATTACTTCATTGGGAAAACGAAAAGTTCAGGACAAAGTTTAAACTGACTAGAACACCAAAAGTAAAGGTGTACCCCAGGACTGTTCTAGGCAAATGAGTGTGATCGGTTTTTCAATTCTAATTTACCAAAGATCCTTCTACTTTAGTTACCACAACAATAATTAAGTGCACATTTCCAACGGATCGTGGCAGGCATGACCTGTTGTTTACTCGGCTACCTCCTCTCCTCCATGTACCGAGCAACCTCCTTGTGATCTCATTGCTGGATATGAGTCTCCTGCATGGATTGTCTCTCCTTCTCTGAGGGAAGAGACGCAGACCTGATATTCTCCAGTGGGAAGTAAAACCTGTAGGCAGGACGTAGGAGGTGTGAGACAGGAAACGTCATCTCTCCCCCAGAGAATGAAGTCTGTTCTTCTTTTCTTTTTCTCATTATCTCAATTGGAAAAAGAAAAAGTAAATCCTTTATATCTGTAGTCAAGAGACTATTTAGCTACCACTAAAAATTGAAAGCTGTTTATAATGGTAGTCATCAAAAATATATATTTTTTTAAATTAACAGATGCTGGCAAGTAAACAAAGAAAGTGGGCATTCATACACTGATTTTGGGACTATAAACTAATGCAATCATTATGGGAAACAGTATGGATAGTCCTCAATGAAGTAAAAATAAATCTATCATATGATGTCATAATCTTACTACTGGGTTTATTTCCAAATAAAATGAAATCTGTATGGTGAAGAGACTGAAGCATTTCCATGTTCATTTAAGCACTATTCACAACAGCCAAGAAATGGGAAAAACCTAAGTGTCCATCACCTGAAGATGCATGAAGAAAATATGGTATAAACACACAATGGAATACTATTCAGCCTTAACAAAGAATAAAATCCTGTCATTTGTGCCAACACAGTGGAACTGGAATTCATTATGTTGAGGTAAATAAGTCAGGCACAGAAAGACAAGTACCACATGATCTTATTCATATTCACAATGGAAAAACATTGATCTTGCAGAAGTTGAGCATTAGATTGGTAGTTACCAGAGCCAGAGAAGAGTTGCAGGGGATGGGGCCAAGTACGTAATGGGTACTAGGTGACTGGGAGATAAAAGAAAGAAGTTCTGGGTGCTATTTTATGGTAGGGTAATTATAGATAACAGTAATTGTGATGGGCTAACAGAGCTGACTCCATGAGAATGTTACAGGCCAGACTCTAAGGGAAATGACTAAACAGACTCCATTTTGATCTGAGACTCCATGTTATGTAGGAAATAAGCTTCTCCCATGGGAACACCCCACCTCTGTGCCCATCATCAGTTACTTGGTGTGACATGTTTAATAATATACAGTGGCATCTCTTATGTAGTAAAGAACTGCTCTTTTTTGATTCCTATTGCTCCTAAACAATGTACCATGTGAACGGTGATTGTGTGGATGTTAGTAACCATTCTTTAGTTTGTACCTAGGTAAGGGTCATTTTGACCCACTTCTCGGGGTCGATGATCTCATGATGTTAATGTGTAATTTCAAATCATAGCAACAGACACTTATGATTAATGTGATTTTTGGTATAAGAACCCCTAAACCCTGTGGTCAGGGCTGTTCTCCCAATAGCCATTTTTGGGGCATTGCGTGAGACAGTCAGTGGCCGGCTTAATAAAGACTCTCAAATTTGAACTTCTCAGTGGTGATCGGTCTGTTCTTAAGTTGCGCCCCACAACAGTAATGTGGTGTACATTTCCAAAAGTTAGAAGAAAAAATTTTGGTAGGTTTCCCATAATATTGGAGGAGATAAATATGTATGACCTGATTTAAAAATTATATAATATACACAGGCATCAAACATCACATTATCATTAATAGATATGGTTTTATTTATCAGTTAAAATAATTTTTAAAAATTTTCTATAATGTGAAATCTCTAGGCAATCAATAACTCAATGATAAACAGACAGTATGTATAATCCAGAGACAGTTGTATAAAGCATGACTGCTTAATTATTTTATGAAAATTCAATCTGTTGACTTTTTTCATTTTTGTGATGTGTTTATTCCTGAACTGATAGTGTATAAGTGACGAAAGCCCGTGTTTAAATTTTCACTCTTCTTTTGTATAGTTTTCAGTAACTTTTCATTGAAGAACTACTGTGAATTAGGTGACGGACTTTTGGTTTACCATGAAAAGCACGCTATTAAAATCTCCTCGAATCTGAGGTGAGCTCCCTGGGTCTGAAGCTGAAAATCATAGTCCTTCGTATGAAACAACCTTTGGTTCACATTAGTTTGCTAGGTCAAGAATAAAATATCCTGTGAGAAAGTTCTCTGCTCTTGGCAGAAGATTTGAAGCTTTATTTGGAATCCTGGTAAATGTCTTTGAGTCTGTGTTTATTGATTCTCCATGATTAAGGCCCTATGTGGTCAAACTGCACTGGATTTACAGCTGTAAGGAAAAAGCATGCGTTGCTATACTTGAATATTTTTCCAGAAGAACTTTAGTTGCCCATTCAGGAAAGTTTCTGTTTGTTTTGATCTTGAATTTTTCTTTATTCTTCTCTATATGAGTGTATGTATGCATGTGCATGCTTCCTCTGGTGGAATTTTTATCTTCTTCATTTATCTATGCATAATATTTTATATTCACCTCTCAAGTTAAATACATTTTACTTCAAATGCTAATGTTTATATTTGAGGTCACATTACAAATATGGGTTCTAGTAATACCCTACTCCTGTGTTTATTCAACATTGAATTATTGTAACATTTACCATTCATCAATGGGTCATAGCAGAGGGACCTGAGAAACAAGATCTCTTACTTTCCCTTTTAACCAGGTAAGATTGGGAGATTTTATCAAGATAAGATATTTGTAAAAATCATGCATACAAGACTAGATTTATTGTGATATAAAAACAAACTAAACAAATCTGGCAACCATGAGGAAAATCACAGTATAATACATAGGAAAATTTAATATTCAACAAGTTACCCCAAATTTATGTATTCAGCTGGAGTTCTGCAATTGTGAAAGAGATCGAGAATCTACACAGGGTTGGATCCACCCTGGAAAACCTCAGGGGATACTGGAGACTGGGGTCAGGGTCTGTTTTGTTTTGCTGAGTTACATCCATTCCTCCTGAGTTGTGGATTCCATCGGTGAGATCTTAGCACACAGAATGAAATGTGGCTTTTGCCTTGGCTTTGTCCTTGCCACAGTGGGAGAAATGGGGAGAGGTCACTTCAAATGGGAAAAATTAACAGAAAAATAAAATAATACAATGAAAAGGTAGGTTTAGAGAAGAGAATATTTCAAAAAGAAGAAATAAGGGGAAGTTCTCTGATAACTGAATTCAGGCCATCGCTTATGAAGAAACAGTATCTAAAAAAATGTTCTCCTTTGGTGAGAGCCTGTAACCTACAATGTAAATTAAGCTTGATATCACCAATTATTAAAGAAAAAGAAATGCATATTCCAAAATAAATCATAGAAAGTCTTCGGTAACATTGTGACATCAGAGCCAGATTTTCTCAAATGTATAAAGTCGTTGTTAACTTCAGAGGCCAGCCTTGTGCTTCAAGAATTATAAATATTTTTGTAGCACCAGATCTTGAAAGTGTATCGAGTTGCCAAGTAGAATAAAGCACACAGCAGGATCCTGCTCACACTTTATTTTTCTTCTAAATTCACAGCCTTGGAAGGAGTCTGAAAATGGATGGTCCGTAATGGTGGGATGGGTTACTGATTGATTAGCTGTTCATAAGGGAAGAGCAGGAACTCAGTGGTAAGGTTTTGTGAATCTGAAGTTTGTTTATTTATTTCTTGCTGGTCTTCTATGACTCACTAATTAATTTCTATAATATTCACATACAGGTGCTGGCTCTTTTTTTGGGGGGGTGCGGTGGTGCTAAGAATTGAATCTAGTACCCTAACCACTGAACCACATCTGGAGGTATTTTATTTTATTTCTTATTGTTTTTTATTTTAAGACAGAGTCTCACTAAGTTGCATTTGACCTCCCTAAGTTGCTGAGGAAGGCCTCAAACTTGTGATCCTCTTGCCTTCGCTTCCTAACCCCACGGGATTATAGGTGTGTGCCACCACGCCCTGCAGGCTTCTGCTTTTGAATTGAGAAGGAAAGTGGCAGCAGGAAACCTCTTGAAGGCTGAAGGGCAACCAATCAGGTTAAGTCAAAAACTAGGAAAAAATGCAGGAACACAGCCATGGCCTGGAATTCCTCTCGGCCCTTGCCCCCACCTCTCATCACAACTTAAATAATTAAAATCACGAAAAATTTCTGGAAGGAAATTAGTTAAAAACATTTAAAAAATCCGATGTATAAAATCTTCGAGCTCATATTTTTACCTCAGACATTATCAGAACAAATAACTAAATAGGGACCCAATCATTTCGAACACTTCCAAGGTTCCACTGTTGTTTACATTATAATAAAAAGAAAAAAATTTAGAGCAAGAAAAGTGGAGTTTGCGTAAATAATCTTAGAATACCCATAAGAAAACGTTACTCGGCCACTTAAATATAGTAATTAGCGGAATTATGCTCACAATATTCAAGGTGGAAAAGGAAGCTAGGCAAGTAGTGAATATCATGATGTTCAATTTTGTTTAAGAACCAAATAAAGTATCTGACATGGTAAAATGTTAAAACTAGCAGCCACTGCCAGGTGAAGTCCCGTAATCCCAGCAACTTGGGAGAGTGAGGCAGGAGGATCACAAGTTCAAAGCCAGCCTCAGCAAAAGCAAAACACTAAGCAACTCAGTGAGACCCTGTCACTAAATAAAATACAAAATAGGACTGGGAATGTGGATCAGTGGCCTAGTGCCCAATGACTTAATCTCTGGTATCCCCCCACCAAAAAAAAGAAAAATAAAAAAAATAAAGTCACAGCCACTAAATTGTGAAAGAACTTTCATAATATTTTTCAATTGTCTGCAAAATGTCTGAAACTTTTCCTTAAGTTTGATTTTAAATGTTTTGAGGACCAATTCTAGTAAATATATCATATATATATATATATATGCATATATGCATTTCTATATGAATGAATGTACATCCATTCAGTTGTACTATATTAATAGATCCAATAATCCAAGTTCTCCATATCCACATTTTGTTTTTTCTCCTTTCTTAAGCAATCTTGTTTTACTTTTCTATATTTTCTCCATATGTATGCTGGAGATTGAACTCATGGGTACTTTACCACTGAGCCACATCCGCAGCCTTTTTATTTTTTATTTTGGGAGAAGCCTAAGTTGCTGAAGCAACTTGTGATCCTCCTGCCTCAGTCAGGAGTTGCTGGGATTATGGACATGTGCCACCATCCTTGGCTTTTGAGAATATTTCCAACTTTTTTTTACAAATTTTCAACAATTTGGGCCTTATTTATTGTATGTTGTACGATTTATGAAAAGTAAAATATCACGATATCTACACCTCCCATAAGAGGTGTAGCAATATGAAATCCACCCTATTGGCATTTTAATGACCTAATTTTATATCCAAATGATAATATAATAATTGCCATAACTATTTCATTTTTTTAACTGGCTTTATATATTGTCCTCCATTACTTTATTAGAAATATTTGCCTTCTAGTATTATTTTATTTTGTACAAGTAGCCTATTAAGTTTTCAAATCAAATATGAAGAGATGAGTTTTAATTTGTTTTTATTGTGGATATTTGCCTCCCTGTCTCCATATTCACTATTGGTAGGATTTGGTCTTCTGTGATGGTATTCTTTTCTGTCTTTTGGTATAAGGGGGATAAATATTGCTTTCCAAAGTCTATTACAGCAATTTGGAAGATATTTTGTTTTAGATAAGTAGTGCAGGCATTTTTTGCACACCATGAAAATACCCAGACAATAAATATCAAGAAGATATTTATTAAGTAAGTGTATACCTATGTGTTATATATTTTCCATTAATTCCTTTGGTATTTTAAACATTATCAACTTATCAGCTTTTGTATTTTCCCTAAGAACGACAACAACAAAAAAGGCTTTTAGCATTGATATTAGTCGACTCTCAGCTTTATGATGTTTTTACCAAAATATCTGATAACTTCAACTTAGAGGAGAAAAGGTTAATTGGGGATCATGGTTTTGGAGGTCTCAGTTCATAGATGGCTGACTCCATGGCTCTGGGCCTGAGGAACAGCAGGATATAATATTAAAAGGGGGTGGAACTCCTGGCAGCTGTGAAGTAGAGACAGGGATAGAGGAGAGAGGAGCCAGAGTCACACCATAACCCCCAAGGGCATGCCCTACTTCCAGCCATGCCCTACCCATTTATAGTTATGTTACCACCTAGGTAGTCCATTCAAATTATTAACCCATCAAGTGGATTAATCCACTCATGAGGGTACAGCTCTCATTTCACCTCTGAACATTGCTACCTTGTCTAACACATGAGAAACTCAAGATCCAAACCATAACAGCATCAAAGTAAAGAATATTGAATAATAGAACTTCAAGTCATAAGATATATGATTTACTGCATTGCAACTTATATTTTCTGAGTTAATGCTATATTTTATCCCACTTCATCCTAGTCATTTATATAACCTCAGTGAAAGAATGTCATGTTTGATTGAATATCAATAATTTTTCTTTCTTTTTTCTTATACTTAAGTTGTCAAAACACCATTAATCATTATCACTCAGAATTTTCACTAGTCTTCAGCTGTCTGTGTTCTTCCTCTTAGTGCCTATTCCGATATTATTCTCTCTCCCAAAAGGCAGTCGTCACAAACTTCTCTGAGAAACCTAAATTACAGGCAAAACTACTTTTATTTTAGAATCACAGAAAAGAGCTGAATCCATAACTTCATATTTAATGACAAGGATCTATTTAGCTGTGCCCAGCATATTCGTCTCAGGTGAGTCTGTTTGGCTTCTCTGGGTTTCTAGGCATTTCCTCTGGCTCTAGATAAATGTAAGGCCTAAGGCTTAAAGTTCTGAAAAGAGGGTTCTTCTGTTTGAAGCAAAAATCCAAGTAAGTCTTTTTAACATTCCCTATAAAAAAGAAAAAAGAAAAAGAAAAGAAGAAAGAAAAAAGAAAGACTAGATTCTCTCTCTCCCTCCCTCTCTCTCTCCCTCACTCTCTCTCTCTCTCATCCTCTGAGCAGACGCTCTGCCAATCAGCTTAATAAAAATCTCTTGCGTGAAAAAAAGAAAAAAGGCTAGAAAACTTTAGGCTTTTGTATTAATTTGCATAAGCCTATTTATCTGCTATTTATCTGCTTATTACCAAGAAAATGCAAAATAGGCCTTACTCCTTTATTTAAATTAATGGATAATCAAAATAATAATATTTGTAAGGTCCCAAAACTCAGCATTTTCTGATTTCTATATAACATGATATATTATTAGGTTATACTACAGAAGTGAAACTTTATTTCCATTCCTATTTTCATGCATAAAGAAATCCCTTCAAATTAAATGCAGAAAGGAAATTTAATGTGTTTTGAGTTTATTGTGGGGCATTAATACAGGAAATGGGAAAATTTCTTTTCTTTCAATTTAATATTCTGCATAAGACACAATATTTAGGTAATTTTGAAAATAATAAGGCCTTTAGTAAATTTCCACTGATTAAAAATAACAACATATGATCCAGAAAGTAAAATACCACAAAATATCTATATAACAGTAAATAACGGTTTTTTATATTTGATTCTTCATGGTGAATCCCCTCCAAGTACCTCTTTGAGCTGCACCTCAGTTCTGCACAGCAGGATGACAGACGTGAGGTGAAGGCAGCTCACCAGGTGACATGCCCTGATTCTGATCCCAGGAGCCCTGGACTTGGTTAGAGTCTTTTCTTCTAAACGCTGTGAGATGTCATGAACGTCTTGCCTGCTTGTGGAGAAACAAATTCGATTTCAAAATAAGTTGGGGGAAGTTCCTTCAGGCTACCCCCTTGAGGTGTTCAACCTGAACACTAAGGGATTTCTTTTCAAAGTAGCACTTTGTGCTAGCATGGATAAAGAGGAAGGCTTTCGTTTTTAATCTGCCCAGCACATCAGATCTCTGTGCAGTGGTATAGGATTAGTCATCTAAATGAGATTATGCTGTGGCTGCAGAGCATCAGAGAAACCTAGGCATGACCCACACCATTGGGTTAAGAGAAGTTTATTTTAATGACTCGAGAAAGCCCAACCAGAATTCCAAAGGCAAGAAAAGAAGCTGTAGTGTCTGAAAAGAATGGAGGGGTTTGTTGTGGTTGTTATTTGTTTTTAAATTAGATAATCCTAGAACGTTAAAAACAAAACACAACAACAACAACAAAAAAAAACATGGTATAGGAATAGGAAAGCCAGTGGAATAAATCTAACATAATCTTCTTATCTACATATATGAATACAGACAGTGAACCCTACCATGTGTACATCCATAAGAATGGGATTCCTCCCAGTTAGAATACTATATAATCCACGCTTGTGTAATTCTAATAAACTGAATTCTAAGGTCACATATAACTAAAAAGAACTCATCAAAATACAAGGGCAAGGAAACAGTGGTCTTAGAACCCTTTTTGGTTTACCCTTAGTGACCTTTTTACTCTTTCTGATAATTGAGGTGTGTTTCTACTGTTTTGTAGGTTATTTCTGTATTGGTACTGTTTTTAATTGAGGTAGTGACATGGAAATTCATGGCTTCCTGGTTCTGATTTCATTTTATTTGATGAATTTAAAATTATACGAAATGTATGTGAAAATAAGCAACACAGTCATTTCGTTCAGACCTCTGCTCTGCTACCACATTTCCAGGGCCATTCTTCCTACATTAATAGACCCACTGTTCCAGGGAAGAGACCTGCCTACAAACTGGGACAGTTGCCAAGACCCCCTTTTCAAATCCCACTTCTTACAAACATGTCAGAAAGATTTCAGACTTGTGGCTCAGAGCAATAGGCGTGAGATTAAGGGAAGGGATAAGAAAGGAAAAGGGAACATTCTCAACAGGGTGAGTCCTCTCAGAGAAGAACAGCTTGCCTCTCCTGAACTACTATTATATTCAGGCTCCCAGAGAAGTTCCAGAGAGTTCCACCCAGGTTCACCTGTTGACGTTTGACTGATAGCAGGATGACGTTAGACTTTTAAACTCCCATGCCTAAGACAACTCTAGTTCACTTTGACCCATGCTGACTGATTCTAACTGACACTTGTTTTTATAATTTTATGGTTAGGGTAAATTATGCAAATTTCCCTGAATTCTGGGATCTGGTCTGTGTAAGAGCCACAAAAGTCCCCCACCCACTTCAGGGTAACTTGCCTTCTTATTGGCACGTCAGACCAGCATATCTTCTGCAGATATCAAGCTGTATGCTGAGGAAAGTCACGTAGGCTGTAGACTTAAGTCAGGTAGAGTTGCAGTCTGCAGGCAAATTGTTTTTATACAAAGAAAGTATGTGGGGGTCAGCAGAGTGGACCCAGTTTGTAGATTTATTCCCTTTACCTCATGTTCCCCCCTATTCCCTACCACCTACATGGTTTTAATGCTTGTCTTCTTTCAAACTCATGTTGAAATCTAATTGTCATTTTAACAGCACCAGGAGGTTGAGACCGTAAGAGGTGGGGTTAGGCTGTGAAGGTTCTGACCCATTGAATAGAATAATGACTGTTACCATTGGAACAGGGTCCTTAAAAAGGGAGGAATTTGCTCCTCCCAGATCCCTTTCACCATTGCAAGATGCTTCAAGAAGACCACCCCCGATCTTGGTCCTCCCCCCCACAACTATAAGAAAATAAATTTCTGCACTTTATAAATTACCCTGTCTGTGATATTTTGTTATGGTAGCCAAAAAACACACTAAAACAATACCTCTCATATTATTTAGCAATTCATATTTCTGAAAATAATTTATTAAATTAACATTTTGCTAGACCCTCTAGGCCATTATTTTTGAATTTGCTTAACTGATAGTTGACAAAAGGCATGGAAACAAATTTTAGTTTCAAATTCCCTGTCTACTGGAAAAAGAGCGTCTTTTCATGTGACCTCTGAGTAACTGCCAATGTCACCTGCCCCAAGGGGGTTTGATGGTAACCGTGGCTCAATCATCACCTACTTAGATTCTGATAAGATCGCATAGGACTACCAGTAAACTACAAAGTTCACACTTGTGTCTCTAAAATGGCAAAACAAGTGTGTAGTGAAATAGCAGCACAAAATGGAGAATGGCTTTAAGAAAAAAAAAAAAATAGAAGTAATTTTCTTTCAAAAAATTGGGAGGTAAACAGTTAAGACGACATGAGTTTGATTATAATACATTCTGCATTATAAAAAGTTAACGTCAGCATTCTCTTAGTTGGACCAGTTAGAGATGATGGAACGAGACAGACATCATGACCCTGTGTACATGTATGATTACAGGAATAGTATGAATCTACATCCTGCACAACCATAGAAATGAAAAGTCATACCCCACTTGTGTACAATGAATCAAAATGCAGTCTTTAAAAATAAAAAAAAAAAAATTAAAAAAAAAAAAGAAATTAGTGCTGACTTCCCAGTCAGTTACACTTTCAAGTAACATAAAATGGATCGTTGGGGGACAGTACTAAGTCCAAATGTGACTTCAGTAGCTGGTATTTATACAATGTGTCCTGTGTAAGTGATGGGTCACTTCCTGAGTAGTGTCTGGAAAGCTGGTGGAAATCTGCTTGGCATTCCCTTTCCGTCTTTCCTGTCTTTCGACTTTTTAAAAAGCTTCAGGATGTTGAGAACTCTTCACCTCACCCCTCCCACTGTGGTCAATAGAACTGCATTTTCATAAGATTATTGATGTTCTCTTACTTCCTAAATAGAGAGTAGCTTTTGTTTAGGACATAAATTCCCTGGTTTCACTTTCCTAATAATAATCTTATCCACAAATGCTTTAATGACTTTTCCCTTTTTAAATAATTATAATTTCTATTTTATCTTTTTTAATGTTTAAGAATTAAATTTATTTTAACTGATATTCATTCACCATAACCTCAAAAAAATAAATAAATAAAATACTTGGAAATCAATCTAACCACAGAGGTGAAAGATCTCTACAGAGAAAACTATAGAACATTAAAGAAAGAAACTGAAGACCTTAGAAGATGGAAAGATCTCCTGTGTTCTTGGGTAGGCAGATTTAATATTATCAAAATGGCCATACTTCCAAAGGTGCTGTACAGATTTAACACAATTCCAATTAAAATCCCAATGACGTTTCTCATAGAAATAGAGAAAGCAGTCATGAAATTCATCTAGAAGAACAAAAGACCCAGAATAGCCAAAGCAATCCTGGGCAGGAAGAGTGATGCAGGAGGTATCGCAATACCAGACCTTAAACTCTACTATAAATCAATAGTCACAAAAATAGCATAGTATTGGCAACAAAACAGACAGGTAGACCAATAGTACAGAATAGAAGATACAGAGACAAACCCACATAAGTACAGTTTTCTCATACTAGACAAAGGCGCCAAAAACACACAATGGAGAAAAGATAGCCTCTTCAACAAATGGTGCTGGGAAAACTGTAAATCCATATGCAGTAAAATGAAATTAAACCCCTATCTCTCACCCTGTACAAAACTCAACTCAAAATGGATCAAGGATCTAGGAATTAGACCTGAAACCCTTCACCAAATAGAAGAAAAGTAGACCAGAATCTTCATCAGGTTGGCTTAGAACCAGACTTCCTTAACAAGACCCCCATAGCACAAGAAATAAAAGCAAGAATCAATAAATGGGATAGATTCAAACTAAAAAGTTTTTTTCTCAGCAAAGGAAGCTATCAATAATGTGAAAAGAGAGCCTACAGAGTGGGAGAAAATCTTTTGCACACACACTTCAGATAGATCAATAATCTCCAAAAGTTTTAAAGAACTTACAAAACTTTATACCAAAAATACAAAGAACCCAATCAATAAATGGGTCAAGGAACTGGACAGACACTTTACAGAAGAAAATATACAGGTGATCAACAAATATATGAAAAAGTGCTCATCATCCCTAGCAATTAGAGAAATGCAAATTAAAACCACCCTAAGATTTCACCTAACTCCAATTAGAATGGCTGTTATCAAGAACACAAGCAATATAAGTGTTGGTGTGGATGTGTGAAAAAAGGCACACTCACACATTGCTGGTGGAGTTGCAAATTGGTGTAGCCACTCTGGAAAGCAGTGTGGAGATTCCTCAAAAAACTTGGAATAGACCTGCCATTTGACCCAGTTATCCCACTCCTTGATTTATACCCAAAGGACTTAAAATAAGAATACCACAGTGACACAGTCACATCAATGTTCATAGGGGCTCAATTCACAATAGCTAGATTGTGGAACCAACCGCAATGCCTTTCAATTGATGAATGGATAAAGAAACTGTGGTATATATACACAATAGAATATTACTCTGTCATAAAGAAGAATAAAATTATGGCATTTGCTGGTAAATGGATGGAGTTGGAGACTATCATACTAAGTGAAGTAGGCCAAGCCCAAAAACTCAAAGGCCCAATGTTTTCTCTGATAAGTGGACGACAATATGTAATGGGGGGAGGTGGGGGTGTCAGAGAGAAGAATGAAGGAACTTTGGATGGTGTAGAGGAAAATGGGATGGGATGGGGTGGGGGAAGGAAAGAGTAGAATGAGACAAATAGTATTACCCTGTGTATATGTATGATTACATGAATGGTGTGAATCTACCATCATAGAAATGAAAATTTGTACTCCATTTGTGTACAATGAGTCAAAATGCAGTCTGTAAAAATAAAAAAAAATTAAATAAAAAATAACATAAAAATTGCACATATTAATGGAGGAACTTATAATGTTTCAATACATATATAAATTTCACAATGTTGAAAACAGGTTAAACATATCTGACTCTTCATTTGTCATTTTTGTGTGGTGAAAAATTTTAAACTACTTTTGTCTAACTTATTTAAATGTAGAATACATTATTGTCATAATATTTGCCATGTGTTTCATGTTTTGGTTAACTTGTGAAACAGATAATTTCAATCAGTATCTTGTTGGTTTAAGAAGTTTATAATTAATTTCCTTTTTTATCCACTATAATTTTGCTTAAATGTTATCTATGATGTGAAATGCTTCACATATGCATTCCAGGACTGTCAGTTATATAAGCATTATTCTTAGGTAAGTTACTGAATCTCCTATTCTATTTTGTCTACTTATATGGTGCACAATCATGTGCTATGTGAATTATTTGTGATGATTTGCAAGTGGCTATCAAATAGCAAATGCTTCCCTGTGTAATTTGTCTCCTTCAATTTTCATTCTCTGATCAGACTTAATTAATTTATCATTGTAGGAATTTTTAAGTCACAGTTACTGGTTTCCAAATGTTTAAATGCTGTCATAATATTCAGTTATTTATATTTATTATTTATGATTATCTATTTTCAGCAGTTTCAGAAAACTATTTATGCAAGTGTAACTTGTTATTTATACTAATAAGTACCTTATTTCTAACAAGCTATTTAACCTTCTAAGAAACTTTTCTGTTGGAGAGTTGTTAACAAGTCATATTTATAAGAAAAATCAGGAAACTGAGGATCTCAGATCATATTCAATAAACAATTCATTGAAGTGCATTTATATAAAATTATTTTTTTGTTGTTGTTCTTGTACTAGGAATTGAACCCCAGGGGAATTAACCACTGAGCAAGATCCCCAGCCCTTTTTATATTTTTGTTGAGAGACAGGGTCTTGATAAGTTCTCAGGGACTCACTGAGTTATTGAGGCTGACATTGAACTCGCAATCCTTCTGTCTCATCCTCCCAGGCTGCAGTGATTACAGGAGAGTCCCACCAAACCTGGCTATGTATGTGTTTCATTTTAGAATTTCATTTTAGTCATTTTAGAGTGATTATATTTTAATAAGATTATGGGAAACAATTACATTTACACTCCAAATCTTCAGCTCTGTATGGAACCTTTCACAATTGAATATTTCCGAGTCTTTTGTGTCAAATCAATAGTTACTTTTCTTTAGGGCTTGTAATATCTTTAGTCAAATGAATTTTAGGGATTTGATTCTCCTTATTCCAAGCCAAAATGGGCTTCTGATTGACCCTCTTCCTCTCTGCTGCTTACGTTGTTTCTCCTAAAATACAAATTACTGCATACAACTTTCAAGTTTTGCCATATTTTAAGGCTAACTCTCTAGGGGGCAGGTGCTGACTAGTTACCTCTGCCTGAACTTCTCTGCTAGTTATGGATCATCTAAGGCTATACCAACACTCCCTTTTCTTTGTGCTCATGTCCTGTTACAATTTGGAATTGCCTAGTTTGCTGTGGTATCCTATCATTTGAGATTGCAAATTGGGGGCAGAAGGAAAGATCAGGAGCCCAGTCTTCAGATTGCACACGATGCAATCTGACTGAATGAAAACAATATATACCAATGGGTTATTGAATTATTTATGCTGCTGCTTAATTGTTAGACTCCACACCTTGAAACCATGTTTGCAAAACATTTTGGGAAAAGTATTATAAAAACACATTATTTGATGCAATTAAGTTTAGATAGACCCAGAAGCAGGAACAATAATGTTGCCATTAATGGAATTTGAATTTTGTAGAAACCCAACATAAGCAATATAAAAACCATTTTTACTTAATTGCTTTTGGTAATAATAATAAATATTTTGAAAACAAAAAGAATGAAATGCTCACCACTACACACTCTTATTTTATGGCAAAATAAAAATTAGATGATTCCCTGAATGAAACATTTTAAAATGCTGACAAGAAATCGAGCAAACATATTCCCATCAGAAATTTATTAAATCTATAATTATGCAAAAGTATCTGTAATTATGACACATAAAGTGTTGCATTTTCTTTATTCTCTTAAGTGTTCATAGTCAAATAGGCATGGCTGACATATATACAGATGTCGTGAAGTTTATTAAATAAGAAGGAATACTAAACTAATACTTAAATAAGTGTGACATTTTATTACACATTATTTTTAATAGAACTAATTGGAATAAGTAAGTACCAATAACTAATTGATAGTATTAAAGAGAACATCAAGAAAAAATGAACTTGTTTTCAATGTGCATTTTCTTTATTTTTATAAGATAGAAAATGATCACTCTTGCTAAAAGAATCTTGGTTCACCACTTCTTTTCATTTTAAAATTGTGTTTCTTTTTTCATTATTTTGTCATGGGGTATTTACTCCTTAATGTTTTTGAGTGATAAGGACCCCTATTTCTGTTTGCCTGGTTGCAGGAATTTGGCACTTCGTAGCAGAATTGCACCCATCTGTCAATATGGAGTGTTGCTTTGCATAAATCTGAGATCCACTAACATCTGACCTCCCAGGGAGGGCATGACGAATTCCGACTCACATCACTGAAGGTGTTCCTTTATCCTTGGGATTAATGACTTAATCAAGGAAGGTCTCATTGGTAATGTGTTTGCATTAATGTTTCCTTAATTGTAAAGTGACCTTGAATTCTATGCTTAATTTTTCATCTACTCAGGAAGGTTTTCTTCTGCATACGTTTCAAATCTTCCTTCTTGAAGAACCGTTAAAGGGTGTGCATCAACTGTCCCCACAGAACGAACAGTAGATAGGACAGTGCTGAAATCTGAATGACTGAAGTTCAATCCTCACCCCAGAACTTAAAAAGGGCATGTCTCTAACTCCATCTATTGTTTACATAGTTTTATTGTATATATATTTGCTTTTATTTCTTCTTGGTATGTGGTTGTTTTAACTCAGTTATGGTTATGTAGGATATCTTTTCTAGAACATCGATATGCTTATATAACATGGGCAGAATCATTTGAACCTCCTTCTCTTGCTATTACTGACCTGGTGGTCTCTCAGCTTTGCAGTTGAGGACGAGGCATATTCAATGAGAGCATTCACAGAGGTGCTAGAGGGGATAACAGAGTAAGTAAGCAGGAGTAGGCTGGGTTGATGTTGGTCCTGAGTGTTTTAGCGTAATACTATTGAAAACCCTCTGAAAGAATTCCTAAGGGAATAGCACTTGAGTATGTAGGATATCTACAACATATTTCCTTGTTTTTGCAGGTTGAGTCTTCAAACATTTTCCACTCTTCCCCTCAGTGCTGCTATATATATATAGACAGACTGATAGGTAGAGAGGTGTGGAATATGTTTGCTACTTTATGAAATGGGGAAGGGAGATTTTGTGACTTGTCCTTAATCAACCATTATTACCAGGAAGACAATTTAATATTTTCAAACCGCCAGATGTCAGTTATTAGCAAAGCAGAATTAAATCCTTCAAGAAACACAGGGATATAGAGAAATTCCTTTACTATTATTTCATGTATTGGTATGATTTGGAATCATCTGCTAGAACTAATGACTTTAAAATAGCAGAATTCCAGAAATAGATTTTTAATCAACTTATCATATAAACAAACTTATTTTAGCTAGAGTGTTTGATATTCAAACAGTGTAAGGACCTGAGTAGCTTAGATCCTGCATCTGAAAATAATGAATAAACATCCAAATACTATATAATGTTACTTTAGTGAGAGTCTTGCATATTTTTTGCTAAATCTGATAGTTAAATAATTAAAACTACTATTATAGGCAGAAATATAAATGGGTCTGTAGAATCTGAGAAGAATCAGATGGAATGCAGCTCACATTTCTGATAGTGGTAAGGTAATGGTGTTTGGGAAAGAATATTCCAGATTCTCTATGTTCACAGATTGGAATTCCCTTATGTACATGAAGTTTTCCAAAAATTTCCAATTCTGTTCCAAAATATACTCATTCTCAAGCTCAAATCAAAGCTGTAATTAGCTAAGCAAAAGATTAATGAGATTTAAAAAACAAAAACAGAGATTGCTTGCAGCACAAACTATCTCTGTATAATTATAGTTTAATGTTTTGGTCAGGAGAGAATTTTAAAACAACAATTTCGTAGCAAATCATAACCCTTAATCATTTTAGCTAGAACTGAGCTATAGAAGCAAATTTCCAGCTTCAAAATGATAGGAATTTTCATGAGAAGAAAGCATATTGATTCATCAGTGAAAATCCTCATTATTTTAATCACTGCTGTATAACATGTTTGAAAGTGTAGTCATGACTCCAATCTGACACAAACATTGCTGATTAGATAGAAGCAAAGTAATCAAAGTTAAATAGGGTGGCAGGTAATCCTATTCACTTGCTCTCCGGAATGTATTGTACAAGGCTCAACCATTCCAATATGGCTTACCTAATGCTTACAGCATAATAATGATTTTAAGTGAGGACACTCACTTTTGCATTCAGGTTTGATTTACTGTTTGAGCCAGAATAACTTTTCTTTGCATGTCTGGAACAGAAAGTTGTCCACTAATGTGCATAGCAATGAGTTCTATTTTTAAAAGGACTGTTTCTCAGCAAGAGATATGTTTCTCTAAAGATCACAACTGGAAGCATTGTCTTGCAGAAAAATCCTTCATATGTTGCTTCTGTATTAACTCACGGGCAACTAGACTGAGATGCTAAAATGATTGGATTTTGTTTCAAAATGTATGATCTACATTGCAAAAGTCCCTTTAAAGGAATGAAAACTATGGTAACGAAATGAATGTTTCTTGTGTTTTTACTGCTAGGAATTGCTTAAACATTTACAAATCCTATTAGATGGATGGAGACTCTGTGGTTGTACTATATAATACCATTTTATATTTTTAGTGTGATAAGCTCAGACAGTACTTTTTACAGATTGCAGGGAGAATTTGTTCTTTGGGGGAACAGTTTGCATGCCTAAATTTTGTTTTTTCTCTGGCTTGATAATTGTGTTTGCCAAAATGCTAATGGAAGAAACACTCTATCCAGCACATATACACACAATCATGCACACACACAAACACACACATGCATGTATAGGAACTCAGATGAAGGTCATTCATGATGATTGGTTGCTCCAAACTAAAATCAGCTCGATTTTTTTTTCTTTTTCACCTTACATTCATGTTCCCATTCCCTTAGACACTATACGTACCTGCTTTAGTCTGATTAATATATGTCAGAGAATACAACTGCATCCTTGTGAACTGCATAGGACTCACATCAGTATGTGTGTTGAAGGTATATGTATTGTGGTAGTTTCCTTCAAGATTCTTTTCTGTTTCTGAGATTTTACGATACTGTATTGTATTTCTAAAGGGCTATACATTTTGTGACATTTCAAGGATGGTACATCATACACTTAATAGTTCATGGCACCAACACCTAACAATTAAAACTGATATGGGGGCTGCTCACAGATAATTAGGGCTGTCAAATAAACATTGTGTAATATCAATAAATACTTCTAAATGGAATTATAGGCATTTAGTTTGGAATGCACGAGCTACCTTTTATCAGTTTTTAAGTTATCTTTTCTCTCTTAGTGAACCTGTTGGTGAACAGAATTCCTGATCTTTTATTATTTGCATTTTTTGCATCTCTTTAGAAAATCTTTCCAATTCTGAGATTGTAAACGTAGGCCATTTACTTTATTCTGAAGATTTTATAATTTTATCTGCATGTCAGTGACAGGCCCTGCTGATGCCACGCCCCTGTTTGTAGCACCTTAGCATCTGTTTTCTCAAGAAGGAATGTTCCTGACACCTCACAATTTACTGGGATACTGACCACTGTTGAAGCCATTACTTTTATTTAATAGTTGCAATTTTGAGTGGAATTAAAGTTATCTCTAATCTTCATTTTCAAAAAAACACTGGTTTCAACATGACTGTTGAATTCATTCATAAGCTTTCCCAACCTAGGTTGATATGATTATTGTGTAAATTTTGCTTTAATATATTTATATAGTGAACTTTATTCAATGTTTTTCTAATGTTGAATCAACTTGTATTTCTGGGAACAAACACATTCCCAATTTTTTCAAAATATGTTATATTTTTAAATACATGACTGGAATAAGTTCCATAGTTTTTTTTAACTAACATTTTTGACTCAATATAAATTGATTAGATTTACTTGTCATGTGCAACCCTTATCAAATTTGGTTATTAAGGAGGGATGGGGAAGTAGAAGTATTGGGGACTAAAATGGACCAAATTATGCTATGTACATGTAGGAAATTATCACAGTGAATTCCACCTTTATGTGTATCTATAAAGCACCAATTAAAAAAAATGAATAGAAGGAACACCAGAAGATTAGAGGAAGGGTAATGGTGGGAGGGAGGAGGGAAGGGACGGGGAGAAATGGAGACTGAAGTGGAGCAAATTATGTCCACACATGCATGATTAAGTCAGAATTAGCCTCAAGGTCATGTATGACTATTGTGTACCAAATAAAGCATTTATTGGGGGGTGGGTATTATGTTTATGTAAAGTCCATAAAACGAATTAGATATATATGTGTGTGTGTGTGTGTGTGTGTGTGTGTGTGTGTGTGTATTGTGTATGTATGTGTGTATGCCCTTATAAAGGATATAGATGGATATGGATATCTATCATCTATCTGTCTGCCTGTTCTCTATTCTGGATTAGCCTGAATATCATTGGGATGTTATTTTGCTTCGTAACTAATTTCATTAGTCACAATGGTAAAATCATCTAACTTAAAGTTTCCATTATAAGGGGGTTGAATATATGTCAGACTTCTCATTAACATTCAATTGTCTTAAACTCAACTACCCATATTTCATTTTCTTGCTGTAATTCTTTCTGTGCAATTTTTTCAAATCTGCCTCCCATTCCATTTTAACTATATTTTTCTTAATCTGTTACCAAATCCCACTCTATTCACTTTTGATTTAAAATATTTTCTTATCTTAATTCATAGCTTTTTTCCCCAATGTAATTCTTTACTTCATATTTTATGTGCCTATTGTATTTTTTGAAATATACTAGAAAAAGCCTGTTTTATATTTTGGTTCTGATAATTTATATATATATATATATATAAATATATAAAATACATAACATATAATATATATATATATATAATATATGTATATAATTTTTTTACAAGTCTACCTCTGAGGTTTCTTGCTTCTCCTGGTGTGCACATACATGTTTTAAGCAGAAAAATTAGAAATGAAAAACACACACAAAGCTATCTTTAATTGCTAAAACGAACTTCTAATGAATTTAGAAAGACTTTAGGAAGAAAATGTCAAATTCTAACAAAAGAGGAATACACACCAAATAAAATGGAATACTGTGTCCTTCGATATCAAAAGACAATATCAATATTATGAAGCTCTCAGATCTAATTAAATATATGAATAAATTTAACTTTAATTGATGTCAAGTGTAAATTTCATGTGGAAATGTTTTTAACTTATGAATGACAAAAATAAGACTTTAGCTCACATGCAGTATTCTTGCTAACCATTGTGAAGCATCAGAGATTTTATCCTGCTTGCAAAGCAAAATGTTAGCCTACTATATAGCTTAAGATGTTGGCAGAAGATAAAAGGATCCTGGTTCAGAAACAAAGGATGCTATCCTAATTTTTGTTGGAATGCTGATGTCTTTCTGGCAGTTATTTAAGCTCTGGTTCCCACTTGGTGTCACCATGAGGATCAGATGACAAATAAATAACAACTGGTTAATTATAGATGAGAAAGGCTGTATTAAGGGGACAGAAAGACTTTATGAGGGCATCACTCTTGTTTGCCCTCTGTTCTGGAGGGAGAAGTTATTTAGATTAATGGAGAAGTAAGCATGACTGTCCTTGCTTCATAGAGAAGACCATACCTCCATCTTTTTAAGGCTCCTTTGTAGAAGCACCCTTAAAAAGATAATCCATAACATAAGGATTATAATTTACTCATATTTGAAAACTATTTTTAAAAGCAATTGCAATCTTACAGAAAGCTACAGGAATGGTAAAAGTAAGTTCCTAACATTTTCATACTTTCACTCTGATTTATCCTTTGTGGAATTTGAACACATACCTTCCCTTGTTCACGATCTCTTCTAACCATTTGAGATACATTTGAGAAGACATAATGTAACACTCTTTTAATACTTCAGTTATTTTTTAAACAAAATCATACAGCCATCAAAATCAAGGAATTAAATAAATAGTATGCAATACAACATTCCAATTCAGAGAATCTATTTAACTTCACCAGTTACCATAGTTTTTCATGGATCCAAGTCCTAACTCAGCAGTCCAACTGAGCATCACACAGAGTTTTAGTTGTCTTGTTCTTGTCATCTATTTAAAAATATCTTCTTACTATACCCATATTTCACAAAATGACTTCCATCTTTAGCAGGCTGCTTCTTGCCACTATCATTTTCCTAAAATTTTTCTTCCTAATTTCAATAACTTCTTTTTTGACACACATATTTATATGTAATATCCCCCAAATATTTGTGGTTTTTTTGAATAACAAATGTGTTGAATTTGGTAGGCAGATTTAATTAATTTCTTATTCATGTTGAATTATTTTAAAATAATAAAGATATTTTAAACAATGATATAAAAAGTACGCATGCCAAAAACATATTAACCATACTTTGGATCCATACAAACACAAATAATTTTATTTTAAATTTCTAATGAAAAGATGCACAAATATACTCATACTCTATAATAAATTGCACCTGAATTAATTTTATCTTGGAAGTTCCAAAAGATTTCAATTATACTAAACATTAAATTATAGGTATACTATAAATAAGAATTATAAAGTGTTGCTGAAATAGCATCTGAAATAGGCCACTCCTGAAATACAGAACATTTATTTCCAATGTGCAACATCACCATACTTTACTCATCTTACTATTACAGAGGAAAAGGAAATCTCTAATACTAAGACAGCGAAGTTAACATGGTATAAATTGTAATATTCATAAGTTAACAGGTATAAAATTTTCTTCACAAGTGGATAAGAACAGTGCTCTAAAATTCTCAGTAAAATATTTAAATAAACCCTCTCTGAAGCTTTTCCACATCAGGAAAAATAAAAACACAAATATAAATTAAGTGGAACTCTTTTTTTTTTTTAAGCATGCAAGTATAACAACTGGAGAAATGGAAGCAAATCCAATTTTTTACTGAAACTTGAAGACAATGAAGTGTCATCGAAAAACATTAAGACACCACTGGAACAATATTATTCTTTATGCAGACAAAAAGAAGTGATACTCTGGTATCTTCTCAGCATGAACGAGGCCAAATGAAACAAGACACATCTCAGTTTTCCACATCATATAAATGCTCCTATTCATGCTTCTGTTCTCATGGAAATTTTAAGACTTTAAGGAACGTGCCACCTGCATATTTTACCACATACCCCACAAGGAACAAACATCAGTTGTGCTTTGTAAGATAGACAATATATAGTAGCTTGAATTGTAAATCATATCAACCGATAAGATAGAAAATCCAGAGCTCTGGATCTATATTTGAATCACATCTTGCTTCTATAAGGACAAATCATATAGCCTATGTGTTTCACGTTGTTTAACCCTGAGAAAAAATTTTTGAAGCACATTATTAAATGATTAAAATAAATGATCCATTCTGTAGGCTCTCTTTTCACATTATTGATTGTTTCCTTTGCTGAGCAGAATCTTCTTAGTTTTAATCCATCCCATTTATTGTCTCTTGATTTTACTTTTTGCACTTTAGGAGTCTTGTTAAGGAAGTCAGGTCTTGAGATGACATGATGAAGATTTGGGCCTGCTTTTCCTTCTCTTAGGTGCAGGGTCTCTGTTCTAGTGCCTACGTCTGATTCACTTTGAGTTGACTTTTGTGCAGCATAAGACATAGAGATTTAATTTCGCTTTTGCTACATAGGGATTTCCAATTTTCCCAGTACAATTTAGATCCTACAGAGTGGGAGAAAATCTTTACCACATGTACCTCAGATAGAGCACTATTCTCCAGGATATATAAAGAACTCAAAAAACTTAACACAAACACACACAAGAGAAAAATACAATAACTGGGCTAAGGAACTGAACAGACACTTCACAGAAGAAGAAATATAATTGATCGATAAACATATGAAAAAATGTTCATAATCTTTAGCAATTAGAGAAATGCAAATCAAAACTACTCTAAAATTTCATCTCACCCCAGTCAGAATGGCAATTATCAAGAATACAAGCAATAATACATGTTGATGAGGATGTGGGGAAAAAAGGCACACTCAAACATTGCTGGTGGGACTACAAATTGGTGCATCCACTCTGGAAAGCAGTATGGAGATACCTCAGAAAACTTGGAATGGAACCACCATTTTACTGAGTTATTCCACTCCACTCTTTATATCCAGAGGACTTAAAATCAGCACACTAAAGTGACATAGCCACATCAGGGTTTATAGAATCTCAATCCACAATAATTAAACTATGGAACCAACCTAGATGCCCTTCAACAGATGAATGGATAGAGAAAATGTGGCACATATATACAATGGAATAATACTCAACCTTAAAGAAGAATGAAATCATGATATTTGCAGCTAAGTGGATAGAGCTGGAGAATATCAGGCTAAGCGAAATAACCCAATCCCCCCAAAACGGAGGCGAATGTTATCTCTAGTAAGTGGATGCTGGTCCATAATTGGGCACAGAGGTAGGGAAGAATCAAGGACTTTGGATTATGCAGAGGGGAGTGAGTGGTGGGAAGGGGTTGTGGGGATGGGAAGTACAGTGGAATGAAATGAACATCATTACCCTATGTACATGTATGATTACACTACAGTGTGACTCTACACCATGTATAGCCAGAGGAATGAGAAATTGTGCTCCATTTGTGTGCAATGCTTCAAAATGCATTCTACTCTCATGTATAACCAATTAGAACAAATTAAAAAAATACATAAATGAATAATACATCTAGAAGTACTCTACAAAATATTTATGATATTTTGATTTCTTAAAATTAATTTTTGCCATGCCATATTTTTTGCCTTATATTTTCTTCACTAAATCTCAACACAGAAGACCTCTGAAACTGATGAATGTTTATAATTATGAATGTGGATATTACTGAAGCTATATACAAGAAAATGAAATTGACCCAACACAGAGATATGAAAAATACTGTTGGTAGGTAGGGAGATAGATATGTAAGTGGATGGATAGAAAGTAGGAAAGCTTTATGGAGAAAGAGAACAAGAGAGACTGAATAATCTGGAAGAGTACAAGGGTTTGATAAATACTACCTATTTAGAATCAGACTTGGTTAAATAAATCTGCAATAAGTACATTTGCACTAGACCCTCTAAATTCCACATTCATACTCTTAGATTCATCTTCCCACTTAACGCCTGTCAATAAGTAGGAAGATGATTTGAATGAAATAAATTATGCCCTTTAAAAAGAAAAGTTATTTGGGATAAAAATAAAGAAGAACCCATTATTTAATGTGCCCAAAGAGATTTCCTGGAAAAGAAAAAGTAATTTCATTCACGTACATCAAACAGTGGAAAGAATGGTATATATGTGGTGAGTATTTTTGCATTAAAGTATAATTTTTAATCACAGGCTAGTATTTATTTCATGACTACCAAGCTATGCTGTGCCTTTAACGTTCTACCACCTAATTAAGTAGTCAAAAAATAAATATTTGTCCTATAATTAAAAAGAAAACATTCAATACTTCAGGGTCTACAAATGATTTTGTTACCAACAGTGCTTTGGTCATATCAGATTAATATTCCCAGGACTATTAACAAATAGAAGTGTTATTATATAACAACATAAACAAACTCAATAGTAGAAAAAATAAATTTTGGAGACATTGGAAATTTGACTTAATATTTCAATAGGGAAATACATTGAGCACTTTAGCATTTTTTATATTTTAAAAAGGATGAGAACTGAATTAAGTCTAAAATGTTCTGTCATTTCAAGTGATTGGAAAAATGCATTATGTTCATGGCCTTCATGTATTGTTGCTGCAAAATGTAGGATCATTCAGAGCCAAATCAGTTCTCTCCTATGCTATTTTATTTATCTAAAGACTGTGGAAAGAGGAACCTAGACATTTTTTTTTTTTTTTCCTATCCAAATAATAGGAATAAAGAGTGTACTCCAACATGGATTGTGGTACATGGTCTATTAGTTAAAATAAAAGAATGGGTATTTAAAGAATGCAGCTTTGTCTCTGCCAGCCAAGGGAGACCAAGGAACAGTGTCCAAGAGTTTTACCACCTTGGAGAAGTGACAGTGTCTCTCACGAGTTCATCATCATCATGTGTTGAGTCAAAAATATCATCTTCACATCATTACGTTATATGAAGTATAAAACTTTGCATGTGCTATCACCTATTAAAACAGAAAATAATGCTTCTTTTCCATCATATGGAGATTACTGCATCTTATCTGTCACTTTCGTGAAGCAAATCATGATCTCTCTTTCAGCCTAATATCAAGTAAATTATAGAAGAGCTTTTAGAGTCAGTAGATGGGAAGTAAGCAAACAGGCCAATTGGGCTCAACAGCAATCCTTGCATTAATTCATTTGCTATATGAATTACCTAAGTATGGAGTGTAAATGTATGCTGATTTAGTCTGGAAATGAAAGTACCTAGTGATTTCAAATGTTAGCTTATATTAGATCAGTGAATTATTGAAACAAATGAGTCAGGTGTCAAAATAAGCTACTGAAGAACGCCAGATGGCCCAACTTATCTTCTTCTAGTTAATGCCTGTCAGTAATGAGAAAGATGATTTGAATAAAATAAATTGTGTCCCTTAAATAGGAAACTTACCCAACATGAAAAATGAAGATGGATTCAGTGTTTATTGTGCCCAAACAGATTTTCTGGCCAAGAAAAATAATTTCATTCATGTACATAACCACACTGGTGAGAGTGGCATATGTTCTTATTTAAATATGTTGGTAGGAATTTTGCATTCCAATATTTCAAATCATTAACACCAAATATTAAAATATAAAAAAGAGGATTTTTTTCTTATATTTCTTAGTAACGATTGTAGTATATTAACTAAAAATCATGATAATTTTCTAAACATCTCAATTAGGTCCTCTTCTCCAACCTGCCTCAATGATAACGCAATCAGTAACAAAATACAAAGCAATAAAATCATTATTGACATAGTAAAATACTTCAGGCACTGATGTCACCTTGGATCTACAGGGTAGTGAAGAAGATGCTTCCTTGGAGTATTGAGGAAGATTGGGTCCATTGTGCTTCCAGCTCAGAATTTAGTTTATTCAGATTGAGTGAGTGTCCTGTTCTATCTCTATCGATGGCATGTCAGCACAATACAGTATAAAGACTACTGGCAAGGACCAAATGGGACATGGCTTCTGATCATCACTCTGCAGAGAAAGTATATATTCTGAGGTAAGAATTCAAATATTTGAAATGTTTTATGATAAAAAAAATATGGGTTAATCAATTTGTTATAAATAAATCATTGGGTTCTTATTTTAATCATACTGATTAAAATGAATATACTGTTTTATAGGCAAAGAAGACACTATTGCTATGCCGACATTTTACAATCTCCAGTGAAGCACATGATCAGAAAGCTGAAATTACATCTATGGTATTAGTTTATGGATTGATTAAGTGTAAGAAGATGTCAGTTCTTCAAACAATAATTTAAACAGTCAAGGAAATCCCAATCAAACTTAAGTAATTTTTTTCTTTTTGAGGACTCTATTTTTCCAACATTTGTATTAAAGCTTGTGTAGCCAGTGATAGTTGAGTCTTGGTTGAGAAGAGGGTGCTCCTGATCAGTTATTTCTGGATTATTGGAGGAGAAGAGGGAGGTCAGTAAAAGAACTATACATGAAGGGGAACTGTGATCTGGTGCAGGTGGCTGTGCATGTCAATGGTAAATGGTTCTGGGAAACTGGTTAACTCTGTGTGAAAAGAAATGCTGACTCCTTAGCTAATGTAGAGCCCTGAAAAATTAAGAACTATATGTAAGGAGTGAAATAAAGAAATCAAAGGACAAAATTCAGACTGATATGATGATGCATTAAGTTAAGAAGAGGGTCCTTGATAGAATGACAAAACCCAAAATAGGGCCAGGCGCAGTGGTGCACGCTTGTAATCCCAGCAACTCCGGAGACTAGGTAGGAGGATTGAGGTAACTTAGCGAGACCCTGTCTCAAAATAAAAACTAAAAAGGACTGGGAATGTGGCTCAGTGGTTAAGTACCCCTGAGTTCAATCCCTAGTACCAAAAAAAAAAAAAAAAAAAAAAAAAGGGAATTAGTGATTATCTTGATGACCTTAATGGCATCATAGTTTTTATTTAATGGAATATATCAAACATAAAAATAACCAGTGCAATTTTTGGAGATAATAGTTAAGATGCTAAAACTAATAAATAATTAATATTCAAAACAAATCAGAAACCCCTGAATTAATGATCAAATATTTTACTGAGAAAAAGGTGTAAAATTACAAAAGAATGTGACTAGAATTTTCATGGATAAGATAGCCAAAATCACTGTTCAACCTCATTTATATATTAAATAAATAATTATAAAATTAAATCAACTATAAATAAAACAATTTAATTAAATTTAAATACAACATTAGTAAGATTTATGTGTGTGCCTATAGGGATGGTGGTGAGAAGTGAGAACGTGGTCAGTCACAAGAGCTGTTGAGATGAGTGAAGACAGCCAGTGGTGTCACCCACTGCTGGAGGAAGTGAAAGCTCCCGTGGAAAAGATTACACATTTACAGGAGTGAGTAGATGCAGCTAATAAAATTAAAACTGATTATGCTGTATTATGTAATTTGAGCTTTATTAGAGCATAACCCAAGTAAAATTTAGTGATGGAAGTTATCTCTGAAGTCATCTCAGATGATTCCAGTTATTCTCTACACATCCAGGTACTATCGTGCAATCTCATTAAACTCTTCTGTGCCCCTGTTTCAGCTTTTCAATTTTAGGAGAGGATAGGAATAGTATTTGGAAAAAAAATTAGCACATATAAGCCAAAAAAGGAAATAGGAGTGAGGAAATGGAAAGACATGTGCACCAGGGAGCAAGGAGTTGGAGCATCCTTGGTACCCACCGTTAAGGCAATGCAAAAACAAAGTGACTGGTGCGTAGTACAGAGTGCTGGGTCATTGGCAACACTGCTGATCTTCAGCAAGAAGAGATCTTACATTTTTCAAGTGAATTTGTTTGAGCAATAAACTAATATCAAACTTTCAGTTCTAGTTCAGACATGTAGAGACCTTGGAAGTTAACACATCTCTACAAGAAGAAACTGAAGACATTGAACATCATTGAGATGAGAAAATAGACGTCACAAGGTCAGACTTTACCCTGGTATTTGGAGAGTGAGGAAGGAACTGAGAGTCACAGGGTCCCTGGAATAGAAACTCTCCAGGGCTAACAGTATTATTCATAATAGTACTGCATAAAGAACTCCTAAAACTCAACATAAAAAACATAAAAAAAGCCATCCAAGTAAAAAGTAAACCAAACATCCAAACAGATACCTCACCAAGAAGCTATAGAAAGGCAAGGTGTGAAAGATGCCTAATATCATATGTCATTAGAGAACTTCAAAGTAAAAGAATGAGAATACCATTAAATACCTATAAAAATGGCCAGAATCTAAAACACCGACATGACCAAACAACTCATGAGGATTTGGAACAACAGGCAGGACCCTTGTTCACAGCAGTTATCCTGCTGGAGGACATTTTGGCAGTTGTTTTTACAAAATAAAACATACCCTTATCACTCAATGCCACAAAAACACTTCTTTGTATGCACACAAATAGTTAAGAACTTAGGTCCACATAAAAGTTCATTCACAATGCCAAAACTTGGAGACACCAGATGTCCTTTTATGGATGGATAAATGAATTGTGGTACATCCATAAAATGGCAAGTTATTCAACCACAAGAAGAAATAAAGTATCAAGCTTGTGAAACACTTGAAGGGAACTTAAATGCATAGAGCTAAGTGAAAGAAGCCAGTCTGGAACAGCTATAAACAGTATTATTCCAAGCATATAGTATTTTTGAAAAGGCAAAATTATCAGACCATAAAAAGATCAGTGCTTTTTGAGTTTGGAGGAGTAAGAGGGAAGAATAAATAGGTAGAACACATGGAATTTTTGGACTGTGAAACTACTCTGTTTAATATTATGATGGTGTATGCCTGACATTATGCTCTTGTTAAAATCCATAGGACTGTGCAATGCTGAGTCAATCTAAATTTGAACCATAGACTTAATAATAATGCACTAATACTGGCTTGTTAATCATAATAAATGTTCATCTCTGTTGCAAGTTAGTAATAATTAGGGTAAACTGAGGGAAGAGGTGAATATGTGGGAGCTCTAGGTAAGTTCTGTACCATTTATCTGTAAAATGCTTTAAAATTAAATTCTATTAATTATAAATAACAACAAAGCAACACATATTACATAACTATATATAATTATAAGGATTAAATAAAGATATGTACAAAAATAAATATACGTACACTAGAAGGACATATACATAAAAATTGGAATAGATAAGAGAAAATAAGAGGGACAAGAGAAAAGGAAGAGGTGGGCAGTTAGGGAGGAAATAGGACCAGGTCTCCTGTTTCTAAGGAAGGACTTATTTTTGGCAATTTGTTAAGCTGCTAAGAGCACTGGATGACACAGTATTGTGGTTTGTCACGATGCCTACAATTCCTTTAAATCACTTCAGTATTGATAGTATGGCACAAGGCATGTGTCAATTACTCTCACCTTGGGCTTCCAGTAAGTCAGTTGAAGCAATCAAAAATGCAAAGTGTATGGGTACTGAGCTGTCATTTAAGAATGCACCTTCTGGGTTTTGTATAGGGCAGGTCATACATAAAGAAGTGGTCGATGCCAGCTTTTCTGAAATTCTTGTCTTGATCAGCAATTGATAAACAAGTTAACATTGGATGATAAAAGTGACTTCTTAATTATCATTGATGAGCTCGTTTTAGTGAATGTAAGAATGTTCAGTACACATGCACAAGTTGACAGTTTGGAGGCTCTTTGTACCTTTAAGGAATCACATGTAAATATTCTACAAATCTCAAAATTGTCACTGGAGGCTTCATCCTGTAATGTTCAGCATTGGAACATCATGCTGCATCAAGAAATTGGTTTTCCTTTCTGAGACTTGCTGCTGATAAAAGGGTACAGGATTCTACCTCTGCAATGTCTGTCTGCCTCAGGAAGGTGTGACCATATTGCCTAAAGGAACAGAAGGCTAAATTTTCAATGGACAAAACAGGTTTATAAACTGCTGTGAGCCCAGTTACTTATAGATACTTAATAAATATTTGCATGAGTGCCAGAATTTGACCTGAGGCTTTGTTCATTATAACTGCGTGGCAGCTGTAGAGGAGTGTAAGATTGACAGGGTTTACGGGGACGAGTGTGATAAAGTACCCCAGAACGTCAAGTACAATGTGAATCTAGAGTTCCTAGGATTTAGCCACAGGCGCATTTGAGTGATGTGGTAAGAGAGGTTTCCAAATTGTGGGGAATTGAAACAGAAGATAAGACAGTCCAGTGACAAAATGTTTGCTCTCTGAGGAGGTGAGATGCAAGGAACAGGTTTGCCCATCCCCAGCATTCACTGCTGTGCCTGAGATACAAAGCTACCTGGCAGAGAGTAGCTCCAGCAGTGAGAGAGGCTGCATCCAGGCCACACCCAATTCAGCTTCCTATGGAAGTCAGGATTCTCTCCCTTAGGCATGGGAAGTCCCATGTGCCCTGAAGGACTTGGAGTGCTGGGCAGCTAGCATCCGTGCCTGGTAATAGTTCTCCTTTGTGACAAAGATGGACGTGATCCACATACTCCTCAGTCTGGAACAGAGCAGAATGAGAAGCCTAGGCTGTCTCTTTCCTTATGAACCTTCCCTGTGTTTATTTTTGCTTTCAAAATAAAAGTGATCCCTCACCTCACATCAGGTAGCGGAGTCTTATGTACAACAGGTGACAGCAAATGAGCATGAGAGTGTTATGTGAGCAAAGTAAGATGGAAATTGAGTTCTAGGAGGTTTTATGGTTGGGAAGAGCCCATGAGCTAGTTTATAAGCTGAAACAGTAAATATATTTCAATGTTAATGGAAAGTAGTCAAGAAAATGAAAAATGTTGAAGAACATAAAAGGTGCTGGATAATCAACAGAAAATCTTAAGAAAGAAAAAAAGGTCACACTGTCCAGGATACAAACAGGAAGGGACACAGTCATGTGGACAATTCTCCTGCTAAATGAAGGATTGAGCCAGCTGCCAAAGCTGGTGGTTTGCTGTGTCATGAAAAGAGCTTAAGGAAGACCTCCTTCAAGTTCAATTCTCCTACTACCTCAGACAGTTGCTAATATTCTCTTTGATAGGCCAGATTAAGTTGTGTGTTTCCCCATACCTAATCACTGTGGTCAAGGACCATATCACTCATCATTTGCTCTAGGTCTGACTTCCCAATCTATACTAAGCCTCTCTCTCCACAAGGAGAATGAAAACATATCATATCTGTCAGAGCAACACTAGCTGCTGTAACAAGCACAGTTCACAGCAAAACAAGCAGTGATTTCTTTTTTATTGTCAGGTCTCTCTCCTCTGAGTGACTACTTAGGAATTTTAACTGTCTTAATCGCTTTGTGCTTCTTTTACAAACTACTACATTTTGTGTAATTTGTAAAGACTGAAAATCTATTTGTTAGAGTTCTTGAGGCTGCAAAGACCCAAATCAAGGCACTAGTATTTAGGACTAGTATTTAGGATCTAGTGAGAGTCTTATTGCTGTATTCTCACATGGCAGAAGAGAGGAAACTACTACCTCAAGCTCTTTTATAAAGTCCTGATTTCACCGATGAGGGTTCTGCCCTTAAGACTTAGTCACCTCCTACGGGCTTCATCACTGAATACTATCCTTCAGCCCATTGAGTTTCAGCACATGGGTTTGGAGGGACACAACCAGACCACAGCAAGCTCTGTATGTCTGTGGCTTTGCTACTATCAAGGCGAGCTTGCATGGTTAAATTGCACATGTGAATCAAACTGGTAGAAATAGAAAATGCAGACAGGTCCAACCTTCTTAACCACACTGTCTAGAAAGGGCACATTTCCTTGTGTTTACATTGTGTGGAGCACTGTGTTCATGGTCTCTTCTAAATGCAGGGGTTGTTAGGACTGCAGTCCCTGGACAGACAGACCCTTATGTCAGCACTTGCATTCTGTGGGGTGTGGAGGAGAGAGGGTTTCAGACAGCCACCTCTGAAGCATGCACTGGCATAGCTCTGTAGAAACCACATTTTGAGCTGCTTCTGGGTCCTCGGACACCAAAAGAACATCAGTACCATAAGGTGTCCGTGAATAAAATGAATGCAGGAAAAATAACACGTTTTCTATGTGCTTTAATGTTCTTCATAGAACTGTTTTGAAGAATATACTAATGAAGGGGGAAGACCAAAGCTGATGAGAAAAAAAAAAAAAAAAACTTAAAAATATATAACCTCCTTTTTATCACTGTTATATTATTATTTACTACAGTTTTTAAAGAATTATTTGCAGATTCAAAGTTGTATCCCTAAAAATTAAAAATAGTATTAAAGCATGGTTTATTAAAACCTTGCTATTTAAGAAAAAGTTGTTCTAGATATAATCTGGAAAAATGGAGGAAAATGTTTGTCAATTAATAGAGTTTTACTTCAGGAAACTTCAGAAGAACTTGGGGCTAAAAAATTTTTATGAAAAAATATATTAAAAATAAAGGTTAAAATGACATAGACAGTAAAAGTACAATTTTATAAATTAAATATTAAGATGAGAGTGTATATAAGAATATCATATTAAGTCAAAAAATGGTTTTCAGGAAAATAAAATGGCAGAATCACTTATTACAGGAGTCTTGAGGGAAGGAATGATGAACATTTTTAAGAAAGAGTAAATTTGATGATCGGGAATAATTAAACTTATTATCTAGGGTAAAAATCAGTATCTTTTAAAAAATGACATAGTTGTTTCTGTTAAATTTTACATGAAATGTGAATATAAATTTAGAGTATTTCTCATATAAAGAATCAAAATAATCACTACTATAAGCTTAATATATGTGAACTTTAATTCATAAATGAAACAGTTTTAGTGTCACTACCATCAGAAGGAATAATACTTCTGAAAATGACATCTGAAAACTGACAATATCAATGTGAAATTTGCCTACAGGAGAATGCGCCTACTGCTAACTACAGCATACACATGTTATCAATCATCAATTATTTAAATGTTACATTAAAAGTAAAATGAATTTTAAAAATTCAAATACATTAATATAAATGAAATTTTAATATGCTATTATTTTTTAGGTTGTTCAAATAATCATTTCCCTTGTGCTAGTTCCTTGGGACCAAAAAAATTTGATTATAATACTATTGTTTACTCTATTTTTCAAATGAATTTGGCTCAGATAAGAATAGAAAATTAATTATGCAGGTTTATATCAGTCTGTAGTTAATAAAATAGTGAATTCCATTTTCACATTTAGCTTATGAATTTGAAAAATAAGCATTCAGAAAGCATCATATGAACCCTAGGCTTACTGTTCATGATTTTTAAATGATCTCTAAATGAACAATAGTTCATTTAGGTACCTCAAGTTTTCTGTTTCAGCATAATTACACACACACACACACACACACACACACACACGCACACTTTTATCTGAAGAAGAAAATCACGAATGATGCTTTTTGGTTTCTGTGGCAATGCTGAATTTATGTATAGTTTATCATGTTTCTAATGCAATCGCTAAAGAACATCCTTATCCTTATTCTGAAGAATTATAAGAAATATGCATAATTTAAGTAAATACCCAAACTTTGGTCATATTTGGGTTCTTTGAAGAACTGTACATAGGATTATTCACATAGATTTGCTATAGCTAATGTCTGGAAGGTAGATTTGCTTTGACTGGTCAATGTTCATGACATCCTGATCATTAAATGTTCAAAAACATTATTCTTGAACCAACCCATTGCAAAACATTTCTTTTACTCCATTGACTTTATATAAGAAATATTCAAGTTTCATTGAATTCAAATAAATAAATACGTATGGAACACAATTTCCAAATTATGAAGGTTCAAAGCACAAATGTTCCTTTACTTTTATTTCAGTATTCAATAATACTGAACACTTTATTGCAAAATAGGCTTAGTGTTCGACAATTTTGCCAAACTGCAAGGTCTTGTAAACATTGTGAGCATATTTAAGGTAGGCCAGGCCAAGTTATGATGTTCAGTAGGTTAGATATATTAAATGCATTTTTGATTTACATTACTTTGAACTTATAATGGGATTGTAGGTACATAAATCACAAACCTATTTATTTGTTGGAATATATATAGGCATATATATATTTAAATATGAACACACACATACATACATATGGAACCTACTATAAGTATTGCCTCATAAGCTATCTTTAAAATATTTTACTTTGAGTCTCTATAAAAAGATATATATGTATATATTTATAAATTGATTCTGAAATAATATGAACATTTCAAAAATCACTTTATGCTGTTTCACATTATTCTTTTGCATAAATGCCAAAAAATGTTTTAAGAATAATGTAGAGTGGCTTAAAATAATAAACTTGGCTTTTCTGTTGAAATTCATTGTAATTCTGATGCTGTCTGAAGTTTATCACACTGACTTCATTGTGTCCATTATGGAAATATAAATTCTGAGAAAGGTTTATATTACTCAGGCTTAATAGTAAAATAACTAAATGTGCCAACAGGGTGCTTAAAATTTCGCCATCACTAAATGTAATTCATTATATTTAGTTATAATTAGTTCAGCTAATGGTATGACAAAGAGCCAACATTACAAAAGGAAGAAGGAAAAGCGTTGAGAACTCAGCTGGGCTCAGAGCCTCAGCTTAGGTCAGTTTATTAACACCTTCCCTGAGTGCTGGGCTGGACATTGCTCTGGGGGGTTAGGATATGTCAGTAAGCAATCAACAATAATGTAGCCTGCAGGGAGTTTGCATTTTAATAGTGACTGATTAGCAATAAAATCAAACAAGCAACAACAATTACATTTAAGTGACTTGGGAAACAGCAGAACAGACGTGGTAAAGATGGCATTCCCTCACCCTGGTGCTCCTTCTCCAAACTGCTAAGGGAAAGGAGCAGTTGAACTTATTTCCCTGTTGATATGCTTTATATTTTTGCATTTGTTTTTAGATAAAATAAAATTAATTTTCTGATCAGCCCCTCATATAAGTATGTCGTTGCCTTGGGCATTTTGCCGAAACATTTATACAAAATGTATAGTTTTTATTTAGGCTAAAATTTAGATTAAAATTCATTTATTTTATTTTAAGGTCTTAAGTATCAAATCCACACCACCCTGACATAATGAGTCATTCAGAGACTTAATGAAATCGAACTACAAATTTTATTTTGACAGTAAACGCTTTGCATTTTTTACATTATTCTACATTTGAGCATATTTAAATATTTATCATATACATATATATGGTAATTTTATAAACATAGATAATTTTTACAGTTCATTTAAGGTTTTAAATCTCTTTCTTGATAAGGCGAGTATTAATCCTTCAATGTTAGATCACTTTAGCAGGCACCTTTGCTCCATATCCGGTTGAAAGAGGGGTGTTGAGTGGTAACCCGGGGTTTATGAATGGATCTTGATATACTGTGGGGCAATCTGAGCTGGAAACGAATACCTCACATGAGTAGCAGGAAATATTGTTGTTTGATTGGCAAGGCACTTTTTATATGAAGTCCTTGTCTTGGTATCCTTCTTCAAGACATGGCAAACAAAATTGTTTGTTAATGATATGTAATAGAATATGATTCAATAAAATGTGCAGAAAAATTAGTGAAAACCAAGCTAATGAAAATCCATTTCCTTAGGAAAATGTAATTTGTTCTCATAGTAGTTTATACTAAGTAGCTTTATTTGCTCATCATTTCAGTCTTAGTCTCATGTTTGAGAAAATACTTGCAAAAACATAGTTGATAACAATTAAAAATATACTGAATCATTAAGAAATGATTAGGTTCTGCTTTCCAAAAAAAAAAATATATATATATATATATATACTTATTATGTGTATATACATATACACATAAATAATAAAAGGTACAAAACCACAGCTAGAGGAAAACTTTTTTTAGCTGTGGAATAAATTTAAAATTCCCTTTATTTTCTTTGTTTTTGCACCAGGGATTAAACCCAGGGTTGCTTAACCACTGAGCCACATCCCCAGTTCTTTCATTGTTTTAAATGCTTTTATTTGACACAGGGTCTCCCTAAGTTGTTCAGAGCCTCTCTAAGTTGCTAAGGCTAACTTTAAACTTGCAGTGCTCCTGTCTCAGCCTCCCAAGTCTCTGGGATTAGAGGCATGCCCCATCACACTGAGCTTAAATTTAAAATTCTTAAAATTAAAGTAAACCTTTGAATTTCAATAAAAGAAATTAAAACACAAGAATATTTCATCAAAAAGATTACCTCTTTAAACAGAAATCTCACACACTATGTTTAATATATAGTACTTCGAATTTTTTATCAGATTTTGATCTTTGAGAAGATGTGCCTGTCTGCAAAAATGCCATTTGACATTGTCTTTCTTCTTTGATCCTCAAACTTGATAACATGGAGTTATTAGTTCAAATACAAAACAAGTTCAAGAACTGTAAGTTTTCAACAAAAGTATATTCTCTTACAGGTGGATATCATATCATCATAACAGGAAAGAACATTCCTGACTACCCTCAGCCCAGAAGAAAACATTCATCCTTCTTCCTTGTCCCCCATAAAAATCCTAGGAGAAACCCACCTGAAGAGAAGGCTAGGTGTTTGCACCACCTTTTCCAAAAGGTTTCTACACAGTGCAATCAATTCATAAAATATACACCCAAATCTGTATTGCACAGATTTTTTTTTTTCCAAGTGAAATCCTTGAATAATGTAACTAGAGCAACAGAAAAACAGCAAAGTGAAACGTTGGTCCAAGTGCACACAGGTTTTGAAGGTGAGTGTGAGCACATCAGTCTTGATGTCAGGAAGAGAACAATCTACTGTGGATAGACTGGCAAAATGTGGGTAGCAGGCGCTGGTGACCCCAAACTGAAGATAAAAGAGAGGCAGCAGACGTGACATGAAAATCAGCTTCAAGCTAAAGGTTCAAAAGTACCCCTTGAATAAGAAGTTACGGTTCCCAGGAGACCCGACTTTTATTCATACTAGACATTAATCACAATGTTTTATTTCCCCTTTGCCAAAATTAGCTAAACAATATGACCTTACAACCTGACTCCTTGACTTGCTGAAAACTCTTGGTACATTGTACATTTTAATGTCTAATTATATTTTCAGTATATATCCTTGTATCACAAATTATCCTTAATATTTGATAATGGAAGTGGTCTCCCTTTTCTGAAGAATAGAAAATTAACCTTTTTCATTACTTCCAGGTTTGTTCTGCACCTTGACGCCTACAAACTGGTATGAATCACATGTAATATGTAGTGACTCTGTTTTCTCTAGCAATACATTACTTTTTCCTTTCTTAATATTTCATTTTCTTACTTCCTATTTGTCTGTCTGTATGATTTTCTTTGTAATTTTCTCAAAATCTCTTTTGCATAAGCAATGAACCAACATCATTTTGCTAAAGTTAACTTGCAATTAACCTATTACTATTACATTTTTTTAAATAAATCCCTTTCTTCTTCATCTGGTACCTACATTCAATCTGTCCCGTATCAGACAATGGAACTATCCTACCAGTTACTCAAGCCAATGTCCTTATAGCTGTCCCTGACATAACCTTAACTTATACTTAAAGTTGATGAAATGCATCAGTCTTATCTTCAAAATACAAATTGCCTTTCCCACTCATAACTGGTTCTGTGAACCACTGCATAAATCTACTAATGATCTGTCTATGTAAATCCTTGAATACTGCATTCTGTTATCATCCACAGGATTTATTCTCAACATGAAGAAAACAAACAAAAACCCAGTAGTTCTCTTATAAACCTAACCACTTTCCTCCTCTGGACCAGGTCTCCAAGGTTTCTCACCTCAAAGATATCCTCACCCCTAATAGCTTTCATAACTACAAGTGAGTTCTTTTCAGTTCTGATTTGATCTAATCTTCTCACCTTTGTCCTTCTGTCCCTGGGCACACTGGATTCCTTTCTGCTCCTAAACAAAGGTGCTTCTGTTTGCATCTCGTGATCCTTACACTTGCTGACTTTAAAACATCCCACCTGTACTTACCTGAAGTCATTGTACCATTGGATACTTTCATTAGTAGTTTTTCTGGGGTTCAAAACCTCTTAATCTGTTTGCTAGACTTTTTTATTTTAGTCATTCCAATCGGTGTGGGTGGCCCATCATTATGCTTTAATTTGGATTTCCCTAAGAGTATAGATGTCACAAATGGTTTTATTTGCTTCACTGATATCTGCATATTGTCTTTGTCAAGTATCTGTTCAAGTATTTTATATTTTTTTAATCAGTTGTATTATTGAGTTTTAAAATATCTCTGTATGTCAAAGACAACTCTTCCATATAAGATGTTATGTGCGGGTACTTTCTTGTCACCTGTGTTAAAAAAATAACTTTACTTTGTCATTTTTGATCCGAATGCCTCTTTTTTCTTGAATATTTCCAAGAGATTTGAAGAGAAAATGATACTAGATTAGGTCAAACAATAATTCCAAGTTGACTGAAATAATTGCTGTTCTTCATTGTCTCATGTTGATTGTCTAGAAAAACACTTTTTATTTGTTCATTTGCTTGCCTGTTTCTTTGTGTTGATGTTTTTTGTTTGGCCGGGCAGGAGGGCCAATCTCCTTGTCACACATAAGTCTCTTTAAATAACTCAATAAATGACATGTCATACATATGAGTAAAACCTTACGACAATGTCCTTGTTTTCAGAATAATTCCAGGCATCTAAACACAGTTTGAAATGACCCACAAGGATGATACACAGCCACCCACCTCCATTTACCTATTAGATTTTTATGTTATATTAATCTTTTTGTCTTCTTTCTGTCCTTGGAAGATACCAAAGCCTGTGCATCTGTGCACTGTGATAGTTTTTGCATTCATCCCTCAAACAACCATCTCTAGTTTCTCCACATGGACCACTAACCCTTGTCCTTCAGGTGTGTGACTCAGTGCTGTCCCCTTTGAAGTGACTCTTGCAAGTCACTGTGTTACTGTTCTCTGCTTGTCCCCAATGATAGTATTTATCAATAAATGAAGAAGTTGGATGTTCTTTTTATTTCTCTATAAGTGGGTAAATTTCTACTTCCTATGGAATGTACACTATATGAGGGTGTGGGTCTTGTCCCGTTCACATCTGTAAATCTAACACATGGAACTGTGATGGGCATCTGCAAGAAAGTGAACAAATACTTACTAAATAACAACACAAAGCCACCATTTTTATTTAAAGTCCTGAAACTGGTTATTTCCATATGTGCCTTCACGCTGGTGAGAAACTTCTCTATCGTTCTTTGTATGGTATGTATGACGTTAGCTGTCCTTGGAAGGATATAGACTACAGGTTCTTCTGAAGGTACAGGTCATTTTTTTTCTTTTCAGTCTTTTAATGTGTATTCCATATTATGTCTCTCTCTTTTTTTTTTTTTTTTTTTTTTTTTTGCCTTATGCACTGCTGGATAACAGAAAGAACATAGGCTTTGGGACCAGATTGCTTTCCAACTTTCTAGATGAGTTCTCTTTCATAAGTCAGTTAACATTCTGACACCTCAGTTTCCCAATTTATTACAGCATTCATAATGCATCACTTCCAAGAAATTGCTGGAAAAAAATCAATTGAGGTCACAGCAGTTCCTTTTCATCCAGGAGACATATATTCAAAGACACCCAGGAGATGCCTTGAACTGTGGAAAGTGCGTATACTGTCCTCTCCTACACATGCATACTTATGATGAAGTTTAATTTATAGATTAAGTACAGTAAGAGATTAACAGCAGTAGCTAATACATAACAAACATAACAATATACTACAAGAAAAGTCATGTGAATGTGAATTCTCTTTCTCTCTCTCAAAATACAAAACCATACTGTACACTCCAGTCTCCTCGTGGTAACATGAGATGATGCGCTATTTCTACATGATGGGCGGTGAATGAGGTGGGTGCTATGACATGCTGTTAATTCCTATGTAAGAGTCACTGGATTACCAGCACTGCACCGCCACCAGTCAATCAAGCAGCCAAGACTGTCACAAAAGTCACTAATGGACCAGTAGCCAAGATAGCACAGAATACATTAGACAAAGGAATGATTCATGTCCCAGGTGGGGTGGTGACAGCTTTCATTGTGCTACTCAGAAAAGCACCCAATTTAAAACATGAATTGCTTATTTCTGGAATTTCCATTTAGTAATTTGTTGAAGATGGGGGACCCCTGGCACTTGAAACCAGGGAAAGAGAAATCATGGGTAAGTGGCGTGGCGACGAGTGTATATACACAAATAACCATGCAGAAGGATACAGGCTTTGTATTTTGTTTTCTTTGTTTTAATCTAATTTCTAGATTTTACTTCTTTATATTAAAACAGGTGTGACTGTTTAGATTGGTTTAGCTTGGTCCTCTGCAAAATTAGGCAAATGAGCATGTTAAACTGTGGGAGGAAAAGAGGTGAAGGGAGAGGGGCAGCTACAACTGGGTAAAATCATCACTATTAATTCAATAGTTTTGCACTGAGAGTGAGTTTGGGTTCATAAAGCTTGCTTGTTCATAATTATAAACACGAAGCATATCTGAGTTTATAGAAAGATTCTTGATTTACAAGTACTCAGACTCAAAAGTTCCTGCTGAGGAAATACTCATTCAGCATTCCCTTACTTTTAGAAAAGGACTACAGGGTTACTGTACAAGAAGCTGAACAGGGAAATCAGCCTCTGTGATCACCTTAAGAAAGACAACAGATTTGCATTCTAAGATAAACACAGCAAGCTACCAGCCAGCTTTTAGCATCAAAAATGTTCCATTCCTATTTTTCTTAAAGTGGATCCTGGTTGGGGATTATTGACTCTTACTAAAAGATGGTTATAATAACAAGTTAATGTGATATTTTCTATGCCACCTCAGGCCTTCAAACATCACATCGATATTTAATTACATAAGGCAAATGAGCAATGTGTGTTATGAAGTCACCTGTGAAAATCTGGGAGGAAAGAAATTATGTCTTTTTAATAGAATCACCTCCAGTGAGTTTATGCAAGGTGTCTACATTGCATGATTCCATATGCAAATATTTGTGTGGGAGAAGAGCAATTTATTATTAAATTACATTTTAATGCTATCTAATTTATCTAGGTTTCAGAGGAAAAGCCATGATAGTTAGCATCATACCTCACACATAAAAAATATGCTCTGGCTGAAGGGGAAAGAGAAATCCTGCTGACAGAGTGTTTCGCTTCACAAAAAGCACCTCTTTCTAAAATGTAACATGAATGGTAATTTATTTAATTTTTTAGTGATATATAAGATGCATTTTTCCTTCAATTTTTCAATAGCATAAAATAACTAATACCTCCCAAACAGTTTTGTAACCATTTGCATTTTAGAGAACTGCTTGAGATATTATACTTTTATATTATACTTAAGTAAAAAAAAATTAATAACTCAATTGACCACAAATTCACTTATAATACATGTTTGCATATTTAATTATAGTTTCCTTTATCAATATATTAATAATTATTTATGACTGCCCTAACTATAGAAGAGATTAATATTCCTTGTATCATTTCATAATCACTGTAAATGAATTTAAAATCAATATTAGGGAAAAGTACATATATTCTATATATGTATTGATATATCTACATATATATTCACATGGCATAACCTGTTTTAGGAATCAAATAATATTTTCATTACTTTTGGATTTTAATTGTTGCTTTCTATGCAAATCAAAACTTTCCCAAGTGCAGCACATGAAGATCTTAAAGTGCTCCAAAGAGAGGATGTTTAGCATATTGCTAGGAGACCACATTCACATCCTCCATAATAACAGCGGTAATTATGTGCTTCCTGGTGCAGGGCATTAGAAACACTGCCAGTTATGTCTCAGCATGCCACAGAATTAACTCATACGATCTTGAGCATCTATTTCAAGCAGCTCATCTGCCAGGCTGACCTATACTGTAATCAAACTAAATTGTATGTTTTTGCTACATTTGCATTTTATTTCCAATTTTTATATACATACTTCTCCTTCATTCTCTAAAATAGCCTTGCTGTAAGTAAGATTCAGTAAATGAATTTCTTCCCTCAATTTCCAGCTCAATAAAAAGCAAAACGTTTCTGAAAGTAAAAATCTCATTATCTTGAACATATTCATTTTTTTTAGATGTCAGGGAAATATTGTAACTCCTAAACCTGTATTTTCTAGAGTAAAGGCAGAATGAAATAAATTTTTCCTTTATTGTTTAGATTATTTGAAGAAACTAGTACATGTTCACCCATCAAAGTCAAGTCCTTACCTTATTTTAGTAATACATTTCAATGTTAGAAAGTTGAATTCAGTGTAGAATTCTGAGGCACCTAATGTCCCTTTAATTCATAGGTGAGGCTTCTCTTCACAGGCCTATTATTCCCATTTTATTTGATATAATATCCAAACCCTCTTTCTACTAGATGGCCAGATTCCAATAGTGTTTGCTGTTATAAATTTTTCATGAGAAAAAAAAAATAAGTGTGGAGATATTTTAATTTAATTTGGAAATACAGGAAGATATCACTTTTTTCCATACTTTAATCATGGATACAACACTTGATTATTAATGATAGAAAATTAAGTTACATTTCTAATATAGTCTCCATGAGAGCATGTAATTTCTTCTTTTATAACATTATGCTACTTATATTGATAGTTTTCTAAAGTACTTTAAACATTACTTGGTTGCATTTGTTAATCCAACTTTTAGATTACTTGGTATGGTTTCAGATCATAAAAAGCAAAGGAATCATACTTATGCTTTAGTCCTTTCTTTTTGGGGGAGGGGAGTACCAGGGATTAAACTCAGGGGCACTCAACCACTGAGACACATCCCCAGCCCTATTTTGTATTTAATTTAAAGACAGGGTCTCACTGAGTTACTTACTACCTCACTTTTGCTGAGACTGACTTTGATCTTCCTGCCCAACCTCCCGGGTACCTGGAATTACAGGTGTGTGCCACAGTGCCTGACTGCTTTAGTCCTTTCTTAACCAGATACTTTTATTCAACTACGTAGTGCTGTGGATGGGCTTAACAACAGATTAAGAATTTTAAAAGAAGTAACTGAAGTCATAGCAATTGAAACAATAAAAATAAAACACAGAGTGACAAAAAGACTAAGATTAATTGAACCTAATATTATTGACTTGGGGGTAGGGAATAAATTAGGCAAATATACGTATAATTGTTATCCTTAGAGGATAAAAGAGAAAGGGGCTGGACATCAAAATTGAAGAAACCATAGCAAAACTTTGTTTGGTGAAAAATTTAAAACCACAAATTTATGCAGTTCAAGAAACATATAAAAAAATGCATCAAGAAACTAATAATCTAATTATATAAAACCACTGACAAAGCATCTTGAAAGAAGTCAGAAGAAAGTACAAAACACAAGAATTTAAGAATAATATAGCATACTTATTCAAAGGAAACAGGCAATAAAGAACATGTTAGTGGGTGAGGATTTGTAGCTCAGTGGTAGCGAAGAGCATTTGCCTAGAAGGCTCAATATATAGAGCATAATACACTTACATATACAGAATCTGAAGATATGTCTATAGAGAGATCTATCTGTATGTATCTCCATATACCCAACTCCATTACACTACAACAGTAGTCATTCATCAGTGTCCATCTTATTCATGTGATATTAATGATCATATCATGATATCTGTTACCTAAAATAAGCACAATATTCATATGGGATCTATCTTTTAGCTGTATGGTGCTTTTCTATCTCATTTTCGCCATCTTTGAGAGAACACTAATTGAACTTTCCCCCAGGCACTATTACCCTCCTAACAGTCAAGATTTCCCCAGTCTTCCCAATACTTACAACAATGTCACCTCTGGGATTCGGTCAGTTCTCCAGATGTGTAGCACACCAAGCAGTGGTGTGTTTAAAGAAGATTTAGAGAATAGAGAAGCACATAAAACACCTGTGAAACCCAAGCTCTGGTGTCTACATGGCACTGTCACAGGGAGAGACTGTGGTCAGTTTCAGTCCCCTGCCCTGGAAATCCCCACATGTACCCTATCAGGTAGCTCTGCCATGCTCTGCATAGCAGTTACGACCAAAGAGGAAGTCAGCGCAGACAAGATCATTCATCCTGATAATCTCATGCAATAATCTTATGAAACTGCTATGCAAAATGAATTGGTTTTCCTATTTTATGGAATTAGAAAATACAGTTAGCTTTCCAGACTGTAACCGCACTCCTACATTGTACAGACTTTATAAAAAACACATAATGAAAAAATGCTGTCTAACATGCAGGAGGCCCAGGGTTTGATATCCACTCACACCAAAATCAAAACAACAAAACAAAACAAAACAACAAACCAAAGCATCTTCTCTCTGGAAGAAGCAAGACCAGCACATGGGGAAGGATTAGGAAGGGAGCTCCTACAGCTATTCAGAACTTGAACCAAAATAATGTAAAACGACAAAACTGTAGACCGGACTGTGTAACCTTGGAAATCTGTTTCTTTATTGAAAAGTAAAACAGACTAAACCACCCCAAATTTCCTTTTAGTTTCAAAATTGGATGATCCTGTAAGTTGGCAACGTGGACATTATTCATGGTTATGAATAGAGGTCTCTATGTGGTATAGAGGCCTCTCTGGACAGGAAAGATGCATTTCCTCAATCAAAGCAAAAAAGTCAAGCCTCTGAATGAATTGATAAACTATTGAACACTGCTCTGTAAGCAGAGCTCTATTAGGAAGATTAATATATTCCACAGGTCATCTTCTGTGAGTCAATGATTGCTCTGTAGAAATTTTTCCTTATTCACATTGCAGATTATTAAGTTATTCATTAAGTGATATAATTTTTCACACAAAAATGTACTCACTTCACATTAGCTTTTAAACACCCTTTATAGCCCATGATTTATTTTTAATTAGAGGTCATCTGTTCTAACTCAGTTTATTAATGCAAGAGCTTTTTATGGGTGGAAATTGGCTCCAAATTAACTGTCTACCAGTCTAGAATCCTCTTCAGCGTAATATGTTCTGTTCCAAGTATATTTAACAAAAATTGAAAATAGTAATTAGAAATAAACAGCATTTATATTTCTACTGACTTTGCAGAACATTATTCGTGTACAATTCCTGTTTAAATTATAACATTAAGATATATTAATTCAAGTTTCTATGAGCCAAGCACATAGTCAGACTTAGACTACTAATAGTCTTCCTAAAATTTTTGTGATAGTTGACAACTGACTTTGAATTAGATTCTGTATACTTATTGCATTTACATGTTGTTATAAAATAGTTCTCTTGCAAGAAAATGTTGTTAAAACTTCTTAAAGGAATTTGGTGGGTTTTACAAAATTGCCCAAAAGAAAAACGCTTTATTGTTTTCCAAGGCAGAAAGACTTAGTGACACAGGGGACTTGACTTCTAATCTCAGCTTTCAATTCTTCTACTGGGTGTTCCTGAGCAGGGCACTTACCTTCACTGATGACTCCTCTGTAAAATTGGATTGTTAAAAACAGGGCTGTAAAAAGCTATAAATAAATACAAGTAGCTATTAGAAAAATAAAGTCCAACTGTTACTGGAAAAAAATGTTTAAAATTGAATTGGTATTGTTTAGTATGAAGCATCAACCCTGAAGCAAGCAGGTAATGGAAGTCTTATGAGTCATGAATCTTTCTGTGAGTCTTTGAAAGTCATTAATCTGCCACAAAGCTGATGAATTAAATAAAAACCCACATTGATTAAGATCGGATCATAAAGAACAAGTGGAATTCAATATTAAGACAGAACATAAGTTCCCAAAGCATCAGGGATACTGTAGTCCACAGTCTATAACTGTGTTTATACTGATTTCTGTGGAGATATGATTTGATGCGTCTTTCATTTAGCTGGGTTGAGGGAGAATCTCTGTGTATAATGTATGGCACCATTAATGATACCCGCTGAATTAGAGAAAAGTGAATTTAATCATTTTTGTCCCCACAACATAAACAGATAAGGAAAATAGATAATATTTCCAGATGGCCACACTTCCCAATGAGGCTTCCAGTGCAAGCACGGTGGGAGTCAGGGAGGAAAAGAGAAATGTTACCAAAGGTACTTCAAAATAAAATTGGGACTCAGTGTCCATGGGTCTCAACCTTCTCCCTCATTCAGGTATCTGAACTGTGTATGAGGAATCCTGAGTCTGAATTAAGTACTTTCTAGTGAGACTCAAAAATATGAAAAGATTATACTTTAGGAAAAAAGAAATCAGTAATTTAATTCATAACTTCACATGTCAATTTCATATTATTTATCACTAATGGAATATAGCATGCTGGCTTATTCCTGTGGAATTCACGGTAGTGGTAAATTCAGAGTTTTCTCAGATTTCAAATGACAAACTGCATATCTCTCTATATTGTCCTACAGTTTCCTAATGTACTTACCTTCATCTACACATTTTTGGAAAGATAGGCTTTATCCACAATACTGCTGTTATGAGCTAAGTGAGAGAAAAGGATTATGCATGGATCAGTAAAATTCCATCACCACCGCGCCTCTGGCATGCACATCCCAACAGAAGGGTTCGCTCGTCGTCCTTGGAGAGGGAACCAAAAGCTCAGGCCAGCGGCTTGAACATTCATCTATCATACTGAGGACAGAGCCAGCTGTACAGTGGAAATATGCTGTCAAAGCTCCTTAAATCCTCTTTATTAGAACTGCCTCTAATTCTAGACAGTTAAGGAAATATAAAATCATTAGCCAAATTAAGAATGTCATTCAAGATTATTTCCCCAATTAGTAAAAAACAAACTGCCACAACTACATTATAAAATCAACCAAAACAAAATGTAATTGAATCTCAGATTCCATGCAAGAAGTTATAAAGTACAATTTTTTTACAGAAGATATTATTTCCTTCTTTGTTGTGTTCGAGATTATAAAAACGTGTTTATGTCAGTCATATCTTCATTGTTTTGCTTTGTTTTTATTGAAAATTTATGTATGTCTCTTCTGTAGGTTTTAAAAATTTCTATTTAGAAAAGCACAATTATGTCATTAATCAAAACAGTAGTTGAAAAAAGTCAGTATAAACTTGATTTTAGCAAAATTTGATTTTTTCCATGATATTAATTACATGCCTATGTATTTTATTTTAAAACTAACTTAAAATTCAGAGTCTTTCTGGAAAAGTTTAATGATACTGAATTGTTGAAAGCAAATTATAACTGAAACACAAAAATCTGTTCATTGTAGGAAGTCATAGGTTCAGGGTTGCCTAGAGCTGGGTTCAATTATCAGTCTTTCCCTGATTTCCTTAGCAGTAAAGTAGAATGTAACTAAATCTACAAGATTCTTGTGTTAATCTGACATAAAATATGAATGATCCAGCCCAGCAGTGGTTACATAGATGACATTAACTAGATATCCAGCCATCTGACAATCAACACATAACTAGGTTCTTATTTAAATGAGGGTTGTCCCAGTTCTTGAGGGGGCTTCTAAAGAAGAGGAAGCACTCCCACCAAGTTTGTGTGCACTATGTATCCTTCTGGTTGATCCAGCAACATTTACTTGTTAACTAGCAAGAAGATCTTGAGTGACTTTGGACCCAAAGCCCATTCCAAGAGAGTCCTGGGTGTTACCATTTTATTTTCTCCTCCCACCCCCCACTTAAATTGAATTCTTTTATATTTTCCATATTTTTTTCTTGGTGCATTAGACTTGTACATAATGATGGGTTTTCCTATTACATAATCAGATGTGCACACATTATAACAATATAATTTAGTCAGTATTGTTCCCTGGTATTTCCTCTAACACATGGAGAGAGTCTTTAGTGAAAGAGATTGAAACCACCTTTCAGAGTTAAGTGAGAGAAAAGGATGATGATGATGATGATGATGTGTGTGTGTGTATGAGAGAGAAAACATGAGTTATCCTTAAAGTTTGAGTCACTTTTATACATTGACCTTCTGTAGTTTAATGACCCCCACCTCTTAATTAAACTTTATGGGTCAAGAGCCTCTATTTTTACTTGTATTTGTTCATGTTGTGTTTCTGCCACTTGCAAATTAAACCACAAATTTCCATTATAGTTATGACATTTGAACTTGGAGAAGATTTAAATTAAGTACTGACTCAGTTTGATCGTTTTCTAACAAGTGTCTTTCTTGGGGACAGTTACAAGCTCTTGAGAACCTCATATCTGCACTCTCAAATGAGACTAATTATATCTGCTACATAGCAAAGTGCTTTATCAAATCAGGCATTGGTACTTCCGTGATTTCTACTACTAGTAATCTGTATGCATTCTTTTCTCTAGTTACTCATATGCACATGGCCAGGGAGCTGTTTGGATGAGTAAAAAAGAATGCAAACACTGAGTTAACAAACTAAAGGCCATCTGCCAATTCAGTATCAGAACACAAGACCTCCTAGACTACAATGTTGACTTCCTTGTGTTTTTGTGAGGACACAGGCAAGTAATTCAGTATTTCTCTGTTCTCACAGGTGAGGAAAACCCATTCCGATTTTATTGTTGATATAATAAAATGAATTTTAAAAGCATAAAATAAGAAGTTCCTTTTTTTGGCTAACTGTAAAGTACTGGGTTCAAGGTCATTAACTTACTAGCAATTTTTGCTTGTCAAACAATATAAAATGTTTCTTTCAGGTTTATTCTGCTTTTCGCCTCTTTTAATATTTTCAAATTCTTATTTCTATGAATATTAATATTTGTCAGCAATGCAAGATAAGATTAGGTTATTTTAAAACATGGCATCCTCTTGCCATGAGAATACAAATTAAATTCTGGATTCATTTAGGTATTTCTATGGTCTCTCAAAATAACTATGGAATGTCTTCAGCCCCACTCGCCTAATGCGATCTGTATAGTCAGATACTACCAGATCTTTAAAACGAAGCTATGCTATTTAGGGTATCAAAAGAGAAGCACATATTTGACAGCTTGCATTTCCTACTTCAGCTACTAATTAAAAAAAAAAAAAAAAAAGGAGAGAAAGGAAAGTTCAGCATTTCATTGAGAATCATTGTCAGTTTGCGATACCTGCACAATGTGCAAGATACATTTAGTCATTCTCAGTACTAAAAATAAAATACAGAGTGACACGTGCATTATGGGACCTCACCGCCATCAGCTTGGAGGGATTAAGATTTGATGAGAGTCTCTCTCTTTTAGAGACAGAACTTGGTACAGGGAGAAGGCCATGGACCATGATACTAAGCGCTGATCATAATTTTATATTTGGCAAGTTCTAAAATAGAAAAGTTGTTCACTTATCTGGACATGAGTTCCTAAATCCTTACACAAATAAATTTGGGGTAGATTATTTTCACTATCCCTTTAAGCAACACATTTTTAGAATCTTATTTTAGGTATCTTAATTGCATTTTACAGCATTAACTGGTTTCCAAATATTAAATAGGACAAAATAGAGTGAGTACTGGACTTTTCAGAGGATGATGTCATCTTTCAAGATTCAGAACTGCCCATAGAATTTCACTGAGAGTCAAGAGTGTTCCCAATAATGTTGATCATAGCCTCTGAAAAACGAACATTGATTAAGGAAGATTGTCTTGATTGAAGAACCCAGAGAGTCTTATTTTTATGTGGAGTGTGGATTGGAATAATTTCACAAGGATATAAATTCATGTTTCCTCTAATAAATGTTTACTTATTATGCTTCAGTTTTGACTGACAGAATATTTTGTATGCTTAAATATGAGGAGCATAATTCACTTCTCCCTATTCAAGCTTTGCTGAGTCATTTGGAGAATGATCCTTTTGTAGATGATGTTTACCCTAACTGACCCAGAGGGACAAACCACAAACCCCCCATTGATGTTGCACACCACCCGTTTCTAGTAACTGAAAGCAAATATTAAGATGAAAATGTGGTCCATTTAATTTTCTGTCTATCAAAAAATGTGGGTAATAAACTGGAAGTGTTTTGTGCACTTTGCAGCATTTAAAAATTTCTCTACTAATCTGTTTAAGCTCTGTAAAATACTTAAAACATATAGGAAAAATTAGGAGAAAATCTTTATGACTTTGTGTTGGGGGATTCTTAGAAAGACCATGAAAAGTACAAACTATGAAAAATAATCAATGAAAAGTTCTGCTTTCAGATCAAAGTGTACAATTTAAAAGAAGTTACCAAATGGGTGATTTAAATGTGCACTCAGAACATAAAACATAAAGATTATTTTTCCAAACTAATAAGAAATAAATAAGTGCATCATTATAAGACTTTGAATTGACATTTAGTCAAACAAGGAAACTAAATTAAAAATAAATATGTAAAGCACATACCTTGAGATTCTGTTTTACATTCATCATATTGGAAAAATTCAGAGTTTGACCAAAAGCAATTGTGGTGAACTAGGAATACATCATTAACACTTAGACTCTGGCACTTACTGGCTAAAAACGGAGTCAAGGATCATAGAGGCAATGGTTAATAAAGTTGACACCAAGGCTTAAGCCATCTTCCTTAGTACATTTGCTAGAGGAATCTCACTCACTGGTTTGCAAGGAAATGTGTTCAGGAATGGTATTGCAGTATTGTTTGTAAAATAAGAGAAAGGAAAGGAAGGTTGGGAGAGAGGGAGGAAAAGAGAGAGAGAAGGAAGAGAGAAAAGGAAGGTAGGAGAATGTGAAGGAAAGAAAGGAATTTTAAGCAACTGAATTTTCATCAACTACATTACAGAAATCTTCTGTTCAGTGAAAACTCTAAAACATCAACTTAGAGATAAATCACAAAAGTACGTAATCAGGTAACAAATCCAAGATATAGAATTTTCACACAACAAGGTGATCACATGTGATTTGTGAATAAGCAATGTTATGCAGCACATCCTTTACATACATATGAGGTAAAGTATACACAATATATAGAGGGAATAATGGAAGAGATAGTGTTTCCTTCTGAGGATGAAGTATAGTTAGTGAGGGTGGGAATCAGAAACAGTTTCACTTTTATCTATAATATTTAAAATTTTAAATTTTGTGGTGGCTCCTGAGATTCTTGTTATACTACTAATTATAAATTTTATATGCTTGCAGTATTTTATAATATTAGAAAATTAACTTAATATTCATTGTTATACATTATATTAGGAAGACAAGATACAAAACACAACTAAAATAAACCATAAATAAGTGTATCCTACTAACTCAAAAACATACAATGGGATTTGTTTCATTTTCAAGTATATACAATATCTAATAAAGAAACTAGAAATATGAAATAACAAAATATGTCAGTGAAGGGGTATGACTTGATGAGATCACTCAGTTAGGCAAAATGGGTGTACATAACCTATGTACATGTAAATCAAACCTCAAAGAAATTTTATTAAATGAAAATCATTCAAAATTCCCCTGTTGGATAAATTGTAAAACAAGAAAATTTGAGAAATATAACATAATAAGAATAGGTTTTCATTGTATATAGGGCTGCAGTATTAGCATAGAGCATAACAAACTAGAATGTAATGCCTAGCAACCAATCAAGCTATTTTTAATAATTTACTATAATAAGGTCAAGGTCAGTTTTTTATCATAGTGGAAACAAGATGAAATAACATCTAATCCCCTATCTTACAGCATTTCTTATATTGAATGTTTTGAAATTCTGAAATAATAATTACATCATAAGTTAGGAGCTTAGTAAAAAATAAAAGGTAAAAAATGACTAAAAATTTTACAACAGAAAAGTTAAATTATATTTTGATTGCTAATTATTCTTATAACAAATAAAGAGCAAAGTATAAAAATGAGTTTTGTTATATAGAAATATTAACATCACTTAATTAAAGAATTAAAACTCACTCAGCAATATGGGCATTTGCTCATCCACCCTGATTTTCACAAATACATTAATATATGAAAGATGATGTAAGTTTGTTTTTCTTACATCAAATTGAAAAGAAAGTACTCTAACCTTTTTATGGATGCAAAGGAATTCTCTGACATGCATTTACTGCTGGCAGAGGAATCAATATAGCATTGATTAGGGAAAGTTTTACTCAATATTCTTTATATCCTAAAGTTCCAAGCCTAGGAATTTACCTTAAAGAAAACGTAGATTTGTCATGAAGATTTATAGACAAGTACATTCATCCTTTGTGAAATAAGACAAAAATTCACAAGAGTATAAATTTGAAGGAAAAAGCTCACCCCCCTTAAGAAAATTTCACTTCTTTTCTTAAGAGGTTAGAATTTTTAAATCTTTTAATATATATATATATTTTTTGCCTATAGCTTTCAAAACTATCTATCTGTCTTCCTGCTTGTTTTTCAGCATATTTTCTATTATTGCAAAACCAGTATAGTTTACACAGAATGCAATAATGCATATAAAATTATTTCCATAATGCATATAAAATTATTTCAATAGTCTAAAGACTTAAAGCCTCATGTGATAGTTCCTAATGGCATATGTTTTCAAGTTTCTGGTTTTATTATAAGCAATGCTACAATTAATTTTTAAGATATACATCTATATGAACTTTCTGAATACATGTGTATTATCACAATACATAAAGTGAAATCATAATTGATAATTTAGAATTAGCTGCTTAAATTTCAATTATATTACTAAACTTGCCTCAAAAATAATGTCATTATGACTTAGTAACTGAAATAGTATTTCATTCACTGGAAAATAAAAACTTGTTTCCACTGAAGTTTTGACTCCCGTTGTTACATACAATTCAACAAATAGTAGTAGAAACATGGAAATAAGTCTACATTGTGTGAGAAATATTGCATGAAATTCTATTAATCTATTTAAAGGGATTAATTATAAGTCAGAAAAAATGAAATTTTTAAAAATCTAAAATGTAAAAATGTAAACTTTTTCATGCTCTACATGTTGGAGCAATAGAGAGATGAAAGAAAATTGATATGAAGTTCTCTTTGTGTTCATTCACTGCTAAAAAAAAATGAACTGATGAATAGTTTACATTTTTACCAATGTCCTTCTGGCAAATCCAATACTTTGAAAGAATAGTATTTTAAAGAAATATGAGAAACCAATGAATTGCTTTTTATAAATAACTTGTTCCTAAGAAAATGAGCTTTTTATTTGCAAAGTACTATAAAATATACCTATGCAATGATTAAAGGTATGATTTACTGTGCCAATATGGTAGCCCTTGACCGCATATGGTCAACTGCTTAAAAATTTTGGTTAAAATTTAATAAAGTTAAAGCTTTGGTTTCTCACTTGGTAGAGATATTTTGAATGCTTAATAGCTGCATGTGACTGGGGCTACCATGTTGAATGGCGTATATACAAACATTTTCATCACCATCGAAAGCTTTACTGAATACCATTGATTCAGACAAATCAATGTCATGATTGATACTTTATGTGAACACGTTAGAATGATAGGCACTCTGTTCATTTATTTATTGGTCTAAATACTTGATTACTTATTTTTGTTCTGCTTTATTTTACAGATCATTTAATTCAACTCAGATAAAATATGAATGAACAACAATGTAAGGGGTGAAATTAATACACCATTGTTAGTCAAAGCAAGACACCTGAGATGACATCATCAGATGATACACCATGCCTCTTGAACATTTACTACAAGTATATCAAAAATTAGAGTTTATGACCTGATGGTGGTAAACTCCTGTAATCCCAGTGACTCAGGAGGCTGAGACAGGAGGATCACAAGTTCCAGGCCAAACTCAGCAACTTAGTGAGGGCCTAAACAACCTAGGGAAAGCCTGTCTCAAAATAAAAAGTAAATATAGGTTGGGGATGTGACTCAATGATTAAATTCCTCTGTGTTTAATTTCTGGTACTAAAAAAATTTTTTAAAAATAAAAAATAGAATTTATGAACAACCAATTCAAAGAGGAAGCAGGAAAACATTACAATATGTGGACAGTACCATTCCCTTCCCTCAGGAGAAGAACAGTTGTTCAAATTCTACAGCTTACACAATATTTACTTTGTGGTTTCTTATGGAAGGAACATGTGTCAAGTAGAAAATCATGGGGCTGAGCATGTAGCTCTGGAGTAGAGCATGTGTTTATCATGTTCCTAGTCCGTGGGTTCATGACCCAGCACACACAAATGAACAAAGTAGAAAACCATGACATAGAAACCAGAATGTTAGGGTGTGAATTTCATCAAGGTCTTTTACCTTACGTACCTCTATGACATTAGCTGGAACCACACCAATCCATGTTTAGAATAAAATAACTTATGGGATAACAAATGAATAAGAGCATTTACAAAGAGAGAGAAGGGGATATAAATTCAGAGAAATATTTTAGAAAAGGTAGTCTTATAAAGTGTCTTCTTTTTCTTTTCTTTTTTTTTTTTTTTAATTTCCTCTCAGTATATTTGGATGCAAAATTTTTCCATGCTTGCAGGAACTAGATTTCTAGTACGTAATGATTAATTGATTGGTTAATATATTTTAATGATTTTTATTTGTTCCAATTAGTTATACATGACTGCTGAATGTATTTTGATTCATTATACATGGAGCACAAATTTTCATTTCTCTGGTGATACACAATGCAGTTACATCATTCATGTAATCTTACATGTACATAGGGTAATAATGTCTATCTCATTTCACCATCTTTCTCATTCCTGTCCTCTCCCCTCCCCTTACTTCCCACTGCCCAATCTAAAGTTCCTCCATTCTTCCCTTGCCCAACCCACCCCATTATGGGTCAGCATCCACATATCAGAGAAAACATTTGGCTTTTGTTTTTTGGGGATTAGCTTGTTTTGCTTAGTGTGATATTCTCCAACTCCACCCATTTATGTACAGATGCCATAATTTCATTCTTCTGTAAAGCTGAGTAATATTCCATTGTGTATATATTCCACAGTTTCTTTATTCATTCATCTATTGAAGGGAATCTAGGTTGGTTCCACATTTTAGCAATTGTGAATTGAACTGCTCTAAACATTGCTGTGGCTCTTTAATATAATATGCTGATTTTAAGTCCTTTGGGTATAGACTGAAGATTAAGATAGGTGGGTCAAATGGTGGTTCCAAGTCTTCTAAGGAATCTCCATACTGCTTTCCTGAGTGATTGCACCGATTTGCAGACCCACCAACAACGTATGAGTATTCCTTTTGCCCCACATCCTTGCCAACACTTTTTGTTGCTAGTATTCTTGATAATTTCCATTCTGACTGGAGCGAGATGAAATCTTACAGTAGTTTTGATTTACATTTCTTTAATTGCTAGAGATGTTGAACAATTTTTATGTATTTGTTGACTATTTTTTCTTCTGTGAAGTGTCTGCTCAGTTCCTTAGTCCATTTATTGATTGGGCTATTTGTTTTTCTGGTTTTAAGTTTTTTGAGTGTTCTTATAAAGCTTCTTTATTTCATTTGAATATGATTTTTTACTTTGCTCCAAATTGAATATCCAAAGAAATTTGCATATCCTACAGAGATTTCATATAATTTGATCTTATAAGCTCATACTCCCAGTGTTGAACTACTCCAAATGTTGAATTATTCAGGTTGATTACTTAAATGAGAGCTGGAGTAAGAATTTCATATTTTTTAGAATATATTTCACAGAAAGTAACTATCATTCACTTGCTACTTAGGTAAAGGCAATTTATTAACGGGCTCAAGATTCTTTCTTTCAAAAGTCCCAGAACAATGTGTTCTCATTTCTGGTTAAAGATGATATCATACACTTTACTCTCAACCAGGAGAGAAGTTATGTTGAAATGTGATGACATTGAAAATTATGTGTACCTGGACAGAAAATCAGCCTACCTCTAAATAGAGATCAGTTGAAGGAGTAAGAGTGGATTGGGACATTTGAAAACACTCCTTAAATACTTTTTCATTAGCATCAGTGGTTTTGATAATCTGGTTGAAAACATGTATTTAAGGAAAGTAGATTGATGGTTGGATGTCAGTTTAAATGGAAGTTTTTGGGGTTGTACCAAAGAACTTAGATCTGCCCCTACATTTCAGTATAAAATAATTTCAATAGTTTTGCAGAAAGACACAAATACAGGAGCAAGAGCCACTCAGTGACTGAATTTAAATTTTAAAAATTACATAAGTAGTAAACATCGAAATATGATTATTTGCAAACATTTAATAAATAGAAAAGTCAAGTCCTAAATTAACTGAATTCATATGGGAAGACATTTGTCTTTATACAACTCCAGTATGGATTTTGTTTGAGTGCAAATTCGTTATGAGCTGTGAATGATATGAGTGCTACAAAGTCTTATTTTTTTTCCTTTTTCCATGGTACTAGGGTTTAAGTCCACGATCTCATGCATACTAGGCAAGTGTACTACCTCTGACTCACATCTCTAACACTTAACTATTTTGAAACAAGTTCTCCTAAATTGTCCAGGCTGGACTTGAACTTTAAATTCCTCCAGCCTCTGTCCCCTGGGTAGCTGGGATTACAGGCATGTGTCACTGTGCCTGGCATGGGTTCTGACAAGTCTAATGTCATTTTTGAACATTCTAATAAAAATCTAATGTAAAATTCTAGGTGGAAGTGAGAAATTATCATTGGGTTTTATATTATGTTGATGTGGTTCTAACCGGCATATTTTAAGACAGACTTTGATAAGTTAGTGATTTCTGAAATGTATGTTAGAGTGGATAAAAGGTCATAAATTGTGTCATCCTAGTGGCACATGAAACAACAGTGAATTGAGAACACCACCAAGCTGCTGGGCAGACAGCCTGGCCATACAGGAACATTCACTGGCAAGGGGAAAACAGAGAAGGGAAGCCAGGACAGGTCAAGAAAGAGGTCCATAGGGTAGGAATGCCCCAGTATAAAGAACATCAACCATCTTCAAGATAAGCACAGTGGAACTGTCGAGAGAAGGCAAGGAATCGACTTACAGAGTGGGTGGGAAGATGCTCAGGCACGGTGCTCAAAGCTGACCGTGATACAAAGTGCATCACATTTAAGATATTTGAGATGAGGTAATAGTCTAAGATTCAGAACTGAGGTACAAGATAGAGCTAGAGAAAGATTATGAAGGACAACAAGATGCATTAATTATGTCATTTCTATTTCAGCTTGGATAATGATTTGTATCTTTTACCGTAAATACTTGACAACTAGACCACCAACCATCCTTCTGTGTCCTTGGAAGGTATTGTCATAGGCTCATGCAGAGGGACATGGTCTCAGGATCATTTTTTGTTTCCAAATAGAATTTCAGATAAAAATACATTTAGAAGAATGATCAAACAAGATGAAACTTAGGAAGTGGGTAGATCAAAAAAACGTTGTCAAGATTAGAAAAATGTAGGATGTGAACAGGTGGATAATCCACAGAGCAATTCCCAGTCAAGGAGGAAGCTCTCATCTGGCATGCATGAAAATAGTTTCCTTCTCCAAGATAATAGGGTTAAAACTGAAAGTCAGAGTTAATATGGGAGTTTAGAACCTACACTCTGAAACTAGGTGGAGTCCTGGCTCCATCTATTATGACCAGTGTTAATTTATCCAATTGTACAACTTGTCTACACCACTCATCATCTGCAAATTAAATCAGGGATGTTGTGAGAAGTAATGTGTTAATACATTTGAATCACTGATAACTGATTCTGGTACAAAGTACCAGCTCAAAAAGTATCAGCTATTATTATTACAGAGATGTTCAAATATAATTTTATAAGCTTTATGTGAGTAAAGGTAGAATATCATAGCACATAGCTGAAATGAGATTAATATGGGTTTGAATTCTGACTCTGTCATTATTAATATGTGGTGGTTTTAGATAATGTAAACTACATTCTCTTCATTCAACACAAGAAAGAATTCTACTTAACCTCTTATTTTATTGTAAGATTTATGCACAACAAATATACACATATACAGAATTAATGACAAAATTTTAACTGGGATACCTTGATAAATAAAAAGCAGTAGGACCATTACTGTTAGTATAAGTTACACATTTCTGTGGGCTCACCATGTCAACATTGCACAGTGAACTTGTTGGAATCCTGGTAAAATAAAAATCCAGTTTTCAAACTTCATTTGAAATCAAATTCTTTGCCAGATTTGTAAGGACATAAAACTGTTGACTTTGTCAATTGAAATTTTCATGTACTTTGTCCCCCTATTCAAAAGAGAGAATGGCAAGTCTGAGCAATTGAAGCCCTAAATGTGTGTGTGTGTGTGTGTGTGTGTATGGAGAGAGAAAGGGGGGGGAGGGAGAGAGAGAAAGAGAGAGAGAGAGAGAATACCAATGATAATTCCAATTCAAAATGTCCAAACAGCAGTTTTAAAGAAATAACTGTGGCAAGTTTAATACTTAGGAATATCTGTTCAAACATATCTAAAGTCATCAACTTTTAAAAAATTTCCTCTGCAATATCCAAAGCTAAAATAAAATAACTGAATAATGCACCATCTAAGCAGTACTTTTAATTGAATTGCTTTGACTTTAATAACTTGAAGCACAGATTTTAATAACCTCAAGCACTGGAGGAGTCTATCAAAATGTCAATGAAATGCCTATTAAAGCAGAGATAAACAAAGCACAGATACTATACCAAGTATGGCTCAATCCTGATAAGCTGTAATAAAATTTAGCTGGGTTCATTTATGGTAAATGTTATCTAACTATCTCAGTGATTTTAGAACTATTAACTGAATTCATTATTTTAAGAATGTTTTGAAAGAATCAGAGTCTTTTTTTTTTTTTTTTTTTCCTAAAACCGAAGAGAAAACTTTACTTACACATCAAACATGTTGGCTGGAAAAAATAAATGCTAAGCAAATGAATCCAGAATTTATCAAAGGGAAAAATAGAATTTTGCCTGAAGATTTGTAGAGCAGATGGTGAAATGTAGAGCAATTCACTGGGAAGGTTGATATGTGATTTTACTTATGAAAGATATTGATATGGTTATAGAAGGTGTGACTCCCTTGAGATGTAGTCCAGGGGACTATGTAGCCAGTCAAGTCCCTTTGGAACAATAGCTCCGTGACTTCCATAAAAATGTAAAAATCCAGGAATTTGCATTTTTTTGTGCTGACTTAGTGGTCATTCAAAAACAAAACTTATCATTCAAGAAAAAACACTTAGGATTTTCAAGACAATTTAAAATATTGGTGTGACAAATTTTAACTAGGAAAGAGAGCTTTTTATAGGAACTATTTTCTTATATCCCTTACATAATATCCAACCAGTGATCATATGTAATTTATTTTCACGTTTCTATTTGTATTTGCCCGTGCAGGTTATTTCACTACTGTAAGATTTGGATTTGAGAGCCTCAAGAAAAAGGTGCATTTCTCATTCACCCTACATGCCTAATGGGTCGACAGAGGAGGCCTAAACTCATTACTGTACTTAGGGAACCAGGTAGTGTGGAGTCTTCATCCTGACAAAAGCTTCACAAATACTGTGCTATGGGGAAAAAAAGGAACAAAAAATGATCATCAGAAATAAAGTACATGACCCAGAAGTGAAACACATTTTCTCTGCTCACACATCACTAGCCAGAAGTAATTGCAAGCTTACGGGCAACCTCATGTGTAGGAAATGGTGTCCTTACTCTGAATGTTGAATAAAATTAACAATTTAGTTGTATAAATTCTATCCTTTTGTGTACCAGTCTATTCATCTGCCTTTGCATAATGCATTGCAAGAACTTTTTTTTTTTTTTTTTTTTTTTTTAATATTGTTGGAAGCTTTGATACTATCTCCTAAACATGGCATCAACCAACACTTGAAAGGCTGAAACATCCAACGTATTACAGGGATCGTTGAACAGGGGAGACCTGTGAATGTGAAGCTGGTGCTCCATTTTAAAAACATTAGAACTTGCCTGTGGAGTCAGAACCCGGGAGAACTATACCTCACGATCCATGCCCTAGAATTTCATGCCTGTTGAACCAGAACTTAACAATAAAGAGATCTAATTGCTCACACTAGAGATGCTTTCCAATTCTTTAAGATCAATCATTCATGAGCTGAGATTTATTAAACACTCCCTTGACAGGAAAAAGACCATGATGCTTGCTAAATATAAGCTGCTGTCTTTCAAAAACAAAGATGGAAATGTATCATCCCTTCTCAAAACTAACTTACAAATGCAATTCAAAGAAAGTATATAACTTCTTTATATTTCAAGTTCATAAGTCTCAATCAGAGGCTATTAAATGTGTGCTTCCTTTTTCATTTAAATATTACTATAAAATAGATTATAATGAATAGATATTCATTTTTTACTGTGTGACTTTCATAGGCTACAAAGAAAGCCTATGACTTTGCTATTGCAGTTTTAAATGCAAGTACATTCAGAAGTCATTTATTTTGCTACAATAGCAACTCACACTAAACATATTATCCTGAGAAAAGAGTGTTTCATAACACTTCAGGGAATCTATAATGCCTCAAAAGATTGAAGCATACCAGAAATATAAAGAAAATCTTTAAAAGAGTCATCTCTTGCTCTCAGGAAAAGCAATATTTATTTTAGTTAGGTGAACAAGGCCTAGTTTATAGACAGGTTTTGTTATGAAATTTTATTTGTAGGTCTCCTAGTTGGGATTCTAAACTTGTTTTCTCAAAGGTGCAATATACTGTTATGTTTGGGAGTTGCTTCCCACAAACTTCCGTTTAACCCATATTGTATCTGAGCTAAATTACTGATATTGCTTCTTTGAATCCTAGATCTCATATAAAACTTACCAAAAGATGCATGAGGGAGAAGAATGAGAAATGAAATCATGTAACTACTAAAATTTTTAAGAATATATTTGTATTCAGCCTCTTCTTACATAGGTTCTTCTGTCCCTCTCCAACTTCCATGAGCTCCTATCCCCTGCCCTGGCTCCTGCCTCAATCTCCTGGAGCATTCAGAATGGATCATGCTATTGCAGAATTAATACATTAAACATAACACAAATTTCTTCATTCATTCAAAATCCAAATAACTTTGATTTGAATTTCATAGAGATAAAATACATATTAGAATATTTCATACTAACATTTCTATGATCAAGCAATCTAACACATCACAATGAGACATTATAGATCTTTCTATAAAGAGGAATAGAGAATTCTCGGCACCATTGAGAGATATGTTTGTGTTTATAGTCTTTCCACTCTGTACATCTTCCTTAGGATTTTGTACTTTTCCTCATTTCTGCAAATTCATTATAGAAGATTACAATAGCTTTATTTCTTCATCTACATTTTATTTTATGGATTCTCTAAAACCTATTTACTTTCAATAACAATACATTTACTTTAGGAGTTACATTGATAGCATTATTACATTAATAATGTAAATTAATAATGTAAAATAAAAGCATTATGTAGTTGAACACATCAATAACTGTAATTGAAGGCTTAGGGATTCTCAAATATTCCAACATCTAATTTATTATTAAATTTCTTTTGTATTCTAAATGACTGTGAAAATAAATTAAATGGTAAAATATTTCCTTTTAGAAATCCCCTTATAAACAAATTATCCCTTAATTAAAATTATACACTTCACAGAAAAATAATAAAAAATTTGAATTTACAGCTTGAAACATGCAAAAATATAATATTCTCTAAAAATCCATGTCACATTTATAATTTCAGAAAGTACTGCAAATTCACATCATAGGTATACAAGGCAATGACATGTATTTCACCTTTTTGCTGAAACTAAGTCAGGACAGACCCAAGTACATTTCCCTAAGTTCACTCAAGCATGGAGCAGGTGTCCCACAGCTGTTTAATCCTGTGCACTTTAATATTTCTGAAAATATTCCCACCTGAAGAGCTAACAGATTTCTGTAAAAGAATGTATGAATATATGAATGTATAAAATGAGAAGTATTCGTGCAAATTCTAAGAAAATGATTTACTTTTCCAGAAGTTTAACTTTTGAGCATCTCTACTATATTAAGCTTATTTTATGCTATTTACACAAAGTGTTTTGAGATTTTGACATTTTAAAAAATAAAGCATATGAGTCCATCAGTTATGGAGTTTTGCTTTACTGCGTTTGCAGGCATTGTGTTTTTTACAAATTGAAGTTTTGCAGCAAACTTTTATTAAGAAAGTTTATTTGTGCCATTTTTTCCAGCAGCTTAGATGATTGCTAGCATTTTCAGCAAGAGAGTACTTCCTAATGCAGGTATGTACATTGGTTTGTGACTATTGCAAACAACCGACTATAGGATAGTGTACACATATATTATATACACTGTGAAACAAAGAATTCAGCAGCTCTCATTATTGCAATACTTGCTTTTTGCAGTGCTCTGGACTCTGATGAGGCATGCATCCATATTAAAAAACTGCAATGCATATTTGTCCATTTGTGTAGTTTTTCAAAACACAGTTGGAAAACACTTTGAACTCATTACCATTTCTAACCACTTCCCATTTCCTTTTCCAAGATAGATATTTTTATGTTAAATTCTTCTGGACATATATTTAAATTGAAAAAAAAATGAGAACCTTCTTCTTTCAACCTCTATACACTATTTGGAATCTGCACAAAATAATATGAGAATATTAGAAGAATTGTGCTATTCATCTCCTCTTCTTTCTACCTTCTAAATCTCAGATTGATGACTTTTTTGCAGCTCCAAAATTAATTTTAGATTTTTGATCAAAATTGTGTGACAAGTTCTTTTCTTTGTTATGTTGCTTTCCATTGATGTTTTCTTGTCCAAAGATAATAGAATCTGTTTTCTAGTTTTTTCTTCCAGTGTTAGGGATTAAACTTATGATGTCGTGCCTGTCAGGTAAATGCTCTGCCACTGAGCACACCCTCAGCTCTGGAATCCCCTTCATTGACATTTTATTATCCCTTGTTAAACACATTATTTGAGTACACTACTTTTCACATTAGATTTTACTCCTTAACTTCTTTTATTCATTGTTTTGAGTTTGATTTCCTGTGTTTCCATTATCATGTGTTATTGGTCATATTGTTTATTTTATCTTGAATTTTGTTTTTATCCTGCGACATATTTTTGAGAAAAGGCCGCAGTAGTCTGCAGGTCTGAAATGTATGTTTTTACCTCTCACATAAGTGATAATTTGACTTGGCGTTTTTCTTAGTTGTAAAACAATTAGGCTTTGAGTTTTAAAGGGTTTTCTCATATTCAGTATTTGATATAGACATGCCTGGGTTCTATATTTTTTTTAAGTAATGTGCATATATCAAGAAGCAAAACTTTTTAAAAATCCTAACCTAATGAAGATACATGATGTATATGAAATAACAAATGAATGTTCTCTCTTTATCTATATACATATTCCTTATTGGAAGAACTGTTATTCCAAGTTTATCTTCAACATAATTAACTGATTTGCTGCCTTAATGCAATCAGAACCAAAACCCTGAAGCTTTGTGTTAATGAAGACATTCTAAAGCCTTCTTGGGAATAGCAAACATATCAAGACTCCAAAGAAAAGTGAGAATCGCTAACAAAATCTGAAAAAGATACTAACTACGCAAAAGAGACAAGAGATTAGTATCAAGAATTAATAAAGAATTGTGATTCTCTGAAAAACCCACAAAGTATTATGAAGCAATAGAGAAAATCAAATATCATAAAGAGCCCTAGGTGATTATCTTCATTTTTATAACACATTGGGAACTTTCTGAGACTTTGAACCTTAAAAATCAAATCACTTTGCCTATATTCTATGTCCACCTGGTGGGCATTTTCTTTTTTTCCCAAATGATGTTTCCGGGCTGTTTCCAAATCTATCAGGGTTTAAAGTTGTTTGCTGCCTAATGCACTAACCTAAAGGGTAAATTGGGTGGAAGACTGAAGAAGCAGAAGAAGGTAGGAAGAGCTTTCATGTCTGGAAACAGGCCCAATATGGAAGGTGGGGTAGGGAATGGTAGGCACTCCGATTATAGCACAAAGCTATGAAAACATTGGCTAGGTGGGTTCCCCATATTCCCACAGGTGTGGTCTGCACAGTCATGAGCTGGGAACTACCCAGTGGAGTGTGGCCTTAGATACATCCAGAGAAGGAGGCAGTGGCAGTGAACTCTGCAGCCTGGGGTAGAAAATCTGAAAAGTATATTTTCAAGGCCACCACAACCTCTATATGCAAGCTCAAACTGTACCTCTAATAACTAGCTGAGCTGTTTTATTTAATTGATTATTAACTCAAATCTTATGATATTTTTGATAAAAAATGATATTTATTATATTAACTGGATGACTTTTCTTCAGTGATGAAAATGGACTCCCTGAATAATCTAAATGACAACACAAGTAATGCAAGTAAAATTTGGAGTTTCTGATAACAAAATTTTAATCTAATCTGGTCAAAGTTCAAGGAAGTACTATTTTGGACAGAGGGACAAGAACTTGCCAGAGGAGAGAAATTTTTTTTAGAATTTTAGAATTTATCTGATTTGTCAAAACTATAGCAAAATCAGGGCCATAGGAAAATTAAAAGATTACCTAAACAAGTTTACTCTATATAGACATGTTTCCACAGATAGCAATAAAGATTGTTACTTAATTAGAAACCACATCTCTCAAAATATTAGGCAGTAAATTATTCATACTTCCTTCAAGTTAAACTCATAGAATAATATTTAAGATTCTCATTCAGTGAAATTTAACATGGAGACTATTTTTTGAGTTCCTTGATTTTCAGAGATATAAAAAGGATTATCAGCTGCCCTAGGCATTCCAGGTTTATGTGTAGCTTCCAAGTCTTGTCCCCTGATTATTTTTCCAAAATAAATCATTTTGCAGTAGGAGGAGGATTTTGAAAATCACCAAAATATTTTAGAAACAGATCTGGCAATGAATAAATAAGCAATCAAAATAAGAAAGCAAAAAGAAAATGCTACTAGAGAAATATAGGCTCACATCCGTGTCCATCCCATTGGTGACTTTGGTCATAATTCAATCAATTTATCTGCAATTAATTCTGGAAGCAGATGCTGAGACTAAGGTGAACACATAGCAAGGTTACTAGTGAGTGCTCTTCCAGTCAATATAAAAGGAAGGGTTTGGAAGTAGAATGACTGGGCACAGAGTCAAGCTGAATTTTACTGTGTTCTGAAGGTTTGTGCCCCCCCCCACCATTTATAAATTGGGATCCTAAGCCCCAATCTGATGATATTAGGAAGGTAGGGGTCTTTGGGTAGAAATAAAGTTCTGGCCTCAAGAACAGGATTCACTCTTATAATAAAGAGACCTTGGAGAACTAGCCAGCCCTTCACCAGACACAATGAACAGGACTTGCCATCTACAAACCAGAAAATTGCTCCTTCCCAGAAGTGGAACTTACTGGACCTTGACATTTGACTTGAGAAATAAGCTTGTGTTGTCTATGAGCTTCCCGTTCTGTGGTGTCTTGTTGCAGCAGCTCAGACTGATTAAAAGAGGTTTGGGTGTAATTTTCTTTTTTTTTTTTTTCCAAAAGTTCTTGGCCACAGTCTCAGGGAAGTCTGAGTCTGCAGGACACTTCAGCATTTTTCTGAGTTGAGCAAATACGCCTGCTTTATTATTCCCACTGTGATAATCATCCTTTGAATGTGGGCTACCTCAGAACGGGCACACACCCCTGAGCAAAGCTGCTTACTTCAGCCAAGGCCAACCGCAAAGAAGGCTGACAGTTGAAGGCTCTCTGCCAGCAACACTCCAAGCGGCTTTCAAAATAAGTCCTTCCATCCTGAAAGGGTTTGTGTTCCTATGTCCCAGCCTCTGCTATATCCGCCAAAGAAAATTTTAACGGAAGACCAAAAATAAATACACACCCACATAAATAAAAGCAACTGATCTGACAGGGTTGGGGGCAGAGGGAATAAATGGAGCACAGGAAGTTGTCAACAAGAGCTTGAGCAACAACTTAAAATGCATCTGATTCAAATGCATTTTACAAATGTACAGAATGCAAAACCATAAAAGTGCGAGAAAGCAACAGAGAAGTAGGTCTAGGTGACCTTGAGTAAAGAGATGATGTTTTAGGTACAGCAAAGTCACAACCTAGGAAGGAAATAATTAATAAACTGCACTACATTAAAATTAAGAACTTCCCTATGAAACAGAATGAGAAGACCAGTTACAGATGAAGAGAAACTATCTTGCTAAAGCAATGTCTGCTAGAGGACTATTATCCAGAATGTGCAGAGAACTCTTCAAACTCAACAGTAAGAAAATAAGCAGCTGATGGAAAAATGGATAAAAGACCTGTACCGAAACCTCAGAAAAAAGATATCGGATAACAAATAAGCATAGGAAAGATGATGAGATGACCTCAGAGAAATACACATTAAAACAGTGGTGAGATACTGCCACGTACCTCTTATACACTTCATTGTCAAACAAAACCCCCAACACTGACAGCAGACACCAGAGAGGATGTGGAACAATGTGAATTCTCATTCTTTGTGTGCATGAAAAAAAAAAAAAAAAAAACAGGCCATAGTCACTACGGAAGACAGTTTGGCAGTTTCTTATAAACAAATATACTTTTATCGTTTGATCCAGCAACTGTACTTCTTGGTACAATTTACTTGACCCGATTAAAATTTTATGTCCATACAAACACCTCCATATGGATACTTATGGTAGCTTTATTCATAATTGCCTAAACTTAAAGCAACAAAACATCCTTCACTTAGTGAATTGGCCACACTACAGTACTTCAAGGCAAGGCACATCATTCTGTCCTAAAAATAAATGAGCTACCAAGCCACAGAAAAAGATGCATAATACTGCTTGAGAGAAATTAATCTGAAAAGGTGATGTGTTGTAATGATTCCAATTATACAACATTTTAGAAAAGGCAAAAAAATGGAAACAATGAAAGCATCATTGGATTCCAGAGATTAGCTGGTACAGAGAGATGAGTAGGTGGAACACCAAGGAATATTAGGGAGTGCTGTGGTTTGGATGTGCGGTATTGCCCTAAAGCTCACGTGTGAGACAACGTGAGAGGGTTCAGAGGAGAATGGTGAATTAGTCATCCCATAGGGTTAACTGAGAGGTAACTAAAGGAAGGTGGAGTGTGGTTGGAGAAGGTGAGACATTGGGGGCATGGCTTTGGGTACATTTTTGTATTCGGAAAATGGAGATCTCTCTCTGCCTCTGAGCATCATGTGAACTGTTGTTCTCTGCCACACTCTTCTGCAATGATGTTCTGCCTCACTTGGGACCCTGAGGATTTTGGTCTTGCTTTGGTCCTATCCCTTTTTTCTATGTCCCTTTTTTTGTGAATGGAAGTGTTTACTCTGTACCGTTATATATTGGATGCTTATAAATTGCTTTTAATTTTGCAGACGCTTGCAATGCGAGATTGCCTTGAGCCTCAAAGAAGACTTTGGACTTGAACTTTGAGCAATCTCAGAACTGTTGAGACTATGGGGACAATTGGGAAAGGACTAAATGTATTTTGCATTGTGAAATTTTGGGAGCCGGAGGCAGAATGTTATGGTTTGGATATGGCATACCCCAAAAGTTCACTTGTGAGACAATGCAAGAAGTTTTGGAAGACAAATGATTGGGTTATATCATTGATCTAATCCGTGACTTAATCCCTAATGTGATTAACTAAGTGGTAACTGGAAGCAAGTGGGGTGTGACTGGAGGGAGTGGTTCGTTGGGGGTGTGGCTATGGGGTATGTATTTTGTATCTGGAGAGTGGAATCTCTCTCTCTGTTGTCCTTGGCCACACTCTTCAGCCATGATGTTCTACTTCACCTTGAGCTGGGAGGAGTGGAGCCTGTTGTCTAGGGATTGACACCTCTGAAACCATGAGCTCCAAAATAAACTTTTTCTCCTCTACAATTGTTCTGATCAGGTCCTTTTAGTCACAGCAACGAAAAGGCTCACTAAAACATCATCTCTCATGGCTCCATTAAATTCCAGTTCTGTTGAGTTATATGTTCAGGTTGCATGTTTTTCTTCTTTCAACGTAGAAATAGTTCACACCTGAGAGAACTTTGATACTGCTTGAATGTATTGCATGTTCTTATTAATGGACCAGAAGCTTTTCATATATGTTTATGTATCTATATGTATGCATGTATATAAGTATATGTAAACACATACACATACCTGGTGGTTCTTAATAACTCATCACAATTATCAATGACTCTATTTTATGATAGATTGTTTCTCTTTGCAGAGTTGGGAGTTGAACTTTGCTAGTTCCTAAGCAAATGGTATTTATCAAAACTGACGCAGGTTCTCCTAGAAAGTTCTCCCTGGTGAGCAGTTGTTCGCTTACTCTGTCTCAAAAGGACAGAATCAAAAAACCCTGATTAGGGTTCCATGACAGCTCTGACTTCTTCATAAAAAAATAATCTAGTGATTACTCAGGATTTATTAACTATTTTTAATTGATTTTTTAACTAGTTAACTAATTTGCCCAGCAGCATGAAGAGCAAGATTTTTCTCTTTCAACTTCATTTATTTCAAAGATGAATAATTGCATGTGTTAGCTTAATCACTGTTTTAATTTGTATTATAATTTTAATTTGGTTCTTATTGACAGAGCAAATTAATTACTATTTGTGTCAATATATCTTGTCAGTTCTTATTTTAGTTTATTTGTCATAAAAATATTATAGCAATACTCATAATTCATTTGATAGATGATTGGCCTGTCACCTTCCCAAGTATCTGAAACACTTGACCACAATACACCTTAGTATTTAATCTTATGTAAAATGCAAAACTTTATGGAAATTTTTAAAATTCAAAATATACTATTAGGATTCTTGGTCTGAGGACATTGCTTAGTCTTTTATAAGTTAGGTGAATTTTACCTGAATCATGGCCATTATTACATGATTTAAATTGTGAAATGGAAGCATTAGCAGAGAGTAAGAATTTACTTCAAAATATACATAGACTTAAGTTAGCCACTTTCAAAAGTTTATCATTTGGAAAGTTACTAAAGAGTTTTATGCAATGAAAATAATTTGCCAAATCAATTTAGAAAAACTTGTGCTCATCCAAAGTAAAAAAAAACTATGCTGAACAACTGCTCTAGAATTTTATCAAGCTAATGTGCAATTTAATTCTTTAGAGCACAGCTTCTCTTAATTGTTATTATTCTTTTTCTTCAATATGTTAAAAAGAAGCCACAAGACGCATTGCTAAGCAACATTCATCAAGTATAATTAACTAAAAATATGTTCTAACAAATTGTTAAAACAATTTCAGAATTATAAATCAATGCAACAATATTTAAATAATGGAAGATATAGGTAGGAATTTTGTTTCTAATTTATTACCTTCCATATTATTCTCAAAAACAATCAAGGTGAATCTTGGCATAGCACTAAGGAGAGAATTCAAGGCATTTTGGATAGAATTAAGTACCATGAAAAATGTTTGGGCTACCTAATGTTTGAGCAAACAAAAGAAGACTCAAATAAATAAAAGCAAGCATGAATAAGTGAGAAGCGCAACATACAGTCAAATTAGAGAGGGAATGGTGCATCAGCATACGTGGGGAAAATGACAGAGCAAACAGAGGGGTACTTAGAAAATCACTTTCCATGTTGTGGGCATAAGTAAAAAATAAATAGAAATAATTGGGGTATGCAGAATTTTGTCCAACTACTGAAATGTATGTTGTGCAAGTAAGGTTTATGATCCAATGAAAATAGTTTAATAGAATAAATCTTCAGGACCACCCTCTAGTTACATCAGTGAAAGTCTTTGCAGCATTTATGAAGTGCTAAGAAAGACTAGGATCACTTTGCTCTCTCAAACTGTATACAAAAGAAATATATTTTAAAAATTTTTACAGACTGTATTTTGATTTATTGTATACAAATGGGGTACAACTTTTCGTTCTATGGTGGGGCAATGATGTCTGTCTCATTCCACCATCTTTCATACAAGAAATATTTTTAAATTATAATGACTTGCAATGAGATGCAGTAGGCAATCTTTCCTGATAAATATTATACATCTTATGGAATTACTGAAATATTTATCAAGTAGGAAGTTACAGTTATTTGCATATATGAATACTCTTAATTGCATTTGCATATATGCCACTATAGTTATCTAACTTGCATATAAATTGAAAGATTGGATTACATTATTTGAATGCTTTGAGTAATTGCAGAATTATGGAAGATTTTGTTGAAAAGCACATTTCTAACCTGTGAATATGTGACTAAATATTGTTGAATTCACTTCATGAATAGATCCTACTCTCTAGCTTATATATATAGAAAGCATTTTTAATTAAAAAAAGAAATCTTAAACAACATTGATTCATGCAAAGATTGGTAAATAAAATACTACAAGAGTCTCAGATGCTCTCAAAATATTTTGATCCAAATGCATTTCTATATCTCCAGTCACTAACTTAAATTTCTTAGTTTAATTTTGATATACTTCATTATAGAGGAAAAGATAATAAATCAAAATTCTTAAGCTCAATAACTTTTTACCTAAAAAATCTATGTAAATTCCAACTAGAAAATAAAATAGAACACCACCAAAAATAGAGTTCACATTATGAGCTCCATCAAAATTCCTTTCTTCCCTGTCTCAAACGTCAACACCCATAAAAGTTGTCAGTGTATTGGCTTTTTATGGCAATTCATTTTTTAGTGTTATCATTCCAACAGGTCTCCTTAAGACTTTTGCATAGTTTTCTTGATGTTTGAAATTCATATAAGTAGAATTAATTTGTGCTCTTTTGGAACTGTATGTTTTGTTCAATATTAAGTTTCTTAAATTTATTCATGTTATAATGTATATCTCTATTTCATCTCTTGCAGTATAGAAGGCCCTCGTATGATCACATCATAATTTACCCATCCTAAATATATTTTTGAACCTTATAAGTTTGGGATTATTATTAAGTATTTCATCTGTGATTATTCTTGTACAAATTCCTTAGTGCATGTATTCAGTAAATTTGTGTCTATATTTACATATGGACTGACCAGGTCATAACATTGTTAAACCAGTATTAGCAGATAGCAAAAGACTACTTTTAATTATGGTTGTACAACCTTACTTCCAACTAGAGAAAAAACAAGCATTAGAAGTATATGAGATTTCCTATCCATATCCTACCAACTCTTCATTTGTGTTTTTAAATTACTTTTAAATTAAAAAAAAAATATCAAGGTCATGTGTTTTAATTATGTTATCCATTTTATTTTTATTATTATTTTTAACTTAAATTTGTATGTTGTTTTTATAGTGAAAATTTTAAGTATCCTATACATCCAAATGAGCATATATAGTACATACAAATTAACACATCTATGCAGCAAAAGTCACATCGTAGAACAGAGTATTACCAACATCCCAGAAGCCTTCTGTGCCCCTCCCCGTCACTTCCACAGGTAGCTATCATACTGATATCTGATCGCAAGGGTTAATTTTGTTAGAGGACATGAATATTTCTCTTCTCCCTGTATCCACCTCTTTGTTCTGTAATTTTTAAATTAATTAATAAATAAACAGGAAACTCTTGGGGCAGAATGGATTCACTAAGGACTCCAACAAATAATGTATAAACTCTTCTGAATAATAAATTTGCAAAGAAAGAAAGAGAGTGAGAGAACATTTCAAAATTCATTAGATGAATATGGTACCAAATCTCCGACAGCCCAAATGAACCAACTGAATATAGATCCAAAAAAGTTTGATTCAATTATTAGTGAATTAAACTCAAAAACATTTACTCATTGATGTTTTTTTTTAATTTGTATTTATTGTAAACAAATGGGATACATCTTGTTTCTCTGTTTGTACATGAAGTAGAGGCATACCGTTTTTGTTAACTCACTTCCTAAAATTAGGAGTGCCATCAACTTCAAAAAGTCTTGCAATGCAATTCAATATTATTAATTAACTGAAGAACAATCTTATGAATAGCTCAACATCTGAAGGAAAGTTTTTGATAAGGATTAAAAACCTTTGATAATAGCAAAAACTCACTTCTAAGAGCACAATAGATATAAGTTCCCTAACTTATGCTATGATTTTATTGTCCCCTCCAAAATCCCAGCTAAAATTGAATTTCAATAGTGACAGTATTAAGAGGAGAATCCTCTAAAGAGCAACTGGTCTACTAGGGTTCCAACCTCAGGAGTAACTTAATGCTATTGACAGGGGAGTGGCTTACTGAGGACTTGACTTTGCTATCAAGGTGAACTCTCTCTCAAACATGCTTCCTGATCATGGATGGCCTCTACCATGTTATAACACAGCAAGAAGTTCTCACCATTTTTCACTTGCCATTGTGAGAGCAAACTTCAAAACTTGACACTTCAAGTATGGATTCTACTGAACACATATTTTTGTTTCACTATTGGAAAGTAAAACACAAAATTCAGGTAAGTTGGGGATCATCTGTATTGCATGATTTCAATAATATGCTATTAAAAAAAAAGTTTGATAGAACAGAGTAAAGGGTAGATTCAAGAGTTTAGATCCCCTAAACTTCCTTATCTTTAAATTTCAAATTTGACTAGTATCTCCCTATTTCACCCACTCCTATACTCATGTATAATATGGTGTCTGTCATAATATTGTATACTTGAAATCTGGTAAGAATAGATCTTCAATATTCTCACTACATACATGTAAAAGGCAACACCCTGAGCTGATTGGTATGTTGATTAGCCCAATTAACGTAATCATCTCATAATGTGTACATATATCAAACTTCATGTTGTAAGCCCGGATTGTATAGGATGTCATTTTTTTCAGTACCTCAATAAAGATAAAAAGAATAATAGTTTGTATCTTCAAGAGAATATATTAGAATTTAAAGATGTGAATTATCTTAAAACTAACCAAGAAAGTATTTTTGTTTTATGAGTCTATTCCACATGCATTAGAAAGACTACTGTATTTTACTACATAATTGTCCCATTTTTCTTGCCAAGTGATCTTTTGTAAAAGAGGGGGATGTAGTCATTATATGAGCCTTTTAAAAAAAACATGTCAGTATTACTTTAAAATCTTATTACTAAACTGTCTGGTTCAGATTGCAGTGTACTGAATGCTCTTGAATAGACATTAATTCAGTGGCAATGATTATGTAATGATACATAGAAAACTTTAAAAAACACTAATAATGCCAAATGTGGTTGAAAATATAGACCAAATCTTATAAACACTTATAAAATTATGTATTTATTTACCCTCCTAGAAAGTTTACTTCCATCTACTTAATAAAAATAATTTATTTTTGGGGGAGGGTACTAGAGATTGAACTCAAGTGCACTATACCACTGAACCCACATCCCCAGTCCTATTTTCTATTTTATTTAGAGGCAGGTTTTCATTGAGTGGCTAGCACCTCGCTTTTGCTGAGGCTGGCTTTGAACTTGTGATCCTCTTGCTTCAGCCGCCTGAGCGGCTGGCATGTGCCACCGTGCCTTGGGAAGAATTATTATTATTTTTTAATTTCATTTTCCACAAATAGCCCCAAACTAGATTAACCCAGATATCTCCTAAAGGAAACTGGGTTTGTAAATGTTGGTTTATTTATACATGAAAACCTTTGAAATGGTTTTCCTATATATATTTGTCAAATGGAAATAGAGAAGAGAGAGAAATCAAAGAAAGGGAGGGAAGCCTGGAGCTGGTTTAGGAATAGTGACGATAATGTGCCTTTAGTGAGGCTCATTCTGAAGCCCCACAGGCTATACGTCCAAAGAAAGAAACAAAAAGAAATGTTCATTAATAACATCCCATTAATATTTTCATATTTCTGCAAGGTCAAGGCTTTCCAAACAAAAGTACTATCAACTAGCCATAAAGCACAGTTGAATGATAACCAGCCTTGGAAATTAGTGTTAGTGAATTCATCAGAAGAGATTTACCAATGCATTGCTTTTAGAGATATTTATTGACATTGCAGATGATAATGGACCTAGAAACCCAGAGATTTGTCCTATTTATTGTTTTTTTTTTTATAAATTAAAATGATACATTTTTCTTTGTACTTTTCCAAAAAGTGTGGGCAATAGAGAAAGATGATTTATGCAAATTTGGGATTAATAATTTTGGCTCTCTCTCCTGTGTTACAGATTTTCCTGAATTGGCAGGGCGATATTTGCCCTTATTTTGCCTCAGGTGTAGGATGGCACAAATGGAACCAATGATAAGAGATTCTCAAAGTAAATAATATCTGTCTTATCTCTGATCCAGGAGCTTCATGTTTGCCTTATATATACTTCATATACATCCCACTTATATATCACTTATGGTGAGAAATATTTATGTACATATATATATACATATACATATATATAATATCTATATATGTGCAAATATAAAATATGTACTTATATTTCACATATGTTTATCAACAGTAATGCAAATTTTAAAAGCTCTATGCCTTTAAATTATATATGCAGACAGAATATTTACTAGATATTTTCAATGGGCACAGTACAATGCAAGGAATGTGCTTTAAGCATTGAAAATGTGGGAAAGAAAATTATGTAAGTATAAGGAAGCAAGAGAACAAAATTAAAAGAGGATAAATTTCCTCTTGACAAAAATACTGTTGTGTATCAGCAGCATGTGAATTACCTGGGAGCATGTTGTTAGAAATTCACAATCACAGTCTATGCCCTAAATAATGAGTTCAAATATTCTGTATATTCATGTATGGTGAAGTCTTGGGGGCATAAAATTAGAGAACAAATTATATCCAAAAGGAAAATGGTACCAAAAAAAAAAAAAATAGAAATGTAAGGAAAAAACTAAAATGAAGAAAAATTGGACCAATAGATGTTTAATCAAAAATGAGATATCTCAGGTAAAACATGAAATTACTACCCTGACAGAGGTTCAGATCCAGAAAAAAGTGCCACGTGACAGCCACAGAAAGAGTTGACAGTAAGACTAATGTGGAATCCTTCTCCTGATGATAGGTATTTCAAAGCAGCTCTAGGTATCAAATACTTCCTCTAGAAAGTCAAATAAGATGCATCAGTAATGAAATATTTTTAATAGGCCCTGGGACTATAGATGGGAAGGTAGGGTTGGTACTTTCTTTGAGACAATAGGTGTATAAGGTTTTATGAGTTGTGAAATTAAGCAAGATTTGAGAGATGAAACACTCTTGGAGTAACCAGCAAGACAATTGACCTTGGACTTGCTTAGTTAAAGAATTGGTGTCCAAAATACATGTCCTCATGGAGATGAAGGTGGGTTATATTTGTTTGCAAACAGATGCCTTGACAGCCACAATTAACTAAATTCTCATCTCTCACTGCCAGCGCTCCCAACAAAGCAAAATATAGAGCAATATGTCAAGAAACCAAATGCATAATGAAGGACAGAAGCATTCTGAAAGTAAGATCAAATGACCAAGATTTTCAACAATAAACTATTTTACAATAAAAATGAAAATATAGCAGATTTCATCATCATCCTCAATAATGACCCACAGATGCAAGGAACTAATATAGCATCCAAAAATATTGTTAAAATATAGCACCATCGTTTCTAATTAATCTGGGTCATGTATCCTTCACCCCATCAGTCTAACTATTTCACCTGGAAGGGTTTCTCTAACTCATAAGACAGAATGCCAATAAACTATGATCTAAAAAATATTGTCAAGAGTAAAATATAAAGATTTCTCTGATTCATGAGAGGCATTTTCTATCATTCTGAGTTTTCAGTGTTGTGAGTTCTTATGTTTGATACTCTCTTCACTGTACATTATTGGGAAATTAGGAGAGACTACACCAGAAGTTGTTAAACAGACCTCCTTTAAATGGGAAATTTGAATCTAATTTCCTAACAAGGAAAGTGATTGATTTACCTATTTTTATGCTTCCTTCTGTATTGTCAGTAGTTTTAGGTAATGAACACACTATTGATTAAATCATAAAAGTAATAACTAACAATAAAAAAGAAACCAGGAGAGTTTAAATAATTTTTCAGTCTTAGTTTTGCTGTTTTATGCTAACTTAAATACAAATCATAAATTATGCTGGATTTTATTCCTTTGGCTGATTGCAAATGTTCAATAATCTTTTTATTTCATTTAGCCCTTTTCCTGGAAACCATTAATTATGTATAAATATAAATGCATCAACAATACAATAGTTCATTTCAATTATCATTAAGCATTTGTCTGCCTTCCAGTACAATATGTGTAATGTCTTTGCCATGAAGTACAATGCATAGTTAAGTAAAACCGAACACATTTTTCTTTTATTTTCTAATTTAAAAATATGCATGACTGGTGTCCTGGGTTTTGAATACATTCATCTTTTTCTAATGCTTTTCTCAGGTCATAAAGTTGATTAAAACATATCATATGATCTAGAGAAAGCAGACATAAAGTCAGGCAGAACTTAACACTGCCCATCTTTAATGTTTTGGTATCATTTTATATCTACAACTTTATTAATACTTTAGACATACTATACTGAAAATGCAACTACAATCCTAATATATCAAGTTTATGATCAGCTTAGCTCTATCAAAATGTTTCTATGCTTGATCATATTAGATAGTCATTCTGTATTTCAAACTGCCTAAGAATGGACTATCAAGTAAATAATATAGTTTTCCAGAATTATTTTTGTGCACATTTAGATCATAATCTGAAATCATTCTTTGAGACTTTGCTTATTACAATGCTCATGACTGTCATGGGAGTGTTTCTGCTAGTTATTATGACACCATGAAAATACAAAGAGAATTTGACTCGAACTGCATTCAAATGAATCACACTCTCTGATTTATTTCCATACGAGGAAAGAAAAATAGTACAGGTTATAGTGTCTCACTGCATTAAGTGATACCCTCCAATAAACTCTCGGTTCAGTGAGTGAATAAGCAATAAAAAATTACATTCCACAATATACATGTTTTTGGAGATGCTAAGAGAAACTCCAAGCACAGAAGGATATTCCTGAGCAAGTGCAGAGGACACCACATGTTTGATCATTACTCTCGGACGTTCCCAGTTCTGCCATCTTGTCACCACTGATTGGAACCCTCTTCCCTGATATCACAGGGTTCCTGGAAGCAGCCTAGATACATGGAGATTTTAATATTATGGCGTTCAAGAAATAGAATTTTAGGTTCATGAAAGAGGCAATGCATCTCCAAGAACTCAAATTTATTCACCAAAGAGTCTTCAGTGTTCTAGAAAAATCCAGCCTAACTTTATCATATGCTGATAGTGCCTCCGATATTATCAAGGTCTCCTTAATTATATTATTTTTCTGTAGTTCAATATTGTCTCTATTACCACACAAGGTGGAGGAGACTATGCTTTGTCTAATATCCAAAAGAGGCTCTTCTAACAGCTAAAATCAACCTGAGATGAAGGGTTTTGGACTAGAAGAAATGCATACTATATATCCTAGGATGTATAGAAAAGATTTTCTACCAATATATTGCTTTAAAATCTGTGCCTGTATTATGAAATCATACTTGGTTTTCTATGTGTTCTTTTCTTGGAATATGATCACATGTCATTCACACATGTCAACTGATTTAGGTAAATAAACATTTTATACAGGATATATGTTTAGAGCTCTAAGTCTGAACAAAATACTAGGAAATAATGTACATTTTTCCTTCCTTTGAGAAACTGGAAAATATATCTTACACACAGTCTTTTCCTTCTACTTTACTGGAATTGATATAAAATGTCATCAGGATTAGTCAACTAATTTGATAATAAATGCAATTGTTATATTTACAAGAGAAGACACAGATGTGCTAGATTATTTTAGTCAGAGTAGGAGAATGGAGGGTGGCGGACACCTCAGGACCCCAGTGGCTGAACGATGTGACTGGATGTAGCCCCACCTGCATGACGGTGGCTTGGAGGTCCTGCGGTGTCCAAGTTTTTCTCTCACTCTACGGAAACTTGTCAACACTGGCTGGAAGTTTTACAAACGTTCCTGACACTGATCTTTATTTTATTTCCCTTGTTCATCTGATTTATTCGGTTTGTTTTTGCTTTTGTTTTTGGTTGGTGGGAGAACTGAGCACTGGTGCATGTAAGTCATCCACGTGACTGTCTCAGTTTAGCCCAGTGCAGTGGAAGATGATAAATACGAAGGCTAGTGCAGGAATATCCCTATGTGTGACCCTGTGGGGAATAGCAGTAAATTAAATACATTCCCTACCCTCCCGGTTACGAAAACAAGACAGATATACACACATCTTAGTAAATGCAATATTATTTTTCAGGGAACCTCTAAGGTCTGGAAATTACTAAGGCCCCAATTTTTGTGAGAGAGCTTCATGGAGGACACGATCCAACTTGGGTCTTGAAGGTGTTATGGATTCTAGGAAGTATACTCCCTAGGAGGGGAACGAGTGAGTGAAGATAGTGGGATAGCAGTCATGGTAGCATATGTATTTTAAGGTTCCTCAGTGCAACTTCTAATTCAACTAGGTCAGTAGAAGTCTTGAGTTCTCTCTTTTTCCCTTTCCTTCAAAATAGATATGCTATCATCTGGTTTATTCTTAAAGGAGATATGTAATTAAAACTGACAGATTTTGATCCTCTCAGGCCTTCTTCATTTCACATAGCTGTTCATTTCATAATAATTGTAACAATTTCCTGTATATTAAAAATGAAATGATATTTTATGTACTACATTATCCTAAAAGTTTGGGTACCAAGACTTCATAAATCTCAAGTCTGGCATCATGGTATAGACCTGTAATACCAGCTACTCTGGAGGCTGAGGCAGAAAGATCCTAGCTCAAGACCAGCCTGAGCAACTTAGTGAGACTCTGTCTCATAATAAAAAAAAGCAAAGGGTTGGGAATGTAGGTCAAGGTAAGAGTGACTGTGGGTTCAATCCCTGGTACTGAAACAAAAAACAAAAAACATAACATCAAGGAATATTTTAATTGGTTTATTTTAGGGGGTTACAATAATTCTAGTGTTTTATTAATAAATTTTTTTCCAGGTTCTACTTTTTGCAAAATTGGAAGTGTTTTGATATTGATTTTGAATTTAATTTTGTGCAATTCTTATATTTAAAAGTTCCCAGAATAAAAATGTTCATAATATATACATTTAAAAGGCTTCCTCTGTTTCTTGTCCACTTGTTTCTAACACAAACTATTTGCTAGAAACATAAGAATCACCTATTTCTCTTCTGAAGTTACTCATTCTTCAAACACAAACTAGAAAATGTAAATGTAAGTACATATTTCCTCATATTTGTGCAAAATTTAATATCTATATTTCACTTATTTTTACTAACCAAATATCACACTTACCACCCTGTACATCACTATATAAACTTTCTTCAAAGGTTTTAGAATTTCATTCACAGAAAGGCCTTCTCTTTAGTTTCCTAACTTTTGGAAGAAGGTTTTCTATTAGGAGCTGAGTGCCTCCCAATCTTTTAGGACTTTCTCTTTTCAGCATTAAATTACTGTGTGGAGTACAGCATTCCTGGTTTTGAATTCTTTAGATTATAGTGACAATAAAAAAACCTAAAATATTGTTTTTTTGTTAACTTAGCAGCCCAAAGTCAAATTCTAAATTGTTGTTTTTGTTTTGTTTTATTGAGGTATAATTGGCAAATGAAATGGGCTGTATTTGAAGTGTACAGTGTGATAGTTTGAGATGTGTGGGCAATGGGAAATGACCAGTCTGACTGGTGTTCCCATCACCAAAGGTCGGGTGTGCAGCTTGGTGGTAAATTGCTTGCCTAGGATGGGTGAGGCTCTAGGTTTGATCCCCAGCACTGAAAAATAAAAATCCATCATCTCACATGGTTGTGTGTTTTGAGGTATGTGAGCTGAGAACACTTAAGATCTATCTTCTCAGAGAATCCAGGTACAGTAGAATGGGATTAACTACCGTCATCGTAGCGTGCATTAGATACCAGAACCTATTCATCCAGCACAACTGACACTTTGCATCCTTGACCAACATCTCCCTACTTCCTCCATCTCTGCTCCCTCAGTCACCGTTCCAACCTCTGAGTCTGAGAGTTCAAGTAACTTCCACACTGATGTGATGAAGTTTCATTTTACTTGATGACAGATACCGGGAGTAACTGATTCTTGTCTCTGTCTTTTCCCACAACCAGCAAAGCACTACTTGGAAGTTCATCTAGAGCCCTGCTCTCTGAGCTGCTCTTTGTTAAGGAATGTCCAGGTCCCCAGACATAGTGGGAAGACAGAGGACACCGTGGGACAACCGAGGACCAGTTATTTAGTGAAGCTGTCATCTGAGAGCTTTCGTGTGGACCTACAAGAGCCACATCGAGGACAGAAACAGTGACTGCCACCATCATGCATCACCACATGTCCATCCTGAGAGGACCTCGACAGCGTCCTCTCCTGGGATACAAATGGGGAGAAGTGGAAGGCAGGACAGCACCCCCACCACCCCTGCCCAAGGTCACACTCAGCCTTACCACGCAAACCTGTCCCACAGTGTGACCTGGTGCTCCTGTCCGTCACCTAACATAGATTCCTTTCCCTCTTCCTTTATTTTAAGATTCTGGAAATGAGTCCCTAACTTTAATAGGTACACCGAAGGCATTTGGGGAATTTTTAATTTCCTTCTAAATTTACAATAATTGTTTATGGTCATATATTTGCTGCTTCTTCAAGACTGAAAATCCATGAGAGAATAATGGGGGAACTTTAGAATATGTAGAAGAAAATGAGAGGGAGGGGGGTATGAAAAATGGTGGAATGAGACAGACATCATTACCCTATGTACATGTATGATTACACGAATGGTATGAATCTGCATCGTGTGCAACCATAGAAACGAAATGATGTACCCCATTTGTGCACAAGTGAATCAAAATGCAGTCTGTAAAAAATTAAAAGCTAAATAAAAATAATAATAAAAAAAAGACTGAAAATCCAGAGAGGTAGGAAATCATCTTCACTTCCTCCTGCAAATTAAAAAAAGAAAATAAAAATCAACAAACTGCAGTTATAAAGCAAATTATTAGATACCTTCTAATGAAGTTTAAATGGGATGGGGAAAATGTATTTATGCAATAATTTTATTCTTCAAATGTGATTATTGTGGCTAATTTTGTTGCAATGTTACTTTCAACCAAGTATTTCTAAAATATCTTTAATGTGTACTAATATTTAAATGTTCAGAGTAATACCTTTTTGAAACTGCTATCAACCTTTACATGTTTTTAAATACATTCTTTCAGATTTTATTATGCGATGTAAGTCCATTTCATTTCTATATAAAATTATTCTGGCTAAACTGAGGAGAAAAGAAATTTAATAAACGTATACCACTGAAGTCACAAAATGGAAAGAAATACCGGAGAACTAGAATGAAGCAGAATAGGATTCAGGGCAAGAATGGCGTCCATGGGTATTATAAGAAATGGATGGGTCAGGGTACCATGGCTCTCTTGTGGACACAACCACTAGGCTGCCCTCAATTGCAGCCAATGGGCAGCACATCTGTCCTCTGCTGTTAATTACAAAGTATTCTCTGTTTCTCTACATTGGTTCCTCAAATTCTATGTCCTGAGAAAAGTGTATTTATTTAGGTCGTATGCCTACAAGTGTGCCTACCTTCTTTATCCTAAAGTCTTCCTGGTATCCAGTCCAATTCAACAGACTGACAGGGAACCCTGTAGAGAAGCGTCTGACGGTGGGAGTTCCTGTCAACCACACTCACTAGTTCCCAGTCTCCTGCTGAGTGGAAGACAGATTCTTCTGCTTTGCAGTCCTGCACCTTGGTGACCTGGGAATAGCCTCGATCCGCTTTCCTGAAAGTTCCCCCACATCTCATCTTCAGCTCCACCCAACAACTTGCAATTTCTGTCATGTATTTTGAGCTTTCACCTGGCTGCTCTTCCACTTACGTGTTTTCTCTGTGAAAGGCTATTGACTCTTCCACTCTCTTTTTCTTTGATACCAACTCAAGTCATGGCTCCAGATGTATCGGAATTTCCTTCAATCTACTCCCAGTAAAACCAATCAGCATCCTTTGTCCTCCCTTTATCATGTAGATCTGGCAATTATTTCACCCATCACACACTGGTAATTATTTATTTACCTATCACTCTTGGCTGTTCTTGAATTCCTTAAGAGAAGATTCTTTGTTTTATTTAAAATTGCAGAGCGTATTTGGCCATTAACGGTGCTGACAAGAAGACCCTGTTCTAATTTAATAGTAGAGTAGGAGAGAAAAACATATAATGTGGAGAACTTTAGGTACTGCCAAATTTGGGTTTCACAGGCAGAAGAGATATTTTTTCTGCTTTGGGGGGGGAATTTTTTGAACAGGTGTTTGAAATAGTAAACACAACATCAAGGGTATGCCAAGGTACTTGGAAAGAATTTTTTTTTTTGTACCAGGGATTGAGCCCATAGGCACTCAACCACACCGACTTGTCACTAACCCATTTTATTTTATTATTGTTCTTTATTTTGAGACAGGGTCTCACTAAATTGCTTAGGGCCTCTTTATGTTGCTGAGGCTGGCATTGAACTTGGCATCCTCCTGTCTCAGCCTCCCAAACTGCTGGGATTACAGATGAATGCCACTGTGGTTGGCTAGAAAGTGTTTTTTTTTTTTTTTCTTTTTGGTTTAAAAACCCAAAAGATATAGTTGTCTCTGATGGATTCAATGAAAGAATATATATCTCAAGGGCAAGTTAAATCCATTCAGTATAATGTCACAGGGTGAAAAACAAATACTTGGAATCAAAGACAAATACGTATTGGAAAGGGTGACCTGTGAAGCAACTGGAAGGGGGAACGACACCTAAAGGGGATGTTGTCAAAGGGTGACGTTGCCCCCCTAGAACTTCACGTTCTGTAAATATTCTTAAAAAAAAAAAAAAAAAAAAAAAAAAAAAAAAAAAAAAAAACTCTTTATATAATCCAAGAGGTGGTTCAATAGGTCTGAGGAGCACCTTAGAATCAAGCATGATTCATGGAGTAACTGTAGAAATTTGATCTCATTTTGTCCGAAAAACCGCCTGTGCAGAGCATATTTGGCCGTTAACCTGGTCTGAGCCAGGGGAGTAGCTGTTGGGGGCTATGACATGCGGACTCGCCAAGATGGTGCCTGGCAGTCAGCCAGAAGCTGTTTTGATCACATCAGAGGTAAGCTGCACAGGTGTTCCCGAGTGCTCCTGCTCGTGCCTGCTCGTGATTGGGCAGCTGGCTCCTCGCCTGATCTCAACTGGCGTGACCCCGCCCTCCGCCTCTTGGAGGGGATATAAGCAGGCAGTAGGTAGAAGGTAAAAAGCAGCAGCTAGCAGAAAGAAGTGGAGAGAAGTCACTAGCAGAAAGGAAGAAGAAAAGGCAGCAAGCAGAGCAGCAGCTAGCAGAAAGAAGCGGCAAGCAGATAGAAGCAGCTAGCAGAGAGAAGCAGCAGGCAGCGGGGAAGGTAGATCACAGAGCGGAGAACTGAGAACACACCTCTAGATCACAGATAGGCAGATCACAGTACGTGGTATGCATCACTAAGAAGCACTTCAGATAGACGCACCTTTAGTTCACAGGATGCAGGATGCACCTTTAAGAAGCAGCAGAACTAAGAAGACATGGATCTGTGAAAGTGTAGTCTCTCTCTCTTAAGCAAAGTCTCTCTTTCTCTCCGATAAGCAAAGCCTCTCTCTCTCTCTCCTCTCAAAGCAAGTAAACCTCATTTCCTCTAGCCTCTATAAACAAGCAAGCAAGGAAGGAAGCAGCTCAGAAATAGAAGTAGCTCAGTTTCCAGTCCACCACCCATAAAGACCGGTGCAAATTGTTGCTGCAGGTGGTGACACATACCCGCAGATTTGGTACTGCAAAGAGCCAGCGACAAGTAGCACACGTACTAATTTTACTACTGACATATTCCTACCTATAATTCCTCCCCCATATCATTGGATCATGGGCTGGTGATGGAGCAAATGATATTTCTCCTTCCTGGGCTGGCAGCTGGGTCCCCTGAGGACAGGTGGAGGGGAAGAAGTCGCTCTTCCCTTTCTGCTCAGTCAGCGTCTCTCCTGCCACAGGCAGGCAGTCACCTGCGAGTCCACCGAGCCCGGTCTCCACATTCCTTCCACTCCATCATCCCGTCTTCATGCTCATCCTCAAAATACCAGCCCAGAAATCCCTCCCCATACCACTGCATGTCCAGATACTAATTAGGTTACATTAAGGTATTTCTCCACCAAAGAATTTTCAAGAAACAAAAAATTAAACGACAACAACAAAACAAGATTAAGCGAAGCAAACAAAAATATGCCAGTCACGGGTTTTTTTGATTCCAGAAATACGATTATGGGATTATAAATTTGTACTGAAACTAGGTCCAAATTAATGCAAGAGAAACCTTGTAGTGTTCCTCGTGTTCTCTGTAAACTTTCTATGCAAGTGCATGAAGATAGAAAAAAACATTAAAGATGTATTTTAAAAGTCAAGTTCTATAAAATATACCACGAACACTGTTGTAAAGCAGGGACATGACGTTAGTCCTCCAAGTAAATGCTAAGTATTTGACAAACCAACCGAAGTTTTAAAATTTTCTAATGTCTCATCAGTAATAGAAGCAATTTTCACATTTGTTGAGTCCCAAACAGGCATTCTTTCAGAACCCCTTCTTCAAGTAGAGGATGCCCCTGATTCCAGATTTAAATAATACAAACTGCTTTCCTTGTTGTCCCAAATATCAAGCACCAGCATTTGCTTTCTGCACTTACTCTGGGCTTTTGACAGTTGTCTGTGACAATATACCTGAGGTAATCAACTTGTAAAACAAAAGATTTCTTGTGTTCCATGGATTTCAGAAGACTCTGTTCAGATTTGGCCTATTCCATTGTAGGATTTGGCAAAAATATCATGGTGGGCAACAGGTGTTGGAACCAAGCAACTCATCTCAGGGTGGCCTGGAAGCAAAGAGAAAAAGAGTCCTGGTTCCCAGTGTACCTACCTCTTCCAGTTAGGCCTCACCTCCTGGGGTTTTACTCCCTCCCAATAGCACCACCAGCTGGAATCCAAGTCTCAACACAGGAGCTCTTGTGAAACATTTAACATTAAAACATAGGACTCTGTGCCTAGTTTACTTTTCTATTTTTAACTCCTGAATGTTACCTTTAAAAATAACCATTATGGTTTCTGTTTTCCTGCAAGGCTCCCAACTTGCAAAAATCTCTTAAATTTTGACCTTACAAAGTGTGCTGAAATGATTCTGTGATTTTATTAGATAAAATGAGAGTTGGTGAGTTTGTTCATTTAGCCATTGGCTGACAAACTTCGTCATGGAATATAAATTCAATGAATATTTACAAATTCAATTAAAAATTTTAAAGTCATGATTTCTACAAATGTATGTATAGTTTCTTAAATAATTAAGATCTCATATCAGTATTTTAAATTTTAGTGTTATTTCAAAAACCCAGTCAGTGATTTCATAGTTAATGTTAAATTTAATCAAAAACTTAATGACAGTTGGTGCAAGATATTTGAAAAGAAATTTCTTTCCAGCATTCATTATTGATATGAACCTCCCACAAAGCCCAATTAAATATCTCACTTTAATGGACACTATTTATCTGAATTTATTGTTCTCTTTTACAGACGCAGTTGTTTTTCCAATTCACATTTAATATGTACTTTAGAATCATAAAATATTGGTTCCCTAGGTTCAGATAATCTTGGGAAACGACTAACAACAATCTTAATATTATGAATACAACTATGGAAATACATATATATGTAGACAAAATCTGATAAATGACAAATCAAGGATTCTGTTACAATGTCGTAAGTGCATTTCCCTAGTATCCTAAAGATGAATCTGGAAAGACGCTTCCCATTAAATTTTCCTCAACAGTAAGCCCTCTTTCCTTTCTGAAATATTGAATATATTGTATAATTTTTTTAAAAAATGATATTTCTTTCTTAATAACAACACCAAGTCCTCACCACCTCCCTCTCATCTCAGTTTTCTGATATGAAGTTTTCTCTGGACCTTAAAACCCTAAAGAGACATAGTAGGAAAGCTAGTGATGAATTGCAGGTATGAGATCGATTGTATATATTTTTCATTTCTTTAAGGCAGCTTGAATAATGGAGAACATAGGAAGAGTTGGAGCATTTTACTTTTTTGGTCAAAATAGTGTCTTCATTTGAAGGTGTGAGAGTAAGCATTGCTGGTGTTAAACTATGGGAAAAGTCATCTCAGTTCTAGAACCTGAATGTGGCTTCATCTTAATTAGAAGATGAGCAAGAGAGGAATTAGTCATGGGCCAGTCTCTATAGCCTCTGGATGTGACTATAACAATAACAAGATTTTGCCAAGGGAATATGAGGCAGAGAGGTGTCCTGCGCATGATGGATACAAAGAGGAAGTATAATTTCTGTCCTTATTCTTTCTGCTTGACTGATAGAAGGAGATCAGCAAGCTGAGATCATCCTGTTGATCCGTCAGAGGCACCAACATAGGCACTGGAAACCAGACACCCTCTGCTTAAAAAAGCAGAGTCTGCCTATCAGGAAATGCACTTTTGGGGTTTGACAAATGTGAAATTTTGCTTCTGATGTTTGTGGGACATTAGACAAATTTACAAAAAAAATATGGGTTTGTATGTTGAAGTACTTAGAAATGTACTCGCAATATCAACCTGATACCTTTACAACAGTGCTTTTCATAGATTTTATAGAACTTGATTTTAAAATATACTTTGAAGCTGGATTTGGTGGTGCATGCCTGTAATCTCAGCAGCTGGAGAGACTGAGGCAGGAGGATTACAGGTGCAAAGCCAGCCTCGGGAACTTAGGGAGGGCCTGTCTTAAAATTTAAAAAAATAAATAAATCCACAAAAGGGCTGGGAATGTGGCTTACTGGTTAAGCACTCTGGGATTCAATCTCTGGTACCAAAAATTTATATATATTTTTTTTCTCTTTTTGGAGACTTTTAAATAGGAAGTGTGGAGAGAACATGAGAAGCACTACAAGGTTTCTCTTGCATTAATTTTAACCTAGTTTAAGTCAAATTTGTAATCCCATAGTCATATTTCTGAAATCCAAAAGCCTGTGACTAGCATATTTTTATTGCTTTGTTTAATCTTGCTTTTTTGGGCAGGGAGTACCAGGGATGAACTCAGGGGCACTCAACCTCTGAGCCACATCCCCAACCCTATTTTGTATTTTCTTTAGAGACAGGGTCTCATCAAATTGCTTAGCACCTTGCTTTTGCTGAGGATGACTTTAAACTTGTGATCCTCCTGCCTCAGCCTCCCTAGCTGCTGGGATTACAGGTGTGCGCCACCCTGCTGGCTAATCTTGCTTTTTGTTTGTTCATTTCAATTTCTTTGGTGAAGAAACTTGTCTTGACCAAAATTAGATTAGTCTGACCCAAACTAATATGAAGATATACACCATATCAATGTCCATCAATTTTGCTACAGTGAGTTGAGTCTCATTGTAGTGTGCATCCTCAGGCTATGTTGTGAGTATTATATATTAAAGGATATTTGTTCAACTCTATTCTCATATAATCGTTGGCCATTTGTACTCCTTTTATTGAGAAGTGTCTGTTCAATTTATTTGCACACTTATTGATAAGGTGATTTGGTTTTTGACTATGTCTTATGACTTCTTTAGGTTCTGGACATTAATTCCCCATGAGGGGAATGCAAATCAAAACTACATTGAGATTCTATCTCACTCCAGTCAGAATGGTAGCCCTTAATAATGCAAATAACAACAACAACAACAAAAATGCTGGCAAGGATGTGGGAAATAGTAACATTAATGCACTTTTGGTGGGAATGTAAATGAGTGCAACTACTATGGAAAACACAAGATTCCTCAAAAATCTAAAAAAGAATTAACATAAGATCTAGATCTACCATACAATTCCTCCACATGTATTAAAATGAATTAAAGACAGCACACTGTAGAGATACGTGCATACCCACATTAATCTCAGTACAATTCACAATAGCCAAGTTATGGAACATACCCAACCACAGATGAATGAATAAAGAAAATGTGTTTTATATATATATATATATATATATATATATAAGGGAGCTTTACTCAGTCATAAAGAACAAAATTACATCTCATTTGAAGGAAAATGGATTGAATTGGAGATCATTGTGTCAAGTAAAGTAAGCCAGACTTAGACTTAGAAATTGCATTTATTTCTCTTATATGTGGAATCTAGAAAGAAAGAAAGAAAAAAGACCATGAAAATAGGAGGGAGATTAATAGAGAAGATGAAGGTGACCAGGACCTGGAGATGGCAGGGTAAGAGGTGAGATGGGGCTAGAAATGTTTTACATGCATGGACAGCTATGCCACAGTGAGACTCATTATTCAGTATAATCAATGTGCCCTAAATAGAAAGTGGTATTTTTATCTTATTGATTTTTATTCTATACCTTATTCCTCATTTCTTATTGTTTCCTATTTCTTATTCAATTCTAGTCACATATATTTCAGACATAGGTTTGGGGACTTTCATTTGTGGTGTTGTGTCATGGAAATCTCAGAAGGGCTTCTGCCACCATGATTGATAGGTAGATTCATAGATGATTAATGGATCGGAATCAGTGCATCCACTGGCGGAGCCGGAAGCCTACAACTTCCTGTTTAGCTCCACATACCTGCCTTAGAGTAATTGCATGAGCAGAATCTCTCTTCCGAGATGATTTCTGAAGTAAGGCTCCTTTTATCTAAAGATTTATGACAGGCTAATTTAGAAGGCTTTTCAGGTTTTCTTAAAAATTTCTGCTACTATCCAAAGGGCTTGGAAGTTCTTAGTGACCTGGCAGAGGTGGAACAATATTTTCAAAGACCATGGCCAGCTCTTCCACTCAAGAATCATGGGGCCTTTGGAAAGTGAGCTGGAACTTCAGGACAAGTGCGCCAGTGGCATCACATGTTTTAAAATTTTTTAAAAATTGGTTCATGTCGCTTATACAAATATTAGGATTCATTTTGACATAATTATAAAAGCATTGTAATTTGCTCTAATTCTGTTCCATTACTTTGACTTTCCCTCCATTCCTGTTTCCTTCCCTCTACCCTACTGACCTTTCTGGTATTTACATGTGTGTGCGTGTGTGTACGTGTATGTGTGTGTGCGTGTGTGTGAATTTTTTTAAATTAGCATTTTGGATATACAAAATGGTGACATTAACTGTGAGATCTGAGGCTTTCTTTGGAGGAATTTCAGTTGTATGTATTCTTAAGTCCATAAAAAATACTTCAGCCCGTTGACTTTAAATTTGAATCGAATCTGAAGTTTGCATGATCATGAATAATTTGTTATCAAAACTTAAATATTCCCAAATAAAATGTGGGTCTTTCTTTTCTGTCTTGTTCCTCTAGCTCTTGGTAAAAATTGAGTTTTACGGGGTCATTTTTGTCACACATGAAGAATAATTGGAAGATTAATAGCGGAGAAGTAAAGGTAATGGCACAATTTGCTAAGAGAACACAATGCATATATATCAAAAATTTATAATATATAGTGACTAACAATAATACAGTCCACTCTTAAAAGTTTTAGTCAAGGTTAATTTTTATCTGATCTTTTGACTTCTCAGACAGTTTTAATCAAATCATTTTCTGTCTACTTTCGACGGAAGCTTGAATACTTCTGGAGTTTCTCTGAATAAACAATACTTCTCTCCAAGTCCCTCTCTTCATATATGTATACCCCAGTACATTCAGACTGCATGGAGATGTCAGTTTTTTTTGTTTTGTTTTCATTTTTTTGTTTTTAGATAACTATAATCTTTTTTCCAGCTTTTAGAAGATTTTATACAATGTAAATTCAAAGGTGGGAAAGCGTTTTGAAAACTTTTGTACATTCCTGAAAAGTGACAATTTATAGATACCAGTAATTAGCAACATCTTGATTTCAAACCGGTGTTCAGATGTTTAAAGACGGTGTCCTAAAACTTCAAAAGCATCCTTGGTGCAAAGCATTCCTAGAATAATAATTTTCTTTTTTTGTTTAAATTTGTTCCTTTTAATTATACATGACAGTAGCATATTATACATACAAGGAGTATGATTTATTCTAACCAGGATCCTATTCTTGTGGTGGGACATGATGTGGAGTTACCCTGGTAATATATTTAAATACAAAGCTAGGAACATCATGTCTGATTAATTCTGTCTTTCCTATTCCCCTCCTCCCTCCCTTCTCTTTATTTCCCTTGTCTAATCTAATAATGGATTTCTATTTTTCCCCTCCCCACCCTCCCTTCTTGTGGATTAACATCTACATATCAGAGAGAGCATTGGTCTTTGGTTTTTTTGGTATTGATTTATTTCACTTAGCATGATATTCTCCAGTTCCATCCATTTACCAGCAAATACCATAATTTCATTTTTCTTCATGGTTGAGTAATATTCCATTGTGTATATATACCACATTTTCTTTATCTATTCCTCTGCTGAAGAACACCTACGTTGGTTCCATAGCTTGGCTATTGTGAATTGAGCTGCTATAAACATGGCTGTGGCTATTTCACTGTAGCATGCTGATTTTAACTCTTTTGGGTATAGACCAAGGAATGGGATAACTGGATCAAATGGTGGTTCCATTTTAAGTTTTCTAAGGAATCTCCATAGTGCTTTCCATAGTTGTTGCACCAATTTGCAGTCCCACCAGCAATACATGAGGTACCTTTCTCCCTACATCCTAGCCAACATTTACTTTTATTGATATTCTTTAATCGCCACTTGGAAGAGATTGAGATGGAATTGCAGTGTAATTTCAATTTGCATTTCTCTAATTGCTAGAGATGTTGAACATTTTTCATATACTTTTTGACCATTTGTATTTCTTCGTTGGTATAGTATGCCTGTTCAGTTTCTTAAAAGCAAAAAAAAAAAAAAAAAAAAGCCAAATAGCCCAATCAATAACTTCAAACTTAATAAAATAATAACCTTAATTACACGTAATTACACATCCCCAGAGTTACTTAGAACTGAGAGCTGATTCAATGAGTAGTATTAAATTAAATTTTGTTATATCTATCCAGAAGAGTATTCTGGTTTATTGTAGCTATATATTATTCAACCAAAACTCCTAAGAAACATTCAAATAGGATTAGGATAATGACATTCTCAATGTCTGGTTGATCCTTCTTGATGTAGCTATCCATAGCAGTAAAACAGGCTGGCAAAGAGCATGCAGATATTCCTTGACTTATGATGGGAATAATTCCTGAAAAACTCATTGCATGTTCAAATATAGTAAATTGAAAATACATTTGACACATTCCACCTACTGACCATAACTGTGCTCAGAACACTTAAGTCAGCCTAGAGTTGAACAAGTTCATATACCACAAAGACTGATTTATAATAAAATGTCGAATATCTCTTGATCTTTGTTGAACAGCTGTATCTAAAAAATGCTGGCAACACAATAAATACACCATGGAGTATCAGTTGTATACTCTTGTGACTCTGACAGACTAAGGGGTCGTGTGGTGGCTCTCTGCCACTCCCCAGAATATCACAGTGCATATTGCAAGCTTTATAAGTGTTAAATATGGCTTCTGCACTGGACCCAGTCATCCAGGCCTGTAATCCCAGATTCTAGGGAGGCTGAGGCGGAGGATGGAAGGATCAAGGTCAGCCTGGGCAACTTAGCTAGATCTGTCTGAAATTAAAAATAAATAAATAAATAAATAAAAGGAGAAAAGGAGAAAAAAATATGGCTCCTATTGAATGTATATTACTTTTACACCATGGAAAGCTGAAAATCCATAAGTGGAGCCTTCATAAATCAGGGACTATCTATGTCTAACGGAAATGTCAATTATATTTGGTGGACTTAGTAATTGTATATAACTGTCAAGAAATTTTTATAAACACAGATGGCTAAAGTTACTGAATTCAAGATGTTCAGAACATATTTTGGAAATTACCCTATACACTTTTAATAAATGTTTCTTTGGGTCACTGTATGTTTCTTAGCCCTGTCTTCTCTTCAGTAAAGTAGAAGAGGGTCTCTCACAGATCTACCTCTTCAGAAGTTCTGGAAGTAAGACCCAGTTATCCGTGTTTCAGCGAGTGTTCTGGGTGATTGGGCTGCATGCCAAGCTTTGAGAGGAACTGGAGTGAAGGGACTAAACTACTCCTCCCAGGGAAATATTTGTACTGAGCAGAGTCACAGGCAAGTCTCTGCTAAGTGCTCCATAGACTCACTGGTAAGGACTAGTAAATATAATTCTTAGGGTTCCTATGAATAAAACTGGAGCCTCTTGTATTTCTTTAGAAAGGAATTGAGAAAGTCCCTCAGGCAATGCCAAAGTGTGCCTGAAACCCTGTAGGAAAATATCTGGGCACATCGTCTGCCACTGTGGTTCATAGATAGCAGCAGGCCTGGACGTGAATGAGCAAGACCACCCAGCCACCCAGCTGGCTCCCATGCACCAGCATGTTTGCACAGAGAGCCTTTCTACAGCACTGCAGGACCTCCTTATTCTTAGAAATGACCAGACTTATGAATTTTTCAGTTGTGCAGAGTTAGCCAAGAGTATTGCTTCTGTTTGTGCTCAACCAAAATTCCACTTTTTCCACAATACCATTCTCATGTCGTGTGAGCGTGTTTCTATAAAATTCCAGGATATTTTTAAACTGTTATTTATTTCTTTGAACTGGCTATAGCATTCTAAAGATGGGCCTGTAAAATGTTTCTGTTGGCCAAGAAAACACACTCAGAGTCACATGAATACACACTGTGCATCTGAAGAGCAAATACTTGAAGGTGTTTTAATGGAAAACTGTTACAGAGATTTGCATTGGATTGAATCATTTTTTAAAAGTTTATTGTTCGATTTGGTGGGGGGGCTAGGGGAAAATAGAGGTACATTGGATTAGGCAGAGATGAGTGAAGGGAGTGGAGGGGGTATGGGGGTAGAACGAATATAGAATAAATCAGACATTATCACCCTATGTGAATATAATTACAGGACCAGTGTGATTCTACATCATGCACAAGCAGAAGAATGAGAAGTTATACTCCATTTATGTATGATGTGTCAAAGTGCATTCTACTGTCATGTGTAACTAATTAGGACAAATAAAAAAGTTTATTGTTCAAAAATGGAATGAATAATATAAGCATTTCATATGTACTCTATGGATTTCAATTCTTTCTCCTTTTTTCTGGGAAAAATATTTCCATATGAGAGTACTAAATGTTGGAAAAGAATTGAAATCAAGACTATCAAGTATACTTCTTTTGAAATGCATTTATTTCTGAAACCCTATGAATGTTTAAGAAATATGCAAAAAAGGATAGGAAAAGTAAAAGAAAAATTAATTGTCCCACTCGTTTCAGCACAGGAGGAAATTCATATGACCATTGTTTATCTTCTACTGATTTTTCATATACCATCTTCTAGAAGGCAAATGAACATGAGTTTATGAGCTCATCACTTGGGCACTGCATAATTGCCTCATAATTAATAGTATGATTTCGTATCCATGTTTGCATAAGCACGATGAAACTCTCAAGTCCCTAGAATAATGAAAACTTGCCTTTATTGCTTTTATCTTCACAGTGGTACCCTGAAACATGATTTTTCTCTTTAAAACAATTTTTTGCTTAAATTGATTTCTATGTGAAAGCATTTCCAACATTCCATTAAATTGCTAGGTTACAATTGATTATTTAATAAAACTGCTTGATGGCTTCTGAGAAGATGATTTCAAAGCATTTAGCTTTACGTGGGTCATTAAATTTGCTTGAAAAAGCAGTGGGCAGCTGAAGGGACCATAACAGGAGTCCTAGTATTGCTTCCCTTACTAATTACCGCCATTTGCTGGCCAGCACTGGCACTCACGCTGGAAAAGACATGACTTAGCATTTTCAGAATGCACCTCGTTTGGTTTAAAATGGATATAACTAAATACTTGTTACAACCTAAAGATTCTTAGGGGTTTATTTTACTCTTCAAGTTATCAAAAACATTTCTCCTTAAACAAATAGTTACTTGGTATCATTTTCAGTTGTTATACCATTTTTGCAGAAGCAATATGTGAAATGATATATATTTCTCTTAGTTGACTTTTTATAATGGTAAATATTTAATTTATCGGACATAACTGGAATATGTATAGATTGGCAAAGCAAAACATCAAAGACTCATAATATTAATGGAATTAATTATCATAGAAAAGCACCATTTTAGATGCAAAGTTAATTTTATGTCCAGAAGATCTTCTTTATTCTATCGTGACCACGTGAACAACGTCAGTGGTCTACTAGGTGGTCTCAGTCATGCTTCAGCTTACAGATGCTCCTCAACCTCTGATAAGGTTACATCCCAACAAACCCACTAAGCTGACTAAATCTGCAGTCAAATGCACATTGTATATGTCCAGACTAGGGAACATCCCAGAGCATCACAGAACACTGCAAAACATTGGTTGTTACACACATGATAAACGAGGTGGAACTGAGGTTCGTAGACACTACCTGTCATCACGGGGCAGTTTCTTTCTGCATAACAAGAACCTGGGGAGATGTCAACAGTCAAAACAAGGTTTCTGTTGAATACCTATGGCTTTTGTACCATCATAAAGTCAAAACTCATAAGCCTACTGCTGTCAATTAAGTATCATTTCTACAGTCAAAGCCTAAATTTCTTCAAAGTGGAGAAAACCAAGTAATTATTTTTTAGTACTGGGTGCAATCAATAGGATATCATAATGATGGATAAAATTGGAGTTAACATAGGTGTAGTTTTAACTCTGTATCTTTTTCTACCATGTCAAAACAACAACAGAAATAATGGATTCCAATAAAATAAAATAAACATTTTTATTGCACAGGACTAGCTTTTTAAAGAAATATATACAGAATGGATAGTAATTTTATTTTCAAGTATTAATATGTATATTAGGGTATATTGTGACATACTTCTAAAATATTTCTTAGGGTCACTGGTCTGTAGTGACTACATATATTGCTTTAACAGTTTTGAGCCTCCAGTTTGGTTTAAGCATCTTATATGTACTATAAAACATTATTTTTGTAAGATATCCTTGAAAGGCCGTTTAGTGTAGACTCTTCAACATCCATTTCCTTTCTCTCAGATGGCCCCACAAAACTTCCTTTAAGCAACCATCCCATCCCTCAGCTATTACTAGTCATGTGGGTTCCAATAAGCTCCACTTCTAAGGACAGGTCTTAAGAGGTGTGATCCAATCAGTTTGTCCCACTCCTAAGAAGTGATTTTTACACCAGAGATAAAATCTAGTTAAAGACAAGGAGATTTGAGACTATTCAAATACTGTGACTTAAGCAGAGTGAATTTTGCTCTGTCCTTCAGGATTTGATAGCAAAACTCCCTGAAACCTGATGCCATTGCTTTCCTGCAATAGGGAAGCCATCTGGAAGATGAAGTGGAAGTTAGGGGATGGAGACAAACTGCCTATTACCATCCTTTGAATCTACTGGACCAAAGGACAGCACATAGGAAGGCAGGTCAACATATGGACTGTTGTTTCCAGACACCAATAAACTGCTTTCGCTCCCTTTCTTGCTCCCTTATTTATTAAAAAAAAAAAAAAAAATTAAATGTGACTTAAATTCAGTATTTGGTCATATGCAGATGAAAAAGTTCTAGTAATCATGAAATCTTCATTGTACACATCTTTCCCTTCATACTGAAGTTTATAAAATGTATATAACTTAGAAGAAACCAATTATAGAAATGATTTCAAACTCTGCTGTAAATAGTGGCAAAATACAAGGGCATCCCATTGTGCCACACAGACCTTCTGCTGTGGACTCAGCCTTGCTGTCACAGGCCAGGGCAAGAAATAGTCTTTTGACAAATAACCCAAATATTTGACAATACCAAACATGATAGATAAACTTGCTGCAAAAAGCTTAATGAAGGGGCTGGGGTATAGCTCAGTTGGTAGACTGCTTGCTTCGTAAGCACAAGGCCCTGGGTTCAATCCCCAGCACTGAGAGAAAAAAAAAAAAGTTTAATGAATATGTACCAGTCTAAAAAATGGTTATTTTTTTTTTTTTCCTGGGGTACTGGGGATGAAACCCAGGGCCTCATGCTTGCAAGGCAAGCACTCTACCAACTGAGCTATCTCCCCAGTCCTCCGATGGTTATCTTTAGTCTCCTTTATTCTCTTAATATTTTGCACCCTTCCTCTTTATTTATCTATATGTGGTGAAGATATCTCAGGGTCCTTTGATAGACTGCAACATTTTAAGCATAAATATGCTTGCATTGAGTGCATTAAAATAATAAAGTAGATTCTTGGGAAAATTCGGTCCCTATTGCCTTCTAAATAAAACATGCTATTTTAAAATATTCAATCCCACTTCTCATTATATGGAAATGGAAATAAGATACCGTGGTGTTGATTGACAGAATATAATACCCCAAATTACAAGTATCTATGATAATAATCAAAAACATTTATTTTTAAAGCTTAAGATCATAAAGAAGCAATTTCCCAAAATCTATAATAATTTAGTTTCTTAAAATCTATCTTAGTTTTGTAATCATATTCTGAAGATTAAACTTCTGCCTATATGAAAGGAAATCTTTGCTTTAAAACATTGTACATTATTGACAATTTATTTTTGATATAGCAAGTATAGAATACACACAATGTTTCAAAAGAAGTTGGCCCATTTTCTGTCCTAGCAATAAAGGTTTAGTGCCAGCACTGGTTCTGTGCAATTCACTTGGTGCCTTTCGTTTTATTTCACTAATTAGTGTATTTAATTGGTAAACTGTTTCAATTTTAAACACCTTCCTAAAGTAAATAAAGTAATTGAGAAGAACAATTAGCAAGAAAAAAAAATCCAGAGAAGAAAGATATCCTTAATGTTTAGCTAATGCTATAAAACCATTAATAAATACAAATGTAATAAATTCAGGAAGATTTGAAACAATGAAAGATAAAAAAATAAATTTTATATTTATGGCCAGTATTGAAAAAAATTCCTTAAGAGTATTGACCATAACAAAAATTTTACATCTTCTCTTTGGTTATTTTGTGAGATAAAAAGACAGTTTGTTCTCTCTGAATCCAAAAGTTTCTTAAAATACCTTGATATATGACACTCTTGTAGAATAAAGAATTCTCTATGCTTTATCCTCCAAAATGCCAAAAATAGAGTTATTTCAAAAATAATGTAAAGAAAAGCTCACATTTTGCATTAGTTTATTTCTATTATGAGAATATTTATCTTATACTTTCAGAATTAGTTCATTAACTATACAAAGAAAATATTTTCAAATAATTATGAATATATAGATTTAACTTTGAATCAATATCTCCAAAACTGTTACATTTGATGCCTGAAGACTTAAATGTCTTAACAGAAATCTAAAAAGCATGTTCAATATGATCAAATATATGAAGATTTTCTTCTAGATTAATTTTGTAATGGTGAAAAAATTAAAATTTTTTCTATGAAAAGTTAAACTACTACACACACACACACACACACACACATATATATACATATTAATAGATTAAAATATCAAACAAGTGATTTGAGGATTTGAAATTGGAAATAATAATAATATTGACAAAAATAATCAATATTGTTTATTGTTATCACTATTTTAAAAAAGTACTTTCTTATCATGTTACAGTGATAAAAACCATCCTCCATGAAATTTTTATACAGTTGGAGTAAATCCAACTGATTTAAATAAATATGGGAACTTATAAGTACACCATAGTACTTTTATGCTATGTGCATATAAATACATGGGAAATGAATCTTTTCATTTTATTTAACCCTCAATCAATCAATTTATGTTGAATCGTAATTTGGCTAAATCCAATTTTCAGTAAACACAAATGGCTTTTGCTTAGAGAGGTCAAGTTTTAAACCAATGCTTTCATTTATATCTCTACTCGTATGCTCATAACTTACAACTGACAGGCATCACATATTTAAAGTTTTATTCTAAGAAGATAGACAATGCCTTTTCAAAATTTCAGTCTGCTTTTACTTCATTACAGTTTTACTACTCTGTAACTCCTTGTTTATAAGAAATTAGTGTAATCATCTTCATTTGTAAAAGGAAAACTTTTCATCCAGAAAGATCTCACATAAAGGAAAAAAATATATTTTGTTTGTGTGAAGTGCTTTCCTCTCTTCACTCTAAGCAAACCCACCCTTTCAACTAAGAAGTGAGACAAGACAGGATTCAATCTTGACAGGTATGCACCTGAACTCCTAGGCTTGCTCTCTGAACCTGCATCACCCGCAGGCACCTTGGTGAGCGAGAACTCCATCTGTCTAGCTGCTTCAGGTCCAAACATCCTTCCCTCACACCCAAAATGAAACTCATCACAAACCCTCTCTGCTATTGAAAGTGCACCCAGATTCTCCTGAGTTTGTCCACTTTGATGGATACCCTAGTAGTTCAAGTTTGGAGCACTATCTATAGTTACCTACCTATTTACTTGCTCCCTACCAAACCCTTTGTTTCTGTCCTCAAAACAATTTGCAGAGTGATCCTGTAAGGTTGAGTATCAAATGGCATCATTGCTCTGGATTTCCGGTGGCTTGCTATTTCTGGTGGCTTGCAATTTCATTTGATCTAAATTTAAATTCATTTTGATGGCCTCCAAACCCTGCAATGTCTTATTTCCCTCATTTACTCCTTTCTAGTCACAGTGGCTCAGAGTGTAGAACTGTCTAGAAAACTTATTCTTGAGGGCTTTTGTGGATTCTTCTGATTCAAAGCCCTTTTCAAAAATACCCTTGTGTTTTGCATCCTTATGAAATACTATCTAAAACTTATAAATAAGGCAAAGGAAAGCACATTAGAGTTCCTTTTGATATTTTGGGGGGGCACCACTTAACAGACCCACCAATGAATTGTTTACAGGAAGGCATTTTGTTTGACTCAGTTTCACTGATAACTGTATATTATGGGCTAAGAAAGGTGAAAGAGGGCTGGGGAGATAGCTCAGTTGGTAGAGCACTTGTCTCGCAAGTGCAAGTCCCTGGGTTCAATCCCCAGCAACGGAAAAAAAAAAAAAGTGAAAGATCCAGTAAAATTGCACATTAACTTTTGTACTTTGGCCACTAAATATGTACAAAATTTCTCGTCAGCAGAAAAGACATCATGACACATGATGGTTTACAGTGCAGAAGACTTCAACCAGGGTCTAACAAGGCTCATTCTAACATTCTTTACCAAATCACCAATGTAATCCTCAAGTCTGCAAATTCGTTAATGCACCTAATTTACTGATTCCCTTATTAATGAGTGGAGAAAAATTTTTATTGCAGGCACATTATATATTTGCAATGAGTGACGTTTATCTTTTTAAAATTATACTCAAAAACCTTATCTTTAAATATTTGAGTAACCATCAACTTGTCAGCGGGTTCAAGACCTCTCAGCCTATTTCTAACATCGTCACATCTCCTGTGGCTAGAACTTTCCTCTTTCTCCGTTACTTGTCTTCATAGCACTTCTCAGCATCTAACTTTCCATATAATTTACTGTTGTACAGTCTTTATTTTCTCTCTCCATAATGTTAGAGTATAAACACAACGTGGGCATAATTTGTTTTGCTCTGTAATGTGCAGTTCTTTCTGCTATAACGTGGCACATGGTTTCCTTAAAAGCAGCACACCATGCCAAGAAAACCACACCATGTGGGGAAAAGCTGAGGTTGGGGCAAAACACTTAGACACTTTGGGAGTGACCCAGTAAAAGATGACAGAATTACACAAGTTAAATGGCTAAGAAATACATAGACACTACAGTCAACATGAGACTTTACCTTGGAGAGACCTGAAGTTGGCTTATGAAAGCTTGCTTCAGAAAGACAGCTACTGCTGCATTATTGTGAAATAGAAGGAAAGTTCTCTGAACAATGACAAGTCTTGGCATCAGATGTGATGGGTTTGTGTGTGTGTGTGCATGCATGTGTATGTTGTATTTCCTTAAAAGCTTGGTTCAACTGTGAGCATTTTTCTGCATTTACCAAGTGTTTCTCACCAACAGACATTAAGCTACACTTTTTCCCTGCTAAACAAATGCATTCAAACTAATTCATATTTTCAAAGCAAGCATAATGGAAGAAATAATGGTAGCCGCACATCCTAGAACAATACTTAGTAAACTATGCACTCAGAGCCTAGAGACTAAATAAGTGATACGATAAGTGATTCAGTAAAATTTATTTGTAATAAGTGATTAATAAAATGTGTTTATTCAGTACAGTATATCACATCTTAGGTTCCACAGAAAAATATAAGCAGACAGAAATTATTAATGAAATTTTGGATTTCTCTCAGGTTATATAAGTATTTTATACAAAAAAAAAAAAAAAGAAAAAGAATTGGAAGTATTTTACTTCAATGTATCCTAAAAATATATCTGCCAGAGATAGTGCACATTGTTGATTAGCTTGATTGAGTTATGATATAGCACATCTGGAATTCCAGAGTAGGGTATGTTACTTTAAAAGTATACTGAGGTGGCATAAAAATGTGTTTGTTAATAAAATTACAATCAGGATAGCTGTGACTATTTTTAAATAAGCTACAAAAAAGTTAAAATATTTTTGATTGGTGATCATAATTTAGATAAAAACCTTTTTAGTTTTCACCATGACCACTAATAAATGAGGATAGAAATGAGTTTTTACATTTATCAGTAAGGATATGGGTTTTGAAAGGGTGAGAATGACTCTTATTAGCATAGGTATGTGAAGCTCCAGGTTGATTAGAAATTGTTTCCTGTATCCAGTAACAGCAACCAAATGATTAACAATTGAAAAAAAAAAAAGTGGTTATCTGAAGTAAATATGATGAGAACAGTAACAGGTTTAAAGTTGGTGCGGTCAGAAGCTTATTTACCACACTGATTACATACTAGTATATGAGCCAGGATTCTCCAGGGAACAGAGAAACAGAACAAATGTGTGTGTGTGTGTGTGTGTGTGTGTGAGAGAGAGAGAGAGAGAGAGAGAGAGACAGAGAGAGAGACCGAGCAGACTGAGGGAGAGATAGAGAGAGCCATAAAAGAAATGGCTTATATAGTTATGGAGGCTGATGCTCCTCAAGATCTGCAGTTGGTCTCTGGAAACCTGGAGAGTCAACATGAAGTCACAGGGAGAATCCAGAGACCTGAGACTCAGGAGAGCCAAGAGTGTATTTGTGCATCTGTCAACATGTGGTCCAGCTTGAGGGCAGGAGAAGATTTATTTCTCCGTTCAGATAATGAGGCTGGAGAAGTTTCCTCTTACTCAATTTTTTTGTTCTGTTTAGATTTTTAATTTATTAGATGGGATTCACTCTTGGGGTGAGCAATCTGCTTTACTAAGTCTGCCAATTGAAACGCTAATCTCATGTCGAAGAGCCTCCAAGATAAAAGCAGAATAATGTTTCACCAAATTTTTGTACCCCATGGTCCAGTCAGTTTGACCCATAAAATTAAAAACCGTAATCAGATTATCATCCTGACGCCCTCATGCATCTCTTTAAACCATACTTAATATCCACATAAAGAAAACTTGAGGCCATAATTTTACCTGATTTAATAGAACTGTCCTGTGTACACCTGAACACATGCTGGCCCTTCACCAGAGGAGAAAATAAAGTCCAGGCCAATGTTAACTTTTCCAGTCTTTTCTCTGAGGTCTATAACTGAAGTAGTCTGATATAAACTTAGTACTTTGGAATGCATCCTATAGTGCACAATAAAGAAACAATAAGTGAAAGAAAACAAAATTTGTATATACGTAGTCACACATAAACAACAAAGCAATGAGGAAACAATCATGGTAATTGCCTTCTTTATTCCTATAACTGGTTACATGTAGTATTTATACATGTATTGCATATTTATTTATTTTCAATTTCTTTCTTCAATGTTCTGTAGCTTTCATTTTAGACTGCTTTCACCTCCTTGATTAGATTCGTTCCTACGTATTTTTTGGAGGCTATTGTGAATGGGATTGTTTTCATGATTTATTATTTATTTCATTATTTATTGCAAGGTTCATTGTTAGTTTAGAAGAAAGCTATTGATTTTTCTGTGTTAATTTTGTAAAGCGGTATTTTGCTAAATTTGTTTCTCAGCTCTAGCAGTCCAAAAGTTAATATACTTAATGGGGAAAAGAAGGAGAGCGGCAACTCCCATTACAGAGTTAGAGAAGCGGCAGGCTACTTTGTCCCAAGTTTGACACTAGTTTTGCTCATTCTGTTGAAAGTCAAGTGGGTGGTGTGAAAGACATTGAGATGCTTCTTAGGATCCATAGGTATTTCAAAATTTATTATTAAGAGATAAAAGATGCGTTTGTCATTTTAAAGTGAATTCAAGAAATCCTGCATTCCTGAATGTATTTTCTCCTTTTATGCTTCTTTCTTTTAAGTTATCTTTGGTAGAGAAGTTACTATTCATTGCCTTATATGAAAAGAGTTTGCTGGGAATATTTCAGCACCATGAATGAAGGGCTGAGCCTTCATTGTGTCTCATCTGGTTGTCCTTAAATTTCTAAACTGGACTGTGTACTTAGCAACAAAGCCTGTGACAAACCCATCATACTCAGACTCCTTCTGTTTGGGAGAAAATGTGCAGCTCTCATCCGAGCCGGCGTTTCCCTGTTAATGAAGCACTGCTCAGTGGTGCTGCTTCCTTCTTCTCTTTTCCACTTCCTCTTTCTGGATTCCCCTCTCAGGTACCCCCTTCACATTTACCTTAACACGTTTGAAAACGGAGAGACGAAGATGAATTCGAAACTTTTGGTGCAAAAATTCACAGAAAAATACTCATATAAGGTTACTTTGCTGCTGTAAAGAGCAGGGAACACAGGCAAGGACATAGAATGCATAAGAATATATACATATGCATTGCTTTCCTGCACTCAAAGAGCAGTTCATTGTGTGCTATGATTATAAAGGATCAGAGAGCAAGCGTCAAAGCCGGGGAGGTTGATCAGGGTGATCATGTCAGTATACATCAAAGGGCTTACCTGGAGGTGAGAGGGACAAACTAATTATTAAATGGAAACTCCGGGTCAGGATTTAAATTCATCCTCTTTCCTGTAAGTCACATGGGACCATGTGCCAGATACTGATGTTGGCAACATCAAGTATCTTAAATAAACTTTCCTGAGTTGATTTCCTTCCTTTTATTCTCAATTATGAATGATTTCAGTATCTACAGCATCAATTGCAAGATTCTAAATTTTCGACCTTTCTGCACTAATACTTCTGCTTTAAGTGTTGCATGTGAGCCTGTTGGCTGTCTCCCTTTTCAGAGCAAATAAATTCATTCATTATCTCCCCTTGTGAATTTATATTTCCAGGGATATCCCTGGAAATATAAATTTTTTATTGAAGAAAGCTAATGGTCATGTTCTCTGGATATAAGTTAGGAAAAGGATAGGAGTTGGAGGGAGAAGAAAACGAGATACCACAGTCATTGTCCAGAATCCATCCTATTAGCTAGTTCTCCTCTGAGCAAGAGCTCAGTCTTACAAACCAAGGATACAGGAACTTAATGAGAAGCAGATTCAGAAAGGTTATGCACTGATTTCTTTCTAGACTTAGAATTCGATCTCGACTCCTAACCTCTCATCCAATTTTCTCCCCACATCTCCTCTATAATTTAGATTCATCATGGAATCAACTCTGTAATATTTATGAAATAAAAAGATAACATAATAAAAATATTTTTATATAAAGGACATAATCATTTCTCCCATTTCTAAGAACACAGCTTTCTTTCCACTTTGTTTTTTTTCAGTACTAGAGATAAAATACAGGTGCTTGTCAGGAGCAATGACTGAATTATGGGTCTTGAATGTCCTGTGACAGAGGCAAACTCTCAGTGTGAAGGTAGCAAATTGAGACTGCCCAGTTGCTATGGGGATGCCCTCCCTGCTCAATAGGAGATTCTATGCCAGCCAGGGAGCTATTCACTTTTTGATCTTGAGGTTCAGACACCACCTGCTTCGGGTACAAAGTTAAGAGTGCAAGCTAATCATAATCAGGCTGCTCATGGTCATGACTTGGTTCCGCTTACTTTGTTTTTTTATTGCAAACAAATGGGGTATAACTTGTTTCTCTGGTTGTACATGAAGTGGAGGCATACTATTTGTGTAATCATACATTTACATAGGGTACTGGTGTTTGATTCATTCTGTTATTCTTTTCTTCCCCCACCAAACCCTCCCACACCTCTTTTCCCTCTGTACAGTCTCTCCTTCCTCCATTCTTGCCTCCCTCTCACCCCCCATTATGTGTCATCATCCGCTTATCAGCGAGATCATTCATCCTTTAACCAAAGGCTTATCTCACTTAGCATGATATTCTCCAATTTCATCCATTTGCCTGCGAATGTCATAATTTTATCATTCTTTATGGCTCAGTAATATATCATTGTATATATATATACCACAGTTTCTTTATCCATTCATCAATTGAAGGACATCTAGGTTGGTTCCACAATCTAGCTATTGTGAATTGAGCAACTATGAACATTGATGTGGCTGTACCACTGTAGTATACTGATTTTAAGGCCTTTGGGTATAGGCCAAGGAGTGGGATAGCTGGGTCAAATGGTGGTTCCATTCCAAATTTTCTAAGGAGTCCCACACTGCTTTCCAGAGTGGCTGCACTAATTTGCAACCTCACCAGCAATGTATGAGTGTACCTTTTTCCCCACATCCTCGCCAACAACTATTGTTGCTTGTGTTCTTGATAATCGCCATTCTAATTGGGGTGAGATGGAATCTTAGGGTAGTTTTGATTTGCATTTCTCTTATTACTGAGATGTTGAACATTTTTTCATGTATCTATTGATTGCTTGTAGATCTTCTGTGAAGTGTCTGTTCATTTCCTTAGCTGATTTGTTGATTGGGTTATTTGTATTCTTGGTGTAAAGTTTCTTAAGTTCTTTATATATTCTGGAAATTAGTGCTCTATCTGAAGTATGAGTGGCAAAGATTTTCTCCCACTCTGTAGGCTCTCTCTTCACATTGCTGATAGTTTCCTTTGCTGAGAGAAAGCTTTTTAGTTTGAATCTAATCCAGTTGTTGATTCTTGCTTTTGTTTCTTGTGCTATGGGAGTCCTGTTAAGGAAGTCTGATCCTAAGCCGAAATGTTGAAGATTCAAACGTACTTTTCTTCTATAAGATGCAGGGTCTCTGGTCTGATTCCGAGGTCTTTGATCCATTTTGAATTGAGTTTTGTGCAGGGTGAGAGATAGGGGTTTAGTTTCATTCTACTGCATGTGGATTTCCAGTTTTCCTAGCACCATTTGTTGAGCAGGCTGTCTTTTCTCCATTGCACATTTTTGGCAACATTATCTAGTATGAGAAAACTGTATTTATTAGTGTTTGTGTCTGTGTCCTCTGTTCTGTACCATTGATCTACCTGTCTATTTTGGTGCCAATACCATGCCATTTTTGTTACTATTGCTTTGTAGTATAGTTGAAGTTCTGGTATTGCAATACCTCCTGCTCCACTCTTTCTGCTAAGGATTGCTTCAGCTATTCTGGGTTTCATATTCTTCCAGGTGAATTTAATGATTGCTTGCTCTATTTCTGTAAGGTACATCATTGGGATTTTAATTGGAATTGCATTGAATCTACATAGCACTTTTTGTAGTATGACCATTTTGATAATATTAATTCTACCTATCCAAGAACATGGGAGATCCTTCCATCTTCTAAGGTTTTCTTTAATTTCTTTCTTTAGTTTTCTGTAGTTCTCATTGTAGAGGTCTTTCACCTCTTTTGTTACATTGATTCCCAAGTATTTTTTTTTTCAAGGCTATTATGAATGGGATAGTTTTCCTAACTTCTCTTTCTGAAGATTCATCACTTATGTATAAAAATGCATTAGATTTATGAGCATTGATCTTATATCGTGCTACTTTACTGAATTCACTTATGAGTTCTAAAAGTTTTCTGGTGGAATTTTCCAATTCCTCTAAATATATAATCATGTCATCAGCAAACAGGGTTAGTTTGAGTTCTTCTTTTCCTACTCATATCCTTTAATTTCCTTGGTCTGTCTAATAGCTCTGACTAGACTTTCAAGGACTATGTTGAATAGTCCTTGATGAAAGAGGGCATCCCTGCCTTGTTCCAGTTTTTAGGGGGAATGCTTTCAGTTCTTCACCAGTTAGAATGATATTGGCCATGGGCTTAGCGTAGATGGCCTTTATAATGTTAAGAAATGTTCCCACTATCCCTGTTTTTTCTAGTGTTTTGAACACGAAGGGGGACTGTATTTTATCAAATACTTTTTCTGCATCTATCAAAATAATCATGTGATTTTTGACTTTACGTCTGTTGATATGGTGAATTACATTTATTGATTTCCGGATGTTGAACCAACCTTGCATCCCTGGGATAAAAGCCACTTGATTGTGGTGCACTATCTTTTTAATATATTTTTGTATGTCATTTGCTAAAATTTTGTTGAGAATTTTTGCAGCAATGTTCATTGAAGATATTGGTCTGAAATTTTCTTTCCTCGATGTGTCTCTGTCTTGTTTAGGTATCAGGGTGATATTGGCTTCATAGAATGAATTTGGGAGGGTTCCCTCCTCTTCTATTTCATGGAATACTTTGAGGAGTATTAGAATGAGCTCTTCTTTAAAGGTTTTGTAGAAATCGGCTGAGAGCGCATCTGGTTCCGGACTTTTCTTTTTTGGTAGGCTTTTGATGACTTCTTCTATTTCATTACTTGAAATTGATCTATTTAAATTGTGAATGTCCTCCTCATTCAGTTTATGTAATTCATATGTCTCTAGAAACCTGTTGATGTCTTTGAGATTTTCTAATTTGTTGGAGTATAGATTTTCAAAATAGCTTCTAATTATGTTTTGTATTTCACTCGTGTCTGTCGTAATATTTCCTTGTTCATTCTGAATTTTAGTAATTTGAGTTTTCTCTCTCCTCTTTGTTAGTGTGGCTAAGGGTTTATCAATTTTGTTTATTTTTTTCAAAAAAACAACTTTTTATTTTGTCAATTTTTAAAATTTTTTTTGTTTCAATTTCATTGATTTCAGCTCTGATTTTAACTATTTCCTGGTCTTCTACTACTTTTGGTGTTGCTCTGTTCTTCTTTTTCTAGGGCTTTGAGCTATAGTGTCAGGTCATTTACTTGTTGGTTTTTTCCAATTTTATTGAATGCGCTCCCTGAAATAAATTATGCTCTAAGTACTGTTTTTACCGTCTCTCAGAGATTTTTATTTAATGTATCTTTGTTCTCATTTATCTCTAAGAATTTTTTTATTTCCCCCTGATGTCTTCTGTTATCCATTCATCATTCAATAGCGAATTATTTAATTTCCAGTTGTTATAGTATGCTCTGTTTTTATTCTGTTATTTATTTCTAGTTTCAATCCATTATGATCTGATAGAATACAAGGTAGTATTTCTATCTTCTTGTATTTGCTAACAGTAGCTATGTGGCATAACATATGGTCTATTTTAGAGAAGGATCCATGTGCTGCTGAGAAGAAAGTGTATTCGCTCTTGGTTGGATGGTATATTCTATAAATGTCTGTTAAGTCTAAATTATTGATTGTGTTATTGAGATCTATGGTTTCTTTGTTCAATTTTTGTTTGGAAGATCTGTCCAGTGGTGAGAGAGGCATGTTAAAATCACCTACTATTATTGTGTTGTGGTCTATTTGATTCCTGGAATTGAGAAGGATTTGTTTGACGTACGTGGATGAGCCAATGTTCAGGGCATAGATATTTATGATTGTTATATCTTGCTGATTTATGCTTCCCTTAAGCAGTATGAAATGTCCTTCTTTATCCCTTCTGACTAACTTTGGCTTGAAGTCCACATTATCTAATATGAGGATGGATACTCTGACTTTTTTGCTGTGTCCATGTGCATGGTATGTTTTTTTCCCATTCTTTTACCTTTCGTCTAGGGGTTTCTCTTTCTATGAGATGAGTCTTGCAGGCAGTAAATTGTTGGATCTTTCTTTTTAATCCAATCTGCCAGTCTATGTCTTTTGATTGATGAGTTCAGGCCATTAACATTCAGGGTTATTATTAAGATATGATTTGTACTTCCAGTCATTTGGTTCATTTTGGTTTTTGACACAACTTGACTTCTCCTTTATTTGGCTATTCCTTTAGGGTAATTCCTCCCTTTGTGGATTTACATCATTGTTTTTCATCTCTTCCTCATGGAATATTTTGCTGAGAATGTTCTGTAATGCTGGCTTTGTGTAAATTCTTTTAGCTTTTGTTTAGCATGGAAGGATTTTATTTCATCATCAAATCTGAAGGTAAGTTTTGCTAGGTGTAAGATTCTTGGTTGGCATCCATTTTCTTTCAGAACGTGAAAAATGTTGTTCCAGGCCTTTCTAACTTTTAGGGTCTGGGTTGAAAAATCTACTGATATTCGTATTGGTTTCCCCTTGAATGTAATTTGATTTTTTTCTCTCACAGCCTTTAAAATTCTGTCTTTATTTTGTATGTTAGGCATTTTCATTATAATATGCCTTGGTGTGGGTCTGTTGTAATTTTGTGTATTTGGAGTCCTATAAGCCTCTTGTACTTGATTTCCCATTTCATTCTTCAGATTTTTGGGGAATTTTCTGATATTATTTCATTGAATAGATTATTCATTCCTTTGGTTTGGTTCTCTGTGTTTTCTTCAATCCCAATAATTCTTAAATTTGGCCTTTTCATGATATCCCATAATTCTTGTAGATTCTGTTCATGATTTCTTACCATCTTCTCTGTTTGTTCACCTTTGTTTTCAAGATTAAATATTTTGTCTTCAGTGTCTGAGGTTCTGTCTTCCAGGTGTTCTATCCTATTGTTTATTCTTTCTATGGAGTTTTTAATTTGGTTTATTGTTTCCTTCATTTCAAGAATTTCTGTTTGTTTTTTTTTTTTTCTTGCAGTATCTTTAACTCTTTATTGAAATGATCTTTTGCTTCCCACATTTGCTCTTTTAACTGTTGATTGGTTCAATCATTCAAAGCCTGCATTTGTTCTTTCTTCTCATCGTTTGCTTGTCTGATCATGTTAATTATGTACATTCTGAACTCCCTTTCTGACATTTCTTCTGCCATGCTGTCCTTGGATATTATTGATGTAGAATCTAGGTTTGTTTGGGACATTTTCTTCCCTTGTTTTCTCATATTGATCAGGTATCTACCCCTCTAGTAATGAAACTCGGGGATATTGCAGATTTCCTCTATTGACTAATATTGTCTCCATATATTTCCAATAACTCACCTCCTAGCCTTCAGTAGACTGAAGTCTTGGAGGAACTTGATAATGCAGTGCTCCACAAGGAAGCTTCCCTTCTAGGAGTGGTGGCCTTCTGGTCGGGTATAGTCCCTGCTAGTGGGTAGAGGTGCCTTCACTTGTTGACCAATGGTCAGCCAAAGGGGGACTAGACTGCAGGCTGGGGCATGGCTGGTCTGGGCCTGGATCTCTGTTTCTACCACCCAGTGGGGAAGACTCACCAAGTGGGGAATTCTCACTGGGCAGCCATCCTCTGTTATAATAGAAAGGGTAGTGAATAAATGGATAGAGATCACATTCAAAAATATTATAATAATATGAGGTATGCCAAGTGCAAATTCTTGTAAATGAGACATTCTGAGTTCTGAAGAAAATGTATAAAATTTAACTCATTTTCTTTATTTGTCCCTTAGGCAGACATAGTGTAGAACCCATTACATGTTAGGTCCTAAAAAATTTCTGATTAGAACAGCATGAATCCAATATTTTTGTGTGTGCGTGTCCTTAACTTGTATTCTTTTTTAACAAAAAGAATACAAACCATGAAAACAAAAGTAGATACATGGTTTTTGAAGAGGTCAAGCAGTGAATTATTGAACAGTTTGCCTTTTGACCAAAATATTTAACATTTTTCATTTCTCTTGCTCCAGTGACAAAAGTAAGAGATGCTTCTTTTGCTTACACAGTAAATAAAATTTACATTTACTGGGATTTCCTATGCATATAACAATATCCTTTTATTCAATCCAGAGCAGAGATAGACTTTCCATGAAGGTAATTAGAAGGAAACTTCAGGGACAGTTGACCAGTGGACCTGCACATGGTATGAAGGATTCAATAACTAAGGGTTGGATCACTATCATCCGTAAGTAAGGAAAACATGATCAGTTAATAAAAGTGACTCGAACAATTAATGTTTAGTTATTTTTCACAATAAAATCCAGAATCTATCATTCCAAGCTTTGTATTGCAGTACTAATTCATAAAATTCCCGTAACCCAGGGTATCAATTTTTCTAGCTGGATGTGCATGAAGGAAAAGACTCTCTCTCCCATCACTTTTACACAAAAGAACGCTGGAAGTTTTCTTCTGAGTAATAGTGTAAGAAAACAAATCAAAATTAAAAAAAAATACAACGTTGAATCGTATCAGTTTGCAGATGACACAATCAAATAATAAAACAAACCCCAAAAACTCCACCAAGAAACTGGTATAACTTATATATTAATTTGACAGTTGTTGAATACAATCAACATACAAAAATTAGTAGCTTTCCATAAATCAATATCAAATTAACTTAAATAGAAATAAATGGGCAATCCCTTTGTTACCTACATCTCACATAAGGCATGAATTTCCAGAATATAAAAAAATAACACAAAAAGTTTAATGCCCCAAATAAAAATAACTGAAACAATAAATGGGCAAGGAACTGAACAGACACTATGCAAAAGAAGAAATGCGAAGTCAACGAATAAATGAAAAAAATGTTCAACATCTCTAGCAATTAGAGAAATGAAAATTAAAACTAAACAGATTTTACCACATTCCGATCAGAATGGCAACTATCAAGAATACAAGCAACAATAAATGTTAGCGAGGATGTAGGGAAAAGGTAAACTCATGCATTGCTGTTGGGACTCCAAATTGGTGCAACCATTCTGGAAAGCAGTGTGGAGATACCTCAGAAAACTAGGAATGGAACCACCATTTGACCCAGTTATACCACTTCTTGATACATATCCAAAGGACTTACAATCAGCATACTACAGTGAAGCACCCACATCAAAGTTTATTGCAGTTCAATTCACAATAGCCGAACTATGGAAACAACCTAGGTACCCTTCAGCAGATGAATGGATAAAGAAAATGTGGTGCATATACAGATGGAATATTACTCAGCCATAAAGAAAAATGAAATTATGGCATATGCTGGTAAATGGATGGAACTAGAGACGATCATGCTAAAGTGAAATAAGCCAATCCCAATGAACCAAAGGTTGAATATTCTCTCTGATATGCGCATGCTAACACACAAGAAGGGGGGAAAGGGAAGTAAGGAGGCTTAGTGAATTATACAAAGGGGAATGAGGGGAAGGGAGGAGGAATGGGAATAGGAAAGACAGTGGAATGAATCTGACATAACGTTCCCATGTACGTACATGAGTACACCACTGTGAATCTGTACGTTTTGTGTATTTTCAAGACTGGGATCCTAATTGGAATAAGATATACTCCACAATTCATATAAATACATCAATATTAACTCTACTTTCAGGTATAACTAAAATCAACAAATAAAAAAAAGGATAAAAAAAGAACAAAATGCAATCCCATGTATGATGGATACAAAAATAAATAAAATACCTAGAAATAAATTTTACCAAAGAGAAGACAGATCTCTATAATGAAGATCATAAAAACATTGATGAAAGAAATTTAAGATGCTCAAAAGTGTAAAGACATGGATTAGAAGAATCAATAATTAAAATGTCCACACTACTCAATGCAGTGTACAAATTCAGTATACCTAACAAAATACTAACGACCTTCTTCACAGAACTAAAACATATAGTCTTTAAATTAATATGAAACTACACACAAAAAAAATTTAAAAAAAAACAAGAAACCCAATAGACAAAGCCATCTTGAATCATCATGAGCATAAAAAAACAAAGCAGGAGGCAAAATAGATCAGGAATCTGTAGTAATCCAAACAGCATGATATTGGCATGAACACACACACACAGATCAATGGAACAGAATGGAAAACGTGGAAGTAATCCTATGCATCTGCAGCAAACTGATTTTTGATAAAGATCTGAAGAACATGCATCAGATCTTTTTGCTGAATGGTACTGTGAAAATTTGAATATCCACATGCAGAATTAAATTCTTATCCCAGTTAATAAACGTCAAAATGAGTTAGACACTGAAATTTAATAGACAACTGGGATTATAGCAAATTAAAAATTCTCTGCTCAGCAAAGGAAACAATCAACGACAGAATGGGAAAAATACTTGAAAACTATATATCTAACAAGTGGTTGATATCCAGAGTATACAAGGAGTTGTAAAAACTCAATAGCAAAAGCAAAGCAAAACCAAACTAATCAAAACCAAAGTCAGCCCAAAATATTTAAGAACAAATAAATACTCCAATTAAAAACTGAGCAAAAGATCTAAATGTGTATCCCACCCTGGTAAGAATGGTTATGAGCAGACACTTTGCAGAAGAAGATCTATAAGCAATCAACAGATATATGAAAAAATGTTCAACATCTCTAGTAATAAGAGAAATGCAAATCAAAACTACTCTAAGATTCCATCTCACCCCAATGAGAACACAAGCAACAATAGATGTTGGTGAGGATGTGGGGGGAAAAGGCACACTCATACATTACTGGTGGGGTTGCAAATTAGTGCAGCCACTCTGGAAAGCAGTATGGAGATTCCTCAGAAAACTTGGAATGGAACCACCATTTGACCTAGCTATTCCACTCCTTGAATTATACACAAAAGACTTAAAATCAGCACACTACAGAGATGCAGCCACACCAATGTTCATAACTGCTCAATTCACAATAGACAGATTGTGGAACCAACCTAGATGCCCTTCAATTGATGAATGGATAAAGAAACTGTAATATACATATACAATGGAATATTACTCAGTCATAAAGAAGAATAAAATTATGGCATTTGCAGGCAAATGGATAAGTTGGAGAATATCATGCTAAGTGAGATAAGCCAATCTCAAAAAACCAAAGGACAAATGATCCCTCTGAAAAGTGGATGATGATACATAATGTGGGGTGGGAGGGAGGCAAGAATGGAGGAAGGATGGATTGTATAAAGAAAAAAGAGGGATGGGAGGGGTGGGGGGAAGGAAAAATAACAGAATGAGACAAACATCATTACCCTATGTACATGTATGATTACACAAATGGTACGTCTCTACTTCATGTACAACCAGAGAAACAAATTGCACCCCATTTGTTTACAATGAATCAAAATAAATAAATTATTAAAAAAATACAAGGTAAAACGTGGTGGGAAGAATATGAGAAAAAGGAACTTTGTACACTGTTGATGAGAATGAAGTTAGTACAACCACTCTGGAAATCAGTAAGGAGGTTCCACAACATTACAATTAGAACCACTGTCTGATCCCACAAACCCTCTCCTGGGTGTATATCCAGGGAAATAAGGATCTGTATGCCAAAGAGATGTCTGCACTTTTCCATGTTCATTGCAGCCCTGTTCACAATACCCAAGAAATGGAAATCACTTAAGTGTCACTCAATGAATGGATAAAGAAAATGTACTCTGTATACACAAATGAATACTATTCAGTCATTAAAAATGAAGTCATATCATCTGTGACAACATGGGTCAACCTGGTGATCATTATCTAAGAGAAATGAGTCTGTCTCAGGAAGACAAGCACTCCACCCCTTAGTCAAATGTCAAGTCTAGAAAAGTTGATCTCATAGAAGTTGATAGTGGAATGGGTTTATTGGAGGTTGAGGGAAGCAGGGCATTGGGGGGGTGAAGAAGTCGATCAATGGGTATTACTTAACAGTGGAGTGGGAGAAAGAGTCTTGGTGTGACTCGATAACAAAAATGTATGTTCATTTCAAACAGCAAGGAGAAAGGATTTTGAAAGTTCTAAAAAAGTGGCAAGTATGTGGTGGATATGTTTACCCTAACTTAAACATTACATAATGCATAATTGTATGAAAATAGTACCTTACACCCTACATATGTAGGTGCAATTTCTTACATTTTATGTGTCAGCAAAAGTAAATTTAAATTAAGAACAAAATCTTTCTCTGGCTACATACAAAAATTATCCCAAAACCTACTGGCATTAAATACTTACTAGTCTCATGTTGTGTTAGTTAGGAAAACAAGAGTCACAGTGGGAACACCATGTCTTTTTTCCACAACTCTTGGAGTGTCAATTGGAAGATTCAAAGACTGGAGGGAAAGCAGTATGGAGAATCCTCAGAAAGCTTGGAATGGAACCACGATTAGACCCAGTCATCCCACTCCTCAGTTTATACCCAAAGGACTTAAAATCAGCATAGTACAGAGATACAGCCACATCAATGTTCATAGCTGCTCAACTCAAAATAGCTCAACTATGGAATCAACCTAGGTGCCCTTCAACAGATGAATGGTTAAAGAAAAATGTGGTATATATATATATATATATATGTAAGATGGAATATTACTCAGCTTTAAAGAAGAATGAAATTATGGCATTTGCTGGTAAATGGATGGAATTGGAGAATATCATGCTAAGAGAAATAAGCCAACCCCAAACCCAAAAAACCAAAGGCCAAATGTTCTCTTCCATATGCAGATGCTAATTCATAATAAGAGGAGAAGGCGTCAGGGAAGAATAGAGTCACTTTAGATTAGGTGGAGGGGAGTGAAGGGAGGGGGAGGAGCACGGGGCTTGGATGATAATAGAGTGAAACAGACATTATTGCCTTGTGTACATATATGACTGCATGACCAATGAGATCTTAAAAAAATGGTGGAACGAGACAGACATCATTACCTATGTACGTGTAGAATTACACGAATGGTATGAATCTACACTGTGCACAACCATAGAAACGGAATGACGTTCCCCATTTGTGTACAGTGAATCAAAATGCAGTCTGTAAAAATTTTAAAAAATGAGAAATTCCTCTCCATTTATGTATGATTTATCAAGATGCATACATGCATTCTACTGTCACGTACAACTAATTAGAACAAATTTTAAAAATTAAAAGAAAATGAAAATTTAAAAATAGTCGTGGAGTATGGATTTGTCTGAAAACATGCTTAGATGTAGCTGGTGATTGCTCTGCTCTCAGTTTTATTTCCGTACTTGCTTCCACAGAGTGTGGTACCTGGGTCCATACTGTGATTTCCCTGCCATTGAACGGAAAGCTGGTGGAAATCATTTTCTTTCATGATCTATCTCACAAAGCCTTGAAATGTCGCTGTCCACTCATTCTATTTATTGAAGTCATCACAAAAGCTTACCTGGTTTTCAATGGAAAGATGGAAAGAAATTACTCTGCCTCTTTCAGAGGAGGGTCAAGAGATGACACCTGCCTGAACAGCATTTGGGGTCGGAAACATTGCTGGGCCCCACTTGGAAAATAGACTCCATTGCAACCTGGAGTCTTCCAGGCTATTCATCTTCTGCGACTCTTCATCCTTCTGGTGGGGAGCTCCCCCATCCCAGTGTCCTGAGGGAACGGCTCTCCTGAGGGAGTTCCCAGAAGTCGACAAAGAAAACACACATTACTGTCCCAGGGGCCTAAAACAGCCACCTCTTCATGTCTATTTCAAGAGCAGTAGGGAAATATGTTAATCCGACTGGCCATTTTCTCCAGGTGAAAATAAAAAACTGGAGAAAGGAACCAATTAGTATTCTTCAGAGTAATTTCTAGAGGATAAATTTAATAGACGTATGGGACCTGCCATTACACTGTATAAAATCTCAAACAACACTGTTGCACGTTCGTAGATACCTACAACACTGTTGCACGTTTGTAGATACCTACAACACTGTTGCACGTTCATAGATACCTACAACACTGTTGCACATTCACAGATACCTACAACACTGTTGCACGTTTGTAGATACCTACAACACTGTTGCACATTCACAGATACCTACAACACTGTTGCACGTTCGTAGATACCTACACTGACGCATAGCTCTAGCTGGTATTTTAGTAAGACATCAATTGTTTTACAGACGTATGGCCTCTATTATAATGTGTAGATCCATGAAAATTATGATATTCATCATTTTCAAACAAATCATTCTTCAGGAATGTCGATTATACTGACTGCTAACCTGACTTCCCCTGCTTTGGAATCCTGATTATTTGATTTGTTTGACATTGAGTCAAACCAGTATTAAAGTGAGGATTGTTGACAGCTGCATAGGTCAATTTTGAAAGATCAATTTGAAATGAACAGATTAAAGAAGGAGGTTTACTGTCAAATATGTTTTGCTCAGCCTTAGCAATGCTGTCATTGATTCTGATCAGGGCTAAAAGCACTATGCTCTTTTATCAAATAAAAACATTTAAAGTGCCGTTTTCTGAGCACTGGAAAAAGGTGTAATGGAATGGAATAATAAAACAGACTCCCGCATCCCTGGCATGGAAAACGACAGATAAAATAACAGAGAGAGACTCTGCTGGCTGTTTTCACCTGTACACTATCATTCATCTTGTGTTCTTTGCAAGCCTATTTACTCGACACTAAAAAATAGAAGAAAGTTATATGTTGTTGATATTTTATGGTTTCACAGAATATTTAATATGCCAATGAATGCAATGAATATCCTATAAAACGTACACTCTAGAATACTTTCTCAACATAGTTGTTTGCAGAAATTCTTATACAGCATCCTGAAAGAAGTAAATGTCTCTTGATCCCTGTGCCTTGGGAAAGTGGAAATCTATTCCCTATCCTCACCTCTTTCTCTTAGTTTTAAGTGTTATGCCAATCACAGATGCCAATCACGGAGAGCTGTGATTGTACTCACTGAAACGGGTACTCAATGGCAGGTGCAAGTAGCTGTCTGGAATACATAAATTTAATTGAAATATTTTCTATTTATGAAAAGGAACTCACAAAACACTAGAGGAGACACATTGTCACAAATAATTCTATGCAACAAAGAGAATATTGTGATAGAACTGTACGCAGGGCGGGCAGAGGGCAGAGAGGAATGGGCATCTTGCCAAAACAATAGACTCAGGAAAATACATTGAAGATTACCTGGCAGAGATCATGCTTGATTTGTTTCAGAAGATCAACAGAAGCTTGAGAGATTGGTATGGTGGTGTCGGGGATGTGGGAGCTGATGTTTTAGGTGGAAATAAGGAGCAAGACTCATGGAGTTCCCAAGACACACAATAAGAAAGAAAGGAAACCAAGGTAGGAACCTCATTTTGAAAGAGCAGGCATACAGATGGAAGGAGCCAGAACTTCATACCGTTGTAAGTTGTTCAAGAAATTCAGTAGGACAAGGCTTGGCAGCTCAATTAAATTTTCACTATTGAAATATCATTCCAATTATAATCAACAAAATAAACATAATTCTGTATATTTTTGACCAGTTATCTGGTATATGGATTTGCAAGAGGATATTATCTCATAACATCATTGGAACATATGGAAAAACAAGCTTCAGATGAACTTTAGTGAAGAAATACTCAGAACTACACCCCAACTAGGCTAAGAAGAAGCCTCCTCTGAGGGTGTCAGTCTACCCTAGAGTCTGCAAAAGCTAGGTTGGACATTCAAAGCTGTGTCCCTTCTGCCACAACCTGTTGGAGTAGAACAGAAATCTCGCAGCTCACTTCAGACCTCCAGGCCTGCCGGACGTCTGACTGCTGGAATCCACATCACGGGCTGGTGAGAGATCACGGGCAATGGAAACGAGGAAGCGTGACTTTGAATCCCACCTGCTGAAGGAAGAACTTACAATGTGAGATTTTACCAAAGTGTGAAGAAGAGAAAACCCTTCAAATGATGAAGGAGGAAAGAATGAGCACTATTTATTGGAAGCGGGAAACATTGTAAGAAGATGGAAGTCACTCATCCAGGCTGAGGGCATCCACCTGAGCGTGAGCACACATCAGATGCGGAAGAAGGGAAGTTCCAGAAGCAGTTAGGAGGTAAGGGGGCCGGGAAGTTAGGGTTGTGTAAGGAGCAAAATTAAATGTGTGACATTCTGTGTGCTGTGTAACTTGCAAAAAAACAACTTGTTGACTCTGTGCTGTGTAACTTACAAAAAAACAACTTGTTACCTTGTGCTGTGTAACTTACAAAAAATAACTTGAGTGCTCTGTGCAGTAATGAGGTAATGATGTGGTGTTGCCCCGAGATAAGATTGACATTGCCCCCAAGTTGGAGACATGTGCAACTGACCCCGAGTAAGATAACTAACTTCCCTTGGACCAAGACCGGCTGGCAGGGTCTGATAAAAAGGATTTAAAAGGACTCATAATGAGCCTGGCTCCAGTTCCGTTTTACACCAATGACGCCAGTGTTGCACCAAGCCTGACGGGGACTCACTGACTTGCTCTTTGCTTGATGAACCATCCATCATCCTGACCGTGACCTAGACGTCCATGTGGAAGTGACCGCGGAGCTGCCCGTGTGCATCCTGCCTGAGACGTCTCGGCCCCACCTGCCGTGACCTCCCGCCCTCCTTCGCCTTCCAACCGTCCTCACCATCAGGACTCCGGCCGGAGGGAGCTCCCCAGTGAGACCTCCTGAGCTGTCTTCCTGACTGACCTCTGGGAGCCGCTGTCCTTCCACTCAAGACACGTCACACGGGAGTGGACCTTAGGAATGGGTCTCAGTAAGGAGTGAGTCTTGTTTATTCGGGCTTATGATAATTTAGTGATTAAGTTATGTGTGATATTGGTGTGACTAAAGGTTAGAATAACTATAAATAATTGTGTGATCAGCATCAAATAAAAGCCAATTGATTTTGGACCAAATTCACTCTCATTGACTCCTCCTTGCTGCTCATGACAGGTTGGTACATATTTGAATATGACTCTGATTTTTGGTTTTAAAATGCCAAGTGATAATAGACCTTTCACTGAAGTAAGAGGTGTGGAAGTAGAAGGCTGATTCAAGGAATACCAAGGAGAAAGATTAAAAGCAAGACGTCTTTTGGAAAATCATATCTTACATTGAGCACAGTGAGATTATCTTAGCAGTGAATATTCAATAAAATATGTCTAGAAGAAAATTTGATTTACAGGTTGGACACACAGGAGAACATTCAGGGGTAAAAGAATAGATTAAAAAGCATAAACACATGAGTGGAAGTTACAAGCATAAAAATAAATGTGAAAGCTCAGCAAACATGAAACCACCAGTAGTAATCAAAACTATCATAAATAAGAACATTACAGGCCCTGAATTTTTGATGTATGTCTGAGTGCAGCCACCAGCTCAGATGGACGAGTTGGGTTAAGGATTCATGGTGGTGTGAGTTTCCTGTTGTTGCTGTAACGAATGACCTCAAACAGAGTAGCTTAAATGAGCACAAATTCATTTTTGTAGTTCTGAAGGTTGGAAGTCCAACATAGGTCACACTGTGCTATAAGTAAGGTGTCAGCAGTATTGGTTCCTTTGTAGGCTGGAGAGCAGAATTGGGTATTGACTGAAATAAGGAATTGATCTGTGGATTCATCTGACCAATATAAGAATCTTCCAGGTAGTGAAAACATTCAAGAGTGAGTTGGTTCAAATTACTTTTAGAAGGATCATAGATTATGTGGGGACCAACTGCAGTTGTATAAGTGTTTTGCAATTCATGATTCCTCTATCCATATTTTAATGACACAATTACAGCGTTATCTTATATGTGATTGCCATTACTTTAACCTCAAAAGCTTTTTCAACTCTTGTTAGCATGAAAACTCTTAACATTTGTGTGATTTGATTTTCTAATTTCCCTTATGGCTATTGAACTTCAACATAATTGAACGTATAGTACATTCTGTGTCCACTGATGTCCTTTTTCTTATATATGCAGATGAGTTACGTGCTAAAAACACCTTCAAATTGTTATTCTTTCTTCTTCCTCTTTCTCTTTCTGAAGACTTACATGAAGAAATCAAATAACATACAAAGGAAACATACATCAGCCCTTCAAGAGAAGCAGTGATCAGAATCTATAAGCCTCCTAAATTGCTGAAATTTCTTTCCTAGGCATTAATAGGGTAGTTAGGGCAATCAATTCAGCTTTAACCAGAAAGTTCCATGTATTTTTTAAAAAATAATTTTCCTATTAAATATTAGCTGGAACAACATTCTGCCACTAAAATTTTAGAATATTGGATTTTATTCCTCAAAAATTAATTTTGCTTATGTAATTCTCAAAATTGTTCATAAGAAAAAATATTTTGTAACTCAAATTTATCTCATTAGGAAAAAAGATGGATTCCATTTTATCTGGAACATCGTATAGAAAATGAATTAAATAAGAATATTCTAAACTTTCTATCTCCCTTACACAGATGTTGCAAATAAACGTTATTTTCATATTCTATTTGAAAATGAAAAATTAACATTAGCTAGGAATGATGAATGATTTTCTATACAATTATACTGATGTAACCGTCAATAGATATGAAAGTGTTTGAAAGGTTATAAGTGCATTATAAAAGTTATATATTATTGATATTAATCTTATAAGAGTACTTGGCATATATTTGCCCCTCTAAAATGAGAATAAGCTCTTGAGTTACTTACGGGTTTACCCAGAAGTTACGTAATGTCAGGAAAAGGTCAACACAGTGGGTCCTATCTTTTCTGGAGGATAAACTATAAGAACTATTTCTGCTAAAGGAAAAATAAACTTGCATGAAGAAATTGGCATGCTGAGATGTTATTTCCTGTAAATTGATGTCTTTAAATTACAAATTCAATGTAAATCCAGCTATTGGATTTGAACTACAATAATGATATGAATCACATTAACACAATTCTGAAGTGCAGAATTTTGTATGCTCTCAATTAAAACTGAATTTATATCACTCCTTTGAATAATGTGAAGGAGACATTCTGGAACATGAAGTAACAGAGTATATTAAAAGTGCTCATCAGGGGATGTAATCCTAATGTCTAAAGTGAGAATGCTAGTATTATACTTTAAGCTATTTTGAATTTAATTGATTAAAGAGCCATAGAAGCAGATAATATAGAAATTAAAGGTTACATGACAATAATCTAGTCAATATGACTTCTGACTCCTACCGACATTAAAATACATATTTATTCTTCTACATATCATTAAAGTTACTGTAATTTTCCACTGAGTATGAAAAAAATCAAAATATCTAGTTATGACATGTATCATCTTCATTTAACTAATTAAAGATCATAAAGAGACTCTTAAGAACAATCAGTGTATAATTTATTCAGCTATAATTTCATGTTTAAAGTTTTTTTTTCTCTTCTTATTTCTCTTTTCTTTTTATTGCAGTTATTGAATTTCTTGTTATTTTTCAACGAGAATTTTCATCCTGAATCATAAAAACAATTAGATCATAAATGAGTTAGCATTTTCCACTCTGACCAAAATACCTGACCAGATCAACTTAAAGAAGAACAAGTATATTTTGAGGTGACCATTTCAGAGATTTAGTCTGTGGTTGACTGACTTCATTACTCTGGACCTGAAGTAAGACAGAGCATCATGAGAAAAGGGCAAGGAAGAGGTAAGTAACTCAGCTCACAGCATGCAGGAAGCTGAAATAAAGAAGGAGAAGCCATGGGAACAAGATATAATCCCCAAAGTCATGCCCCCAATGACCCACTTCTTCCAGTCATGCCTTATGTGCTTACAGTTACCGCCTAGTACAATAATCTTGTCACATTATTAGTACATCAATTAAATTAATCCACTGATTATGTTTTGCCTCTCATGATGTAAATTCATCCCCAAACATTGTCTCATGAAACTTAGGAAAACACATCATATCCAAACAATAGCATTCCACCCCTGGCACATGAAATCTCATATCCATCTTACAATGCAAAATGCATTTATTCCATCTCCCAGAGTTCCCATAGTCTTATCTTCTCCAGGACTGCCCAAGAGTCCAAGCCCAAAGTCTCCTCTGAGACTCCACGCAAACTCTCCTACAAAAATCAGATATAAACTACATCTATCCAATATGCAATGGTACCATGTAAGCATTCTCACTCTAAAGTGGAGAAATTAGGGCTGGGGATATAGCTCAGCTGGTAGAGTGCTTGCCTCGCAAGCACAAGGCCCTGAGTTCAAATCCCCAGCACCACAAAAATAAATAAATAAATAAAGTGGAGAAATTAGGGCAAAGAAGGAAAGAATGGAATAAATTCCAGATCTAAGCCTGGCTGGGAAAAAAGATCCGTAGCCCCACATGCAGTATCTGGGGCACATGGCAATGAGACATGAGTTCTGGATGGTGTGAACTGTCCTGTCCCTATGCCTTTGCTTGTTGCAGTGTCAAGGCCTCTTTCTTGTTCTGGCTCTGTCTGCAGAGAGCAGCTTTCCTTGGCAGATATTTCAAATTACTAGCATCTCTGAATCATGGGGGTCTTTACTGCAGTTTTGGCTTCCATCTCACACTTTCACATACCACCCTCTCAGAGGCAGTCCACAAGGACTTCTAACTCTGATAAATTTTGCCAAGACTCATAGACTTTTGTTTGAAATATCAGTAGAGACTTCCATGACTCCCTAACTTTTGAATCCCACATTCTTGCACAATCAGCCACCACAAGAATGAGACTAAAGTTTGCTTCCAGCTTGAGTAGTAGCCAGGACCTCTTGGACCACAGCTGCAGCAAACTCTGAATCTGAGTGGTAGAACCTGATGAAATGAATCGAGGACACAGCTAGGCACAACTGTATGAGCAGTGTGCCCCCAAGGTCTTTTTGAGGTCTTTTTATACCTTTGAGCCTGAAATGACTATGTTCCCAAGATGCCCTGAAGACATATTTCCTAGTGTCTCTATACAAAGTACTTTGTTTCTCTTTAGTTATACTAATCTCTTTAACAAGCATACCTTCCTCAGCTCCAATTTTACACTCACCTTTCTGACAAACTGCAAGCTTTGAAATCCTTCCACTCTTTCTTTTTATCCTAATTATCAGAAGAAACCTGGCAAAAGTTGCCAGCAATATCTGTGCCCATCTGAATGTGATGCTTCCTTGAAATATTCTCTTCCAGATTAGTCAGTATATCATCTACAAATTCAGATTCACATAAAGTCTCAGGTCATGGACAAAATTCAGATAAATTATTTGCCATAATATATTGTGAATAGCCTCTAGTCCCTTTCCCAATAGTGTCCTCTCTGAATTCTCATGAGCACAGTCTTTAGTAATTTGCATTCCTATTGGTATTCTGGTCTTTTGAGATCCCATCAGAATTGCCCATTAAGCTCTGCTTACAGCTTTGTATGAATTCTCCAAACCATGTCTCCAAAGTTTTCCATACTCTTTCTGCTAACATTTTCAAAAGCTCTGAACAACATGGTCAGGTTACCCAGGGGAGCAACACCACTTCTTGGTTCTAAGTTTTTAGTTTAGAAGGTTCTAGTGCTGTCACCAAAAACCTGACCAGAACAACTTAGAGGAAAAGTTTATTTTGAGATCACAGTTTCACAACTTCAGTTCTGTTGGTTAATTATATCACTCTGGACCACGGTTGGGTGGAGTATCCTGGCAAAAAAACGTGGTGGAAAAAATCTGCTCAACTCACTGCAGCCAGGAAGCAAAGAGAAAGAATGAAGAGTCAGGGACAAGATGTAATCTCTAAGATCAAGCCCCCAGAGGCTTATTTCCTCCTTCCACACTCGACCTGCTCACAATTACCACCCTTTCAAATTAGTAAACCATCAAATGGATTAATACACTGATTAGGTCATACTTATCATACTTGAATTCTTTCACCTCTAAATATTTTCTCATGAGCTTTTGGGTGATACCCCTTATCCAAACCATAATAATAATTTATGTAACAAAGTTGAAAAAGTTTCTTTAATTGCTTATGGGACACATCATTTCTTTCATACAGTAGGTACCACTAATGACCTTATGTAACAGAATGAAGAGTCAATTTTGTTACATGTAGTTCAAAATCATGTTAATACTTTTGAGGAAAAGAGTATTTTAAAATAAATTTAAAATCATCCAACAAAAATGAAAATCCTTCAATGAAATTAATATTTGGGGAGTTTTGGAAAACAAGTCATCAGTTCAACATATAAACATTCTTATTAGTTTTATTGCTTATAAAACATCTCACTTTAATGGTTTTTTAAAATGTATATTATGAACTGAGAGTCCAAAATGCCTGTAAATTGAATTACAGTATAGGGATGATATTTAGTAAACTATGAAACACCTTTTACAGACCTCAGGGAACCCTGTCCCAACAGGAAGAAGAGTTCCAGAGGCATGTCCCTGCACTCAGATTGTGTCCCCCTGCTAAACCATAGTCCAGGCACCCAGGTCACTGGGCTGTTCTGCTCAACCAGTTCTGATCCTTCACCCAAGGGCTGAAGACATCTATTTCGTTGATCCTTGCTAATTATGTTGGATCATTGATCCAGTAGTAGACTTACTCCTGACCTGAGAGATGGCCAATGAGCTGCCCTTTGTTGGTGGAAGTTTCTGTGTAAACAGAACTGGAAATTACCATCCCCAGAGGTCAAACCCCTGCAGATGGAGCCTCCAGGTGCTGATTGGAAAGGAATGAATCCATGGCTTCTAAAAATTGAATTTTTCCTGTTGGCTTCATTTTACATTGAGAAATTTTTAAGGACAAGGCAGATGCAGATGGTGATGGTTATGAGGGGCCACTGATGAGAAAGAGAATACTTTTAAAAAAGGGGAATTTGGAGTTCAGATCTTCCTTAATTTTAGGGGTTAACATGAAACATAACTGGAACCAAGCTTTATATTTATCTTCTATTTTCTCCATAAAATAATTTAAAATGAGAGGGTTCTTCCATTACCCCGGGAAAAATTTACTGTCTAAAGAAGTTCCCAGAGTTTAATGATGCTCTTTTAGCTATAAATAAATCTTTAAGATGCAAAATAGAGCTTCAATTTGATAATTAATTGCAGTTTTGAACATCTTACTCAATCCATTAATCTTCACACTTCTTGTCTGTTCATATTAAGCAATATGTATATTGACATTACCATGATTATTTTACACTAACAAGTTTTTACAATATTTACAACTAGCTTTAACATACTTTATTAAATAAAGTGTGCTACTATGTGAGTGTTAGTTTGGTTAAAATATAACCCTTCTCTAATAGCATGCTAATAAAGAATGCTCAATTTTTATGGGACCATTCAGCATTACATCATGAAGGCTGCAAGTTAGAACTGTCTTCTCTAAGGGTTTTATTTGTAAATTTTGTCAATAATCTAGGCTTACAGAATAGAACTTAGAGAATTTCAAAAATGAATTTCTGTTGGTGAAAATAATGTTCCATCTACCAGTGTGATAAATACTTCAGATAGGTTTCTTTGATAAATTTAAATGTGTTCTGTTTTCATAGAATGGCTAAAATATTTTGACACATCCTCCACACATGGATAACCACAATATAAAAGTCCAATGAGTCAGGATAGCCCTTGAGGATGGCACTAGACTTTATTCTCAAAATGTCACCTGTCCTGACACTGGAGTAGGTGGTTTTGAGATGTCAATTCCAGAGGTCATAAAATCTTGCCTGTCGCCAGGAGGCTGAGAATCTGCCTTGGTAAATCTTTTAAGATGTGGGCAAAGAAGGACAGAGCTAAGATTTCCTTGATGTGACAGAGCAGACTGTGTGCAAGGCTCTGTGCTTGCTCAGAAACCCAATTACTAAATATCCTCACGGGTGGCAGAGAGTTTGTTTCAGCATGTGTCTTTATTATAATCTCTTTAACAGTTTTTGGATCATTGATTTCCACCCACCTCAAAGTTTCCTGAGGCTACAATCCATTCCTAAGCCCCTTTTGAAACACAACGTCATTCTAGAACATTCCACATTTGCTTCAGATGAAGCAAAAAGAAAATAATGAAAGGATATGTATCAAATAGATGTGTCGACTTGGTTAAAGAAAAGGACTCACAGGGCATAATTTAAAAAATAATTTCCACAATAATTTGTCTGACTATGAGAAAAACATTTCATCCATGCCGACCTTTTTTAAGAGTTTTAAATTTCAAAGCTTGTTGCCCCTCACTTTTCTCTGTCAAATAATTCAATGTTATTTCAATTTGGAGGTATCCCTAGAGATCACAATCTGGAGCAGGCTCTACCTAAGCTGCCCTGGAGCTTAGCTCCACGAATAGTTCAAATTCCTAGTGTCAGAATGTGGTGCATGAGGGGCTTACCTTCTGGGTTACAAGCTGTTAACGCTTGCTCTTTCTGTGAGAGACAAGAGACAAGTGACCTAATCTTTGTTGTTGTTGTTTTTCCTAAAAGCCTGAGAAAGTGAGACTTTTTTTTGTGGGGGTTGGGTACTGGGGATTCAACTCAGGAGCGCTTAACCTTAAACTGAGCCACATCCCCAGCCCTTTTTTGTATTTTATTTAGAGACAGGGACTCACTGAGTTGCTCAGTGCCTTTCTTTTGTTGAGGTTGGCTTAGAACTCTGGATCTTCCTGCCTCAGCCTCTGGAGCCTCTAGGATTACAGGCGTGTGCCACTGCTCTGGGCTCATTTTCTTAATTTTTCATTTAAGCATGGAAATTATTTCCCCAGGCCCTGCTTTACATGATTCATTTCACACAAGTAAGGTTTCATTTCTCCTTTCCTCCAATTTTTAAAGTCTCAGATACCCTGTCTTAAAAAAGCATCTTTTAAACTTTATTCTTATTTTTGTTTGCATTTTATTATAGGTCTATTTAAGGTATACAGCATTAAGTTTTGCTATTATGCTGTTATTATATACTTAGTTAAAGTGATTACCATCGTTGTCATTTTTATTATACTGAATTCCTACATGTGGATCACTCTGTTTTGAATTCTCTAGTTCATTAATTTTCTTTACTTTTGCAGAAACACATTTTAATTTTTTTCTCTTTAAGGAGATTTTTTTTTGTTATTTTCAGTTTTGGATCTCTTCCTATTTATTTATTTTACTATTATTATTTGAATTGAACATATTTATGGGATGCAGTGTGCAACGATGATATCACAGAAGTTAGCATTTCCATCCCATCCTTTTAGGGACCATCTCAGCACCAAATGGTCTCATAATTCATTCTCCTCCTCTCACACACTCCGGGTCTCCTGTTTCCATCTGCATCTTTTGTACAGAATCCCTTTGCCTCTGTAAGTCACACACTCATGTCGACTCTGGATGCCATTCAGAAACTCAGTAAACACAATGTCTACGAAGCTGGGATTTTTTTAGGTTCATTACAATCTTCCAAGATAACCATTGTACATGCACTCTGACATTGACAAAAGACTGTGTGTGGCAGCTTTGTACTGCAGGCAGATGCAAATTGCTGAAAACGCTTTGGGAGACCATTTGGTAATTCCTGCTGAAGCTAATTATATGCGTAAGTATAAGTAATCTTTTATATACTCAAGATAACTAAAATGCAGACTCACCCACACTAATATGTGCATAGTAGCATTATAATATTTGTAAAATACTGACTATAACCCAAATATTGTCCAGAAGAAGAGATAATGTTCTATGGGTAAAAGCATACCCATCTTTCATGAAGATAATATTATGCAAAAGAAAAAAATGAGTTCAATTTCAGGCATATAAAATATGAAAAGTCATAGGCAGATCTTGGAGTTAGAGGGTAATGTAAAGTTTAATTTTGGGAGAATAGTGACAGCATAAAGGAAGCTCCTGAGATGAAAATAATGTTCTATTTCTTCATGAGAATTTCAGTCATGTAAGTGTGCTGATTTGGGAGAAGTTCATCGATTTCTGATTTTCACACCCACAGGTGTACTTAATAAAAGTTTCTTAATTAATATTTCTTAATTTAATAACTATTTAAAATAATGTTTTCTTCTGATATTTAATTAAATAATAATTACAGAAAAGTATATTCTGAAGTGAACTACAAAGTACAAGGATGATATCAATAATATTTATCTTTAAAAACACTCAAAGTCAACCTTTACATTTAAATTATGATTACAACAAAGCTGGGATAATAATTCAAAAGATCATAAAACTCTTTATCAAATCAATTTATCTTTTACCAACTATATGAAAGGTCAACTACGAAGGAAATGTCTGGGTGGAACACCTGGGAATAGGTTAATTAATGGATACGAAGATGTAGTCAGAAGGAACCAACGTCCTGGTGTGTCTGTAGATAACAGTGATGTGCTGCATAATCCCTCAAGTAGAAGAAAGTATTTTAAATATTTTCACTGTAAAGAAAGAATGAATGTTTGAGAAGTTGTATAGGTTTAACCTGATTTTGATTTAGACACTGTGCAATGTGCACAGGCATCAAAACATCATGTGATATCTCATAAACATGTATAAATTTCATGTTTTATGCATTAGTTTAAAAATATTCTTAAATCACAACAAAATATTTGTTGACCCCAGCTCTGGTTCTCCTTACAAAATACCGCCCTACATAGCACTACTGTTCATATCACTTAAAAAACATTTTACATCTGATTTCTCTGAGAGAGAATTCACTGGAGAAGATTTTTCTTACTTATTTTCTACATTCACATTTAAATTCTTATATCATACTGCAGAGCAACACATGTAATAGATTTTGAAGTGAGAAAGGCCTGAGATGTGAAGTATCTCAGAGGAGAAAATGGTGCACGCTAGGCACACTAGGATCTAAACAGACAATATCTCTGCACTCAAGACGTCTAGTCACTGATCAGGGAAGAACAAAGAACAGATTCCTAAGTCAAACTTTGATCATGGAATATGATTAAAATTAGTATGGAGAAAAAGGAGGAAAAGAGAAGGTGAGGGTTATGATGTTCAAAGTCTTAGGTCTGAGCACAGACAAGGAAGTGGGGAGCCGAGCATGAGAATATCTGCGCCAAGAAAGCTTCAGGAAGGTCGGCAGGCAGGCAGCTGTGCTGAGGTGGAAGCAGACTGCACACACGTGCTTGGAAAACAGAAATTAAAACTCTGAGCAGAAACAGGAAAGAGGGCACAGAGACTGTGGCTCCGTGAGAAAAATTGAGGCCAGAGGGACTGAAGGACACTGGACTGTCTTGAGCAGAGGTTGACCATGATCTGCCTGTGGAATGAGCCAGAAGAGCCATGCAGGTAGATGATGGCAGGACTTCGTGAGAGAGACGTGGTCTGGGAGGGATCAGAAAAGTGCAAGGGAGTGGTCAGGTTGGGGATGTTTTAGGACGACGAAATTGAAATGATCAGTTGACAGGTTGGACCCGTCAAGAGAAAAAGATGCAAGACATGCGGGACATTCAGGCTGGGTGGAAGCTGAGGGGTCTAGGTGCACAGAATTACATGCACGGCTTAGACTCCCAACACAGATAGAGCTGAATGAATGGCTGTATCTGAAGTTCAGGAGGTAAATATGTGGAGCCCATTAGAGTACAGATGTCATTGAGTGCAAAAGACCGGACCTAAGGAACAGCTGTGGATGGAGAAGTCTGAGCCCCAAACCCCGGAGTAGACAATATTTAGAGGTCAGCATCATGAGGAGGACTCAACAGCATATCCAGAGGCCTTCCCACACAGGAGGAGGACGTATCCTGTCGTCAATACGTGGTCCTCCTGGAGAACATGTCAAAGGCTCATAACCACCTGAGTCAAATGTGGGTGGATGAAGAAGCACATTCAGAATTGACACCTGGATACGGCCACAAGGAGGTAACTGTGACCTTGACTGGAGCTGGGTGAAATGGAGGGGGTCAAGCCTGGCCAGAAAGAATGGGAAGACAGGGGCTGGATTCCAAGTGTGTAGAATCTCTTGCACTTAAAGTTGCTTTAGAGGGAAAAACAGAGAAAGATGTTTTCATGGAAGCAGATGCAGGATAAAAAGAGGGTTTTTTAATGGTGCAAAAATTGCACCATGCTTATAACTAAGGGGAAAGGATAAGAGGAATAATAATGCTCAGGAGAATTACAGAAAACTCAGTAGGTGAGAATGCATGGGGTCTAAGGGGGGCCATTAAAGAAGAAATCTATAGGAACAAAAGGAAATATTTAAAAATTCCACTGCACTTCAGTGGGTAGACAAGAGGGTAGGGTTGTGCACTTCTTCTGATTGACTTTTTATCACATGTATTAAGATGTACCACACAAGGTTGATATTCATACACATAATAAAATGATGATCACAGGGAAGAAAATTAACATATCCCACAAATAGCACATCAAAATCTACCCTTAGCAAATTTTTAATATGTAATATTATTAACTGTATTCTTTTTGCACATTAGATTTCCAGAATTATTCATCCTCCACAAGATCTACATTTCTCCATTTTTATCTCCCTTCTCTATCACTAGTAACCCCCATTCTGCTATGTTATTTTTTTAATTAGATTTCACACATAGGTCATGCAGTAATTTTCTTGTTGTTACCAACTTATTTCACATAATAATGTCCTCCAAGTTCATTCATGTCATCACAAGTGGCAGTATCCAGTCTTTTGTGAGACTGAGTAATACTGTGTGTGTGCACGTGTGCATATATATATACATATCCACATACATATAGATCATTACCTAGGTGTGTGTGCACACATACACATGTGCGTGCCATGTTGTCTTTATCCATTAATTTGTCGAGGGTACTTAGATTGTTTTTATGCCTTGTGTCTTGTGAGCAGTGTTGAGATGAATGTGGGGAGGCAGAGATTGCTATGAGATGCCTTTCATTTCCTTTGGGTGTATTCCCTGCAAAGAGATCACTGGGTAATGTGGTAGTTTGATGTCAGTTTTTCTGAGTCCCCTGCATACACTTTTCCAATGGCTGCATCGGTTCATATTTCCACCAACACTGCACAAGGTTTCCCCTCCAACCAGACCCTCACTAACACTTGTGATCACTTGTCTTTTTGATAAAAGTTTTACTAGCGGGCTCGAGGGAGTATCTACTTGTGGTTTTGATTTGCATTTCCTTGATGTCTGTGATCTTGAGCACTTTTTCATGTCCCTGTTGGCTATTCATACATCTCCTTTCCAGCTCCTTTATCCGTTTTTAAATCAGATTATTTGTTTTGTTTTGTTTTGTTTTTTGCTACTGGCTTCCTCATTTATTTTGGATATGATGCATTATTGTATATATGGTGTGTACTGTTTTCATCTAATATGTAGTCTGCCTAATTTTCCCTTTTTGATCATCTCCCATTTCTGTTCAAAGCTTTTTATTTTGATAAAATGTCACTTGTTTATATTTTATTTGATTAACTTTTTAAAAGTGTGATATGCAAAAAGCTCATTGTCAAAGTCATTATCAAGGGACAAAATATTTCCTATTAATCCATCCAAATGCATAACAACTATATCACATTAAGGTATATATAGCCACTAATTTCATATTGTAGGTGTGTGTGTTGCTGCTCTACCTGGTGTGTGTGTGTGTGTGTGTGTGTGAGTGTGCCTGTGTGGATTGGACTTGAGAGCTCCTCTCATTTTAAGCAAGGCCTCCCAAGTTTTGCCATTCACTATTGAAGGAGCAAGTCTCTGCAGGCTGCTTCGCATTGTTGATCCAACACAGAACAGTCTTGGCTTAGGGACAGAGTTCCGAGGACACAGAAGCAGAAACTTCCCTCTGGTGCCAGAGTTGGCAAAGCTTCCCTCTAAAAGGAGGCAGGCAGACAGTAAATAGTTTAGGTTTTTTGAGTACTTCTGTCTCATATTCTTCTTTACATTTTGCCAACTCTTTCAAGTAAAACTCACTCCTATCTCACAGGTTATGTAAAAGCAGACACCCACTGGATTTGTTCCAGAGTCACTGTGTGCCCACTCACTCTGACCATCAGATGTATTAGTATGTAGGCATGACCCGATTGACACTATCCACTCAACTCTTTGTTCTCCAAACTTTAAAATCATGGAATCCACATTTATGATCTCGTGACTTTCAACATGTAATATATTTAAAAGTCTATGTTTAGAGTGCACATAAACTAAGTTCATGAAATCTCTCAGTCTAACAAACTTGTGAAGAAGGCTTTAAAAGTTTGGTGATCTTACTTAGTTTTAAAGAAGAATGAAATTATGGCATTTGCTGGTAAATGGATGGAGCTGGAGAATATCATGCTAAGCGAAAAAAGTCAAACCCAAAAAACCAAAGACCAAACATTTTCTCTGGTATGTGGATGCTAATTCACAATGTTGGGGGGAGCCTAGGGAAACATAGAGTTGCTTTATAGGTAAAGGGGAGTCAAGGGAGGGGAAGGGGCATAGGGGTAGGAAGGAAGTAGAGTGAAATAGACACTATTACCTCATGTACATACGTGACTGCATGTTCAATGTGATCCTGTAATATGTACAATCAGAAAAATGAGAAATTATACTCCATTTAGGTATGATTTATCAAAATGCATAAACTCATTCTACTGTTTTGTATAATTAATTAGAACAAACAAAAAATTAAAATATAAAAAGTAAAAAAATAAAATGAAAAATGAAAAATTGGTGATCTGTGTCATACAAGAATGAATGTTCTTTTGTAACTTCTACTTCCACATTTACGTTCTTAGATGCTATTGATTTTCAAATTTTAGAATTTTTGTTAGAATTCATTACATGACTTTCTGCACTGAATATTCTAAAATCAATAATTTTCTTTCTTTGTACATAAAACCCAGTCCTTGAGTCTGGGAATGCAGCTATGTGATCATATCCAATATTCTCTCATGAACTGGAGGCAACAATGGGTCTGGGTCTGAAATGGCATTCAAATTTGTTGCTTTCAGTCTTTTACTTTGGAACAAATTCTTTATTGTTAAACTACTTTCTTTTAATTAGTAGGCAGATTATGTTCTACGGTTTTCTCAGATACTAAGATACTTCAAATAAAAAAAAGATAACTCTCTTTATTCATTGTCTAATGTTTCACAAGACCCATCATTTATTTTGGATTTTATGCTTCCCCTGCTGTTTTTCCAGATTTGTGCCACGGCTTTCTATGTCTCTATAGGCTGCTGCTTCATAGGAAGAGACGAGAGACAATCTTAGAATAAAGGGGTTTTTAAGTTACATTGACCCAGGGTCACCCAGACAGTAGCCTGAATGATCTTTTTTTTTTTTTTAAAGTCCTGACCAAAATTAAAATGATCCATAAAATCCTTTCCACTAAAGTGAAAATGGACTTTCGTAGATGTTTTTGCAAAGTACCGTAAATGAGTTTGCAAACAATGAAATCTTCTTTTTCTGATGTTCAGTATTTACACAGATTTTTGCCAGGGCAATTAAGAAGAGAAATGGTAACAGTAATAGAAATACAGTTGATAAAATCTATGTACTTCAGGCAGAAAGTCACTCCTTTAATAAATGAACAAAGAGCTACTGCCTAAAGAGAAATTCTGAGGTCTCTGCAGTGAGTAAATTACTTCCAATATCAGAAAGCAGTCACAGGGTGATGGGATACGGGCAATGAAGAAAGCAAATCAGAGAGTAAAAAATATTTTTTTAAAGTGTCAATATATTGGCACAAGAGAAGAAGAAGGGGATTCAAATAAAATTATACAGTCCTGCCCAAACTAAAGGGCAGAGAATTTGCCAGTGTGAGCTATGGTTAATAATTTCATCAAAGTGTTAGAAAAGGCTCATGAATTAAGCCTTGTTTAATTGCATTAAATGAAAATTACTATTGCTTATGAGTTACATGATCTTTGTAAGAAAACTCAATATGTCATAAAATTCTTATTTGCAATATTTGTGTTGTATAAAGTCACAGGGAACACTAATTGGCAAATACCTAATCATTGATCTTGGGGAAAATACAAGGTTAGATTCCAGCCAGTCCATTCATCAACTGATGAACACATAATTTTATTGGATGTTTGCTTCTGTGTAAAGATACCTTGTTTAATATATATTCTTGATTCTTTAGCACTGAAACTCATGCTTGAAGAAAACTTGCCTAACCCCTCTTACTTTCTCCATAAGGCACATCAGTCTTGTGCTTAGGAGGACTAGACATAGAGAATATTTCAGCACAGGGCTTGGAGTCTAAGACCGCCAGAAGGACAGTCTTTCACAGTACGAAATCTGAAGTAAGAAGATAGAGCATCTGCTGTGTTTGCTGTCAGCTGGGAATGTGGGTCTGGGGTAACTCAAGATTTTTAACACCCTTCAAATTCAGCAAATGATCTTGAACGTGTCATGAGTACTGATTTTGAACTTACAAATAAATTTTATTCAATAGATGAATGCTCAACTATGGAATTAGCAACAGACTAAGATCAAGCACTCTACAGTGTGAATTTAACTTAGTCACGTTTCATCATCTCAGGAATGCTGTGCTCTCTGAACAGTGTGGACAGAAGTCTAGGACACACATCACCCTGTGGAATTCAAGTGAGTCGCTTGCATATTTAGTCAAATAAAAAGTTACAGAGGTCCAGCTATTTATTCCATTTTCAACCGGGTTTTCCAGAAAGGACTTGATTGATCTGTCTTGATCACAATTGTGCGACAAGTCTTAACACAGTGTCTGGTACAAGGGAGCCTCCCAGAAACAGTCGCTGAAAAAAACGCATTAGTGAATCTCAACTGTTAGTTCCATTTGTATTTGTGTTGCCTAAATTTTATTGTTATCTCTATCATGCTTCAGTAGTCCCCTATTCAAAAGGATCTCTGGCCTTAAAACTCTTGACCTAACATTATTAATTTTGTTTTCCTAAATTATCATGTTCCTTTTCTTTACTAATAATAAATTCTTATATGTTGTGGTCTTCTAGTCTCTAGGTTATTTTTAGTAATTCACAATGTCTCCTGAAGTCACTTTAAAGAAAAATCAAGTTACCAAAGAAATGAAATGATTTGTAAAATAACCTTTTTGTATATTCACTCGCACATGCCCACAAATTTCTTTTAGGGAGAAAATGATAATCTCGGATATTTAATAGGATAGATCTCCCAAACTGTCCTCTGCCCCAGAAATCACCTAAAAATGCACGGGAAAAGCATCATCTATCCTCCATCTAGCTAGGAGACATTACATACACACCCATAGACATGACTTCTGTTTCTTTATCCTTTTCTTGCTTCTTAGCTCTTCTGCAGCACCCTCTGACTTCGCTCATCATCCACAAATGTTTCACATACTTTGTTTTTGACTCTATAGAGTAGAATTATGATATTATATATTGCATGTATTTCCACAGCAGCTTTCTTTCTTTCCATATACAGTCTCAAATATTTCAGGTTCTGACTCTTTCTCATTGCCTGGATGTTGGAATCTGTGGCTCATTCTAAAGAGTTAGAATCTTCTGAGAACCCTGCTAAGGTTAGTAAAATGTCACAACAAAATTGTGCGTTTCTTGGATTTTTAAACCAGACTATTATGCACACTTAAATAATCCTTTTTGTTGAAAGGAACAGAAACTTTCTTGGAAATTACTTATCAAGAATTATGCAATTTTTTAGGGTAAAGGGATAATTTCTCATTTCAAATGTGCATAGATGTATTTTCTCCCTCTTTTGAGGACTCAGTGCAAACTGTAATAAAGGCTGTTAAGAGGACTAAGACTGCGATAAAGAAGAGAAAGAAGAGAACATGAGGGGACCTATTAGTGGAAGCCATTTAGAAGTTAGCAAGAGTGAATATTATATTCTTTGTTCAAGCATGGTGAAAAACTAATCCACACAGAGCTGTCCCTAGAGTGTGCAGGATCATGCAAACTAATTTTTCATGACTCTTTTTAATGTAAACTCTAAGTCACTTCAAATCATCATGACAACACCTCTTTGGTGGCCCCAGCTCATTCAATCCTGGTGAAAAAATACATGACAACTAGGGGGAGTGATCTGCTTTCTGGATCATTGTAGAACCGACGCTTGGCCACAGAGCTCACAAGGACCCATACAAGTGTCTTCCAGAAATAACTGAGGCATCTGGTTGACTCCACATGTGGAGTAAAGGGCTGAAGAATGAGCTGAGGAGGAGATCTGTGCAACTGGGCCCATGGGTATTCCTCTGGCCAGGGTTCCCCAGGCGGTAGGCAGAATCAAAAACATCGTGGAAGACAGTCCAAAGTATGGAATGCTAAGACACACAATGGCCAAAGCAGCCGGAAGACTGTAGTAGACTCATGAAAGATTTATAGTCAGAGCTGCAGGCTCATTAAGTCATACAATAAAAATCTAAGTCCTGGTCACGGTTGCCATTAGCCCATTGGAATACTTCAGAAAATTGAGAAAAACATTTCTTTCTTTACCTTATTTTAGTTTAGTTTGCCAGAAATGTGTAGTAAGTTATATATTTTATTAAAATATGTTGTTTTCTGATATAACAAATATTAAAATGTTGTACTGCTTAATTTCATTATTTTTGGAGACAAGCAACTTCAAAGGTTGCATTACACTGTATCACACAGGTCTATAACAATGTCTTGATTACCCAATGTCTTGTTGAATGAACAAATGCTATGCTGTGATTTAAATAATTTATGCATAAATATAATTATGTTGTTCCAGACATATCCAATTATATATAGTTAACAAAATTTACAAATGACTGCATGCTTTATCTTCTGTATTAGACATTTATTCTCTATATAAATATTTACAAAGAGAAAAAATAATTGTGTATTATTGTTCATCCTTTCACTGTGCAAGTTTTCTGATTCACTTAACATACATTTTCCAAGAGAAATGACAGCTTTATGCATATTGCATATTATTCACAGCATGTGCACAGATACACACAGAGAGTCATATATATGTCTGAATTTTTTTAAAAGATACTTTTTTTGGCAGAAAATAAAGCTTTTAGAGAGGAACATTTTTATTGAGCAAATGTTTTTTGTTCAATACATGGGACATTTTTTTTTTGTTGTCCTTGGGCCAAAGTTCACTCTTTAAGAAAACATCGGTTCAATATCAATCAGTTCTTTGCTAAACAAAACTAAACAAAAAAATTGGTTTGACCTAGCTGAAACATTGTATGATGTTTTGAAATGTTTTGAGTCTCTCTCCTTCATGTTCCACAACACTTCAATCCATTACATCCCTCCAAATACCACATTTATTAGAATTAGTCCCATTGTGGTCCAGAACTATAAGCAACTATTTCAAATATGACCAGGGCATGACTATTTATAACTGAAGAATATTCTGTACAAATTAGACACACACACCAATGAGCTGGATGAATATTCTTTGTAGTTTCAGGAAATAATGACACAATTATTTTGATTATTTTAAAGCTACCATGATCTTTATGATAAATTTAGACTTGGAAAAAATTAGATCTTGATAGGAGTGTTATCAAATGCAGTCTCAAAAAAAAAAAAAAAAAAAAAAAAAAAAAAAACACTTAACACCAGAGATAACAATCCTAGTTATTTTCCCTTGTAAGTCAGTTTGATCATATTTATTTAATGGCCTGATTTTAACATAAATAGATTTGTATGCTTTTTAACTTCCAAGAGTGCCAAATGCTCTTCAAAAATAATTTATTTAATTCTTTAGAGAAACAGAGATACATGTTAACAACATGTTAACCTCCAGCGGGACGCAAACCTAGGTCATCTTCCCTCCTTGGTATGCTTTTCTAAGATTTTAGAAGAAAATGTGTAAGTCAATAAAATCTCCATGTAAATTATGATATCTTGATGCTTTGCTTTCCTCATGTTCTATGTACACATCTTTTCGTGTAATTTTATCTAGTTCCATAGAATTGAAGTAACTCACTTAAGGACACAAAGCATGTCTATAACATCAAATGTGAATCTGAGATAGCAAAGCGTCTTGTCAATGTTTTCCCCAAATGCCTCACTTGCCTAAATTTGGGTACAAAATATTCAAATCTATTTCTCCAAAATTAGGAAATGTGCATATAAATAATAGTATAAAAGCTAATAATGTAAATATATTTCATTATAATCACAGAGAGAATAATGCATTATGCACATGATAATATAATGTATTCTAATAATACTATGACAAATGGTTATTATTAGTGTAAGCTAAAAGATATAGTGTCCTGTTTATATATCTTAGGGGGATAGTACCCTGATAGGAATCATATTACTGTTAATTAGCTCAAGAAAGCAATGTGCCCTTCACAGCATTATCTAATCAACTTAGTTATAAAAGTGAGTAATTACAGCTGTTAGACTAATGGGCCTTTTAATCCATAAAGAGGTCATTGTTGTAGAATCTCCTTTCAAATGTGATACATGCTGCATAAGAATCAAAATAGCGTATGTGTGTGTGAAGTCTTCCGCTCTAAAGCTCCACAGAATCAGAACAATATGATAAGCCTGAATCTAAGTACATTTTAACTGAAAAAGTTCCTTGTCATTAGATTCCTATTGTTGGTGGCATGAAAATTGAATAGGGTAAGTTAATCATATAAGGTGTGTCTATAAGCTATGGCCTAAGGAAATAGCAAGTGCCAATTAGGACTGGAAGAACGTATTGTAATAAAGCAAAACTTAGTCAAAGTCAAAGATGTCACACAGATTGCAAGAACACGAAATACTGTGAAAAAAAAAAAAAAGATAATGGCCCTTCCTTCTTTCTAAGATTTTCCTACTTAGCAAGGATTATAAACAGCTTTCAGGTTGTCAGCATTCTCATTATTAAATATAATCAATCACTGTGCAAGGTGTAGCATAAACCTCTAATGGTGACAATATGACAGTGACTGATAACAGCTAAGATGACAGAAGAGGGCCAAAGCTTGCTATTCTGGAATCAAATGGTCAAATGAAGGTCAATACTGGAAATGAGATGGGAGGATACTAACTTACTAAATATCAAGCAAACAAAAGGAAAACTCAAAGCCTCATATAATAAATGAATACTCCACCAAAAAAAAAAAAAAAAGAAATTCTACGATGAACGACTATGAACTACACAGATTCAGAATTAGAGAGAACACTGTACAGTCCATGCCCAGTGTACTTCCTTGCCCAGTGATACTAAGCAGTGCCCGGCAAACACAGAGAATATTGCTTGAAAGAACATAACTGGTTGGAAGAAATTATACTGATGAACAATACATAAACATTTATTTGGATTTTAGATATCCTATCTCTCTCTTTCAGATTAAATCTCTTCTAATAAAATTCCTTATGATTTTAAGTAAACTTAAGACAAAATGTCAGATTTTGGAGTACAAAACCTGATATTTTCCAAAAGGGTATATCCTAGACCCTAAGGAACTATATACTATGGTAAGTTTTAGCATAGAAAATATTCAAATTTTTATGGAGAGAGCAAGGAGAAAACTGCTGTTTAACATTCATTGGAATGTGGGCACAGGGCTATTAGTTGGGGAAAATCTCAAAGAAGTAACATTTGAACTGACTTAAAGGTAAGAGTGTTTTCCATCAACGTTCTGAAGAAGAAAAGAGAAACAGCATGAACAATGGCTACTGGACAGAAATCTATAAAATTAAAAAAGACAAGAAATAGTCCAGCTTGATAATAGGAATATTCTGTTTTGCTTGTTGTTCTGTTCTGAGTGCTCATCTCTGTACAGTCACTGAAGTCACTCTTGCCCAGGTTTTAAACCAATGCCATTTAAACATCAGCAAATTCTTCCTGATGAACAGTAGGGCCTTGAATGGCAGGTAGCTTACTGCAGCTGTGTGTTTTATACAAGGGAACAGAGGGAGCTACAGACCCACAGTATTTCTTGCATCATAACCCCTTTGTAAGAACTAGCGTCTCAATTAGCTTTTTGTCTGATGTGACAAAAGACATGACAGGAACAAGTGAAGGTGGAAATTTTTATCTGGGGGCTCACGGTTTCAGAAGTCCCAGTTCATAGACTGCAGACTTCATTCTTTAGGGTCTGAGGTGACGTGGGATGTAATGGCGGAAAGATGTGGTGGAGGAAAGCAGCTCAGGACATGGCACCAGGAGGCAGAGAGAAAGAAAACTTCACATTCCAGGGATAAAATATATACCTCAGAGGCACATTCCCAATGACCCACCTCCTTCTGGCATACCCTACATGCTTATAGGCACCATCCAGTTCATTCCTATTGGGGAATTAATGCACCCGTCAGGTTAAAGCTCTCATAACTCAGTCATTTCACCTCTAAGCTTTCTTGCATTGTCTCACACATGAGCTCTTTGGAGACACCTGATATCTAAACCACACAACTAGTCTTCTGTTTTTTCTGTTCCCCTTGATTCCCATCCCCCACCCTGACACATTTTATATGCATTATCATAGATTCACAGACATTTTGAAGAGAATATTACTAATAGCTTACTTTGAAACAGGTCATTTTCTGACAATTGGTTGGACTTCTGTTCTCTGATTGCAATTGCTACATAAAAATCACAAAAACATGCTGAATTTTGAAGCAATGCTAGTCATAAATAGTCTAACACGGTAACCACACAAATGAAAACAATACTTCATTAACATAAGTAGATAATTTTTTAGTTTACGTACTTCCTGGAATTGCAACAGTGACTTCTCCATTAAACTGCAACATGCCCCCAAAACACAGCTTTCATAGCTCTGTGATTTTGCACAGGTTCAGCCTTCATTTGGCACAGCAATCATCCCTCAAGATGAATTAACCATCAGCTCCCCTGAGCATGGTCTCTTGGACCATCTCTAATGGTCACATATTTATATAAAGCATGGAACACCCATTAATACAACTTCTCTGTTAGCAGGGCTATTCTTTCACCAAATTACAAACTTCTTTAAAGCAGGGGATGGTCATCTTTGTTACCACACCATCTTTAATATAGCCCCTGGCATATTAGCAAGTAGTTAATATTTTTAAAAAATTAATATTTTTTGAAGAAACATCAAATAAATTAAAAATGTTATGATCCAAAAGTGGTTATATATTTTAAAAATCAATACTGGCTTTGTTCAGAATGAGAAAGTGGAGTAAACAGATTCTTCCACATATACAATTAGAGTCAAAAATAAAGGTAAGAAAAATCAAGGAACCAGTATTTGTACTATGCCACATACAAACACACATTACTAAGTGCCCTGATTTAATTGAAATAATGAAAAATTATCATTCGAATTGCATTTTTTCACTTCCTTTTTTTTAATCATTCTGTCCAGCAAACTTTCCCCTTCAGAGAAAGGAGAGGAGAGCACCACTTCTTTTAGAAAACTAGAGCTAATCTTGTACAAAACACTAAACACACAGCAGTTATCATAAATGCAGCATATTTGCATTCCTGCAGTACCCTACTGCATATTTACATTACGGTTCAATATGTATTTGTGGTGTGCAAATATGTTTACTAAGACTACAATGGAGTCTTGAAAGAGTAATTTTTAGCAGAACGTTTTGTACTCAATCCTTGTCATATCCAACAAAAATATGAAAATCGACCAGTGCATTCAGTAATATGGTCCCAAGATGTAATTGTCTTTCTTCATTTTGAACCAAGCTGGCACTACTCAGCATCTAGGGTTCCTAAATGAGAAATTCAGTATATTTCAAAGCAAACTCCAGCAAGTACTTAAAGTACTTACTGTACTTTAGTTCCTATATAAAAAATTATGGTTAAACAGTTTGCATGCTTCTGTATCCATTTAGTACATCACATGAAGTTTCTATTCATTCCTTTCCTGATTAAATACGGCAAAAATCCTTTAATTAATTTTTCTACTCTCACAAAAAAAATGGATTTTGATACAGTAAGAGTTAGCTAAGAAAAAAAGTAGACCTTTCTTCTTCCACAAATTTTAGAGAAATTCAGATATAATGAATCTGCTCTGTAAAATAGTTTGGTTGGATGAAAACTAGTTTGGTCATATGAAAAAATAATATTGTAATGTGAATTTTATATTTGTAATGTCATGTTTTGTGAATTATAAGAAGGTTCTTAAAAAAGGTGACTGCAAGTGACAGAGAAGACAGAAATACTCTATGAAAGGACAGAGGATTTTTTGCAGAGATACATTGTTGAATCTGATTTTCAATGAGTCTGCAGTACTGTGGAACATTCAAATGGAAATATCTGTTAATTTGAGGGTTGGTTAGATCCATAACTCACTGAAAGTGATTGCAAACTTGAGTGCATACCACGTACCATGGGGATTACAGGGTATGTGAGAAGACAAGTGAGCCAGGGACTGGATAATATAAGACTGATGACTAGAAAGTCAGTTCTCAAGAATGTTCTGTATAGAATACACATAAGAAATGACATTGACATCTGAAGGAATCCGGATTTTACTGGAACTTTCCAGATATGTTCAAAGATATGAAGTGCCATCAGGACAATACAATCAATTAAGGAGTTATACTTTCAGATCTTGTACAGTTCCCAGTTTACTGAGCTCTGCTGACTCAGTTTCCCAAGTGCTATATGGAAGGCAAGGGACTGAGAATACTGAAGAGGTATTCTTAAATCTAATTTACCTTTAAAATTGATAAAGCTTTGCAATACAGAGTGCTATAATGCCTATAAATCCTCACGTTCCACTTCAATGCCCTGATGAAATAGATTCTATGCCTACATGTATACAAAGATATGCATATAATATTTTATAGCTTACACAATTTATCATTGCATATTAATAATACACTTACAGAGGATTAAAGAAGAATTCTTGGTGGCAAGAAACACAGAAATTCTTCAGAACTGAATGGGAACGACAAACAGTGTCCCAAGGTGCTCATGAGGGTTGGATCCACGACTCCCCACTGATGCAGAAATCTGCAGACACTCACAACCTATGGCACCTACACACTTTCTCCCACAGACTTTAAATCACCTCTAGATCAGCGTTAGCATCTGATTCAATGTGCATGCCATGTAGTAGCTGTTAAACTGCACTGTGTAGAGAATTAAGGGTGAGGAGCAGAAGTCTGGATGCATCCAGTACAGACAAACTTTTTCACAGATACTCTGGATCAGCAGTTGGTTGAATCTGTGGAAGTGGAAGCCACTGGAGAGTAAAAGTGATGTAAAGGAAGAGTTGGGGTGATCTGGCAGCATTAACGCGTTCTAAATCCAAATTTGATAGAGAAGGACAGTTTAAGTGGTGGTAACTAGACTATTTTAGACTGAAGAAGCATATAAATATTTAAAGAATGGTAGTACAGGAGTCAAAATAAGCACATAGTATAAACAAAGCAGAGGGCTCATGGAAGAATAAAAAAACAATTAGTCAAAACTTTCAAAAGGAGAGAGAGAGAGAGAGAGAGAGAGAGAGAGAGAGAGAGAGAGAAAACAGGATAACTAAAAATCAAGACCAAATGCCATCAATAGAACTAAATGGAGTGAGAAAAATGGAAAACAAAGGGCTGCTTTTGAAAAATCACAAAATACAATGAATAATTCCAAATGTGTCAATAATTGGAAGAAAAAGCGAATAATTGCCAGTTTTAAAACAAGATTAACACATTGTAAATGTGTCACTATGCAATTTTTTAGTCACTAAAAGCATAATTTAAAGGAAAGAAATGTTAAATATATAACCCAGAGAACATAGAACCCCAAACTTCTTTGGAACTACATTATCATGTGAAAAAACAGATTTTATGTCAAAAAAAATGATTGTTCTTCAACAAATATAAAACACCCTTACTCACTGATTAAACAAACAAGAAAGTATCACCCTGACCCTGAATAGCATAACATATCCCCTTAAAATATAAACAAAGCCAAAGTGGCTAAGTGTAAAGTCAAAATTTAAACATTCTTAGTAAGAATGTTGATCTCTGAGACACGAAGAGATCAAATAGGTATTTAAGCCAAACAATGGAAACAGAATTTAAAGGGGGAATATTTCTCCTCATTGAAACACATTTATTTTTAAGTCAGATTTCTTTCATAAAATTTCAGTAAATAAACCAAGAATCAAAAATATACAGCATATTATTTGACCCATGTAATTGAATAGAAGTAAAACTCAGAGAGTCCTGTTTCTGGCTATGAAAGTATAGGTTACAGCTAGAAAATGTATTTTCTGCCACACAAAAATTAAGACCACATGGTTGAAGACAGGGGGAAGCTCCTGAGTCAAGCAGGAGTTGAGATGGAAAGGAATTGTAGAGAAGGCCAGAGACGGAGTGGGGGTGGTCGAGAGAGCTGCTAGGAACTCGGAGCATTTGGCTGTTCTGATCTAGGAAAAGGAGCTGAGAATCCAGTCAGTACAAAAGGCCCAGGGAAGAGGTCACTGCTGAGACAGAGACACCAGCAAGCCTTTGGGCAGTGTGAGGAGGGAGGGCAGGAAAACACAGCCTGAAGGGTCAGCGGCCTACTACAGGGGGTCACAGTACTGAGGGCCTCTCCTGGGGTGATCATTCTCTGGAACTTGGTCTGTGTGGACTGTGCTCTGACCCCCTACAGATCCACCAAAATTTTCTCCTGCACACAAGGATGCAGATGTTGACAGCTGAAATTCAGCAGAGCACGCTGAAAGGTCTAGGCACAAGGGTGGGCCCTGAGGGCATGTTCTCCAACTGCTGATGTTGAACCAGGATTTAGGCTGTCTCAGTGCTCTGCAGTTTAAAAATGGGGTATATCGAGAGCATAAATGTGAACATAAAACCTCAAATTATTTAAAATAGTACCCAGGACATTTTTATGTCATCCCTGTTAGGAAGAAAATCTAAGACAAGAAAAAGTCAGAAGCTATCTGCAAAGTCACTGATCGGTTTTATTGTATTAATAATTGTATAAAATCATTGTATTAATACAACTTTATTGTGTTAAAGGTGAAAATTCTTCTCAGGTAAAGGGTGAAACAAAGGACAAACACATGTTGGACTCCAAGAAGATGCACGTAACAAAGAATTAGTGTCCAAAATATAGAAATAAAGAGACTAGTAGTCTCAAATAAACCCGTGCAAAGGTCATGATCAGGTTCTGAAATCTGCCTTCACTTATCAGTAGTAGGAACAGCCTGAGCTCAAAACTCTCACAGAATCTTTGGACCAATGCAAATCAGTCTTACTTATGGCAATAGTGGCAATAATCTTCTGTGTGACCTTTGTTTGGTTATGTGACAGATGGCACTTCAGTAGGTCAAATACATCTATATAGTGCGGAATATAAGATATACATATATATGTATATATAAAGTGCAGAATATTTTATATATATATATATATATATATATATATATATATATATATATCTATCTCCTTCATATATGAATAAAGTCTATCACTACCAACCTACAGCCTCTTCATCCTGGTTCATGTTTATTTCAGAACTGAATGCCATCAAATCAAGTATTTCTGGAAGAAACGTTAACAAGTCCTTAGATCATGTATAGTATTTGTTCTGCAATCAGCAGTTGGTACCAAAAGAAGCTCAACTCTCAATATTTTCCTGTAAAGATGCTCAATTTCACCAGTAGTCAGAGAAATGAAAATCAAGACAGTACTTGCCAGGTGTGGTAGTGCACACTTGTAATTCCAGCTGGAGGCCAGGAGAGTGCAAGTTTGAGGTCAGCTTCTGCAACTTAGCCAGACCCTGTCTCAAAATAAAAAATAAAAGAGTTAGGGATGTAGCTCAGAGGTAGAGTGCCCCTGAGTCCAATTCTTGGTAACCACCCCATCCAAAGATAATATGCTATTTCACGCCTATTATACTGGCAATTAAAAATTCACAATAAAAATTATGACAGTTGTGATTTTTGAGTGTTTGCTATCAGTGGTTTATGCTTGTTCACATATTAACACATTAGATCATCACAAAAATCTATGAGTTAGCGGTTGTTAAACCATTCTCCTTTTACAGATTAGGAAGCTGAGGCCCACTTATATTAAATAAATTTATACAAAATCACAAAATAAATAAGTGATTTAGTTGGAATTCACCTGGTTTGAACTGAAAACTTGGGTTCAAATTTCTTAACGATATTGCCTCACAATAACAAAATCACCAGTAAAAAATAGTTACTACCAATTAGCTATTTTCCAGTATTTTTCATTATTCATTTGTTAAACCTTGTAATTTTCATGATACCTCTGAGAGTTAGTTGCTGAAATATCTTCTTTGTAAGATGTTGAGATTAAGAAATAAGTTAATTTCTTGCCTCCCAGACCTTCCCCTACATGAGCCTCTTCAATGGAACCATCATTTGTGTTCTTTATAATAAACTGACATTTTTAAATAAAATGTTTTTCTTGGTTCTGACCATTGTTCTATCAAATGAAGAAACCTGAGTCTGGGTCGTGGGAACTCCCACTTCACAGTTGACTGGGAAGAACTACATCGGCTGGTGACTGGCCTCTTGCAAAGGGGAAATCTCTCTGGACTCAGGCCTGATCCTATGGGTCTGCTGCAGCTCTGAGTGGCTCCTGAAGAACTGAAGAGTTGGACACCAAGCTTGTGTCAGAGGATTGGCTGGTTTCAGATGACATTCCAAAGAGCCCCACTCCAGAAGTTTGCCTCAGATAAAGGAAACAATGGGCAGCTGGCAATCAAAGGATCAAGAGAAAGGTTCTTTTTTGCTAATAAAGTAGGTTGGAAATATTTGTAGGTTAGGGGAGTAGTTAGGACAGAGGATGAAGGTGAAGTTAACTAGGAGAAGTAATGAAGATCCATCACTCAGGAGGTAGGAATGAGTGGATGGTCTCCGGAGAAGACTGGAGAGGAGGAGGTATCAACCTAAACCCTCAACAAGACATGAGAGGAATGTGATTGTTTTATTTTCATTTAAAGCAGAGGAAGCAAACCTGTCTGAGGAGATCTACGATGGCTTAAATTGTGTACTACCGAGATCTTCCATAGAAAACAGAAAGTCCCCACCAGCTTATGAGAAATCAAATTTATGTAGACATTTGCCTTCATCTTCATAACTCAGAAAAGTACTTTACTTACAAAGAAGAGGTGATGCTGGGTAAAGAAAGGGATTAAGGGAAGTACCCTTTCTTCACATCTTGTTCTGCCTAATACAACTGAAAATAAAAGTGCCTGGAGGAAAAGCAGAAAGTTATTTCACAATGGGATCTCTAAGGAGAAAACACTCATGTTCACAAACAGCTACAGAAAGACTCAGTGGACAACAGGTAGTTGAGACGGGTATAATGGGAAAATGTTTCACTGATGTTAGACCATCGCTCTGTTATTCTCCAACAAAGGTTTCCAATTGGGGTCTCCTAAAGCACATTTTCTTGTGTTTCAGTTTGGATCTTTCAATTTCACTGTGTTAAATTTGTTTTTATACCAATTGATTTTTGCATGTCAATGATGTATGGATTCTAATTGACATTGCATAGATTTATCAGAGAATATATTAACGCTGAGTTTTAATAGTTTCTAGAGTAAAGGCAATCATAACTAGAGATTAATTTTGTGAAGAAAACAGATGTGTCTTTAACACATAGAAATGTATAAGTACATGAACAATTTCTTATTTGTATAATTTACCTTTTCACATAACATAAGCTCATTCCAAATTTTAATACCAAAAACTAACCTCCTGAAGTTACATTTTAAAATCATGCACAAATATTCCTAGCCTCATTATGTCTATATTGGGCTAATTTAGAAAAAAGATTGTGTATAATTTAATTACTCATGAATATATGATGTGAATATGTGCCATATTCTATGTTTGTCATAAATATGATATGTTTATCAACTTCACACAGAATATAAATTCTTATTGTGTTTAGTAGTTACATCATATTTAAACCATTTCCTTTGTTTCATTTAGATTTGCTTTGATTGGATGACTCCACCAATTAATATTGCAACTCATAGGTGACATTTTTAACGGTAAATCATGTGCTTAATATGCTCCAGTCTGAAAATTATTTTTAAAAATAGCAGCTTGAAAAGAAGGAAGGTTGGCATCCTCAGAAGTGGTTTTGCTTGAGAGGGGGACCAAGATGGCAGACTAGAGGGTGACTGCATCTCATATAGCTCCAGAATTCAGGATTCAAAAAGAGGAGGTATTAATAGACTCTGGACCAACTCAGAGCTGCCAGGTGAGTCTCTCCCACTAGGTGAGGCTACCCCTGACAGGGCAGCAGGCCTGGACCTGAGGCAGCTTCTCGAAGCAGGACCGCCCAGAGAGAGACTTCCACACAGAGCTAGGATCCCGCATGCCTGGAAGGCAGGCCCAGACCGCAGGCAGCTTCTTGGAGCAGGTCTGCCCAGCGGGAGACTCTCTCCCAGGGTCAGACTCCCGGGCCCAGGTGGTAGTTCTGGACTACAGGGAACGTCCCAGAGGAGGGCTGTCAAGTGAGAGACTCACTTGTTGGGTGAGGATCCCTGGACAGGCCGTAGTTCTGGACTGAAGGGAACTTCTCAGAGGACAGCTGCCCAGTGAGACATCCACAACTGTTGAGTTTTCCCTGCCAGGTGAGGCTTTCCCACCGGGTAGTAGAACCAGAGGCCCAGACCCAGACCAGCCGTGCCCCAGACCACAGTCTAGTCCCCCTTTGGCTGACCATCGGTCAACAAATGGAGGCTCTGCTGCCCATGAGCAGAGAATATAGCCCACCTGAAGGTCACCACCCCTAGAGGGGCAGCTTCCTTGTGGATCACTGCATTATCAAGTTCCTCCAAGACTTCAGGCCACTGAAGGCTAGGAGGTGAGTTATTGGAAATCTACAGGGACACTAAGTCCACAGGGAAATCTGCAATATCCCAGAGTTTCAATACTAGAGGGGAAGATACCTGACCAATATGAGAAAACAAAGGAAGAAATGTTCCAAACAAACCTAGATGCTACATCAATAAAATCCAATGACAGCATGGCAGAAGAAATGTCAGAAAGGGAGTTCAGAATGTACATAATTAAAATGATCAGAGAAGCAAACAAGGAGATGAAAGAGCAAATGCAGGCTTTGAATGATTGTACCACTCAACAGTTAAAAGAGCAAATGTGGGAAGCAAAAGATCATTTCAATAAAGAGTTAGAGATATTGAAAAAAAAAAAAAAAAACCAGAAATCCTTGAAATGAAGGAAACAATAAACCAAATTAAAAACTCCATAGAGAGCATAACCAATAGAATAGAACACCTGGAAGACAGAACCTCAGACATTGAAGAAAAAATATTTAATCTTGAAAACAAAGTTGATCAAACAGAGAAGATGGTAAGAAATCATGAACAGAATCTACAAGAATTATGGGATATCATGAAAAGGCCAAATTTAAGAATTATTGGGATTGAGGAAGGCTTAGAGAAACAAATCAAAGGAATGAACAATTTATTCAATGAAATAATATCAGAAAATTTCCCAAATCTGAAGAATGAAATGGAAAATCAAGTACAAGAGGGTTATAGAACTCCAAATATACAAAATTACAACAGACCCACACTAAGGCACATTATAATGAAAATTCCTAACTTACAAAATAACAACAGAATTTTAAAGGCTGCAAGAGAAAAGAATTAAATTACATTTAGGGGGAATCCAATATGGATATCAGCAGATTTCTGAACCGAGACCCTAAAAGCTAGAAGGACCTGGAACAACATTTTTCAAACTCTGAAAGAAAATGGATGCCAACCAAGAACCTTATACCCAGCAAAACTTACCTTCAGATTTGACGACAAAATAAAATCCTTCCATGATAAACAAAAGCTAAAAGAATTTACAATAAGAAAGCCAGCACTACAGAACATTCTCTGCAAAATTTTCCATGAGGAAGAGATGAAAAACGATGATGTAAATCAGCAAAGGGCAGAACTAGCCTAAAGGAATAGCCAAATAAAGGAGAAACCAAGTCCTGCCCAAAAAAAAAAAAAAAAATGAGCCAAATGACCAGGAATACAAATCATATCTCAATAAAAACCATGAGTGTTAATGGCCTGAACTTATCAATCAAAAGACATAGACTGGCAGATTGGATTAAAAAGAAAGATCCAAGGATATGCCACCTGCAAGAGACTCATCTCATAGAAAGAGATACCCACAGACTAAAGGTGAAAGGATGGGGAAAAACATACCATGAACATGGACTCAGCAAAAAAGCCAGAGTATCCATCCTCATATTAGATAATGTGGACTTCAAGCCAAAGTTAGTCAGAAGGGATGAAGAAAGACATTTCATACTGCTTAAGGGAAGCATAAATCAGCAAGACATAACAACCATAAATATCTATGCCCCAAAGAGTGGCTCATCCATGTACATCAAACAAATCCTTCTCAATTTCAGGAATCAAATAGACCACAACACAATAATACTAGGTGACTTTAACACACCTCTATCCCCACTGGACTGGTCTTCCAAATAAAAATTGAACAAAGAAACCATAGATCTTAATAACACAATCAATAATTTAGACTTAACGGACATTTATAGAATATACCATCCAACAAAGAGCAAATACACTTTCTTCTCAGCAGAACATGGGTGTTTCTCTAAAATAGACCATAAGTTATGCCACAAAGCTACTGTTAGCAAATACACAAAGGTAGAGATACTACTTTGTATTCTATCAGAACATAATGGATTGAAATTAGATATAAATGACAGAATAAAAAACAGAATCTACTCCAACACCTGGAGATTAAATAATAAGCTATTGAATGATGAATGGATAACAGAAGACATCAGGGGGGAAATAAAAAAATTCTTAGAGGTAAACAAGAACAAAGATACATCATATCAAAATCTCTGGGACACTGAAAGCAGTACTTAGAGGAAAATTTATTTCATGGAGCACATTCAAAAAATTGGAAAAAAATCAACAAATAAATGACCTAACACTACAGCTCAAAGCCCTAGGGAAAAAAAAAAAAAAAAAACAGAGCAACACCAAAATTAGTAGAAGACAGGAAATAGTTAAAATCAGAGCTGAAATCAATAATTGAAACTAAAGAAACAATCGAAAAAGTTGACAAAATAAAAAGTTGGTTCTTTGAAAAAATGAACAAAATTGATAAATCCTTAGCCACACTAACAAAGAGAAGGAGAGAGAAAACTCAAATTTAAAATTCAGACTGAAGGAGGAAATATAACAACAGACGCACGTGAAATACAAAACATAATTAGAAGCTATTTTGAAAATCTATACTCCAACAAAATAGGAAATCTCAAAGACATCAACAACTTTCTAGAGACATATGAGTTACCTAAACTGAACAAGGAAGACATATACAATTTAAATAGATCAATTTCAAGTAATGAAATAGAAGAAGTCATCAAAAGCCTACCAACAAAGAAAAGTCCAGGACCAGATGGGTTCTCAGCAGAGTCCTACAAAATCTTTAAAGAAGAGCTCATTCAATACTTCTCAAAGTATTCCATGAAATAGAAGAGGAGGGAACCCTCCCAAACTCATTCTATGAAGCAAACATCACCCTGATACCTAAACCAGACAGAGATACAACGAGGAAAGAAAATTTCAGACCAATATCCTTAATGAACATTGATGCAAAAATTCTCAACAAAATCTTAGCAAATAGCATACAATAATATTGAAAAGATAGTGCACCATGATCAAGTGGGTTTTATCCCAGGGATGCAAGGTTGGTTCAACATCCAGAAATCAATAAATGTAATTCACCATATCGACAGGCTTAAAGTCAAGAATCACATGATTATTTCAATAGATGCAGAAAAAGCATTTGTTAAAATACAGCACCCTTTCATGCTCAAAACACTAGAAAAAAATAGGGATAGTGGGAACATTCCTTAACATTGTAAAGGCCATCTATCCTAATACCCATGGCCAATATCATTCTAAATGGTGAAAAACTGAAAGAATTCCCCCTAAAAACTGGAACAAGGCAGGGATGCCCTCTTTCACCACTTCTATTCAACATCGTCCTTGAAACTCTAGCCAGAGCAATTAGACAGACCAATGAAATTAAAGGGATATGACTAGGAAAAGAAGAACTCAAACCATCCCTATTTACTGACGACGTGATTATATATTCAGAGGAACCGGGAAATTCCACCAGAAAACTTTTAGAACTCATAAGTGAATTCAGTAAAGTAGCACAATATAAGATCAATGCTCATAAATCTAATGCATTTTTATACATAAGTGATGAATCTTCAGAAAGAGAAGTTAGGAAAACTACCCCATTCATAATAGCCTCAAAAAAAAAATAAAATAAAATACTTGGAAATCATCTAACAAAAGAGGTGAAAGACCTCTACAATGAGAACTACAGAAAACTAAAGAAAGAAATTAAAGAAAACCTTAGAAGATGGAAGGATCTCTCATGTTCTTGGATAGGTAGAATTAATATTGTCAAAATGGCCATACTACCAAAAGTGCTATACAGATTCAATGCAATTCCAATTAAAATCCCAATGACATGCATTACAGAAATAGAACAAGCAATCATGAAATTCATCTGGAAGAATAAGAAACCCAGAATAGTTAAAGCAATCCTTTGCAGGAAGAGTGAAGCAAGGGGGTATCACAATACCAGAACTCAACTATACTACAAAGCAATAGTAACAAAAACGGCATGGTATTGTTACCAAAATAGACAGACAGGTAAATCAATGGTACAGAATAGAGGACACAGACACAAAACCTAATAAATACAATTTTGTCATACTAGACAAAGGTGCCAAAAATGTGCAATGGAGAAAAGACAGTCTGTTCAACAAATGGTGCTGGGAAAACTGGAAATACACATGAAACAGAATGAAACTAAACCCCTATCTCTCACCTGCACAAAACTCAACTCAAAATGGATCAAGGACCTTGGAATCAAACCAGAGACCCTGCATCTTATAGATGAAAAAGTAGGTTTGAATCTTCAGCATGTTGTCTTAGGATCAGACTTCCTTAGCATTACTCCCATAGCACAAGAAATAAAAGCAAGAATCAATAACTGGGATAGATTCAAATGAAAAAGCTTTCTCTCAGCAAAGGAAACTATTAGCAATGTGAAGAGAGAGCCTACAAAGTGGGAGAAAATCTTTGCCACTCATACTTCAGATAGAGCACTAATTTCCAGAACATATAAAGAACTCAAAAAACTCTACACCAAGAATACAAATAACCCAATCAACAAATGGGCTAAGGAAATGAACAGACACTTCACAGAAGAAGATCTACAAGCAATCATATATAAACATGAAAAAATGTTCAACATCTCTAGTAATAAGAGAGATGCAAATGAAAACTACACTAAGATTCCATCTCACCACAATTAGAATGCCAATTATCAATAATACAAGCAACAATAGGTGTTGGTAAGGATGTGGGGAAAAAGGCACACTCATACATTGCTGGTGGGGTTGCAAATTAGTGCATGTACTCTGGAAAGCAGTCTGGAGATTCCTTAGAAAACTTGGAATGGAACCACCATTTGACCCAGCTATCCCACTCCTTGACCTATACCCAAAGGCCTTAAAATCAGTATACTATAGTGATGCAGCCACATCAATGTTCATAGATGCTCAATTCACAATAGCCACATTGTGGAACCAACCTAGATGTCCTTCATCTGATGAATGGCTAAAGAAACTGTGGTATATATGTGCAATGGAATATTACTCAGCCATAAAGAATAATAAAATTATGGCATTTGCAGGCAAATGGATGAAATTGGAGAATATCATGCTAAGTGAGATAAGCCAATCTCAAAAAACCAAGGGACAAATGATCTCACTGATAAGCAGATGATGATATATAATGTGGGGTGGGAGGGAGGCAAGAATGGAGGAAGAAGCAACTGTATATAGGGAAAAGAGGGGTGGGAGGTGTGGGGGCGGGAAGGAAAAATAACAGTGAATCAAACACCATTACCCTATGTAAATGTATGATTACACAAATGGTATGCCTCTACTTCATGTACAAACAGAAACAAGATGTATCCCATTTGTTTAAAATAAAAATAAATTTAAAAAATAAATAAAAAATTTAAAAAATGAAAATACTAATACTGAAAAAAACCAGATACAGTACATTCTACGTGCCTTAGGTATAATCTTAAATTAAAGTTGAATTCTTAGATATTTTTCTCAAGATATGCTTTACTAAAATCTAATTGTAATTTACAGATTCAATTTTAGATAGTTGTTATTCAACTTGCCACAATATATCAAAATCAAAATTATGGAAAAAAAATAGCCACTTGATTCCCCATTTATTTAATTTTATATAAGTGAGGGCAATTTTCAAATACATTGAGAATTAGAACGAAAAACATTTCTTTCTCCTTCTCCGTCTCCTTTTTCAGTGCTAGGGAGTGAATGCAGGGCATTGTGCATGCTAGCCAAGCACTCCTCCATTGAGTTATATCCTTAGGTCTTTCGTTTACCTTTGAGTGTTTTAAATGCCATTGTTTTTCTAATATGTATTCTTCCTAACACCCATTAAAGTGGTCTTATGACTCAAGGAGTATACCTTCTTCTATGATTACCTGTCAATTTAAGAAAGAAAGCAGCTGAAAATACATTATTTCTACCATATATAGGTGTGAGGTGTTGCAGAAGAATGCCAGTCTCTAGTGAATCTTTCTGGTGAACTAAAATGTTCCCTGAAAGAGAGTTTAAATATCTTCCCATACTTAGAATCTAAAAAACTTTGAACTGATAATTAAATGAATGAAGGGTTAAATGATGGTTAATTTTTTACTGGGATTCAACATCTGAGGAAGAAAGCATTACAAGGTATATGGATGTGATTTATATAATAAGATAGTTGTTACATATAATTTCACTTGCCAATATTTTAGTTCTGTATGAGTGTGTGTGTGTACTTTGTCTTTCCTAGAGTAACCAGATTACACTAGCCATAGAAGACTTTAAAAACTTAATTAATAGAACTTAACATTTATAATAATAGTAAGCTAATGAGTTTACCAAAACTGAATATACTAGAGGGGTAGAAGGGAAGGATGTGAATTATGAAGAAAAGTGTTAAGATAGAAAAATCAGAACTCTGTCCAAATCCTTCTTTAAAGGGAACCTGCAGTGTTCCCTCTGACTCTATTAAAATTTGATAAAGATACAAAATAGATTCTTGAAATGAAATAAATTTATGCTAGAGTCAGAGTCATGCTCAGCTCAGTCCCTCTTGCTGTTTGGTGTTTTTTCAGGGAAGATTTGGGTCTTGGAGACACTTCCCACACTCATGCCTGAGCAGGGTGATCTGAAACTACATAATAGATATATTCACCATACAGCAATACACACCCCACAAATCTTAACTTGAGAAAGAATACAAATAATGCAGTGTATTACCAAGAAGGCACTAGATAAAAATCAGGGAAAATCAATATAACTATGGACAATTAGGTTGATCTGGGTGATAATTATAGGACAGGGTCATACTAGACCTGAAATCTGAGGATACTCTACTTGCAATATTTCAGGTTAACTCAGGTTAACCTGAGTGGATTATTTTCTTTATCTGGGCAGCACAGGAAAAACAGGAACTTAGAGTTATAATGCATTACCAGTGGAGCAAACTATCTCTGCTTTAGAGACTGCCAATTTTATTGCTCACAATAGCTCTGATTGGTTAACATAATCTACAGAAGAAGACCCTGAAGTTAAAAGGTGGTGACTTACTTAATAGGGCTTAGGTTAAAGACCAAGTGTATTTATTTGAATTGAATTTTTCATTATAATCCCAAAGGTTTACTTTTTCATAAAAAGAAGCCTGAAAATTTAACAAAAGATCAATACTTGAACCCTACCTCAGACCTATTGAATCAGCAACTGTGTGGGAGTCCAAACACTTTCAGAAATTTCTAGAGTTGGGAGGATCATACATATGCTAGATAGACTCTTCTTTTTTCCCCCAAACCACCATAAATTGTATTAAAAAACATTTAACATTTTAACTGGATTCAGATTTATGCCAAAAAAGAAAAACAAAAGCTATATTTGATCAAAATTGTGAAAAGTTCCCAAAAGAAAGAGTACACAAAGAATGATATTGAAGAGGAAACTAAATATGGAAACAAAAATCACAAACTTAATGCTACTCTAATCCACCCTTAACTATAGTTTAAATAGACTGTAGGTCATAATGATAATTGAGATACTGTTCAAAGAGAACAGTCTTTAGGAAAGCACAGAAGGACATTTTCTTATGGTTTACACAGGAAACTTATTACAGTTTTACGTTCATTAAGTTAGAAGAAGATTTATTACAGTCCAACAGGAATTATAAACTAGGAAGCAGAGTGCACAGTTAAGAATTGACCAGCTGAGCATAAACCAGTAGAGGGAAGGGAAACATAGAACCACACACACACACACACACACACACACACATGCATGCGTGCACACATCTCTTGTCATTGATTCCATAAGAGAGTGGAAAAACTCAGGAAGTTGTCAACCCTTGGAAAAATAAATGAGCACCAAGAGAATTGCAAAACTCTGAAAGCATGTTGGGGTTATTGGAACTGGAGATGCAAGGTTTCTAAGCACCCTGGATGGTGATTCACTGGGCGGGTGGATCCTCTTTTCTTGTTTTGAAAACATAGCTGGACAAAGTACTTAATAGGGACCTTTAAAGTATGCCTCTTGCCCAGGTTTAATGTCATTGCTGCCTCAGATCTTTAGCTAATAATGAAGAAAGCTATGGTCCTCAGACTAAGAGGGCTCATTAAGTGTCAAAGAATGTAACAAAAAATATACATCTAAAGTAAACTCATATATACATGCATCATAGAACAAATTTGCATAACAACAGAAGGAAAATATTACAAACTTCCAAAAGAAAAAGAAATTTTACTGCTGAAAACAAATACAAATGCTATCAGTCAAGACATGAACAATTTCAACCAAAATACTGTATTTTTTATGGTTCCTTAGAGATTTCCTCAGTCAGAAGATCTAAATGCAGTTATTTCTGAAAGCAGAAATGAACATACATACTACTGATTTAAATAAAAGCACTCTTTCTTAGAATGAAGGGTATCTGCTAAAACTATGGGCAGAACTAACAGTATGAAACCTGGCATTTAAATTCAGAAACAAGGTGCTGTGATAACTTGGACCTCTGTGCCATATTGTACTGAAGGTCTGATGGAGCTCTGTGGAGTATAACAAACAAAGTAAAGGACTTATGATTAAAAAAGAGGGAAACAGAGATGCCAGTATTATTAGGTTATATTCTCCTGAGTCTTTATGTAGAAAGACATAGCAAATTTGTGGTTGAACTATTAGAATTAATGAAAGAATCTATAAGTATAAATAAGAAAATAACAAACTATAGCATAGTTGATAAGTATTATGAATAACTGTATGACAATATATTCAAACACCTGATAGATAGGAATATTTTCAGATCCAAAGTCATTGCAAAAAAAAAAAAAGAAGAAGAAGGAACTGGACAGATCAGTGTACTTTTGAATCAACTGACATAATAGGAAAATATTTTTTTTCTCAAAAACAAATCCTCAGACCTAGGTGTTGGTGTTTGTTTGTTTGTTGTTGAGACAGGGTCTCACTATGTTGCTCAGAATGGACTTGAACTCCTCATCTTCCAATCTTGGCCTCCCAAGTGATGGAATTACAGGTATGCTGTGCACCTGCATTTTCCAGATGGTTTTATGGATAAATACTATCAAATTTTAATTGAAAAAATTAATTGTTTTACCAGATATCAATTGGAAAGATATCAGGATATCAGTTGGAAAAAGATTCAAGGAAATATTATTCCACTATTGTAAATGGGATAGTCCTATCTACAAAGCTCATATTAGCGAATTAAAGATTTAAAGAGAGAGAGAGGTGAGGTATTAGTATTTTCTCCTCAGATATAAGTATTAGTCTTCTATCTTCCAACTGACATTTCACCCCAGACAGTCTCATTTCCTCAAGTACCTTGTGACTCACATCTGTATCCTATGACACTAAAACATTGCTTTCTGAAATTTCCACTTATCGTTGCCTATATAAGCTTTCTCTAGCTTTCTTCCCAGGCTTCTCGAGTAACATATGTCCATAACCAAACTCATACTAATACTCCACCTCTTTGGTGATCTTCTCCATCTTAGGAAGTATCAACATCAGTGGCTCAAAAGAGAAACCTGGAATCAACTGAAGAGCACCATCCTATACTTCCATCATCCAGTGTTACTCCTTCTGATTCAAATTGCACTGTGGACTTTCTCATCTCCATCTTCTACTTTAAAGTAATAAACCTGATCGCCAAGTTTCACTACTACCGCTTGTGGCGAGCGGTGATTTGAATCATGGTCTGACAGCCTCGTGACTGTGTTGCACTGGGAACTTCCTGTGCAGGGATGCAGGTCAAGGTGGCCCAGTTGCTATGGTGATGCTGGCCCCAGAAGGATCTGTAAAAAGGTGCAGAGTTCTATCAATCGGGTCCTTGAGCTCAGACACCAGCTCTCAGGGATAGAGAATTCTGAGCATAACATGATAGCCCTCATGTCTCACTAGTCCTGTGTCCTTCAGACTGCCTGCTTTGCTGAAACTTTCCCACAAAAAATCCTTTTGATGAACCCTATAATAAATATGCTGGGCTAGCTCTGGGTCACTGATATTCATCATAGTTCAGTACCCACCTGGTCCCAGCTTTTTCTCTCTATGTGTCTGTCAGTCTTTTTTTTTTTTTTTTTTTTTCATCCCCTATCATGCCTCTGGTGCTTTCCTGAATGAACCACCATGACTAAGAAATGGGACCAGGGCACAGTCTCTATCCCTGTAGTCACTGAGAGTATGGTTTGTGATGGTTGGCTGATTAATTTTCCCACCGTCACTTAACTGAGGCACAACTCCATCCCTTTTTTATGTTGTATTTTGAGACAGGACTTCGCTAAGTTGCTGAGATTGGCTTTGAACTTGACAGCCTCCTGCCTCAACCTTCTGCCTGGGATTACAGGTATGAGCCACCGTGCAAAGTAATTGATCAATTTTTAGTAAAGCAAAATTCTCAATAAATCATGTGCTACTTAAAACCCTTCAGTAATAGTAATTTATTTGAACTAATATTCACAGTGCTTGACACGCCCTTCAAAGCTATCATTTTACCCTTTTTCTCCCTCTTCATTATGCTCCAGACACTTTGGTGGTGTTCCACTATTTATAAAGAATTCATCTCTTTCACTCTTAGGACATATGCATATTACATGTTCTTCCTACTCTTTACTTGAGTAACTTCCCATTTTATTTTACTTTATTGTTGGCACCAGGGATTGAACCACTGAGCTACATCTCCAGCCTCCCCTTTATTTTTTGTATTTTATTTAGAGACAGGGTATCACTAAGTTGCTTCGAGCCTTGTCAAGATGCTGAGTCTGGCCTTGAACTTGCAATCCTCCTGCCTCAACCTCCCCAGCTGCTGGAATTACTGGCATGTGCTCCCATGCCTGGCTCCCCTTTCTCATATCAGTAAAATGGCAATTCCTCTTTAAGGTCTTCTCTAACATCTTAAAACATAAATGTCTCCAAATTGCTCTCCACTTCATAACTCCTATTACTATTATTGCACTTATTAGAGATTGAAGTTATTTAATCATTTGGGGTTTTACTTGTTAAAAATAATTATCTCCTGTGAATTTTTAATCTATACCATTGGAACTCAGTGCATACCACAACAACTGGTACCTGCAGTCAATAACTATTTCTTACATAAATGGAAAAATAGAAGAAATTCATTACAATTTGTGTGAAAAAGTAAGTTCTTGTTTCTAATCATATCAAAAACTCATATATTTAATATGCTAAGTTGAATAAAAAAACACCTTTTAAAAAATCCGTTGTCATCATATATAACAAAATTTATCTGAAACAACATTGGTTTAATTTGCAAACTTGTATTTTGTTTTATTCTTTTACTTCAAAAATGAAATAAACTAGGGTCAATTAATATTTGCTTTTGCTGCATTGTAAAGTCCTAGATGAATTATGCAACCTGAGAAAGAGCTTCATCATAGACGTGAAATATTAAACATTTAAATTAAATTAGATAATTAAAAACCATCAGAACTTAATTGTCATTTGACAGTGCCCAAATATACTTTTAAAATATGAAACTAAAACTTAAATGTATCAAAGGCTAGTAAGGAGTCCTCTCGTGAGAAATAAATAGAATCTCTGTAAGATGCTTAATCATGATATTTGAGATATTAGTTTAAATCATTGTTCTATAGGAAAGTGATTCAGCTTTTTGAAAATTTTAAATCAAAGACTGAATACTATTGGAAATAAAAAGTCCCTTGCAAATAGCATCATTTATACTCTTTTTAAGTGGGTAGACTAGTTTCTTCTCAGTTTTTCCCCTATATAACTATATTTCAGAAAGAACCAGAGTCTTCCTAGTTCTGATCTAATTACAGCAGAAATCCAATGTGGTGCTTCTTGTGTTAAAGATAAATCTAGTTATCACAGTGGCAAAGTCTGCTTGTTATCAGTCAGTCTGCAGGCAGTCGGGATCAGAAACTTTGGCAACAGAAATCTCAGGATTAAAAAGCTTGAATTACCTCTGTGAATAAGGAGAAGCTCTTTAGTGTACCTGGAAGGACTATGTATTTCCCAATTCTGCTGCGTACACCAAAAAACTGGAAAGTGCAATGAACTATATACAGGCACCCATACACACATTTATAAACTGCATGTGTGTGTGTATATATATATATACTTATTGGATTCACTGTATATATCAAATGTATCACATATCACATATGTGAGTGTGTACATCTGATTCACTATGGAATGTGGCCCTTTATACCATCCCTTTAAAAAAATGAAAAAGTTTGTGTGTTTTCACATGAACAAACTACCTTTTAAACACTACATGGATCCTTTGTTACAGAGACGAGATGCTTTGTTACAGAGATGAGATGAAAACATTTCCCAGGAACAGTAGCTTATCCTGTGGTCATTTAAGTGACAAAGTTCAGTAATTTTAAATAAGATTTCTGAGATTTTATGGCTCATTCATTTTGAAATAAGTGTTTGCATCTGTGCATAGTTGAATCAATGCATTGAGGAATTTAACGTACTCCATCCCCAAGTAACCTTGCCTAATACTTCGCTAGAGTCACAGGGTGACATTTCAGTTCTTCCCTTTACACCTGAACACAGAGTCTGACATCTTCAATGTAAAACAACAAGATCCTCTAAATATATGGACATTTTACTTAAACATTCAAATAAAATAAATAAACATGAAAGGAAACTGACTTAAAGCAGCAGTTCTCAACTTTTTAGATTCATAATACCTTTACACAGGACTCCAAGGAACTTTTATTTATATAGGTTATATGTATCTATAGTTACATAAAAATGCATATATCTATAAATGCATAAAGAAAATTAAAAGTCAAATATAAATTTATTAATGTTTAAATATTGTAATAATAAATTCCCTATATGTTAATAGGGATAACACTTGTAAAATTTCATCCAAAATTAGTGAGAAGAGTATAATTGTTTTACATGTAACTTCATCAAGGAGAACTGAGTTTTCAAACTTGCTTCTAAATTCAATATTTTGCTACATATCACTTTAGTTAGAATATGAAAAAATTCTAAGTTGAAATATGAAAGCTGAAATCAGATCAATAAACCATTCATCCATCATTACATTAAAACCTCTTGTTTTATCTCTCATGTTGACTGGATCCCTTACCATACAAGATTTTATAAAATTATGCACTGGAATCGCATGGAAAACATAAGATCACTGAGTTACACAGATCTTTTCTTCCCAACGTTGATATATTATTTGATCATAAAATATTGAAAAATCACATTGGCTAATATCATCACCAATTTCACTACCAATCTTAGCTTGGGCTGGGATTGTGGCTCAGGGGTACATACGCCACATGGTTAGCGTAGGTCAGTCCTTGGGATTGATATCCCACACACCAAAAAAAAAAAAGGGGAGGTGTCTGTCTTAGCTCATGGTGACTGATAAAAGTGTTTTATCACTTAATTTTCACAGAAAAGCTTGAATGGTTTTTAAAAATTAATGTTAGCTGTTTTCCTTTGAGTTCACAGGCAGTTCATGTTGGAGAAAGTGTCAGCTATCTGCCAATTATGAAGCCTCAGTAACCATAGTTTGTTGTGTATTCTTTCAAGTGCCATGAACAAAAGCAGTTACTTCAGCTCACAACTCAGAAACAATACCCAAGTGTTTTTCCTGATGGCAGATGTCAGCTCAGGCTACCGTAACAAAATATCTTAGACTCAATGGCCAAACAACAGAAATGTGCTCTCCACAGTTCTGGAGGCTGAGTCAGGGACCCGGGTGCCACATTTAAGGTCGGGAAGGCTCTCTTCCTGGATCTCAGACAGCTGTGAACGCACAGAGAGATTTCTCTTTCTTCTTATCAGGCTACCATTTCCTTTGGATTGAGGTCTACCTTAATGAAGTTAAATGACCTCATTTAAACTTAATTACCTCCTAAAGATCCTATTTCCAATTAGTCACCTTGGAAGTTGGGGCTTCAATATATGAATTTTGAGGAGAGTCAATTCAGTCCATAGCCAGGTCATCATGACTTGATATACAACAGAAGTGCTTTATGAATACTTCCATTTTTTCACAAAGTATGGTGAAAGATTATTCTAGAAGATACATATTTAATAAGATTAATAAATTTTGCTGATAGTCCAGGAAATTTTTACATGATTTCTTTTTCCTTCTGAGAGTGGGAAGATTACAATGATTGCCAGTATAGATTTTTTTTGAACTCTCTTCCTTAGTGACAAGGTTCCAGGAATTTTCTCCATTATTGCATTTGTACTATCAGTAAAAATATCACTGCTGTACAGAAGAAAAATATTATAATGACAGTATATTCATAATTTTGATCTTGAATTCCCACTGGAAGAATCGGGGAACCCAGGGTTCCATGCAAATCCTCCTTTGAGAACCAACGAATTAAAGAGCTCAAAGAATGGAGATGAGTTTGTGTTTAAATGAAATGGAAGAGCTTAAGAAGAAGAGCTGACCACTCTGGGACAATTTATAATTTGAGCATGAAAATAAGTAATTGTAGTAACATTATAATCATTCGGATAAGAATTCATTAACATGCTCCAATTAAATGAATAAATGACACAGAAAGCAAAACTCTATTCTACTATATAAATCCAAATAATATGAAAGGAAAGGAATGATTGAAAAATTATATATATACACACATAGTGAATGGGTGGGAACTGAATCCAGGGTCTTGTGCCCCAGGAATTAGAAAATCATCAATTTGTCACCCACCACCAAAATAGTTTGGGTTGCCAGAGTTCAAGATGAGGTCTTATGTCATTTCCAGGTAGTCCCACTCTGTGTACACCCCTCCCATTTGGAATAGAGTTTCCAAGGGTAACCGAGAAATTATGTTTGAAATGCAGATGTGTAATTTCTGTGTCTAGATTGTGAAACCCATTGAAACTTGTACCTTGTTCTATCTTGCATTATTCATTCAAAGACAAATGACCTGCTATTTGAAGAGATCACACAAACAGCTCTGTGGAGAGGCCCAGAGCCAGGGAACTGCAATCGAATGTCAACCCGTGAGGAACCGAGGTTTCTTGCAAATAGTCACATACGTCCATCCTCTTGAAAACCCATCCTTTGACTCCTCCAAGTCTTCAGATAAGAGTCCCGGATGACATCTTCACTGCCACCCTAAGAGACGCTGAGTTCCAACCACCCTGTAAGGTAGCTTCATTTTGGACCCACAGACACTGTGAAATAAGAAAAAAAAAGTTTACTCTTTCAATATACTGCATTTCGGGATTTTGTTTTCCCATACCAACAGGTAACAAAATCACAATAATTTATCCATAAAAGGTTATCAGTAGATTCTAAATCCAGAGGTTAAAAATTTGAAGAGTAACAAGATACTCACATAGTTACAAAGTATTTCCCCACAAATGCATATTTATTATAAGAAGAAAATATTCACTTGCCAGCACCTGTGAGGCACTGGGTTTGAGCCTCAGAACCACTTAAAAACTAATAAATAAAATTTTAAAAAAATATTGACATTAGGAGACAAATGGAAGATAGAGAAAGAAGAAAAGAAAAAGAAGGAAGAGGGGTAAAGAAGGTAGGAATTTTGGCATTTTTTGCCTAAGACTAAAATGATATTTAAATAAAAAGGAAAACAATAAAATAAAATATATTCTTCTTTTTGGCCAGGAAGGGTACCACAGGTGCCTGTTTTCTGGGGACAGAACTCAGGTGCACTTGGCTACTGAGCCACATCCCCAGTCCTCTTTTGTATTTTATTTAGAGACAGGGTCTCACTGTGGTGCCTTGCTTTTGCTGAGGCTGGCTTTGAATTCGCCATCCTCCCTTCTCAGCCTCCCAAGTCACTGGGATTAAAGGCATGGGCCACCACGCCTGGCTATGAAATATATTCTTTTACCTAATAAATAAGTTATTCTCTTACATACTAATTAGAGACATCAAATAACCACTCAGAATAAAAAGTCCAAGCATATATATTTCAGAAAAGAGAGAGTCACAAACATAAACACATAAACTCTGGAGGTCAATACTTGGGTGCAAAATGCAGTACTTTTTGTTTGTTTCTTTGCTTTTTAACTTATTAACTAAATGACTATGGGCGCATTTGTGATTTACCTGTGACTACAGCAAAAGTAGTTTTAATATCCACTTTACTCTCTTGCCAGGAGGATTAAATGAGCTAACCTATGTAAAATGCTTAGAATATTCTTGGTGCATTGCAAGTGCTGTATACCTACAAGGTTGGTTGTTTTGTTTTTAAGCAAATAGGAATTTTAAATTAAATTTAGGCAAATGCAAGTAAACATACTCAACCTCAAGAGAACTAAAAGTTTCAGTCTACCTGACCACAAAGGCTTAGAGTACTGTCCATGCCACAGCAAATACTGCTAGTAACTACAGAGAGGGGTTCCAACCAGGCTTAAGTAAGTCCAGCCCAACATCTCACTTCCTTCCTTAACCGCATTTAAGAATGCGTGGAACACTCGTGTGATGACGTTAGTGTTCCAGGCTAGATTTGCTTTAGTAATAAATATAAAAACACTTTTTCTGTCAATTTTACACAGGAGAACTAGTGCATAAAATCTAGTTGTATGCTTTAAAATAATTCAAAATAATTCTAAATATTTAGGAAATCATAATTCATGTACTTCTTACAGTTGGAATTGGCGAATGTTGAAGTCTTATTTACACACAGTTAGCACCTACAGCTGGTAATCCACAGCAGCAGGGTTTGCCTATTGGGGGTAATTGTGACGGTCAAGGAACACTCAGCAATGTCTGGGGACTTTATTGATCACCATAACCCCAAATGCTCTACGACATCTAATGGGGAAAAGCCAAGAGTGGTGCTAAACACATTAGGATACAGAGGACAACTTACTGTGGCAAAGGTGATCATTCCCAAATGCCAGTAGTGCTGAGCATGACATAACTGGACATAAGCAATTGTAATCCAGTGTCCCTATAATTGAGACTAAACTGCAACATTCTAAATACACTGCATTAACGAGAGTTCCTATAGTTGCCTTTGTGTTTCTTTTCCTAAATAATTCGTTGCTCCATGGTGTTTGTTCACATGGTTATTTTTTTCATACATCCCCTTTCGTTTTCTTTGTAGACAAGGGGTGTCTGAAAAACTTTTTCAGTTCCTCTGTGTCTCAGAATTGAGATTTGCAATCAGTAATCCCGGGTCTGTTCATAATGAGCCAAGTAGTTATCCTCGCTGAACATCAATTTCCTCTTTTCTCAAATGAAAGAAGTCCAACAGGCTTAGTGGGTTTTGAACTAATCCATAGAACCCCTAGGCAATGTCTTAAAAGTGCTTCAGGGCCAAGAACGGGCTTAACCAGGGGCTACAGACCCTCTCCACTCCTCCTTCCACAGAGGGAGCTGCTCTCTGTAAACCTGGCATCCAAGTTACTTTCCATTTGGCGTGTTGGTTGGCTAAAGAGTAACAAATTTTTGAAGTCTCTGTATCACAAAGAAATCAAGCTCTCTTCAAATAAAAAAAAAAATTAAAGTTGTATAGGAAAATTTTATAAATAAATGTTTTCCATATGCTTCAACTTCACTATCATCCTTTGGAAAATATCTGTACTCAAAATTGTACTGTACCTATTGATATAGCAACTTTTTTTTTTCACTCGTTAATTTTTTTTTTTTTTTTAATGTATTAAAAGGCATGGGAGGCTGGAGGTGTTGCTTAGTGGTACGGCATGTGCTTAGCATGCAGGAGATTCAATCTTCAACACCCAAAATAAATAATACCACGGGAGCTGGTATACATCTGAAACCCAGTAAATTTTGAAACTGAGGTAGACGGTTCATGAGTTCAAAGCCAACCTGGGCAATGTAGAGAGATCTCCCAACTGAAAACAAAAGGAAAGAAAGAAGAAAGAAAGCATATAGAGAATTATACATATTCACAGATAAGTGTGAAAAAAAGGGGCCAGTGTTTTGGGGAATCCATGTGCCTTATGGTAAGTGGTTGGTTCTGCCATTGAGCCTCAGTTCTTCTTGGTCACGTGTAATGTGGGTTCAAGATGGCCAGAGGGTCTACTTACCTATCAAACCCAGGGGCGTGTAATCACTGAGCCACACTCCCAGTCCTTTTTATTTATTTATTTATTTTTTATTTTGAGACAGGGTCATGTCAAGTTGGTTAGGGCCTGGATATGTTATTTGGCTCATCTCGAACTCAAAACTCTCCTGCCTCATCCTACTGAGTCACTGAGATTATGGGATGGGCCACTATGCATGGCCCACATGTTTTTGATATATATTATTCTGGTTTTAAAATGTTGTCAATTTATTTAACAATATTTTAAAAGGCAGGATAGACCACAGGGTGCTGTGGCACACACCTGTATATCCAGAGGTTCAGGAGGCTGAAGAAGGAGGATTGCAAGTTCAAAGCCAGTCTCAGCAAATTTGCAAGGCCCTAAGCAATTTAGAAAGACCCTGTCTCAGAACAGGTACAAAAAAAAAAAAAAAAAAAAAAAATAGAAGACAGGCCAACCCAAACACATTGGTAGGTCATTGATTGGCACAAGATTGCCGGTTTGAAAAATCAGAATGTGAAATCATCTTTAACCACTTTTTAGAAAGTTAGGGAATATAAAAAAATGGTGGAATGAGACAGACATCATTACCCTATGTACATGTATGATTACACGAATGGTATGAATCTACATCGTGCACAACCATAGAAACAAAACGATGTACCCCATTTGTGTACAATCAAAATGCCGTCTGTGAAAATTAAAAAAAAAATTTAAAAAGAAAGTTAGGTTGTGCTTGTTGTCATCTCTTCTACTATCAATATCCTTATAAGTTTATTTAAATGATTTCATTAAAATGTAGTCAGACGTCATTACCCTATGTACATGTATGATTACATGAATGGTATGAATCTACATTGTGTACAACCATAGAAACCAAATGATGTACCCCATTTGTGTACAATGAATCAAAATGTAGTCTGTAAAAAATTAAAAGCTAAATAAAAATAATTTAAAAAAGCAGTCATGTTGATGGATAGAGAAAATAAAATATTGGAAAAGGATTACATATAGAAGCAAAATCAACAATGAATTTGTCTTCTTTTATTTCTTTGAGAACTCTGACTTAAATGAACTTCATTTTAATTTTTTCATTTAAGGCTAAGTCATTGGTATGAACAGCTGAGGAATTATGATCCTATCTTATATTCACTTCTCGAAAAGAACTGAAATGCTTTTCTATCAAAGATTCCTCTACCTTGGGGACTACTCAGTGACCATCAAAATGAATTTTGAATTCCAGGCAAAATCATTAGGCTATGAAAAATAAATTCTTCAATCATTTGTATTCCTTTGTTCAACTTTTCAGTTCTGAGTCGTAGATTACAATAGCACATGCAAAAAGAAAAAAAAAGGTAATTTCATTCACAGGCAATGAATTGTGTTAAATTGCCTTGAGGGGAATATACATTTTTTCTATAAAAGGCAGAATACAGATTATAGGCTTCATAAGAATCAGCCACAAATGAACAATAGATTAATCAATGTATCTAGTGACTTCACCTAAAATCAGAAAATCTACTCATAATAATTATGCCTGGTAGGTTGTTTAAGATATGAAATACAGCAGAAAAAATGTTGATTGATTGCTATGAATTTTTGGCAGCTGTAGCCTTTGAAGCATGAAATACATTAGCATTGTCTCCTAATTTCTCCGATAATTGCACTGAGTTGATGTCTTATGAAAAAGGTGCTTAATTTATTCATAAAACTGCTAGTGGCTGAACAATTTTACAGGTATAAATAAAATGACCTCTCTCCTCTTCAATCAATGCTTAAGCAAAGAGCAATCTCAGAAATAACTTTCCACATACAAAATTGATAAAGGTATAAAGCAATGTTTATTGTTGAGATACTTTGTCCTTTACAAATTATTATATATAACAAGCTTCCAGTTAAATTTATTGCATCATATTTATAATATAGAGTCTTTGGTTGTAAAGAATAATTGTCATCAATTAAAAGAAAGCAGAATAATGCATCTTAGGTACTGCATGTGGGTTATGAGGCGAAACTAATTTTTTTGGTTCTAGTAATTAAGTGATATTTGAAGCAGGTACAAAACAACAGAATTTATTGAACATCAGGTCAATTTTTTTTTGAGGTTTCCTTGAACATAAACTAATGGGAAAATTAAATGGTTTCTTTTAACACAGGAAAGTTTCCATTATTTCTGTGTTTTGGACACTTGCTAAGTTGTTTTGCTAACTCTCTCTCATCTCCTATGCATAGGGAATAAATCTAAATATGTCATGGATTCATGAAATCTTTCAACTCTAGTTCATGGCCTTTTGCAAGCATGATACATCAAGATAACAGCATTTGAAGGTTTAGTTAATACATGAAAATAAAAAGTGCTGTACCCCAAAATGCGTTGACATCTATCATCTCATTTATTGTCCCTGAACCACACTCTAAAATTCCATAGATAGTATTTGCCACCGACATATCATTCTGAGCAATAGTCAGATTTGGAACCAAGATTTTAGCCTCAAATGTGTTCTGCTTACATGGCCTATACATTTACGTGTTTTACATGATTTTAATTATCACTCACAAATTTCTGTTAGACCTTTAAGAAAATTGAAAACGTTGAAAACTTTGTTCAGGTAAATTCAGGGCATGTGTGTTTATAGGAAAGACAGCCTGAGAGAGGGAGAACTTACCCTGGAGAACTGTAAATCTCTAGATAAGCTTCCATGAGTGTTTTAGACCTCTGAAGGCCATGACTTTGAGAAGCCATTGATATGCCAAACCAAGGTTGCATAACCCAGGACTGAGAGAACCCTGGCAGGAGGTCATGACACTCTAAGTCTATATTTGATTCATCTTCATGCCTAATATAAGAAAATAATAATCAAAATGAAAAAAATGTCAAAACAGTCAATAAAAGTTATTTTTAAGCAATATATTAAAAGGAACCTTGTAATGCACATGACAGCTAGATCACCAATCTATCCTACTCAATAAGTATGGTGTTTATATTGTTTTCTAATTAAAGAGGAATCTGTTTGCTATAGAAGGTTTGGTTGAGAAGCATAGGTTTCATGGATATACTTTAAAAGATGGGAGTAGAACTAGATAGCATAAAGATAGAAATCAAATGATTCCAATCCCCAAATGGAATTTCCAAGGTAAGGAAGAAAAGTCAGCACAATGTCTCAGAGATGGGAAAGGAAGGAGGAATACCTGCTGAGGGTTAGAACTTGGAAGTATTCAGAAAAGATTGATTTTACCTGTTTGAAACAAGTATATTTAATTATGCAAACTCTCCTTTTCCATAACTTTTCAAAATCTATTGTAAAGTCTGCATTGCACTCTAGTGTTTGTATATGTCTGATATGTGTGTGTGTATGAGAGACTAAGAAAGAGACAAATATGCTTGTGTGTATGTGTGTGTGTGTGCATGTGTGTGTTTGCGTAGAGATAGAAAGTTCTTTTGAGTAAATTGTGCTGGTTTCTATTTCCTGGTTCATGTAACCATTACTCATAATGTAAAAATTTGCTTAGGAATTTAGAAATAAAGACACAGGAGGCTGAGACAGGAGCATCACAAGTTCAAAGTCAGCCTCAGTAACTTAGTGAAGCCCTAAGCAACTTTGAGAAAACCTGTCTATAAATAAATATACTTTTAAATAGGGTTGGGTTTGTAGCTCAGTGGTAAAGAACCTCTGAGTTCAATCCCTAGTACCAGAAAAAAATAAATATATAAAGGGACCACTGATAAGAATAAAGGAACCACCAATACTTGAAATTTTCTATCTACCCACCTACTTTTCTATCTGATAACAGTATAATCACAACTGTCCCTAGGTACCTAAGCTCTGTATCAGTACATGTGTATTCATCTGTGTATACATAAGTATGAACAAAATTTATATGAAACAAAATGTTTCATGTAAATACAAAGTTGAAACTTTAACACAGTATAACTTTAGTTTCAGTTTAAAATAAATAAGATATGAAGAAAACTAAAAAGAAGGAAGACTTCCCATTTTCTTGTCAAAGTCACGATTCTTGTAAGCAAATCTGGGAGGACCATAGCTGCAGGGGGAAAAAGAAAATCTATTTATAGCTTAAACCAGTCTATTAAAATCTGAAATACAACATGATATAATTGTTGAAATGAGAGTTTAATATAACTTGACTCTCATTTTCAAAATAAGAGCTCTGTGGCATTTGTATGGGTTTCTCCTCAGTGCTATAATGAAGACGGATGGCTTAAAAGCCTTCTCAACTATGTGCTACGTAAGGAAAACAGCAAAACCTCCCTTCTGGTGTTGTTTTAATTATTAGATGACAGTACACGTAAAGAGCTGTTGTATTATCTTGCATAAAGCACACACTCAGTAATTACTTAAAGTGTTTCATTAATAAATTACTCTTTCACAGTAAGAATAAATATCACTTTGGGGAGAAAAAACTATACAGCTTTGTTCAACTTTGACATCTGATTTGTCTATAGGAATAGGACAGATGGTCATTGTATTTGTTGTATTCACTCTGCCAGGATTTTCTACCTGAAAATAGCTCTGCCTGAGAACAGTCTGTCAGGTTATTTCTTTCTTGACCTACTCAGCAGCTATACCCAAACAATTCTTTTTATTTAACTAAGCGTACAATTTTTTGCATGTTACATTTTTTTCTTTTTAGAACATGTCAATTCATGTTTATGGAACATTAGCAATAATGAAAATGGTAATCATTTGGACAAATTTTGTTCACTTTTAAAATGTTTTGCTTATTTTTCCTAATGAATATGATTATTCAACTCAATCATAACTAAATCAATCAGGAGTTTCATAAAATATAAGCCAATTAAAACAAACGTTCAATAATTGATAGACCTTAAGAACTTCAAATAAAAATATTACAAATTTTAAAAAACATTTATATAACCTGAATCCTTGTTTCTACTCTTAAACCATGTTTAGTCAACCTGTTTATGAATAGCATAAAATTAAATTACAATGGCAAAATTCAGAAGTTTCTAATTGTTACATTTATTTGGTATTTATTGATTAGTATTTCTAACTGCTCTGAATCAAAGCAAACAACTAAAATATGATTAATTCTTAAATATCAATAATATAAAACAAGACCTTTATCACTTTAGGCTTCAAATGTCCCTGCACATTTGAGTATAGGTTGTAATACACAGTATCATTAGGATCAAGGTAGAATGCCAACATACATAGTAGTTTTCTTCACTTTTTCCTATGAAAACCCTAGATAACTTGTTTTTGCAAAATAATTATTAGGTAAAGATATACAATATAGAAAATTTTAAAAACTTTCACTTGATGTCACATATTTTAAGAGGTTGGCATCTCCCCTTGCTTTCTGTGCTGTGATGGTGCACCAAGCTACTGGAGACACAGTAGGCCCTGCTGTCAAAGGACTAAAGAGTTAGTGGCATCTGTTCCTGAGCCTTTCTTCCCTCGCCATTTTATTTACATATGGCAAATTAAATTATTCTCTCAAGTTCCCAGGAAAATTCTATTGCATTAAAACCCATTTTATTTGTAAAACGAGCTCACACGTTGAATCTGAGCATTACTTTATAATATTTGACACCATGCATGAGAAAATGTTCCCACATCTGGGAGACATACCACTAAACAAATGAAAACCTCACACATGAAGATGTATGCTTCATTTTGGTTTGTTTGCATTTTTTTCTACACTACTCACATTTAATGGTTATGAAAAGTAAATGCAAATCTCTGTGTTCTCATCATTAAAAGTTGTTTTTTTGTTTGTTTGGCTTTTTTTTCAGCATGGTAAGCAATCACTTTACCATTGAGCAGTCCTTTTCATTTTTATTTTGAGACAGGATTTTACCAATTTTCCAAGGCTGTTCTCTAACTTCCCTCAGCCTTCCTCATAGCTAGAAATGCATGACTGCACCACCACACTAAATTTAGAGATTCTCTTATTTCATATTTAAAGAAATCAAAATTGGAGTTCCTTCACATTGTTAGATGACCAAAATAGGTACTCTTGTCATTTTATTTCTTTTGTGTTACCAAAGTATCTAATTAACATATTTAATAGATGATGTTTGATATGAAATGTTGCATTAGAATATGGAAATATAGGAATTAAATAGTCTATATAGAAAGATTCTTTTCTTCCAGTTTGTTTAAATGATCCAAATAAATGAAACTGCAGAGACACAGAGGTACTACAGTTTGTTCATTTAACTATTATGAAGGCATCTTTGCCCCACTGACATTGCAAGTGGAAATGTGAAACCAGCATAAGAACAATGACTCCCACAATGGTTATGAATTTTTGGAAATACAATACAAAAGTGTTGAGAAAAAAAGACTGTCTATTATAAAAAGTCAGACATAAAGAGTTCCTTAATGAAATATCAAAGTCTTCTTGGAATGCAAATAAATAATTAAAATTGTTTTGGTAAGAGCTGACTCAAAGGGAATCAGAAACATATGGATTGGAGAAAACTTCCTTGAGGCCAAACTCATTAAAGGTTTTGCAAATGCAAAACATTTGAAAAACAGGGAACAAGCTTGCTGAATCTAAAACAACTCTCGTTTTTGCTAGATTTAATTATGGAGCAGAATGAATCCACATTTGTTGCTTTCTAATATTACCTTCTGCAGGACCTTTGCAAAGCCATATAAAAACCCATTAATTAATTTCAGAAACATTTATTGAGTATCTATTTTATGCCATACTTGTTTTAGTCTTTGGATATACAATGGTAAATTAGACAAACTGCCTGCCTTATAGCATCTACATTTAGAAAAAAAGTCACGTCAATATAGTACAAACATAATTTAATAAGAGTATGTGAACTGCTGTTCATATGGTCTAACTCAGTGGGTTCCTATGGTCTGATAAAACATGAAAATCTCTGAAAGAGGAAGAGAAGTGGGGAGCATCGTGGCAGTACATGTAACCTGCACGTGTGACTTAGAGTTTCCAACTAAAGGATTTTTTTAAACATCCCTTAGGTAACTGAGCACATTTTGAAACTGCTTCTTTGTTGATATCTGGGATTTCCTGCTTTTATTTTTAATTCTTGCACTTCAAACGGGAAGTACTTTGAAATATTAAAATCTGGTCAAACTTTATACTCCAGGCAAAATTTGAGTAGCAACACTGCCTGTGCCAGAGCTGGCAGACTGGATGGGCGTTGGGATGCAGAGAACAGCTTCCATGAGGAAGGGAGTTGGCCTGGGTTGGGTCGCCTTTCGCCTGTGCAGACATTACACTGTCTGATTTGCAAAACACAAAACACACTCATGCTCACAGATAAGCATGAAATTTCATGTCAAAGGCAAATCTAAGCATTTTTAGGATTCAGATCCTTTTATTTCCCTGTTAAAATCAATTTAAAAAGGTTGAACTCTATTAACATCCTGGTTATCACTTACAATGTTATTTTAAGGTTGATAATTAAAATAGACATCAAAGTTCAATTCAGTGCATCTTTATTGAGATCCTGTGTTACTACACTACACTAGGGGCCATATGGAAAAACACAAAGGTAGATAGCATTGTCTTCCTTCCAGAAATTTCCCTCCAGGACAAGGACACAAAGGAGCAAAGGACAGAAGTGTTACAGATAGATATTGCACTACTCCTTGCTTCCAAGGCCAAAAATTTGTTTATTTTACTTTTGGGCACATTCATAATTAGGATTTTTGATAATTATATTTATTTCCATATGCCAATTTTCCACAACTTGCAGAAATCAGTAGGAACTGAAGGAATTCTTTGAGCACTAAGGAATCTAGGCACATAACTCAAGAACTGACACAAATTAGAATAATTGGGGAATGCTTTGTGGGGGAAAAATCAACAAGCAAACAATCATGAAGAAAGGCAGACATTAAAAGAGAGAATGAGGGATTGGTTGGGTCAGTAGCAGAGCTAACTCACCAAAATGTGGTCGCGGAATGAGCAAGGTACATTTAGTAAGGACTCGGCTCAGACAGGAGCAAAGAGTGAAGGAAGGACATGTTTGGAGTATGCAAATGTGGGTAGAATGCAAGTCATTGTGAGGAACTTCTACAGCTTCTGGAAAGTTTTGCAGTTCACTTCACAATATGAATGAGGAGGAGAACCTGGTTTTTGCTACAATGTGCCATGTTCACATTTAACAGAGGACAGAGGTAAGAGACAGCAGGAGAATCAAAATAGGGAAAATCACAAGAAACAGGGTTATGGAGGATGGCCTATCAAAGGTAGTTCAGATCACAGATTCCGAGATAAATGAACGGTAATTCAGATAATTCAGCAGAGGTTTTTGAAATGGAAGACCAGAGATAGGTATGGTACCCCATTCCTATCATCCCATCCACTCAGGAGGCTGAGGCAGTAGCATTTCAAGTTCAAGGCCAGCCTGGGAAACTTAGTGAGACTCAGTTAAAATAAAAATAAAAATTAAAAGGGCAGGGAATGTAGCCTAGTGGGAGGGTACCCTTGAGTTCAATCCTCAGTACTGAAAAAAAGGAAAAGAAAAGATGGACAGCCCAGAGAACACAGAGCTACCTGACAAAACAATGGCAAAAGTCATTGTTACTTTTAAGAGGTCAGGAATCAAATGTCCATTTTTTGTCATTGAAATTGAGTGATCCTTAAGTACATCCTGCTAGATTGAGGATCAGAAATGAAGGTCATAACTTGGTAGATAAAATCTAGAGATCATCCAGGAAGGTCTGAGAATCTCTGGACAATTGTCAAGACAGAGAAGTCTAAGAGAAGAGAAGCAGCTGTGCTCTTATCTTCACCCATCAGCACACTTTGGGCTGAGGCAGGGTCTTCTCCTTGTTCCATGTATTCATTTTATAAATACCCATTATGTAATAGCCGTCTCCAGGAATTACGTAGGCATCAGAAAGAACAGATAGAACATAAACTTGTTTCTTCAAAATCTCACACTTCCATCAGGAAAACAGATGATAAGTGCATTAAAAGATGAACGCTTTGCTAGAAATAGAAGAAAATTTATGGCAGTGGTGATTTTTATTTTTTGTTTCCTGGGAAGGAGAAACAGGGGTCCATATGACAAGCAAGAGCTACCTCCTAGGCTAAGACATGGAGTAAGGAGAAGACCATCTGTCGGAGAAACTACAGTTGTTTACCAGGAACAAACCTCTGCTAGAGTCTGTATAGCTATTTTAGAATTGGTTATATAAGATGCAGCCCTCAATTATTGAATGTGATGTCTTTTTATAATTATTTGTAATAAATTTAAAAGAAAAGATAAAAAACTGCCTTTTTTAAAATTATAGTTATTATTTAGACACAATTTAATTTTTCTGTAAGGCTTTAGCCATTGGGCTTTGCAAACTGATTTAGTAATTGCTTAATAAGTGAGTACTTCGCCAAAGCAAAAATTCGTTTCCATGGAAAGGCAATTATTCATGTAGGGTGAATAGAAATGAGTGTGTGTAGGGGGTGTTGTGTACGGAAAGGTCTGGAGGCAGGATGTGTCTTAGAGCAGCTGGTGATCTCGTTATTGATAGTCTGTGTGGTACTTGGGTTACTAATACCATGAAACAGGTAAGGAACACAAGGGCCTGAGTAGTAACCAACCCAGACCAGGGAGCGTAGGATGCTGTTCAGAGTGCTGAGCATAACTTCAAAGTTCCTGCATGAAAGGGGAATCTGTTTATATTGTGACCTAGAAAGAAAAATTAAAATTCTGTCATATAGTTAGTGGTATATTTTCAGAAAAGTTAATGGTCACCTTTGGGAGAGAATTTTATATCCTATAAAGCATCATGACTAGAGGCAAGCAAACAGAAAGTCTCAGAAAGCATTTTTCAGTCACTTGTCAACTATTTACTAAATGCTTATTTCAAGATATAATTAAAAATAAAAACCGAGAAATATCTATGGTGACCAAACTTGAGAAAAACTCATAGATAGCAAGGCAAATGTACTTCTGATGGATGGACTAACTTGCACCTGACCAGCTATGCTGCCAATGCCATTTTAAAAATCAGAAAATAAAAAGTTAAAGTCCTATTTCTGGCAATGGAGATTACCAATGCAGCCAAGACCTTGATTTATTTTATGGAAAGTTAAATAAGTGATCCAGGTCTGTGCTCACATCATGCTCACCTTCTGATTTCAAGCATTCTGGGATTGGCAGACAAAGCTGTACACTGGAATAAGGCAAGCATTTGATGAACCTAAAGTTACCATCCTGGTACTTAAATGTTTATAAGCAATTAATATTATTTGTCTATTAATTGCCTTAAATCCATTAGGAAATGACCTCCTGATGAACACAAAATGATCTTTAGAATCTAAAAGAATAATAGGGCCTGGACAAGAGTAGTATTCCTGTTGATATAATTAAATGTTCTCCATAGTGTCTTGGGAGAGATAAACTGAGCATTGATAACAAGATGTGTTGTGGCATTTATAGATCATTAAGGCAGTGGACTAAGGACTTTTTTCTGATCTTGTTTAATCCCTCTATCAGTAACACAGTAAATGACAGCTACGTTTGAACATGAATACTCTAATGTGAATGCCTGTTTTCTTTATCATTATTCGACAGCATTAATCTTAATTTGTGAGATTAATATTTTACAAAAAAGATAGTTCTTCATATGTTATTCTTCACATATATGAATTAAAATTGTGCATTTCACTTGTTAACCACATAGATACCCAGACTTTGCAGAGCCTACCAATAGTATGAGTTGAACACCTAACGACAACCCAGAGAAAATCTTGTCAATAAAGATGCTTTTATGCATTTGTGCACAAAAGATAGTCTCAACAAACTGAGGAAAGGAAAATTCACAAATCGTACCTTGAAGGTACCTTGAAGGGAGATCAGGACAGGTTTGGTCACGCTATCTCTACGTGCCTGGTTTATGAATTGACTGGGGAACCCAGATTTTACATTAGTGAGTAATCTAAGTATCTCTCTGGGAGAAGATAAAGTTCACCCAAAATGTTAACAAATCTTTGGGACAATTCAATCTTGGTGCTGACAGATCCACCTACTCAGTTAATGTTGCTCAGAGAATCTCTCTCTCTAGTAAAAAGAAAATGAATACTACTTTTCAGTTTGAATCAAACATTTCATAGAAGTTTATGAATATACATATCTACTTATATTCAAGAAATGACAATGTGACTCATATCAACAAATTATTAAATAGCTGTGCTCTCAATGGGTGCCCCCACCTACCCTCAAGAATGAAGAGGGACTTCTGACATTTTCTATTTAGATGTTTTTTCCATTAAATCATCAGCTGTAGAATTTCAGTAAGAGATGATTCCTAAGTGCACATTTTATAGTCCATTTGTGGGAGACAGCCAGCCCTACTGAAGCATGGGTTACAATATTCTCATCGTCTTGCACAAGAGTGCTCATCTGGGACGGGAAAGGAGAGAAATGTCTGCATTAAGAATAGCTCACTAATCTCCCTGCCACTCAGAGCTCTCGGAATGTTGAACTGGGAATATTCTTCACATTCACAAGTTGTTTTTTTTTTTTTTTAATAATTGAAGCATGTAATCAATATGATTTGAAAATTTATATCTTGAACAGAGTCTGAAGGTGATGGAAGAAAAAAAATAGCTGTTAGCCTGGAAATTAGCTTCTGAACGTCATTTCTTGACCTATTCTTCTTTTTCTTTTATCAGTAGAAGCATGACAGAATCACTGTGACCCTAGAGAAGTTGAGGAATTTTTAAAACTTCAAGTTTCACTTTTCTGGAACTGTTTATCCTATGTTTGTTAATGAGGAAACTGTTGGTTTCTAATTTGACAATTACTTTTACCTCCTTGAAGTGTGATTATCAATGTTATCTACTGATCTTTTTTGTAGAGACACACTATGCATGCAAAGCTAATTTTTTCTATGGAGGTCAAAGAAAGTCAGTTGCAATAAATAATGGAATACAAAAATTTAGTCATGCATTTCTCCAAAACACACACACACACACACACACACACACACACACACATACAAAATCTAGACTCAACAATTATAAACTAATCCTCTAGCCTAGGTAGAAAAGCAAAGCCAAATCAGATATCTGGAGTTCCAATTTGTCATTAGGAGCTATAATAAGTGAGAGGTAACTTCTTGGCAAATACCTCTTTATTTGTTAGCAGTGAAAGGAATACTTGTACAGATCTGAATATCTCTAAGACATAAAGCAATTAAGTGATTTAATTGCAAAATTGAGTTCCAGTATACATGATTCCATGCCAAAAATTTCTCAAAAAGTGAGAAGATAAGAGAGTGGATGAATCCTTCAATTATTTCCTGAAAAGGAAGCAGAAAATGTGTCCTTGTCATCATCTGTGATCCAGACACTGGCATAAACTCTTTCACAATTTTTCCTAATAGAATTCATTTATTTTAAAAGAATTTAAGGATTTACATAGGATGGAGACATTTAGATGCACGGCACCCAATGTGAACAAGAGGAGGGACCAGTCTGGTGAAACCAATCCTGATGTCTTCCATATCAAAACAGGTGCTGACAGCAATCCCTGGCTTCCTGGCTCCCAAAGTCCTCTTCATCTTGGTCTTCTGGCCACTTCATGAAAGACTAGATATGATGAGTCCCTAAACCATCTAGCTACTGTTAATTTCCAACTCCAAAATCTCACTGTCAATCTCATCACTGCTTCTCACTTAGCTTCCCAAATGACTCCCTCTAGGACTGTCCTTTGATCATTCAATGCCATGAGGCCGCTGTCCTCAGGCATTCATTCTTATCTTGTCCTAGCTCAGGTCCTATGACCTATCTCTTTAATTTCTACTTGTACAAATCCTACATCAGTGGGAGTCAAGGAAGCAAGGAGATAACATACCCACCTATGAAAACCGACATGTTTGAAAATCATCTCTTAGCATCTCCTTCCAAACTTGTTCCTCTCCAAGTTTTTCCTAACAGAGTGACAATAATTTTCACACAAACAAAACATAGAAAATAAAAATTAGAATGTGCCTGATGAGAAATACACCACATTTGTTAACAGCAGATGAGTTCAAGTGAACTTATCTCTAACAGAATTATACTTTTCATGTCTTAAGCTTTGAATCAATGAATTCAAAGCAAGAAAAAAATTAACTGCACCCAGACACATCATAATAAAATTCCTTAAAAATATGATGAAAAGATAATTTTAAATGCAGCTAGAGAGAAAAAGAGAGGGACGAAGATAAGTATTACAGCAGACATATTGTCAAGAATAATGTCACTCAGAGAGAGGGGAAGAAACATTTAAACTATTGAATATATCTCAATCTTTGTTTATATTTTTAGATATATATATATGTGTGTGTGTCTACAATATGTATAAATCCTATATTGGGCAAATATCAAACATATATACAAAAATAAATATTATTTCAGCTATCTGAAAACTTCGAGAATCCAGCACTAGCAGATCAGCACTCAAAAACTGTGTTCAAATAAGACATTTCAGGAAGAAGGAAAATGATACTTAATGGAAATGACTACAAACCCAAAGGAATAAGGAGTCCCAGGAATAACTGCCTAAAGAAAAACTAAAGCAACAAATATATGGTCCTTAAAATTATTGGTATTGAAAATAATGCTAAAGGCCAACTATAGCTCACATAAATTTTATCTAGACCTTAACCTTGAGCAAATGTCTCTTTAAGACAAAGAAAGGCAAGCATGAATATTGAATTGAAAAGAACACCTCAGTGATGTTCTAGATGTTTCCGATATAATAAAAATCATCTGAATTTCTTTTATGCCATGAAAACTTTGCTGGGTTTTTTATGCAAGTTTCAACCAATAGGAGTCCATTCTGTTAATTTTATGTGCCATTTTTTTAATGATATCATGTTATTCTAAACAATATGATTCTGTGAAGGGCATGGATACCCCCGCTATTACTCTTTCAAATGACAAGTGATATTTTGCACTATAATGCATGCTGCCAGATGTTATATAAACATAAATTTATCTGATTCTTTAATATACTAGCAATAATATAATTTAGAAGTTGAAAAAACAAAAATTTGGCTAGAAAAATAATTGGGCCCCTTTCTTATCCCTAAGAATATGAATCTTCCACTTACATCTATATCTCTGTGTATGGTGATAATGAAGAAACAAGATAAAATCATAAAATTGGTTAGTCTGTGAAGGTTTTTGCTTGATGGGAGATTTGTATATACTTGATTATAATGATCATCTGCATAAATTCATTAGAAAGTCTTTTCAGACCACCAGCATTAAATCAAACACAATTTTTACTCACTCATGCTTTTTCGTAATCATTTATGTCTCCAACGCCCTTTAGTTATTATTTTAAAACTTACTAAAAACTCCCGATTTTTAAGGCAAACTTTTTTCAATTTTTAAGAAGGTTCTAGTCATGCTCCATTAGAAAGAGCATAAATGAAAACCCGAGGAAGCTCGCAGCTGGTAAAATGGCTCTCCATACCACGTTTGCAGCAAATGTATTTCTTCAGCTTATGAAGGCTTAACAATAATTGCCTTACTTCTCTCAGCTTTATAACATTCCATAAACCTGCCTTACCACTGGAGGAAGCTGAATAAGCCCTAAGTTTAATACAATGTGTAAACCATACAGGGGAAGAAAAATTAATATACAATTACTAAGAGATTTATGGACATGTTTAATGTAAGACAGTGAATCTTTGCAGAAAGACAAAAAAAAAAAATTATGAAACAGGCATTCCGGCTTCAGTGTTACTAACTCTTTGTATGGAAGTGAAGAAGGCGGAAACAAAAGCAGCATTTTGGTCCAGGGTGGGTAATGCAGCTGCAAAACATGCACGGTTTCTCTTCTTTATGAGAAAATAATACATTTGTCAACCATTTTATCTCGAGATATTAGAAAACATAAAGCATGTCTCTGTGGTTTATTTTGCTTTATGATAAATGAAAAAATTGAACAACACTTGAAACACAAAGGTCATTGGAGAAATATCCATCATGTTGAAACCTGTTACTGTGTGCACCTTGAAACTGCAACCTGTGTTTGTAGAAGTTTGTTTCAGTTATGGTTCACATGATATATTCAGTCTGCAAAGAAATTGTTAGCTAGTATTGATGCAAAATTGAAATTGCTTCTTTCTATATCATAGTAATGTAATAATAACAAGTTGTCATATACTTCTGTTAAGACTCATTTAAGACAATGATATTGGATGTTTTTATTCAAGTATTTATGTTTCTTTTGAGACAAATCATTGCTATCTATGGATATATAGAACTAGCTGAAAAAATCATCTGAATTTAAAAATAAGCTAATATCAAGAATTAAAAACACAAATATAAGCACAAACAGTAGGTAGTTTATTCAAGAGACTTCATTCTGTTTATCTAGTTCCACACTAATATCTGAGTCTTATATTTTTATTATTCACATAAATCCTATAAGCAAATTGTGAAGACAAAGAGAACACTCTATTTTTTTTTTTTTAATAGCACAGTTAACATTCTCTCAAGGCTGCTGAAGCCCAGAATGTTTTCACATTCCATTTAAACTCTCCAAAGTGATACCGCCTAGTGGCATTCTGAAATGCTCTTTTATTTGGCCTTGGCTTTTCTAAGTGCTCAAGCCCCACCTCATACCTAGCTCAAGTCCACCATCATCAGGGATAACAAAAGACTGTGCGAAGACCGCAATCCACAGAGCTATTTATGCTTTGACTATTAAGAATAACATCAATCAGTATAAACTAATTAAACATATAGCTGCCTCTTTTTTATTATAGAATATAATCCTATTTAAATGCTTTGTCCTTGAAGTGAAAAGCAGTCAAAGCATTCTTAAAACATGTCTACTAATGTCATGGATGTTAGCTTAAGACACATTCTTAAAACATATTCTGTAATGTCCTGGATTAACACTTTTTAGTTAATACAAGACTGTTCATACCCACAGAATAGTAAAGCTTTGAGAGATGCTATTACATGAATATATAGAAAGTCAAGCATATTCCTTTCATAACATAAGAATAATGCTTTTTTTGAATGCCAAGTCAATAACAATAGCATGTTACTGCCTTAAAAAAACATTGCAAAAACCTAGTATGTCTCTGTTAATTCTACCAAATGATGTGCAATCATTTTTATGTTTGCTTTCAAATAAATAATTTTACTTATAATAGAGTAACTGATATTACTCTATTTGTTACTCATAAAACCTATTGTATGTTTGCATAAAAACAAGATGGCTTGGTTTTAATTAATTCTTAATTTTCTTTTATTTTTGTACTGAAAATTGAACCCAGAGTTGCCTTACCACTGAGACAGAGCTATAACCTCAGCACTTTTATTTTTTATATTGATTGATTTTGATTGATTGATTGGTACCAGGGATTGAACCCAGGGGTGCTTAACCACTGAGCCACATCCCCAGCCCTTTCTATATTTTGTTTACAGACACGGTCTCACTAAGTTGCTTCAGCCTGCTTTGAACTCATGATCTTCTTGCCTCAATCTCCTGAGCCCCTGTGATTTTATCTTTTATTTTGAGAAAGGGTCTCCTCAAGTTGCCAATGGTCTCACTATGTTGCTGAGTGTGACCATGACCTTGAAATCCCCCTACCTCAGCCTCCTTAGTTGCTGGGATTAAGATGTGTGCTACCATGCTGGGGTATTTCTTAACTTTTAAATGGAATATATACTGAGATACTTAATTGTCTAAAAAAACAGTATGGCTATATTTAATGACATACAATATCAATATACAGCAAAACGAAAATTTGTTCCACAGAATTTCAGTTAAATGAACAGTGGAACAATGTGCGTTATTCAAAGAAATTTCTAAGAAATCACATCCTAAAGCTCTCATTTTTTATTTAAAAGCATAATGTAGAAAACTAACCTTATTAACAGTGAATCTTTCCTATTTATTCATGCTAATTAAAAATATTGAGTTGCATTAATCTGAAATAAATTAATATTTCCACAGAAAAATTTTGTGAAAGGAATATTTGAAAACAAGAATTAGAAAAATGTTTATTCAAACACATATTCACTAAATGGACCTAATATTTACAGAAAGTTTTAACATCTAAACTATAGCTAATTACATTAAAGTTAAAGGACAGATAGATACTGGAATTTGCATTGCATCATATCTGGTAAGAGAGTAGACATAAATCATCTTTTAAATCTACACTATGGAGAGTTCAAATTATACACTATTTCCTTCAATCCCTCTTTGAGCAAATATAAAACAGCAACAAAGAATACTAAAGTAAGTTATTTTGAGAGAGTAGCTACTTCAAGTTTTGTTTAAAAGAACATGCACTTAAAAATTCCTAGCACCTTGAAGATTTGGAAGAAGTCTTTTCTCCAGAGGACATTTCTAAAGTACAAGATCAATACCTCCTAAGACATTTAACAATGACTCATCATGCTCAAAACTGTCAGAACATTCACAGTGTTTATGATTTAATGGAATTACTTTTCAAATTACTTCATATAGTAATTGTTATACTTATTAACAATCAATAATTTATATATTCATAATTATTCATGATACTCTCATTAGGACAAATACACTTTCACTCTCAAAGTTTAAGAGTAACATATTTTTTACTCATTCTTTGATATTCACTAGAAATGTGATTTAAATTTTCCAATCTTTTATTTGAAACAAAAATGTTTTTTAACATATAAATGCTTTTCATACATCTTTACCAACAGGATTTGGAAGATTTACACAGTTGATAAGCTTATATATTTCCATATATACTATGATTTTATGCTGTCTTCTGCATGAAAAGAAAACTTAATCTGGGCTTAACAAATAATATCAAGGTGATTCAGGTCCAGATTTATAAGAGTGGAAAGAACAGTTTCTCATTAATCAAATCCAAAAAAATATTTTCTGCCTAAATGATTGAGTTATTCTTGCTCTTTCTTAGTTTTAGTTATTTCATGTTAACTCCAGCAAATATTTGAAATTAATTCATCACATGCAATTTTCACTTCACTTTTTCTATTATCTACTAAAGAAAGGAAGGTGTTAAATGTGCAGAGACAAAAATGGCAACTCTGTTGCCCTGGGGGACTAATATACAAGTTAGGGAGACAGTGGCAAAAACAGCTTTCCTGTTTTGAAGAAACTATAACAGACACACACCCATAGGGGCATATGCAAGCATGGAAAAGTTAGTTCTTATGACTTCAGCAGAGAAATTTAGTTTTCTAAACAGAGTAACATAAAGCTCACTCTTGTGCTGTGTAAGAATATGAGGTATGAATTTACACTATCTTTGTGGCATGACATTTGCCACAGAGAAATTAATGTGCAACCAGTTTAGCACTGCAGAAATCCCTGGAGACCTGAATGCAGCCAACACAAAAAAAAGTGTGGTGAGATTTTCACACTCCAGGACACAGAGGAATCCTATAGAAATACTCCCCTGAACAATGATAAAATGAAACACCAGAGCTTAGCAGTGAAACTGCAAATCAAGGCAAGAAACCTAGTAGCAGGACCACAATCAGATATGATGTAGATGTTGGAGTTATCAGATGAACTTTAAAATAACTGTGATTAAAATATCCACGACTCTGATGAAAAAAGCAGACTTCATGCAAGAACAGATGGGTAATATAAGCAGAGAGATGGAAATGCTAAAAAATAATTATAAAGGGAAATGAGAAGAATTGGAATATATCAACTGAAGTAAAGAATACCTTCAATGGTCTCATCAGCAGACTAGTCAGTGCAAAGGAATAAATCAGAGAGCTTGAGATAGGTCAATGAAATGGAAAAACAGACAGACAAATAAGCAAAGAACAGAACATTCAAAATCTGTGAGACAATTTCCAATACTAAGTACATGGGTAATTGAAATTCCAGATGGAAAAAGGAAAGACTCAGAATAAAGTGGTACGAAAGTACCCAAGAGCATGAAGCAAACAGTAATTTAAGGACTTAGGACATATGGATACTTTCTTCTCCATACACAACATTTTTGTTACCTATGTTAAAATTGCACCCACATAAAAATGATAATGCCATATAAGTCATTAATTGGTGTAATAATAAAAATTCACAAAAGATAAAATAGTGAAAATGAATGAAATATTTGCAGGAACAAAGGCTGAGCAGTATTCAAAATAATGAGATACACTCAAACCATAGAAGAATACCAAGCATGACAAAAGAAGAAAGAGAAGAAAAGGAGGAGGAGGAGGAAGAGGAGAAAAAGGAAGGGAAAGGGAGAAGAAGGAAATGAGAAAGAAAAAAAAAAGACTACATTTGGAGAGATCATATTTAATTTGAGACCATATTTAAATTGTGAGATCATATTTAAATTGTAGATAAGAGAAAAATCTTGAGAGCAGCTGGAGGAAAAAGCAATCTCACCTGCAGAGGAAATATGTTCGAATCACAACGCACTTCTAACTAGAAATCGCTCAGGCAGAAGAGGGAGAAATAAAATATTTAAAGTGTTGAAGGAAAACAATCAAAAACAAAAATACTAACCTCAAATTCTATATCTGGTGAATTATCCCCATAAAGAGAAGAAAAAGCATTGTCAGATAAACAAAAAGTAATGAGTCTATCTCCAGTAGAACCGCCTGCAAGAAATGTTAAAGAAGTTAGAAGGAAATGATTGAGGGCAGACACTGGGATGGACACCAAGAAAGGGAGATTTGGAGAAGTAATAGAAGTAGTAAATCGCATCTCCTATTTTTACACTCTTGATCAATCTAGATGATTACTGTTTAAATCAATACAAGTTACTATGTATCGGTCAGTCTCTGGGTATACAGATATCCCTCGGAATCTGCAGGAGAATGAATCTTGGACTCCTCATAGTTACCAAGATGAGTAGCTGCTCATGTCTCTTATTTAAAATGATTTAGAATTCCCATAAAAAGTATGCATATCCTCCCCTGTACTTTATAGAGTCTGTAGGGTCTTTATAATACATAATGCAATGTAAATGAAATAGTTGTTCTAGTATTGTTCAAGGAGTAATGATGAGAAAACTCCATAGGTTCAGTAGAGTTGAATCATTTCTTTAAAATGTGTTCATCTGCAGTTCAGAACCCAAGGACACAGAGGGCCTTTTCTATGCCTTGAGTGGTGTTCTGTGTATCAATAAGTGATAAATGACCTCGATGCCACAGGGCCAAAGAGGAACTGGAAGTAGCCGTTATTGGCTAACTTTGCAACACATGAGATGGAATCGTGTGATTTGAGGGTGAAATTGTGCTAGTTATAAATGCATATCAAAACATCTAGAGCAACTAATGAATTTTTTTAAAGAAGTATAATCAGTGCACTAAGAGAGGAGATAAAAGGGAAAAAATAAAATGCTCAATTAAAATTAGAGAAGGCAGGAAAATGAGAGTAAAGAAACACAGGATAAATTCAAGAACTGAGTAGTTCAAACAGTGTAAGTATAAATCCAACTGCATCAATACACATTTTAAATATGAAGAGCTAAACATTAAGAGGTTTTTGGGGTGGGTAAAAATTAGTAAGATCTGACTGCAATTAAATGTGAACATTCAAATATATGGCATAAAAAAAGATATGGAGAAATATATGCCATATTAGAACTAATTTTAAAAAATACTAGGTACATAATTTTACAAAACTTAGATTTTAGAATAAGTAAGTTTATTACCAGTGTCAAATGGGGGCATTGTATGACAATAAAGGGTCAATTTTGAAGAAGGTATAGCAATAATAAACACGTATACTAACAACAGAGTATTAAAATGTTTGATAAATAAACTTACAGAATTGAAAGGAAAAATAGAAATATTCACAATCGCATATGAAAAAAATTGGGCTATTGATAATTGTCAGACCCACTGGACATGAAATCACTTAGAGACCCTTAAACTGGATCTAGGGCTCCTTTAGCAGCACATGCACTTGAATTGGAACTATAAAGAAAAAATTAGCAGTGTCCCTGTGCAAGATGACATGACAGTTTGTGAAGCATTCCATATTCAAACAAAAGAAAAACTGGTACATATTGACATTTACAGAATTCTTTTTTCAGTAATAGCAAAATGCGTATTCCCCCGGAGCTTGCATAGGACATTTACTAAGACAAACCATGTTCTGAGCAGGAAAGCACCCAATAATGAGTTCATAAAGACTCCATAGCAAGCCAAGTACTTTTCAGGTCACAAATAAATTGAACTAGAAATCCATAACAGAAAGGTAACTGGAAAATTTTCAGATATTTAGAAATTACCAACCTAGTGTGAAATGACAAAAATGTTAAAAAAAAGTCTCAACAGAAATTAAAATCTATTTTTAATTGCATAAAAGTAAAAATATAACTCACCAAAATTTTGGAAGCAGCAAGAGTGTTTAGAAATAATTACATAGTATTTAATGCACAGAAAATAAAACAAATTCAAAATTAATAACAAATATTCATCTTAGAAATCTATGAATGATTTATGTTCCTGACAAAAAGAAAAAAATCAATATTAGAGCAATGCTTGATGAAATTTTAATCAGTAAAACAACAAAGAATATCAATAAAATCAAAAGCTGGTTATATTAACAGTTTATAAATTAACAGAATGTATAAATTTATAAACTTCTAAAAAATTACATTCTAGAATATCCAAGAAAAAGACTCAAATTATCAATAATAGAAATAGAAAGCAGCTTTGTTACTGGTTACATAGAAAGATTAATGAAAGAATATTTATGATCTCAATGTTCACAAATTTGTTACCTTAGATAAATTAGACAAATGTCTTCAAAGACATAACCTACCAAAATGCATGCAAAGAAAATTGGATAGTATAAATAGTCCAATAAAGTTAATCAACAATCAATGTCTTCCCAAAAACTCCACTAAACTGGACAATATAAAGAAATAACAAATTCTCCAAATGTCTTCCAGAAAATAGAAGCAGAAAGACTATTTCCAAGCTCATTTTATGAAATCAGTATTATCTTAATACCCAAAGTGAATAAAGGAATTGTGAGAAAAGAAAACTACTTACCAATATCTCTCATGATTAGAGATACAGAAGTCTTTAACAAAATGTTAGCAAACTAAATTCAACAACGTATACAGAAGATTATATACCCTGACCCAGAGCAATTTATTCCAAATACTAAAGCTGGTATTATGCTGTAAAAATAATCAATGTAATTGACCATGTCAAGATGCTAAAAGGGAAAGTCATATAATCTTTCTAATCAATTAAAATAAAGCATTTGACAAAATCCAACTCCCATTATTGATAAAAAACTTTCAGAAAATTGGAGCCTGGAATTTCTTCAACATTATAAAGAATATTCCTGTTCATGTTCTATTTAGAGAGGAATACTGGAAATTTTACCAGTACAAATGAGAGCAAGGACATGATGTTCTCTGTCACCATTGCTAACCAATATCATAATGGAGATCATAGATGGTAAGAAAAGAGAGGGGGCAGGCAGAGAGAGATGCTGAGAGAGAGAGAGAGAAAGAAGGAAGTTGGTTAACAGATTGGAAAGAAAAACTAAAAATGTCTAATTTCACAAGGAGAAACAACAAAGTTCACTGACCTGCCTCTAGATGTATTTGACATAGGACATTTTGGAACTGATTGTCTCTCTCAACTGCATTGGGCTTGTATCACTATTGTCCACTTAAAGCAATCAAGAATATCAGCTTTGAGTCTCTTCACTGTCCACCTGTTAATTTGACCATGGAAATTTGACCTTCTCCTTCCTTCCCTGGGGTGGAAAATCTCTACTCTGATATGAAGATGGAGAAATATAAGAGATTTTGGAAAGGACGTTAAAAGACAACATTTTCCAAAATTCTCTTCTTAGATGTACCCTCATCTGTAAAACTGAATTAACAATAGTGTCTACGAACCAGGTGTGATAATCCCAGCTGCTCAGGAGGCTGAGGCAAGAGCATCCCGAGTTGAAAAATCCAGCCTCAGCAATTCAAGGAGGCCCTAAGCAACTTAGGAAGACCCTGTCTCAGAAAGAAAAGGTGGGGGTGTGGTGGGGAAGCAGCTCAGTGGTGAAGAGCCCCTTGGTTCAATGATGCCCTGTACCTAATAATAATAAAAATAATAAAATAATAATAATATCATCTATGTTAGGATAAATTTGAAATAGTCGTCACTTAATAATAAAGTAGAAATGAGTCCGTGTGTTGAAAGCTGGTAGAAATAGAACACTACTGAGATTAATTGCCCGATAAAAGAGCAAATACTGGAATTATTCCTAAAGACAATAGTACCATATGGCAAAGCCATGTAATCTCAACGGATCAGTTTACATCTGATGATGATGTAGAATGAACCAACCTTCTTATGATCCTTACATGTCTTCTGTATCCATTATGTTTGAGAAAGGACAAAGACATACTTTGGTGCTGGTGGCCTAGGTTTTAGAGCTAGAACCCAGCTTCTGGGGAAGTTCAAGCAGGGTGAGGACATTACTGGATAGGAAATGCAACTGGGTGCTTTTGGAGGAAGAGAGAGAAGAGGTGACCTCAGAAGGATCTCATCTACTTTATTTTGGTTCTAAAAGATATGGAGGATGACTGGTCTTTGCCACCACTTCAATTGCCTTTCTTGAATGGTGGTGAGAAATAGGAGCAAAAATGGTCCTTGTACCCTCTTCTCTGCAGGCTGTCCTATACTGCAACCACGAGACCTGAATCAGAACTTCAGATGCAAGAAGCAAACAGGAGCACTTTCCAGATGAGAACATGGATCCAAAGTTCCCTGTTTTCCTTGTGTCCCCTTCTAGCGACTATGGCCATCGTGTATAAATCCAGAGGGTGCTGTATGGACATTGTCAGCCCTTTCTCATGCTCTCTGAGTTAAAAATATGTTCATAATTCTAAAGTAGGACATTCTTTTATTTTTTCTGTGGATTCCTATATCACAGAGAGCTTAGGAAGAAGTCAGCTCTTCACTCTTCATTTCTTAACTAGATGCTCAGGTTGTCAAATCTCCCACCCCTTCACCATCCTTTCTTCAAACTCTTAGTCCTATGATCAATGAAGTTCAAGCAGGGTGAGGACATTACTGGAAAGTTAATCTGGAAAGTTTTTTAGGAACCTGTTCTTTTCTGTTTTCCAAAACACAGCCTCATTGAAATATAAGTTGATGGATAAAGAAGTGCCCATTGTTGATGTGTGTAGTTTGGGCTTCTGCTGACACCCAGAAATGATGCATTCACCACAGCCAAGGTCATAGGCATCTCAGACACCTCCAAATAGCCCTGTGTTCCTTGGTTATTGTTTGGTCTGTGTGATAAACACAATTAACATGAAAACAAAGTTTTGAGTGTGTGATACTTTAGCTTCAGTTCTGCTAAACATGATAAAAAGTTCTAAAGAACTGCTTTGCAGAAAACATTGCTTATTCGAGGACCATATGCTGCTAAGAAAAGAGGACATGTCAGACAGCTTATGGTAGTTATGAAAGGCAAAGATATCTAACCACTTTAATAGGCACTCTGCTGACTGAAAAAGAAAAAAATAGAAGTTTTCATCACAACTGTCTAAGTGTTTGAGTTGATTTAAAGGAATAACCAAACATAGTCTCATGTTGCCAATATTTCAAGTTAAATTTCGAGATTCCTCTGAGCACCAAATTGTAAAAGCTTATTTTACTAAGCCATAATATAGATCTCAATGCAATTGTGCTAAATTACCTATTGCCAAAGGCAGGAGTTATTATTTTAATTACAGCTATGGAAAATACTTTTTCAGTCATCCCATGTTACATAAATACCTTGGTTCCCAAATCTCTCATTTCAGAAAATGAAAGATAGTCTGACATTCATGCAACAGAAACCGATCATACTTGCTGTTTCTTCATGTGACACTTGAGTTGAACTTAGAGAATCTTCACAAAGCATGCAGTTTTTTGTAGTGAGGGTCGAACCCAGTGACACTTTACCACTGAGTTACATCCACAGTTCTTTGTATTTTTTTGTATTTTTAAATTTTGAGGCAGGGTCTTGCTGAGGGTCTCACTAAATTCCTGAACCTGGCCTCAAACTTGCCACCCTCCTGCAATCAATCTTCCCAGTCACTGGGATGATAGGTGATGTCACCACATCAGCTCCAGTGCATGCACTTTGTAAGCTAGTGGAACAGGATTGCTAAATGAGATCCTTCCTTCATTTTCAAGTGCTTTGTTTTCAATAGTCAGGGCTACACTGCTGGCCAGAGTGACTGTTAACATCTGTCAGCCTCCAACTTCTTGGCATTTTATGAAAAGCCAAATGTATAGATCTGATGTTCAAATCACCATCTCTCTCTCTTCCTCTTTTCCTCGCACACACTTTCAATTATCTGATTGGATAAATTATTAGCACTTTTGAATAAGGGGGGAGAACCAGTGTGCTAACGCTGACATCTGGAGTGGAAGTGGAAGGTGTTGATGGGAATACTGGTAGAAAAGGTCTTTCTTTATCACAGCATGGCAGCCAGGAGAACAGGAAGAGACAGACTTGAATGGAAAGAAAATGGCAGGCTCTTGGTTTTCCTGAGGATCACCTATACAAAAGGTAATGGAAAGTCAGGTGGAAACTGACTTTCAAAATATTTTGATTTCGAAATATTAATTCAATGGGGGAGAAAACTTGAGTTCAAAACATACGTTTATTCTCATATTTTGTTAAGCAGAGAAATCACATGGGATTCATTTGAATATGTGACAGTGATATTGCAGATGTGCACATTTTGCGTAGCTACCTTCAACTTGAAGACTGACATTTTTGTTTTTTTTTCTTCTTTTTAAAAATTGTCTTATTTGTTCTAATTAATTATAGGTGGTAGTAGAATGCATTTTGACACATTCTACACAAATGGAGGACAACTTCTCTTTTCTCTGTCTGTATATGGTGCAGAGTCACACCAGTGGTGTAGTCGTGCATGTATAAAGTGTAAAAATGTCCATCTCATTCCACCGTCTTTCCCACTCCCCAACTCTCTTCTCCCTTCACTCCCCTCTGCCCAATCCAAAGTTCTTTCATTTTTCCTTACCCCTACCCCATTATGCATCCACATATCAAAGAAAATATTCAGGCTTTGTTTTTTGGGCGGGGTTGGTTTATTTTGCTTAGCATGATATTCTCCAGCTCTATCCATTTACTGGCAAATAACATGATTTCATTCTTTAAGGCTGAGAACTATTCCATTATGTATATATACCACAGTTTCTTCATCCATTCATTGTTGAAGGGAATCTAGGCTATTTTGAATTGAGCTGCTATAAACATTGATATGCTACATCACTGTAGTATGCTGATTTAAAATCCTTTGGGTATAAACTGAGGAGTGAGTTACCTGGGTCAAATGGTGGTTCTATTCAAAATTTTCTGATGAATCTTTATACTTCTTTCTATAGTGGTTCCACCAATTTGCAGCCCCATCAGCAATGTATGAATGTACCTTTTTCCCCATATCCTCACCAACACCCTATTTTCCTTGGGTTCTTGATATCTGCCATTCTGACTGAAGAGACACAAAATATAGAGTAGTTTTGATTTGCATTTTTCTAATCGCTAGAGATGTTGAACATTTTTTCATATGTTTGTTGATCAGTTGTATTTATTCTTCTGTGAAGTGTTCAGTTTCTTAGCCCATTTGTTAATTGGGTTATTTGTTTTTATGGTGTTAAGTTTTATGAGTTCTTTATATATCTTGGAGGTTAGTGCTCTATCTGAGGTGTATATGGTAAAGATTTTCTCCCATTCTGTAGGTTATCTCTCCATGTTATTGATTATTGATTGTTTCCTTTGCTGAGAAGAAGCTTTTTAGTTTGAATTCATCCCATTTATTGATTCTTGATTTTACTTCTTGTGATATAGGAGTATTGTTAAGGAAATCAGGTCCTAAGCCAACATAATGAAGATTTGAGCCTACCTATTTTTCTATTAGGCACAGAGTCTGTGTTCTAGTGTCTAAGTATTTGGTCCATTTTGAGTTGAGTTTTGTGCATGTTGAGAGAAAAAGATTTAATTTATTTTGTTACAAATGGATTTCCAGTTTTCCCAGCACCATTTGTTGAAGAGGTTCTCTTTTCTCCAATGTATGTTTTTGGTGACTATTTAGTATGAGGTAACTGTATTTATATGGTTTTGTCTCTGTGTCTTCCATTTTGTACCATTGGTCTACATGTCTATTTTGGTGCCAATACCATACTCTTTTTGTTACTGTAGCTCTGTAGTGTAGTTTAAGATCTGGTTTTGTGAAGCCTTCTGCTTCACTCTTCTTGTTAAGGACTGCTTTGGCTATTTTGGGTCCCCTATTTTTCCAAATGAATTTTATGATTGCTTTTTCTATTCCTGCAAAAAATGTAATTGGAATTTTAATAGAACTTGCATTAAATCTAGGTAACACTGTTGGTAGTATGGACATTTTGACAATATTAATTCTGCCTATCCAAGAGCTTTGGAGATCTTCCCATCTTTTAAGTTCTTCTTCAATTTCTTTCTTTAGTGTTCTGTAGTTTTCATTGTAGAGGTCTTTTACCTCTTTTTTAGATTGATTCTCAATTTTTTTTTTGAGGCTATTGTGAAGGGGGTAATTTTCCTAATTTCTCTTGCAGTGGATTCATCATTGATGCAAAGAAATGCATTTGATTTATGGGTATTGATTTTATATCCTGCCATTTTGCTGCATTCATTTATTAGTTCTAGAAGTTTTCTGGTGTAATTTTTTTATCTTTTAAATATAGAATCATGTCATATGCAAATAGTGATAGTTTGAGTTCTTTTCCTATTCCTATCCCTTTTAATTTCTTCAGTCTCTCTAGTTGCTCTGGCTAGAGTTTCCAGACCATGTTGAATAGAAGTGTTAGAAGAGGAGCACCCTGTCTTGTTCCAGGTTTTAGAGGGAATGCTTTCAATTTTTCTTCATTTAGAATGATGTTGGCTTTGGGGTTAGCATAGATAGCTGTTAAAATGTTAAGATATGTTCTTACTATCCCTGGTTTCTCTAGTGTTTTGAACATGAAGAGGTGCTGTATTTTGTCAAATGCTTTTTCTGCATCTATTGAAATGATCATATGATCCTTGTCTTTATGTCTATTGATGTGATGAATTATATTTATTGATTTTGTATGAACCAACCTAGCATCCCTGAGATGAACCCCATTTGATCTTGGTCCACTATTTAATGTATTTGTGTATGTGATTTGCCAGACTTTTATTTATTTATTATTTTGACAGATTGCATTTTGATTCATTGTACACAAGTGGGGTACATCTTTTCATTTCTATGCTTGTACACGATGTAGATTCATATCATTCATGTAATCATACATGTAATGATGTCTGTCTCATTCCACCAGTTTTCATACCCCCTCCTTCTCATTTCCCTCTAGGTAATCTAAAGTTTCTCCATTCTTCTCTTTTTTTTTTTTTTTCAATTTTTTGAATTGTTTCTCTTGTTTCAATTTTATGGATTTCAGCTCTAATTTTAACTATTTTCTGTCTTCTACTGCACTGGGTGTTGATTTATTTACTTTTGCTAGGGCTTTGAGATGTAATGTTAGGCCACTTATTTGTTGACATTTTATTCTTTTAATGAATGAGGTCAATGCAATGAACTTTCCTCTTAGAACTGTCTTCATAGTATCCCAGAGATTTTGCTATATTTTATCAGTGTTCACACTTACTTCTAAGTATTTTGTTTTTGTTTCCTCTCTGAATTCTTGTGCTGTCCATTTGTCATTCAATAACATGTTATTTAATCTCCAGGTGTTGGAGTAGCATCTGTTTTATTTTATCATTCTTTACTAGTTTTATTCCTTTATGATCTGATAGGATGCAGGGAATATTTCTATTTATTTTGTATTTGCTCAGAGTTGCTTTGTGGCATAACATATGGTCTATTTTAGAGAAAGATTCATGTGCTGCTGACAAGAAAGTGTATTCCCTCACTGATGGATGAAATACTGTATATATGTTCATTAAGTCTACATTATTGATTGTATTATTTAGTTCTATAGTTTCTTTTAGAAACTTTTTGTTTAGAAGATCTATCCAGTCTTGACAGAACTGTGTTAAAGTAACCTATTATTGTGTTGTGGTCTATTTGATTCTTAAAATTGAGCAGGGTTTGTTTGATGTACATAGATGCTCCATTTGGGGGTGGGGTATAAATATTTACAATTGTTATATCATGTTGATGTCTGATTCTCTTAAGCATTATGAAATGCCCTCCTTTTTCCCTTCTAACTTTGGCTTGAAGTCCACCTCATCTGATATGAGGAAAATTGAGCAATTATTTCTGTTGGCTTTCAAAATTTTTCTCAGCTTCCTGTCTCTGCCAATAGGTGTGGTTGTCTGAAGTTTGGTGGTAGCTCCAGTCCAGTGGGTACTAGGTCAGCAAGCTGATAGTAACATGCCCTCCATGCCCTCACATCCTCTTCCGGTCTTCTCACCGGTTGTAGCTGGTCCCTTTCCATCTCCATGCACTTCAGGACTCACTGAGCTGGAGAGTCCATTTCTCTCCAGGTTCTCCAACCTGTGCTCCCCCCAGGGAAATGCCCTGAGTCCCCAGTTTTCCACAGGCTTGCCAGGCACAGACTGGCCCATGCAGACCCAACTGCAATCGGATGCACCTGGACTTCAGCTTCCCTAGGCTCCACCTTGGTGCAGTCCCAAGATCTCAATGCCCTTTCAACTTTCAGAAAGACCACCAGGGATGTTTTCACATAAAGGAGCAACCCTGCAAGGAGGCAGCCAGATGGTAGCCACTAGCACACCCAGCAGGAAGACCTCAGGTGCAACCAGACCTGCAGGTACCCTGACAAGAGATCTCCAGGTCCTGGCCAGTGTCTCCAGACTGAGGCAACCATGCCCTAAGATGGTGGCAGTGGTGGCAGCAAACCTTTAGGTCTCTTGACCCTGGATTCCCAGGCCCTTGTGAATGTCCTAAGATAGTGATGACCACGTGTAACCAAACCTGCAAGTACCCTGACAAAAAAAAATGGGCTTCCAGGGAACAGTGAGCAGCTGGCCATCTGTGGACAAGTGGCAGGCAGTGTCTCAAGATAGAGGTTGCTGCTGGAGATGGTTACAGTGGTGGCCATGGAGTCCTAAGATGGAGGTGACTGGCTGCAGGCAGCTCAGTCATGGAGGGTGGCCACGTTCATAGATGGGGAGCCCACAGTATGGGAGGTCTTTGCAGTGTGGGGTGGGCTAATCCATCATGCTGTGATCAACCTGTGAGTACTGCCAAACGCCTCTCCCCCTCACAGTCACACCCATTTCTGAAGGGCAGAGACGCCTGCTAAGCCACGCACATTCTCTAATAAGCCTCACCATTTGAATATGCTGTTTCCTCTGCTTGGGATGTTCCACTCTCTGCTTCTCTCCCCCAATCCTCAGTGCGTCTGCTTGGAAATTTCACCCTCTTAAGTTCTTTCTTTAAGCTCCTGTTTTCATACTGAATCTTTTAAGGTTGTTGCTTGTTTATTTCACTCTCTCAGGCTTCTGCTGCATTTTCTGCATAATCTGTTATAAACACTGTCTTACTTCATCACATAGAGCTGCTTGGGTACCTTAACCCTGACTGAAGGACCTTGAGGTGGGAGAACTTACTTTCTTTCCAGCTCTGTCTCTTTTAGCCAAGCACATAGTTAAAATACATGTGCTAAATTGGGAAGCGTTCTGAGGGGTACACATGTTACTAAATACTATTGGAGAAATGGAAAGAAATGTTTTCTACCAGTGTCTTCAGAGAACAGTTTTAAGAGAACTTTAAAACATCAAATATATGAGAAATCTCCTCCATCTTACATTATACTTCCCTACTAGGCTCCAGTCTTGTGAGGGGGACAAGCTGCCTTCTTGTCCATGTGTCTCTGCTGAAGGCCACATGCCAGTCTGCCTTGTCATCTATGCAGGGACTGAGGCTGATATACGTGGCTAACTAAACTGTGCAGCATATTTCTCCCACCAACTATAAGTGTATGACCCTACATCCATCTGGGAACCACTCTAGTTAAATGGTTTAATGATGTTACAAAAAATTTCTCCACCAGTGTGTTGGGTTTAATCAGAAAATTATAAGCTACAAAATTTTAGTTGCAAGCCCAAATAAAAAATGTTTAGTACCATGTAAATATTTATACACAAGGTACTATGTAAATATGCTAACTTAAACAAATTTAAGCTTAAACATTGCTTAAATATAGAAGGTTTCTAAAAATGTTATATTGCATTTAGGCAGAAGGAAAAAGCAGTAAATTGATCTCAGGAATATTTTTTTTCTCTTCAAGACTTCCAGAAAGAAACAAGAAACTATACCCGAAGTGGGAAAGCAAAATTTACTTGCATATAAAACTGTAGGGATTCAAAGATTTCAGTTTTGTTCTCTTTCCATTCTTCTATTCTACAGTTTAAACAAGTTTAGTCCCCTGTTAGTCAAAATGTAGTCTGAAGATCAGAAGAATTATCATCACATGGGAGCTCGTTAGAAATACAGACTTCCGAGGCCCATCTCAGACCTACTGATTCTTAGCTGCATGTTAACAAGGTCCCTGAGTGATTCGTACAAACGGTAAAATTCCAGAGTGTAGTTTAGTGATCACTCTTCAAACCTGCAGTACTGTGCTTCCTCTTCAGGAGCATCTCTCTCATCTGAGTAATGTTGTGGTTTGTTTGTTTGTTTGTTTGTTTCACTTTTTCTTTTACAAAATGAAGGAATAATGGCTGTTGCTCAGGTAACAGGCAAGAGAGAGAAAGAGAGAGAGAAAAAGACACACACATTAAGGGCAAAATACCTAAACACACAAACACAGGCTTTTAACTTAAACACATGAATATTTTCCTTGGTGCTTGTTGCAGAGGTGGGAAAGAGGCTTCTTGTTATGAGGTGCAACTTAAGAACAGACCGATCACCACTGAGAAGTCCACATTTGAGAGTCTTTATTAAGCCGGCCGCTGACTGTCTCACACAATGCCCCAAAAAATGGCTATTGGGAGAACAGCCCCAACCACAGGGTTGTAGGGGTTCTTATACCAAAAATCACATCAATCATAAGTGTCTGTTGCTATGATTTGAGATTACACATTAACATCATGAGATCATCGACAGAGGGGGAAGTGGGTCAAAATGACCCTTACCTAGGTACAAACTAAAGAAAGGTTACTAACATCCACACAACCACCGTTCACATGGTACATTGTTTAGGAGCAATAGGAATCAAAAGAGAGCAATTTTTTATTACTTAAGAATTGTCACTTTGTGTTGTTAAACATGTCACGCTAAGTAACTGATGATGGGGACAGAGGCAGGGTGTTCCCATGGGAGAAGCTAAGCAATTGTTGATGGGTACAGAGGTGGGGTGTTTCCATGGGAGAAGCTTATTTCCTATATAACATGGAGTCTCAGCAAAATGGAGTCTGTTTAGTAATTTCCCTTAGAGTCTGGCCTATAACAGTCTCATGGAGCCAGATCTGTCAGCCCATCACTTTCTTAAGCAAGAGGCTCACCACACAGTTCACCCACCTGACAGTAGTCAGCAAACATGGAGAAGAGAGGAACCTGGCCCCTTAGCACATCAGAGGCCTCCTTAAGCCTCCAACCCACCTCTGTTAGTGCACAGAGACAACTTCCCTCAAGAATGTCCAGGAGGGACACTAGGCAGCAGAGTCAGGGGCACAGGGTTAGACCATGGAGAGAGCAGCTCTCTGAAGGAACTGTCACCGGGGGGCACCAGAAGTTCTCGGCTGTATCACTCTTCACTTCTCCACAACATACTGATTAACTTTGCTCAAAATCCAAACACTCAAAACGTTTAACCAAGTCCTCACTTTTTTCCCCTTGCTGAAGGCTTTACTAATTTAGTCAATAGTCCTAGATGCACTAAGGTAATTCTTATTTCATTAAATAGGATCAGAGAGAGCGTTAAAATTTTTCCCTTGGCCTCACCATAAATCTTTGAGGGAGTCCCTCAGCCTCTTGATATATAGGTGTGCTCCCTTATAAAAGGAAAATACCCCACTCTGAATAGCAGATAAAAATGTGATTGAACTTCCTTTTGCAGGGTACACAATGTTATGCCAACATAAATTATTTTAAAATATAGTTGCAACACAGGAAACTTAAGGGCGATTGAAAGAAAATCAGTCACAAATTTATTGTTCACTAATGCTGCATGTATGTTGTAGTCAGGTTTTTGGTTTTGTTGCCAAGATGAAAAGAACAACCAAGAGGTAGAAGACTTTATTTCAGCTCATGGTTTCAGAGTTTTAATCTCTGGGCAATTGATTCTATAACTTTGGGCCTGAGGTGAGGCAGAACATACAAATCCCAAAGGCACAGCTTGAGTGGCTTTCTTCCTTCAGCTACACTTTACCTGCCAGCAGTCAGCCCATATCAGTGGATTAATCCACAAATCAAACCAAAATTATTAATTAGCAGTGGATTAATCCACAATATCAAACCAAAATTATTAATTAAAAATGAACAATTTGCTTTTTCTTTGTACTTATTTACAAAGAAGCTATTTTGCTGACTACAGAAAATTCTAACCTAGGACTGGAGGGTGACTGGGGATGGAAGTCAAGCTCACAGGAAGCCTTTTGCACTAATAAGAACCCAGGGCAGCAGTGGTTCAGTGTCAGTAATCTTTAGAGTTCTGAGTGTCTCTTAGAGTTTTTAAGAATGTCCTCAGAAGACCAGCCAAATCATTTGATCCTATCTTGAAAGCAGAGTGAAATATAAGATGTACAGATGCAGTTTGTCCTGATGAGCATTTTAAATACTTTCTACGTCTTCAAAATCAAATGGAACTGGGGAGCACAAGTTAGGAGCAAGATCAGGGGTCATTACTTGCACTGATGGGTGATGGGGTGTTATAATTCCTCCTTTTACTCCTGATTCAAAACTAGAAGACACAGAAGAAACAACTGCATTGAATTTCCTGTGTACGCACAACACTCACACACACACACACACACACCCCGTCAGTCAGGGAAATTTCACCGTGCTAACTCTACCTTCCTTGTGGAAAAGGTGATAAATCAGATATTATAGAAGCACCTTGAATTCTGTTTGTTATAGACATTTACAGCTTGTAGCAATAGGCCTGCTATTGGGGTTACAAGCATTCTAGGAAATTATTTCTCTTTTGTCCTCATTGGAGTAAATTGAGAAGGGAGATCAGCAGATCGGCACTCTCACTGATGAACTTAGGCTGGGTGACGTGACTAAGGTGGGTGACAGATGAGCTCCACATCTCTTTGGGTTGCCACATTCTATTCCAAGTCTCAACCCTGGAGAGTTCACCCACGTGGTACCTGATTCTCACAGCCTGTTAGGAGAAGAGATCCCGCAGATGGAGCGCTGAGGATTGATTGCTCATTTCTCCTCATGAGGTGAAGTGGATAACTGTAGAACAAGAAATCCTAAGTGTCACTTTGGTGGAGGCCCCAGAAACACACATGGAAAGGGAAGAAGTAATCTCCCAGTGTTTTAGTCAGCTTTTTCTCTGCCGTGACCAAAAGACCCAACAAGAACAATTAGAGGAGGATATGTTTATTTGGGAGCTCACAGTTTCTGAGGTCCCAGTCCTTAGGTGAGCAACTTCATTGTTCTGGACCCAAGGTGAGGCAGAATATCATGGCAGAAAAGTGTAGTGGAGGAAAGCAGCTAGAACATGGCACCAGAAAGCAGAGAGGGAACTGGGCTCAACAAGGACAAAATACGTCCCAAAGGCACACTAGGGACACACCTCATCCAGCCACCTCCTACCTGCTCACGGTTACCACCAAGTTAATCCCTAACAGGGGATTAATGCACTGATTAGGTTACACCTCTTGTAACACAATTGTTTCATCTCTAAACTTCCTTGCATGGTCTCATACATGAGCATTTAGGGGGCACCTAATATCTTAACTGTAACATTTAATCAACAGGTATACACATGTGCTCCAGCACACATAAACATGTCAGAGAAAACTGATTCTCGAGAATTGAAAACACCGAGATTTACAAAGCTATTATAAAGCAAGCCAAACAAGAAAAAGTGTGATTATTCTTATAGTTATATGCACTGAACAACTGAAAAAAAGTTCCGTGTATATAAATTTATTAGGTAGATCCCAGATCTTTGAGGATTAGAAGGCGGAGCGTAAGCTCTCCTCCCTGTGACAATAATGCCAAAAATAGAACATTGGGTTATAGAGAAAGTGATGTGTGTAGATAAAGATTTCAAAGAAGTCTGGTAAACAGTATTGACAGATCGCAAGTAAAGCCGAGACTGGATTTACATTCCTTATATTTTAGTTTCATCCATCAATATTTCTAATCTCATAAGAAATATTTCAAATAGAAATCTCTCAAACTTTCTTAAAGACATACTTCTATATTTTCAGCAATTGCCATTTTAATTAACCTCCACTCTGAATAAAATGTATTCCATTAAAAGTTTTAGCTGTCAGTATAAAAATAAAGTCTGATATTTCCACTGTACACATCTGGGAATATGAGGTCACCTCAATCCCAATGATGAGCATGGTTTCCCCTGGTCAATAACATTATGGAACAAAGAACACCTGCATTATTGTGGAAATCTGCCATTAGCTCTGTCAACACTAAAGAGATATTTTGAGATATTTTATTTTCAAAATTAATGGTGCAAATGTGCCATTTTCCTTTTTAGTTGCTTAACTTATTGAAAAATCCCAGCAAAATTCTGTTGCTCATTGGCAAGCCATCTTTCAAGACTACCTTCTATTTTTAGTGTATTATATATGCTTAAAAACTGGCAAAATTTTCAAAACTATTTTGTATCTGGAAAATCTGGTAGAGAAAGCATATTTTAAAGATATATACTTTTTTTCTAGAGTAAATATCTTCAAGCCTTAGAATGCAAAGTTTAATATTGTTTGGTCTGCTTTCTGAATTTGAAATACTTCAAAATTTATTAAGAGGTTTGGTTGTCCTAGATAATACCATAAGAAGATATAGTAACCCCTCCTGTGTAATAAATTTGAGTACTCAGGGTAGTTTTGAACTGGTGTAACTGCAATATATCTTTACCCCAAGTCTCTGCATTCTCCAATTTATGCACATTCTGGTGGTTGAATCAAGTTGATGTAATGCCTATTTTCTTAGAACATAACAAACCAGCACAAACCTTACTAGGGCTGCAAACATATTGAAGAAAACATATAAATCATTGCTTGTCAAAGATTAAAGCTAATTTAAGCTCAGTATCTGGAAACACTTAAAGACTTTTATTCTTTCAGTCATTGCCTGTTAAATTAGGTGCCTTGTTAATGAAATTTAATTATTATTATTCAAGGCTGTAAAATGGTCTGGGTAGCAATACTTTCAGGATGTGAGGCATGGAAAGGAATAGTCACACCTTTCTAATCCCATCACTACTTATCACACACAAAGATACAATATGTAGAGATAGAATAAAATTACTGTGATGAGCTATATAAATTTTAAGCATTGCTCAGGATATATTCATTGTTATGGGTAAAGTATAAATGAATTTGTGTACATGTCAAAATTGAATTCGTATGTTAAAATGATCAAATGACATTTTTTGCTGAGTACCACCCAATTTATCATATTTTGTCTCCTATTCTTACTTGATTTGGGAAAGCAAATATTTGTGTTCTTTGTTATTAGTGGTATTCAGCAGGAAGCCCAACATGTGGTGGTCTGACTGTACAGTTAGAACACTTAAGTAGACCCCATGCTTGGTGTTTCTCCTCACTGTCATCCAGGTGTACCACGGGTGCTTTCTAAGGTAGCAAGGAAAGTGCATCTGGTATTACAATTCATTTATTTGTTCATTGATTGACTCCCATTGTTCATTTATTCTACCAAGAGGCAAGGATTTTACTAGTAGATGACAGGAGTTCTTTGAAAAAACTGTGTTCCCTTTTCAGTGGTTTCTGTAGGGTAGCAGGAACCAGGACTCTGGGCTATCCACTCTTCAGGTTATATCTAGCAATAGAAGGAAGAAAATCAGGTGGTGAAATTAGGCTGCTGAAATATGCCTGCTTTTTAAGCAGGCTAAAGCAATATTGCTTAACTTGTATATGTATGTATAGATGCGAATATATATATATATATATATATATATACAAATACACACACAAATATACTTTAGTGCACATGTATATATAAACATTCAAGTGCTTCAGATTTATCCAGTTTAGAAATTCTCATTTATGCTTGATTCTTTCATTCTTTTCACATTATTGTGACATCAATGTTGCTTCATGCTATTTTTTGACAGACTCTCATGGGCTTCTTCTAAACTATTTCAGTATCCTGCTATAGGTGTTCCTTTACTTCCTTTGCTTTCTTCAAACCAATCCCCTCTTACAATACACACATGTGCATGCACACACACACACACACACACACACACACACACACACACATACAAGACTGAAGTCATTCTAATAAAATATAAACTTGATCATATTGCCCTGCTGCTTAAAAACACTCAGTGATTCTTCACTTCCTTGAAAGCTAAAATTCAAATACTTTAGCACCTTCAAATTCAGTTTCAATAAACCTGTCCAGAGATATCAGTAGGTCTATATTCTTTTATATCTGTCATCTTCTAACACACATACATTTTCATTTTTCTCTGAATAAAGTTTATCAAAGATACAGGAGTATTAATAATCTCTAATCCTTGTACATCTGTCTAATATTATCCTTAATTTAAACTCGTTATGTGGGTTATGTGGAAATACCTTTCTTCAAGGCAATGTTAAGTCTTTCCTCATCTGTGTTTTCATAGTAATTTATAGGTTAATTCATTCAGTCAACTCATCAATTACACACCCAATAATTATCACCTACAATGTGTCAGACACTGTCTTGCACTCTAGGAAAAACTGGAGCAGTGAACAAAGGATATAAGATCCCTGACTACTTGGAATCTAGGGAATAATGGAGAAGAACATTTATATTAGTCAGCTCTCCATTACTATAACAAATACCTGATATAATTAATCTATAAAAACAGAAGATTTATTTTGGTTCACCGGTTGGGAGAGTTCAGGCCATGATGAACCCTGCAGCTTTGGGTCTGTGGTGGCCCATCATGACAGGACCATGTGGAGGAACAAGATTGCTTACCTCATAGCCAGAACATAAAAGGGAGAGAAAACAGAAGAAAATGGACTCTGACCACAGAGTAAACCTCCAATGTTCACAGGATAAACCTCCAATGAACTGAAGACTTCCCACAAGACCTCCTCTTAAAGGTCCTGCCACCTCCTAGAAGTGTCAAGTGGAGGATCAAGCCTTTAACAGATGGACTTTTGGGGGACATGTCAGATGGAAAGCATAGCAAAGTCCATATGCAAATTAGCAAAGAATATATCATTGAAAATTGTAGTAAGTGCTGTAAAGAAAATGGACAAGAGAGAGGAAAAAAGATCAAGGGAAACCCCACTTTAGATTAGAAGCATTAGGGTCTGCTGATATTCCTGCTACATGAATCAGGCATGGCCCAGCTAGGAGAAGTCAGTTCAGCTGCAGGATGATACTGAAAGGGAAGAACTGAGAGGAAGGTGGACAGAGGTATAGGTGGGGAGAGGTGTAGGATCTGCTACTGTCAGGCTACACAGTGTCGAGGAGAGCATCCCTTGGTGCAGGTGATGGGAATACACTGAACTATGTCACAGACGGGGACAAGTAGATAACTTATTAAAGAAAATGACCTGACTGTGCAGGGGGAAACATGGTAGCCAGAAACTAGTCTGGGGGTAATTCTAGTTTTATTAAAATGTGAATTTGGGCCATAACCTCCTGCAGTCCCAAATACCCTAATCGCAAATGGTAAAGTCATGAAAGATTGAACTCTGTAGTCCAAAATCTCTTGAGATTGTAGCCCAAAAGAGCCCTATCAATATTCACTGCTACCTGCCAAATAAGAGCTATGAAGACTGGGGGTGGATGAGCTCATTTTTATTTAAGAAATATAAAATCTCATGATAGAGTCCTTCATTGTCCACTTTACAACACTGAATGGGCAACAACAACATGCATATTTGTGTATGCCTACATACACATTCAGATAAATTCACTGCTGTTGTTTGAATGTTTGTCTTCTTCAAAATCCACTTTATGTTCCCCATAGTGATATTAAGAGGATGGAAGCATATTTGGACTAAAGTGTTCAGAGACTAAACACTAAAGTGTTCAGTGTCCATAGACTTTGGGAGGTGACTGGGACTAGATAAAGTCATCAGGGTGAGCCCCAGTGATGGAATGCTGATGACTTTATAAGAAGAGAGGCAGAGATCAGAGATGTGAACAAGTACATGCATTCCTGGTCTCTCATCGTGATACCGGGTACTGCCTCAGGACTCTACCAGCAAGAAGACCATCTTAAGATGCAACCCTAGTCCTGGACCTCACAAATGCAAGCCAAAAGAAGCATTTCCTTAAAATGTATTCAACATATATGGCACTGCATTATTAGGATAGGATATGGACTAATACACAATTTATGCCTGCCATATTGGAATGATGTGAAGATGAAATTCATAGAACAAATCTAAACCAATGATGACAATTTAAAACTGGGTGAAACCCTAAAAACAGAAGACAAGTAGAGAAAAAGAAATCACTAAAAACCTAAAATAAAATTCAACATCTGAAAAAGTAAACACATTATGGGCAATGGCAGGAAGACTGGCCATATCAGCTGGTTGGCTTTAATGATCTTTACCTATATTTTGAAACGTTGCGTCAGGATAAATAACTGCTCTTTTCTTTGACAGCCTGGTTCTCCTCGGGGAATGTATGCCATCCAGTGCCTACATGGTGAGTGTTCCCCAACTAGACCACACACTAATCTCTGGAATCCCTCTCACAGACTCACAAAATTCATTCTTTACCAGGTTTCTCCATCTCTGTTTCTCCTTTCATCCAACTGCACTCTCTACAACCAAAGCCACACCAATCATTTCCCCTGAATTCAATTTTCTACTCCTCTTATGTAGCCTTTTTCTTAAATGGAAACTAGTTTTAACGATTTTGACTTTCAGAATTTTAATGTTTGGGAATTTAATCTTTCAGAACTGTGTTTCTTAGAATTTTAGGCCTCAGATATTTTGAATATTTGATATTTAAACATTTGGGAATAAGGTTTGGCATTTGGGACTAGGTCTTTGGGATTACCATTGGCAGTTGTAAAGCACAGATGATGAGTTTTGGAAACAGTAGGCAGTCGTGGAGTTGGAGGCCCCCATTGAGCCATAACTGTTATGGAATTGAATTGAAGGCAGAGAGTAAACAAGCCAGTTACATATAGAGTCCAGGAGTAAAATAAGAAAGAATTGCCAAGTTCATTGTAAATATTCCTGTTCCTCAGAGATATCAAAGGAAGGTAAAAATATGCAGATGGTTCTTAGTTAGTCCTTTTGGTGTCTGGGCAAAAAGGCTATAGAAACAAGGGGGATTCAGCCACATTTTAGTTCATGAGTAAGTTTCACAGTGTTTCTCATGCTGAGGACACAAACTCACCAATTTGGACATCTGAGCTGTCTCGGAAGCTCCCTTCTGCCTACACTAATAAGGTAACATCTTTTCTAACACTGTAAGGGCAATGTGGTTGATTCAGTAAGTTAACTCAGTACTAAGCTTTGTTACCCACTAGAGGCAGAGCAGGTGAGCTGACCCAACGGAGAGTAATAGAAACAGACTTTAAGAAAACCCTGTAGACTTGATGAAGTTGTCCAAAGCATGTCAGAGACCATGTGTAGGAACAATTCCAAAATATCCTTATCAGAGGCATATATTGTTAGACTCATGTCACGTTAGTTGTAACAAATACCGAATAGAAGAAACATCAGACATTGTTTGGAAAATAAGCTTACTGTCCCACCATTGAGTGGCCTACCTGAGGAAGTTGATCAGAAATTCAGCCTTGTAACTCAGCTGCCCTTGCAGGTTCAAAACCACTTGACTTTTCTTGGTTTGCACTGTCACATACAGGAAGCCTATTCCTCCAACTGAGAAATCACAGCTCCTTGGTGTCTATCCAAAAACTTAAAGTCGACTCACTTCATACCTGCATACTCATGTTTATCTCAGTACAATTCACAGTTGATGAGCTAGGGATGCAGGACAGGTGTCCATCAACAGGTGAACGGTTAAAGAAAAATGTGATATATACACAATGGAGCATTGTTCAGTCATAAAGAAGAATCTAGGTCATTTGCAAGAAAATGAATGGGATTGTAGATCATCATATTAAACCACATGATCCAGACTCAGAAAGATAAGTTTCATGTTTTCTCTAATATGTTCAAGATGGGGAGCGGTTTTGTGACAACAGAAAGGAGAAAACCAGGGTAGAGGGAGGGGGTCAAGGGGACCAAGGAGGAGAGAGTAAGGGGAGGTATTGGAGAGTGAAATAGATCAAATAATATTATATGTATTCACCAATACACCACAATGAAACCCACTATTCTGCATTATTAAGATGCACCAATAAAACGTAAGTACTTAAAAACGTGGAAATCACAGCAGCCTCCCTTGGCTCAGTTACACTTCTGAAGCATGACTGAGTAGCAAGTGAATTTTACAAATAACTGTGGCTCACATTTTAATTTCATCATTTATATTTGGTTAAATTGAATCCAGCCATTTTCTCCTGATACTGAAATAAATAGGCAAATAAAAGTTCAATTTTGTTTATTGAAAAATGGCCACATGTGTTCTTATAGTATATCTAAGCATTTACACGCACGAATGTAAATAGGGTTTAGAGTAATTGTGGATTTTCTTACCACACATGACGTTTCAATCTCAAGTTTACATTCCAGTTAGAAAGGCTACATAAATTCTGAGAGCAGTGCCTTTATCCAAACAGCAGATACATGAGGAAGGAAAGCATGGCCACAGGGTGAGTGAACTGCTTGACCTGTCCTGCCTGGGATGGTAGATGCAGATACTAAGTTGTGACTGTTAGATGCTATTCAACCAACTCACTGGGGTTAGGGCTGCTGCCCTCTTTACTAGGAGAGAATGATAGACACACTAGCAAATCATAGGGAAATTTATTAGGTAGAGATGCTCAGAAGCACCTGTTTCCGCCTGACAGAGCAGGAGCTCGTGGAACAGGCATCTTGGAGAGTTCACAGACCCCAGGACAGGAGCACAGATGATTCTATGCAGAGTTATGGAGCAAGCCCACAAAGTACCTATTAATAGGACTCTGTCCTTCTATCAAAATATACTGCTCTCTTGTTGAAATGACACTTTTCACTTTTGACAATTCTCCTGAACCTCATTTTCAGAGTTTTCTTTTATATCCGATCTTTCCACACACACTTATTTTCAATGATTGAAGCACTTAATGAGAAAATGTAATCACAGATGAAGTGCTGCGACCTGCACAACTGTTAATTCAGAAACTGGTGAGGGGTGACAAGGAATCAAGAAAAGACAAACACATATAGAGAGAAAGTTGGGATCAGACGGGACACTGCCCTCTCAGGGAAGAAGAACGACCCAGAGCTAGCTCAGCATGTTTATTACATAGGTTTTTTTCTTCAGAAGGATTTTTCATGAGAAATTTTTTTCACAGCATGCAGGATTAAAAATCAAAGTACTATGCAACCAATTATAAGTATCAACTTGTACTCATAATTCTCTATCCCTGGCTGCTGGTGTCTGAACTCAGGGTCAAGACTGATACTCCCATGCCTAGCCTAGCACAGAACCTCCTTTAAGCAGAGCATCACCATGGCAACTGGGCCGTCTTGACCTGCACCTTTGCACAGGAAGTTCCCAGCTCATGAGCAACTCCTGCTGTAGGACAATCAGTCTGTGATTCAAATCAAAATTTGAATTGCTTACCCAACAAAAAAAGGGTAAACAATTTAATATATGCTAATTGAAAGTAAATGATGGTATTCATCTAAAAAAACAAAAAATAAATAAAATTATTCCTAACATAAAACCTCGTTCGGCAAAATTTTCAAATTTTTCTTTCACCTTAAATAGGCAACATAGAAACTATAATTGATAATCATGAAAATTTAAATAAAATTATATCATATTATTTTTAAGAGTAAGTTCAATATTTTTAAAAATTTTAGAAAAAAATAAGATGTCTGTGACTCTAACATTCATTGTATATCTAGTCACCAATATAAAAGTCAGAAATACCCTTCATTTATGTGCAGGAGCTAAAAACAGACTTCTGTGAATGACCAGATTACAGATATTTTAGGTTTGCAGACCTAGCAGCTCTTAGTGTTAAAGTAACCATATGTAATATGCAAATGAATATGTGAGGGTGTTATGGGAAGAAAAAGGAAAAGGGAGAGAGAGAGAGAAAAGAAGGAATGAAGGAAGGAAGGAAGGAAGGAAGGAAGGAAGGAAGGAAGGAATGAAGGAAAGAAAGAAAGAAAGAAAGAAAGAAAGAAAGAAAGAAAGAAAGAAAGAAAGAAAGAAAGAAAAGACAGACCCTATTTTCAGTAACAGCAGGACAGATTTTGCCCCAGATCCATAGTTGTTGACCCTTGGTCATATGAAAACTTATATATATAGAAATTTATGGGTAATATGAAATGTTTAGAATATGCTTCTCTGTCAATCATACACAGTGCTGCAAATACCACAATAATTCCTGGGACTTTCACAAACACGAAGTGGGACATGAAAATTGTAAGAAATGGTTCTGACAAACTGCAATCATGTAACTGAATTCAAGGATTTGACAGGGCAATACATTTGACTTTTCCTTTGGCATTCTCATGGCTCAAATCCTCTCAGTCTGATTCTGAGTGAGGACCGGCACCGCCTGCCAACATTTTGCCATGTTAGGAGTCAAGTTATTTTTGCTTGGGGACATACACAGGAGGTAGAGTTCTTTCTCTGAAGGGTTTTGGTAATGGCAGCAATTGTTTAATGACCCAGGTAAAGTTATGCCAGTGTAAAAGCCAAATCATGACTGATCAGGGTACCCAGGTATTTGTTCACATATTTATTTTTTGTACATATGCTTTGTGGGACCTAAGTAAAGGCCCTTCTCATACCTACAATTGGACTCTGCAGAAATTAACATATTTCCAGAAAACAGCCTAATAGAACTTTCAGGTGTAATTTCTGAAAACAGAGCATGTCTTGGAATCAGAGGACTCTCACTAAACAACTTAAACGTCACTTTTTCTGACTGATTATGCATCAGAAGCTTGCATTTGGTCTGAAATATAATAAGAATTCTATACCTATTTATCGAAATAGTTATCTTCACTAATTCATTCTATAATAAAGGTGATAGATCAGCTCCGTTCAAATGGTTTCAGAAGAGTGGGGTGGAAAAGGGATAAACATGAGACCATGAATGTAAGAGAAGCTCAAGCTCTTTCCTCTGAAATGTAATCAAGCTGACGTGACCTAAAAATGGGTTACTGACATCACTGTGGCATTTGGTACCCACTTCTCATTCCACTCTGGGCCTCTCTGGTGCAGCACTTTTGCTGACCTGTGGATTCAAGCTACATTCCAACTTACTAGGCTCTCAGGCAACTGTTGTGGATAAGGAGCAATAAACACTCTAGGGCAGGAAAGCACATGCAGAAAGACTCCATGGCAATGGAAATTTCCATCAAATACCAAAATATTTCAAATCATTTAAAAGTATTCATGGCACAAAAGGGGGTTTAACTAATGGATGGTCAAACATGGAGGACTTGCAGAATAGGATTACCCTTCCCCTTGAATCCATAATTACACAGAAGAATGTCTCACAGCTGAACATGGCAGCTGCTAGTTGCAGGAGGTGGCTTTGTATCCATGTCAAGGGAACATGACCGCATGCCAAATATCAAAGTACGTGCATGTCATTCATTGTATCATTCGGGGCTGATGACTCTCCACATTTATCAAATTAGGAAAATGAACTTCAGGAATTTGACTGTGTTTATTTATGTAAAGATGCAGACAGAAAGAAATGTTTGTTAAACTCAAAGCACACATTGCAAAGCTCAGCAGTATAAATTTTTCAAACATCCAAGTGAATCAATGAACTTGGATTATGATTGTAACTTGCAGTTACTACTAAGAACAGAGCCAATTTCAGATTCCCTGTGAACTCCTTAGGGATGTTCCTGAGTGTAATGGTTAATTTGAATTGTCAACTTGATTGGATTAGGAGATGCTGAAGATTAAGAGGCTTCTGTGTGTCAATGAGGGTGTGTCTAGGGGTGATTGACTTGTGGGACAGCAAACTGAGACAGAGACCCACCCACAGCGTGGGCAGCCCAGTTCAATAGACTGAGACTTGGATGGAATAAAAGTTGGAAGAACAAGGAAGCACTAGCAGATGCAAGCTGGATCCTTCTTGATTGGGTTCTTTATTACTGCTGAGATCAGCTGTGATTGCCTGAGGACATCAGATTCTCACTCCTTCACTCTTCCAAAGTGAACTCTTCCAGTGATTCTCCAGGGAGTTTCCAGAAGCTTTGTTCTTGGACTGGGGTAGCATCGTTGATTCCATTTCTTCTGAGGCTTCAGCGTCCTGGACTACATAGCTACAGGTTCCTCCAGCTCTCCAGCCTGCTGATGGTCACTGTGGACAATTCAGCTTCTGGTTGTGTAAATCAATCTAATAAATCCCCTTTTTATGATCACACCTCCAGTTCTGTTTCTCTAGAGGACCCTGATCAATACATGAGTGTCCCTCAACCCTCTGCTCTTGCCATTGCTCTTATTCATCTAGCCTCTTCTGTCCCAGAATGACCCTTCTTCCATTCAGACAAATCCAGATTCTCAGTTAGTTGGCTTGGTGGAAAACAAAGTTCCACTAAACTATTAACCATCTACAATGCTGCTCCTTCCTGACATATAAGAAACCATTAAATTCCTTCCAAGCTCATTTTTATAAAGGGCTTCAGAAGGTACATTTTAAAATTCCTTAGAGATACAAGGAAACAAATTACCAATAGTGCAATAACAACAACAACAAATAAACAGTAACATATCATGGGGGTGAAATTTGCAAAGAATGTGATTCCCTGATATACCTGTATTGTATTTGTAATAAGTACTACATTTACCAAACTTGACCCCACAATAAGCCCCAGCATATATGCTGTGAATACAGAGCAAAATAGTTGCCATTTTCTTTTTCTTTTCTTTGTTTTGCAGGGATAGCGTGGATTGAACCCAGGCATGCTTAACCACTGAGCCACATCCTCAACCCTCCCTTTTTAAGATGTTTTTATTTTGAGTCAGGGTTTCCCTAAGTCCTTAGGACCTCACTAATTTTCTTGAAATTGCAGTCCTCCTACCTCAGCCTCCTGAGTTCCTGGGATTACAGGTTTGGACCACCTGGGCCAGCAAGGGTTACATTCTTAATATCTTCAGGAACTGGACATTTTCTGCACCATGTGTTTCATATGCCCCCATTCCAAGATACCACAATTAACATTATTTATGGTTTACCCATTGAAATTCTGTCACTCTGATTATTAAACTACAGAGATTAAAGAAATCTATAAGTGATTACAGCCTCTTGCAACCAAGGTGAACTATAAATACTATACCTACAGTTTAAGATGTAAAATAGTCCTAGCATTAAAAAAAAAAAAAAAAAAAAAGCCCTGACCACATTATTTCTCATATTAACAAAAACTATGCGATCTGATATTTAAGTTGCGGTTTGGATTTAATATCTATTAATTCCACAAGAGACAGCACTATTCCCCAATCTGGTGATCAGATGGATATTGTGTGAACTTCACTCAATTTTGTCTTTCAATTTGAGCCAGTAGGGCCTCTCCTGTGTCATTGTAAAGGGCACCTTTAATTCCCTTTCCCATATCTTCTAGGTATTTACATTAGTAACTTTGCACCATAATTATATTTTATAAAGCCCAAGACTCATTTAAATGCCAGAAAATTATGCCGAAGGGATTTCATTTACCACTGGCTGTGTAGGGGATAGAGTTCTACAACCCCGATTAATGCTAATGGGAGTTCATGAATAAATCCTCAAAATACAGAGAAAAATGTATCCCAAGAAGGACATGAAATGAAGACAATGGACTCACCAGAGCAAAATTAAATGGCAGTTTGATTTTCTGAGCTAATACCTCATAAAGTAGAAGTCACTTGCACTTATAATCACTGAAGAACAGTGATTTTTTTTATTAACAATTCACACACCTCATAGGCAACTTAACTCATAAATTGCACAAATAGCAATCTTTCATACTGGCAATTACCCATAGTTTCCCAGTATATAATGACCTGAGGGCCATTTATATAATATTCTGGTTCTTTGTAATGGTCATTGACTGAGTTTTTTAATGATAAAATATATTTTTAGAAATAAATCACCATGAAAATATGTGGTTATAGATTTAATGCTACTTATTAGAAAGTACAGTCTACATGACCCACCCCCATAAATAGTGGAGCAGGGCATTTCCATGTGGTTTATTGGTAAGTGGAACAATTACCATTAATTACTTTTTTAAATAAGGTAATGATTTTTTAACCTAAAAAAGGATTGTATATATTAATTATCCAAGTCTTTCTCATCAGGTTCTGAAGATGTTAAAAAAAAATGACCAATGTTAAAATTTAAACTTTTTTCATTTTGGATGATTCTTCTATTTATGTTTTTTTCCCAACATAGAAATCAATTGTTCACAGAGTATAATTGTGATATTTTCTTAACTGATTTTAGTATTTCATTAGTTAAACAGTTAATTTTAATATATGATGAAAATAGAAGTGTACATATATTTATTGTCAAATGTATTCATGCTGATATAAACTTACTGTGTTGAAATTAGATTTATATAAACTTAAGTATCCTAAGTTATAAATTCTAAGTATATTATTCTAAGTAAAAAGGAATGATATTTGAATATAGAATACCTTTTACTAAACATGTTTGAATTGCTTAATTTCTCAACATATAATAGATAATGGAGTGTCAGTTCTTGGGCTACAGTGGTAGCTTAGGGGTGGAGTGCTTGTCTTAGCAAGCACAAGGCACCAGTACTGAAAAAAAAAATCGATTCTTAATTCTCTACGTGGACTACCCATTTTGGCACTCTGTTTACCTTTATTCTATTGCCAGACTGATGGAAAGTACTTAAGTTCAAAGGGGACAGAAGACATCAACTACAGAAAATCATGTTTAAATTATTGTTTAAATACATTACCTGGTGTCATAGGTAGTTGGGCAAAAAAAGACTGTGCTTTAGGATCAGACAGCCTGAATTTGAGTCTTAGATCTGGCCCTTAGTAGTCACATCTCCTTAATCATATTACTTAGACTAACTGAGCTTTGGCGTCCTCATCTTGTGTATTAAATGAATATCTATCACATAAGGTAATTAAATATAGGGATTTTTTGCTAAAGTCATTGGACATAATAGAGGGTAAATACATAACAGTTATTACTTAAGCACATGTTCCTTGTGTATGGTGTTGATAGCTCCTGGACATTCTCAACCTCCTAATGAGATTAATATACAGCAAATGGAAATCAGCTCCCTCAGAACCAATTGAGTTTGAAATATTGCTACCTTTATTTGGCACCTCTGAACTACCTCTAATTTATTTAAGGAAAAAGCAACTGTTTCACCAGTATCATATAAGTCATCCAATCCCCATCCCTGTCCTGTTGTCATAATAGGATTTCCCAGCCTAGCTTCGAATGGTACCTCAAATAGACAGCCAGACAAATAGTAACTTCTCTTGAAACTCCCCAGTAACTACACTTGGCATGAGCATATGAAATACTCATTCCATCCAAATTGTTGAAACAATGAGTTTCAGGAGAATAATTGGGAAAAAAGTGAAAAGAAATTAATCTTTTAGTGTTCCAATCTTCCTCCCTGCCCCCAACACCCACAAACCCCACCCCTTGGAACACAAGACCCCATCTATTTCCACATTGCAGGTGTGGTTGCTTGAGATGAGTGAGGGAAGATAGGGACACTCTGTCACCCTGGGCTGACTCACTTCAGATCTACTTCAGAAGCTCTTTCCCAGGGGAAACCAGTGCACTGGGGCTGGAGTTAATGTCACTTAAACAGAATGTACACAGCAGCAAGTTTGGTCTGTTCTCAAGGCCCCTTGTCCTTAAGTGTGATCCAATTTAAGGTCATTGCCTCTAATGGCAGTGGTGCCCATGAGCCCATCTCTCATGGTTCTGATATTAGCATTCCTCATTGGCTGGGTCACGTCGAAGGTCATTTCATTGGAAGCAGGGAACATTTTTGTTGTGGATTTTTTTTTTTTTTTTTTTTGAGGTACTGGGGATCGAACTCAGGGCCTTGTGCTTGCAAGGCAAGCACTCTACCAGCTGAGCTATCTCCCCAGCCCCTGTTGTGGATATTGATTCAACTGCTTTGTGAAGCCAAGTGTGGAACCCTGAAATAACAAAAAGAAATAAACTGTAGTATGCATAAAATCACCCACACCTTCCACTCTGAAGAGAGCACTATACAAACCAAATTTCCCAGAGTTCCCATGAGACTTATTTCCCTTTCCTCTCAAGGAAACGTAATCATAACTACATTCTGGAAGAACTCCCCCATACCCTCTTTGATGTAGAAAACGGGATACTTGCAAATTAACCTTCTTCCTTTTATCTCTTGGGAAAATGAAGAGCTGGCTGGTTTAGCCTAGTCTTAGCTTCTATCACAGAGGAAAAATAAAAAAGTAAATAAAGAAGCATGACCAAAGGGTGGATAAGGGTGGTGCTGGAAAAGGGTAGATAAGCTGAGTGTTAATGTAAGCTTACAGTCTGAGCTCTCTGAGTGCCTGTCTGGTGTGTTTATTTTATAAAGATCTGTAATATCCCCAACTTGTTTTTTACATTCATCAGGACAGGCATGCCTTTCTTATGGTATATATTTTAATGCAAAAACAAACAGGGTAAGATCTGACCTCTATGGTAGGTAGGTTTGCTTCCTACATACTATTACTCCTTATACAGGGATGTCCACTGGGGATCATCAAAGCAAACCTGTCAAGGAGCTAACACATTGCTTTGTGTGTGATGAGCTGTTCAAACCTTAGTCTTGTGTGAGCTGTAAGTAGTGTGAGCAATAGTACATCAGCTTTTCCCTTTGGTAATCACATTTCCAATGATGCTTTATGAATATTACTTTACTTTGCAATTTCTATTTTCCTTATCTATAAGAGTGATGCATGTGCCATACAATGAAATCTAGTCAGTACTGAGGGATATAATATGAAAATGAGAATTTATTTCCCTTCTCAGAGACACAGTCTGTTTTTAGGTCTCTATATAATATTAAAAATATATATAATTTCAATAACTATAAATGTTATATGCATGCAACTATTTATTAATTTGTCAATATTAAACAATTCATTTTTCCTGAACAAGTTCATACTTACCTTATCACATGTTCTTCCCTATGACCTTCCAAATCTTTGCTAATAAGATAAATTTATACATTTTAATTTTTATTCTATTCATAACCCTTATATTTGAATGCAACATGCTTAAACTATTCAGATATTTTAAAGAATATATCATGACTGTTAAAAAAAGAGGAAAGGGAGAAAGAATATTAATGCATTTATTTTGCATAAACTTTATTAATATACTTGTCATGTATTTCCTTGCATGCTCTTTTAATAGTCACTGGTGTGGTATACCTAAAGCCTTCTGCCTCGCTAACTATATATTTGTTATGAAGATTTCTTCATAAAGACATATTTCTGGAAGTCCAAATAATTCATATTTTAACTCATTGGTTTCTAGGCTAGCTTCTTGTTGCCATCTTAGAATTGTCTTTTCTTTTGCCCTCCCAAGTTTAGTTTCTTGGATACTGTGCACCCCTTAAAACAGATGTAATATCTCACAAGTAAATATGCAGAAAACCCTGCAGGTGCTACCACATCTGGGCCTAGTGGGTTCAGCTTGGGTTTATTCCACACTCCACTTGATTGATGGCCTGGCTGGTACTCTGATTCCTCTGTATCCAATTCGCCCATGTGTTCACCTTGGTACTTCTGGGGTGTCCATTCATTTAACCTATGAAGGACTGTTCTTAAAATGCATTGATGAGATGGGTGTGCTTTCTAGCAATGTATATTATAGCTATCATAGTTTTTTAAAAAATCTTGCCCACTTAAAAATTCAAAAACCCTTAAATACATTTTATTTACTAATACATGTGTTTTAGGACATGATTTTGGTCATTGTAAGAGTTTATAGAAATATCTGTACTGTTTTGTAAGAATCAGTCTGTACCTTTCTTTTCATTTCTATTGGGCCAACAACTGCTTCTGTGTTCATTCCCTCCTGCATAGATTTAATAGTAGCATCTTCACTTCTCTTTTTGCCATCAGCCGGTATCAATTTATTTTAAATTACAAAACAGCCTTTGTAGAAAAAAATACATTGAGACAGGTGTGGTCATTTCTATAGTGAAATAAAGGGAACAGATTGGAAATATCTTTTACTTTCCTCACATTGACTAACTTGAACATTTTTGGAATCTCGTGCACTCCAGTAGAATTGGACATCACCAAGGGTCACTTCTAGAAAAGACACTGCGTCCAGTCATTTCCTTCACACGGGGCATCCAGTGGGGAAGACTGACTTGGAAACTAAGGGCTTTCTGACTGAGGGGTGCAACATCGCTTCCCGGCCCCAGTTGCTTTCCACGAAAAAAGTGGAAAAGAGTGAGGTGTGTGCTTTCATGAATTTAGTTCCCAGTAGCCTCAGGGGGTGTTATAATTACCCCGTTTGTGGTGTTCAGTTGGAAGACGGTAGGGTTTTATCCAGGCCTATTTCCAAGGTAATATTTGAAATTTAGAAGTAGAATAACTCAATAAGCATTGTTCTCACTGGGAGTTATCCCGGTTCTACCTGAGCTTTCATGTAAAGACAGGATTTGGGAAACACTGAGTAAGATAATCCTTTTAAGTCTTTCTGTTGATTAGAAGAAGCAGTTCAATTTATTCCTGGGGCACATTATTGCAAAAGAAACTCTAAACAAACTTTTTTGATGAGTCTTGCTCCTGGGAGTTTAAAACCACATTTTAGAATATTACATGTTGCTATGTATTGGAATATATATGTGTTGCTTCAATCTATGCAAAATCTCTCACCCCTCCTTCTGTTAACGGGGCCTTGTCTTGACAATGGAATGGCTCCGATCCTGTAGCCCTTGACCCTGGTCAAGGTTACGTTAGTGACTGAGACCATGCTTCCAACTCTACCAGTGCTCGCCATGGGATGAGAACCTTTCCCTGGGTTTTTCTAAGAGCTCTCCAGTTATCGATCCATATCCATGTGAATATTGATCTTGTCAGTCTGAGAAACTGGAGGTGGCACTCAGAAGGGGACAGGAGGAGTTTAAGAGCAAGTATATAAGCAGAAGGCTGTTCCAAAGCCTCTCCTGCCCTGTCATGGCTCTTCCTGGATCACCCCTGAGCTTCGATTGCATGAATTATCCCAATGCCCCATCATTAAGTCCCACATTTTTGGAAAATAATATGAGTTTCAAAGAAGCAGGGGAATTACACTGTTTAGGTTTCTCATGTGTAAAAGGTACTTTAAGAGAGAGGAAAGTGCTGGTTTGGGGATGCAGTTGTGAATTGACTACAGTGTTTACTGCCACTGCCTCACCTTAGCAACCACCTATCTTTCATTTGATTGCCTATTAACAAGTATGGTAATGCTTTTTTCAAACAAGACATCTCAAAATGCTTCCAATTAAAGGACCCCAGAAACATCACCAAGTACATAAGTATGTTCCAAACACTGTGGAAGCAAATAACAAAAGTCTGTGTGTTAATTACCAAGGTGATTACAATTTAGGAGGCAGACAAGTCAATGATTTCGATATCATCAGTGTTACATAGGAAAACAAATGAGGCACTTGATTAAAACCTGAGGCTATTAAAATTATAATTTTAAACTCTATAGGGTAAGGATTTTACCAGACACCAAATAGCACCGCAGGTACACACTGACATGAAAGGCATAAACACACTCACATACAGGTGTGCACCCTAGAGAAGGAAGAAAAACAAAATCCTGGATAGAGAGGAGGAAAGGTAAATATCATTGACACAGTTAATCTTGAACTATCATTTGGTTTACAACTTACTACTTCGGGAAGAATTTTAGCCTTTGCCAGGATGTGTGAAACTCAGTTAACAAAACTAATTATGCCAAAAACAAAGACATTGAACTCTTTGATTTAACTTAATTTTGTCTCGGAGACATCATCTTCTTTGGCAGTTTGGAAATTAAACCTTATTTCCAATTCTTACTCGATCCCTTGCCTTTTCCTTCACTTGGTGTGGACCCTGCTACTCCTTCAGGCCCACCCAGATCTGCCTCTTCTGCACCATGATTGGGTCATGGCATCAGGACCACCGTGGCTCTGGGGTCCTACCACCTCCTCAAGTCAATGATAGTGAGATCTGTCATCATAGAGATCCATGACTTCAAACTCTCCAGAGATTCTAAGAGTCTCTTTCTCCTTATTTCAAAACAACCCTCTCATCTATTTTTAGCATGAAATTCTAGCCTTATACTGAAGTCTACATTAATGGAGATGATTTTAAGTTAAGAGAATTGCCTCCATTTGGAATCGTTTTATCATGCTTAAGAGTGCTTGTGCCATAGTAATTATTATAAGACTTGACCAACACTTAAAAGATTTTGACAAATATTTATTGAGTACCTGTTGTTAAGTAAAGAATACCAAAGGCCATTGTTTGGATACACTCCTACACTAAGCCCAACATAGCAGACCCAACTAGAATGGATTCGCTCATGCTAAGAACCATATAATCACACTAAATAAAAAATAGCTTTCAAAATTTGTAGGAGATTCACAGCAACAATCAGTCCAATTTTGGTCCCATTTCTGCTTCTTCAGCAACTTCCAATCCTTTAAGCCCTTTTCGTTGCTCAGCATATTAGAGCATCTTTTCCAAATCTGTTCAGGGGATGCTGCTTGATTCATGAATCACTAATAAAAAACAAGTAGATCATTAAGTTAAGTTTTTTGAAATTTGGTATTTTAATTTTACTAAGTCCTAGACATTAATATAAGTGCTTAAATTCTAGCAATAGAGAGAGACAATAAATAAACTAATAAAATAATAAACAATATGGTATGTTGAAAATGGTAGGTACTGTGAAGAAGGGGAGCAGATAGGATAATTTCACCTTTAAATAAGGCGGGTTCCATAGGCATGGATAATCCAATACGTAAAGAAGGCAAGTCTGAGGTCCTCAGAGTGTTTAAGGAGAGACACTGGTGGACAGAACCAACCAGGGCAGGGATCTTTTTTGTATTTGAAGAACAAAACATTGGTGGCTGAACCTGACTAAACTAGAAGAAGAAGGAGGTCAGATGAGAGAGATGCTGAAGGCCAGACCATGAATGACCTTGAAACCCACTGTTGTAAGGACTTGGCATTTACCCCTGGTGAAATGGGAGCCACTGGAGAGTGCAGAGGGGCTCTTAAATCCTTTAAAATCACACAGTGGAGCTGGGCGTGGTTGTGTACACCCATTATCCCTGCTACCTGGGAGACTGAGACAGGAGGATTGCAAATTCTAGGCCAGCATCACCAATTTAGCAGGACCCTAAACTACTAACTTAGCAAGACCCTATCTTAAAATAATAATAATAATAATAATAATAATAATAATAATAAAATAAGATGAAATGACTTGGGATATACTTAATTGTATTATGACCCTGGGTTCTTTCCTCAGCACCAAATAGAGAAAGAAATTTATAAAAATAAATAACGCACACAGTGAATATATTGTCCTCTTGATATATTCATTCATGCTGTTGTCCATTTCAGAAGAAAAATATTTTTTAAAGTTAACATAATAAAATTCAAATAAACCATAAGGATTGCATAGCACCAAGGCCCCGTTTTCTAAACACAGAAGGTAATAAAATACAACTTCATAGCCCTTCAGAACAAACAACTACAAGAACAAAAGCTGCATATTATCCCCAGATGGGATCTCCAAAGGACTCTGGTGCAAGGTGAGTGCTTCTGCTAAACATAACGGGGTCCTCGGCTTCCAGGTGGAGTTTACCTTTCACATGACAATCAGCTGGCAGTTGTGCCCGGGTCAGGGAAGATAAGGCACCAGCTGCTGTAATGGCTAAAATTCAGGGTACAGAATTGTACTTGGCCAACACAGTACTATTCCCTGTAGGCCATTTAGGAGTGCGACATGCAATGTCACCAAAATTACAGAGTAAGATTTCATCCTCAAAAGGTCTTGTGTGTCTGGAATATTTATAGTCATGCTAATCAGGTAACAGCCTGGAAATTGTGCTCTGCATATGCATCTTTAGCCCAGATATGGGAAAAGAGAAGTAACTGTTTATCAAAAATAAGAATTTTAATTGTGATTAATATTCACTGAATTATATCAGTTTTTTTTAATGTGAAATACATGGAGAACTTCATTAACTAGCTGTGAAATAGTTCTACATGAATGTTTTTCTGTAGTTACTAAGGAAACTAAGGAGGGATTTTATTGTTGCTTTTGTTATTTCATTCCAAAAGCAAAAAGCTGAGAAAGAACATCTCTGGCATCTCAGCTAGCACTTATAGCTATTATAGCAGTTTTTCAAATATCGTTATTTAACAGTGTCTGAATTATTGTACTGCTGACTAGATTGCAATGATCTCAAAATAAATTGTTCTAATAATTGTTTATATTACTTAAAGAAACTTAGGAGAGTCTGGAACACAGATGTTGGGTAAATGTTTAAATGTGATTTTAAGACTTGCACTCAGAATTAATTGCTTTCTCCAAGTATATTGCCATTCTCTAAGGATAGCATAAATCTCAAAAATTCACTACATACTTGGGTAGTCCTCTTCTACCATCTTTCATGCCAAACAAGGGGTGTAGACTCATAGGACAAAGGGTAAAATTCCAGAAGGAAAAGAAAAAAATCATAAAAACTGAAAAGTTAAGTGAAACTAAAAACAAAAAATTAAAAAAAAAATCTGTAGAAAGGTGTTGAATATGTAAAGGGTAATTCTGTTTTGTTTGTTAAAGTGTAGACATTGTTCATTGTTACCTTCTCATGGCAAAACAAAGACCCCACCTCCCACTTCAGACCCCAATTCCTGAGATCAATTCAGAAAGACTGCAGATATTTCACTTAGAGTAAGAGGAATGAATTTATTGAAAGGATAGGAAAAGGGAAACGGGACACTCTCAATGGAGAAAGTGGGTCCACTCAGAGAGGAGAGGGACAGTGTGCCTCTTCTGCACTCCATCCAGTTTTATTGGGGATCCCAGGGAAGTTTCCAGAGAGTTTTACCCAGGTCCACCTCTTGACTTTTGACTGACAGCAGGGTGACATCAGACTTTCACATCCCCATTGCCATGGCAACTCTAGGTCACTTTGGCCCATGCTGACCGCTTCTAATTGGATTCTTTTTTTTTTTTTTTCTTTTTTTGCAGTGCTGGGGATCGAACCCAGGGCCTTGTGCTTGCAAGGCAAGCACTCTACCGACTGAGCTATCTCCCCAGCCCCTCTAATTGGATTCTTAACCATACAATTTTACAGATTTTATGGTTAGGAGGAACTATTCCTTTTTTTTTAATTTAATTATTCATTTACTTTTTAATTTTTTATAGACTACATTTTGATTCATTGTACACAATTCTTATGTTCCAGAATCTGGTCTGCGAAAAGGGTCACAAAATTCTCTCCTTTCAAAGTAACTTGGGTTCCTCATATTGACATTATTTACTGCCTGCATTTGCTTGCAGATTACAAGTAGTTTCCTGAGGACTGAGACATGTCCTGAATTGCTTTTTGGCAAAGAAAGCATGGGGGACTCAGCACAGTGGGCCCTTTTAATAGAATTATTCTCTTAACCTGTGTTTCCACCATCTTCATCTATCTGTCCCTTAACAAAAGAGTCCCCAAGGGTAGTGTTGAAATGCTGTTCATGTTGTGACCCAATGTTCACAGGATCCTGACTCTGTTTCCCCTGGAAGCAATAGTCCAGTGTTCACCAGTCACATGGTGACTTTCCAGAATGGACGGCATCGTCCAAGTCACATAGGAGGGACTGACTGGGTATAATGTAAAGTCAATTTCAAGACTGTGATATTACCAGAGATGAAAAGGGGACTTCTATAAAGATCAAGTCATCAAATCTTAAAACCATAAACATGTATGTGACAAAACCAAAGCTTTAAAATACATAAAGCTTTAAATTTTTTATCAGTTATAAAAAAAAATTCTATATCTTAGTAAAAAATCCACCAGTCTTTTATCAGCAACTGATAGTACATAGACCAAAAATGTCACCAAGATACAAATAATTGGAGCTGGGGTTGTGGTTCAGTGATAAAGCATTTGCCTCATATGTGTGAGGCACTGGGTTCAATTCTCAGCACCACATATAAATAAATGCATAAAGTAAAGGTCTATCAACATTTTAAAAAAGTTAAAAAAATATAGAAATAATTATATCAGTAATATCAATCATTTGGACCAAATTTGACATTTGTGAAACATATTATCTAAGAATTGCATGACACATTTAACTGAATGTATATTCACCAGTAATGTTCATCTGCTGGTCTAAAAACAAATTTTATTAAGTATAAAAATTCTGTTATGATATGGAGTTTACTATCTAAACAGATGAACTAGACTGAAAATTAATAAGATATCCAGCAAATTACTTAATAATAAGAAATTAATCATCTAAATTTTCCATGCTTTGAAGAAGAAATCACAAGGGATTTAGGAATATTTCAAAATGAATGAAAATAAAAACATAGATTCTTCAAAGCAGTATTTGTGAGAAAAAAATGTAATTTAAATGATTATTTTAGAATGAAAGAATGTTCCAAAAGAAGAGGGATCTGAAGTATTACATTAAGATTCTTGATAAAAGTAGAATAAATCTAAATAAATAGAAAGTAAGATATAATAAGTATTATAGAAAGGAATGATAGAGAAATTAGATATAGTAACAAGGCAAAAATGTGATTCTTGAGCAGATAAATATATGTGTGGTTAAGTTGTTCAAGGAAATAGAGAGAAACATAAGCTGTCAATATCAACGAAAAGGAGTTAGCACTACAGATCTTCCAAATATTAAGTGGTTAACAAGAAAATATGAAAATCTTTAAATGAAATAACAAATTCCTTAGAAAATTTATTATTCAAAATTGATATAAAGTAATCCATAAATCTATACAATCCAAGTTAAAATTCCCATAGAATTTTTTGTAGAAACACTGATGGTAACATGTTTACAGAAATACCAAAAACCTAGAAAATCCAAACCATTTTTGTAAGGGAGAACACAGAGGACATATACAACCTGACTTAACACTTCACTGCTTCTATGATTAAAAAAAAAAGGGGGAAGGGGGCAATTCATAAATGGAATAAAACAGCCCAAAAAGAAACCCATGAAGAAATATTCATTTCATTTTAAAAATTGGCACAAAGAAAAATCAATGAAGAAATAAGTCATTTTAATACATGGTGCTGATACAACTGTATATTCATGTAGAAGAAAGCACAGGAAGAAGTCCCTGCCACTTTGACAGGTGTAGAATTCTTAGGACATAAAAGTACAATGGGAAAAGTAAAAAAAAAAAAAAAAAAAAAAAGGAAAAAAGTAGATAAATTGATTGAAATAAATCAAAATTTAAAATGTATACCAAAAAAGACAATATTTAATAAGTTTAGCTAATATAATGACAGAGACAAAACTTAAGAGCTAATTAATTTCCTTGCTCATAGGAGGAAAAAAAGGACTTGATTCCTAGAGCTTTTAGTATTTGATAGTAAGAATCAATTAATAAGTGGGTAAAAGAATAGATAATTCAAAAAAGATATTAAGTGTCTACTAAGTTCATGAAAGCATTTCAACATTATTAAATCATTAATTTAAAACAATATATTCAAAAGACCAGGAAAATTTAAAGAACTGGCAGTAACCCAAGAGTTGGTGAACATACTGATGAATGCTGATAGAGATGTAAAATGTTACATTCAGTTTGGAAAATATGAAATGTTCTGCCTTGTACACTCCTAGGTATATTAAAATCAGCATATATAAAATAAGAAAGCATAGATATATGTTTGTAGAAACTTTCATTATAATAACATTGGAGGGAGGTTTCCAGCAGGAGAGTGGCTGGATCTAAGATGCTACATCCATTCCATGAACTGTCACTCAGAAAGCAAAGGACTCCAGGTGTATGCAGTGATATGAACCAACCTTAAAATCATTATTCTTACTGGAAATAGTTCAGATACAAAAGAGTACATGCTCTGTGATGATTCCAGATATGCAACATCTGTAATTCTGGAAAAGACAAAATCCAAGTTTTAGTGACAAAATGCAGCTCAGACTTTGACAAGAACTCAGGACAGAAGCATTGATGAATTTCACATAGTCATGAGGAAACTTTTTTGCAGGTTGTAATAGAAATGTTCTGTGTCTGGATTGTTCAGTTTGTTTCAGAGACAAATACATCTATTAAAATATAGACATTATTACCTTATGTACATGTGTGACTGCATGACCAATGTGATCCTACAATATGTATAATCAGAAAAGTGAGAGATTACACTCCATTAACCTATGACCTATCAAAATGTATAAATGCATTCTAATGTCATGTACAACTGATTAGAACAAATAAGATTTAAAAATTAAAAAAACATATACTCTAAAAAATGGTAATAATGTATTATTTGTAAACTATATAAATAAAGCTGATTTTATATATATGAAGCATATACTTATAATGGAATGTTAAGATTTAAAAAGGAAGGAAATTCTGACATATGCTACAATATAATTGTACATAAAGGATATCTAGCTAAATACAATGATCTCAACACAAAAATAAACAATCTTGTAATATTTCCCTTTATGCAACATACTTAAAGTAGTTAAAACCATAAAGACAGAAAGCAAAGAGCAAGCTGCTAAGGTCTGGAAAAGGGGAGATTGGAGAGTTACAGTTCATTGGGTATATAAATTCAGTCTTGCAAGATAAGAAGAGTTCTAGGGATGAAGGTAATAATTACACATTATGAATGTCCTTAATGCTTACACTTTATAAAATTTTATTTATTTTTATTTTTACAGACTGCATTTGATTCATTGTACACAAATGGGGTACAACTTTTCATTTCTATGGTTGTGCATGCTGTAGAATCACACCATTCGTGTAATCATTCATGCATATAGGGTAATGATGTCTGTCTCATTCCACAATCTTTCCTTCCCCTGGCCCCTCCCCTCCCCTCATTTTCCTCTACAAAATCCAATCTTCTATGTGCTGTACACTTTTAGATAGTCAAGGTGGTAAATTTTAAGTTGTAGGTATTCTACCACAATAAAAGCAATTGAAAAAATATATGCTGTGACTTCCACAAGGTGTAATATTAATATAATTGAATACTCATAATGTTGTCCATTACTGCATTTGGAGTGTATTTCTGATGGGAGAGGGTTTCAAGTCTGTGCATAGTTGAGAAGTTAGTCTTCTCCTTATAATTTTATACATCTGATTATTAAATATTGAATTTTTAACTCCATATGTTATAAATTCCATTACTCCATTTCTCTTAATGCAGAAATGTTTGGAAGTGAAATAGCTAGATTATGAGGGCTATAATCTCAATAGTCCATCCTAGTTTCAGTGGACTGACTGGGTGGTAACCATGTAGGGCATGGTTGAAGTAGATGGGTCACCTGGGATGTGCCCTGGAAACGTGCATCTTTCCTGTGGTCCCTCCCTCCTCCCCCTGCTTCCTGACCCTGCCATTATCTGATCAGCCTTTCTCCACTGAACATCTTCCCTATGACATGCTGCCTCATCTTGGTCCCACAGCAATGGAGTTGACCATCGAGGGGCCAAGACTTTAAAACCAGGGGCACCAAATAAACTTTTCTTACTCTAAGTTGTTCTTGTCAGGTATTTTGGTTCCAGTGATAAAAAAAAACTAACCACAACAGAAATTGGTACTGAAAAGTGGGGTCATTGCTGTGACTAATCTGATCATGTAGTTCAGAAGTCTTTGGAGTTGGTTTGTGGGAGGAATTTTGAAAAGTTCAGAGGGGCAAGCTGGAAAGCTTTACAATGCCATAAGTGAAGTTTAATGGGCAATTCTGTGGAAACTCAGAAGACCAGAACAGTGATAGAAATGTGGACTGTGCTCTTGAGGTTTTAGAGGGAAATGAAAACTCTAATGCAAATTGAACTAGAGACCACTCTTGTTATATTCTGGCGAAGAACTTGGCTAAATTTTCCCCCGTCCTGAAACTTTGTGTGAGACTGAATTTAAAACTGATGGACTAACTGATTTGGCAGAGGAAATTTCAAGGCAGCACAGAATTCAGTCAGTGGTATGGTATGACTGGCAAGTTCTAGCCAGATTTACTGCGATTATCTGGAGCAGAAAACAGTCAAAGGATTTTAAAATTTTGCAGTTTGGACAAAAAGTGCATGTGAAGCTGGGGCCAAATAAGTCGTGATTGTTAAAGAGTTACTAAATACTTTGCACAGAAAAGGCAGGAAAGATGCCTTAAAGGCATCTCGGGAATTTTCAAGATCACATCCACTACAGGCTGCATGGTGTAGAATAGAAAATTCCTTTGGGAAGAGACCATGGGGGCACCCTGATGTCACAGGGGTCCTAAGAAGTAGTTTCCCCATGCTGAGCCCCGCAGACACTCTGCAACTGTGATGCCAGAGGTCCTGGTATTGTGTGAGCTGGCAGCAGACCTTGGGGGCATCCACATCATGCCGGTTCTGCAGGAATGCAAGATACACAGTTCAAGGGTCATGGAGGCTTCCAACCAAGATTTCAAAGGCAGGTCTGGGCAACTAGGCAAAGTGTGGCAGGGTCAGAGTCCCTGTGGGTTGCCCTTTAGAGGAATCTGCCTGAAGCTGTAAAGGTAAAGTCAAAGCTGAAATGCAGGCCTGGGGATTAAGAGATGCCAATAAAGTGGACTGTATGCCAAGAAAAGCGACTTGCTGTGGAGAGAGCCAGGCTGGAAGAGAGCTTGTGTGCTCTTCAATGGGCAAGACCAAAGGGGAGGAGCTGCCCGGGTCTTCAGAGAGCATGTCACAGAACCAGCCATCCTGTGCCCGGAGTTAGGGGACCTGATTTTCCAAATGAGTTTCAGTCTTGTTTTGACCCCAACCTTTCTTGCTTTGCCCCTACTCTTTTCTTTTGAAATGGATATGTTCACTCTATACTGCTATATTATGGATATATGTAGACTACTTGTGATTTTTGCAAGAGTTTGTACCTTTTGTCTTAGAGATATTGGACTTGGACTGAACTTTTGGACAATGCTAAAACTGTTCAGACTCTGGTACTCCTAGGGATAGACTAAATGCATTTTGCTTTATGAGATGGACATGAGTTTTTTGGGGGTCAGGGGCAGAATATTATGGTTTGTGTATGAGGCGTCTCACCAAAGCTGCTAATGCAGGAATGTTTAGATGTGAAATGAATAGGTTATAAGAGCTGTAACGTAATTGGTCCATCCTGGTTTCAATGGACAGACCGGAGGGTAACTGCACGTGGCATGTGACTGGAGGAGATGCGTCACTGGGGGGTTCCCTGGAAGAGTGCACCTTCCCTGTGGCCCCTTCCTACTTTCTCTTCTTCCTTACTTTGTCATGATCTAAGGAGCTTTGCTCCCTTGGACTCTTTCTCCATGATGTGCAGTCTCACATCACAGGAGTTGAACATCTCGAGAATGAGAACTCTGAAACCATGAACCCCAAATAAACTACCCCCCAGTTACTCATTTTTTAAATTATTTATTTATTTTTTAGATATACATGCTAGTAGAGTGTATTTTGACATATTACATATATATGGAGTGTAACTTCCCATTTTTGTGGTTGTATGTGCTATGGAGTTACCCTGGTTGTGTATTCATATATGAACATAAGACAGTTATGTCTGATTCATTCAACTGTCTTTCCTATTCTCATCTCCCTTCCCTTCCTTTAGTTCCCCTTGGTCTAATCCAGTGAACTTCTATCCCCCTTTCTTATTATGTGTTAGCATTCCCATATCAGAGAAAACATTCAGTTTTTGGATTTTGGGGTTTGGCATGATATTCTCCAGTTCCATCCATTTACCAGCAAATGCCATCATTTTATTCTTCTTTAAGGTTAAGTAATATTCCATTGTGTGTGTGTGTGTGTGTGTGTGTGTGTGTGTGTATACCACATTTATATATACTACATTTTCTTTACCCATTAATTATTGAAAGGTACCTATATTAGTTCCATACTTTAGCTATTGTGAATTGAGCTGCTATAAACATTGATGTGGTTGCATCACTGTAATATGTTGATTTTAAGTCTTTGGGTACATACTGAAGAGTGGGATAACTGAATCAAATGGTGGCTCCATTCCAAGGGTTCAAGGAATCTCCATACTGATTTCCAGAGTGGTCGTACCAATTTGCAGTCCCACTAGCAATGTATGAGTGTATGTTTTCCCCACATACTTGCCAACATTTGTTGTTACTCTGAGTTAGTCTTGTTGTGTACTTTGGTCACAGAGATAAAAGAGCTACAACACCCTACTTCCAAGCTTTGTTTCATATTCATTACTCACATCCTTCATTTTCCAAACAGCAATTATATATTTTGACCCTGTACCTTCTACTTTCTCATGATCCCACCAGAGTTGCAGAAGTAAAAATAAAAATTATTTCCTGAAAATGCTATTTCCTGAAATCTGCCTGTATAGGGTGGCTTGCAATTACTTTATGGTGAAATGATTGTGAAGCTCACAAGGATATTCTAACAAAACTAAACCAAATTATTCTCAAAATACCTTCTCCTTAGGTAGAGTGATCTTTGTACATCACCTGACAGGATGGGAATAAAGTAGAAGAGACGTGATAGTAGGAAACAAATGCAAACTTAGCCAACTCTTGCTAAATATCCTGAATTTCTAATATTAGTTTAAAAGAATATTTTATGAACATGTTAGCATGTTGATAGTATCCATCAAAATGTTCTGGAAGGTGCCTTTTCAAGAGAGGATTCTCAAAGCATAAACTTGACCTTACAAAACTTAAAAAGTATATTCATGCACTGTAAGTTTGTGAAAGCAATTAGTTCTGGAATTCAAGAGGGGCTACATTAATGCAGACAATAAAAATACCAGCAGCATATATGATGGACTAGAAAGTAAAGTCTCTTAGTTTGTGAATACCACATAGGACACTGAGATCCTGTGTGTTGTTCTCTAGTGAAAAGGTTAAAGTCCCAAAATTTATAAAGTTTGGTCCACTAATGTGGAAAGTCAGGAGTTAGATTTTGCTTGCTTAAAATATTTTTATAGCATTTTCAGATTTGAAGAAGTAAATAATAGTAAAAAATGAGAAATTAAATAAGTATATTCTCAATAGTTTCGTTAACCAATGCTAAGAAACATTATCCCCTTCCTTTGTTCTATTAAACAATATGGAGAACAACAGAAAATAACATAGCTGTTTACTCCATTCAATACCCTCTCCTGTGTCAAGGATGAACTGTCTGAATCTGTGTGGTTTTATCTCTGTCTTTTACAATATTCTAATGGTCTGTTTTTGTGCCAGCATATGTTGTATTTTTTACCATGTAGTCCTGCACTATAATTTGAAGCTGAATATTGTGATGCCATTCTGCTCTTAACATTCAGAATTGCTTTGGCTATTCTGTACTTTATAATCATTCCATGTGAATTTTAGGACTGTATTCTAGTTCTTTGAGGAATCTTATTTATATTTTTATGGGGATTGCATTTTATCTGTGTATCACTTTTGGTAACAGGACCATTTTAATAAGATTAATTCTGCCAATCTAAGAACATAGGAGATATTGCCATCTTTAGTCTTCTTCTATAATTCTATCATTTTCATTGTAGACATTTTTAACTTCCTTGGTTAGATTTATTCCTAGATACTTTATTTTTTCCCCAAAGATGTCAAAAACCATGCATGGATAAAAGGCAACTTTTTAAATTGGAAAACTGTATACCCATATGTAGTAGAATGAAACTAGATCCCTATTTCTCACTCTACACAAAAACCAATCCTAAGTGGATCAAAGACCTAGGCATTAGACCAGAAACTCTGAAACTGATAGGAAAAAAAAAAAAAAAAAAACTCATAGAATCATCACTCTAATATACCTGCACAGGTAGTGATTTCCTCAATGAAACTCCCAAAGCTCAGGAAATAAAACCAAGAATTCATATATGAGATTGCATCAAATTAAAAAGCTTTGGTACAGAAAAGGAAATAAGAATGTGAGGAAGTAGCCCTATAAAATGGAAGAAAATATTTGCCAACTACTCCACCAACAGAGGATTAATATTCAGATATAGGTATTGCTCAAAAAATTTAACAAAAGAATCAATAAATGGGTGAAAGAACTAAATAGACCTTTCTCTAAACAAGAAATATGAATGACCAACAAATATCTGGAAGAAAGTCTCAATGCCTTTCCCAACCAGGAATGCAAATCAAAACTACACAGATTTATCTCATTCCAGTTAGAATGGCAATCATGGAGAATATGAATAATAATAAGTGCTGGTGAAGAGGTAGGACAAAAAGAACCCTGATATACTGTTGGTGGGATTGTAAATTAGTATAACATCTATGGAAACTAATATGAAGTTTCCTCAAAAAAGGGAACCAGTATTTGATCCAGCTATCCCATGCTGGTATATTTATCCCAAAGAACTAAAGTCAGAATGCTACAGAGACACATGGATACCCATATTGACAGCAGTGCAATTCACATAGACAACTTTTGGAACCAGCCTGGGTGCCAATCAAACAATGAATGAATAATGAAAATGTGGTATATATACACAGTGGAGTTTTACTCAGACCATAAAAAAGAACAAAATTATGTCATTTGCAGAAAAATGGATGTAACTGGAGCTCATCATGTTGAATGAAATAAGCCAAACTCAGAAAGTCAAGGCCCATATGTTTTCTTTTATGCACGCAAGCTAGATAGAAAAGAGAAAAAAGAAAGATTTTTAATTTCTTTCTGAAAACTAAAGGCAGACCTGTAGAGTGAAAGAGTAGATGAAGAGGGTTAAGGGGAGAAAAGGGAAAGAGGAGGTTAATGAAATTAACTGAAGCATGTCAGGTGCATGTACGAAGACATCACAATGAATCCCAATGTTGTGTATAATTGTGGTGCACCTTTAAAAATTAATTTGAAAGAACAACAATAAAATAATCCTTCTCTCAAAAGACACACTGTGACTCAACTGAACAACTGATTTATGAAAAATCATTACGAGTCATTACATATAATGGGGGGTGGGAGGGGCTAGCATTAGGTTTAGGGTTAGGTTTAGAGTTAGGCTAAGGAGAGCAGTAAGAATGAAGGAAAGAAGGACTGTGTAGAGGGAAAAGAGGGGTGGGAGGGGTGGGGGGGAGGGGAAAAATATAATAAACATCATTACCCTATGTAAACGTAAAAAAAATAAATAAAAAAAAAAAAAAAAAAAAAAAAAAAAAGAATCACTTCCAATACTCTTCCCTCACTGTGTCCACAAAATCCAGACCTAGTATGAAAATCTTTGCCCAATCCAAACTGGTTTCCCATCTTGTAAAACCAGTGCTTAAGCACCTTGCCCAGACTCTAAAGTCCTGTAATGACCTCCCTGATTTTCCTTCTAGAGACGTAGCCAACGTTCTGTGAAAGTGGTGTTTTTCTTTCCTAAATTAAAGCTAGTAAAATCCACCGCTTGATCAACGTTTTTTTGGTGGAATTCAGGAATTCACCAAATGATCCCTTTAGCACAGGGAAAAGCAGTAGTCAATGATGGGGAAGTTGAAGGCCCCCACAAGATATCCTGAAGATTTAAACAAGTGATTGCATCATTTGAAGAGATATTCGCTTCTGTATCCTCTTATGAAACGAGCTCAAATCAAATGCTTGACTTGCTTGGAACTTACAAAGCAGATAAGCTGTTCAGTTCAATTAAAATTGGAATGTGGCTGTGTGTGTGATGGCGCAGGCCTGTAATCCCAGGAGCTCAGGAGGTTGAGACAGGAGGATCATGAGTTCAAAGCCAGCCTCAGCAAGAGAGGCCCTAGCAACTTGATGAGACCTGTCTCTAAAGAAAATACAAAATAGTGCTGGGGATGTGACTGAGTGATTGAGTGCCCCTGAGTTCAATTCCGGTACCTCTCCAAAAAAATAAAATAAAATAAAATAAGTAAATACAGTTGAGATATGGATAGAAAAGAGTGTGACTTTTGCATTTTTATGATATTCAAATTTGCATCAGACACCCTTTAGAATGTAGCAAATTCTTCTTGTAATATCTTATTGAATAAATCTAACTGATATACAGAACATATAACTTTTTCTCCTTTTCCATTGTTGATTATTCCTATGAAAATAATTTTAACTCTGTTTTAGTTTCCTGAACTCTATAATCACAATACTCTCTACCTTCTAATTATGTTGAAAAAGATAGTATAAGACATAATTACAGTTTTAAAATCCTATTCAATTCTGCAAGAATCATTCAAAAGGAGTTATATTAAAACTGAATTATTATTAAAAAATAATGCTTCTTACTTCCAAATAATTAATAAAGACACTTTACACTATGATGAAATGTGGCTTTAGTAAGTACAGGGAAAACAATTTAAAGCTATTTTAATTAAACTTTGGATTTTCAGAACTGAAAGACATTGGTTTTGCCAAGCTATTTGTAAACCAAAAGAATAGAATTCACAAACTGTAACTTGCTAAAGGTCAGGCATAAAATGAATCGGTTCATAAATACTAATTAGGGTTTCACCAGTGATTGCATGGGAACATTTATGGATACAAAATTAAATAATAGAGATTAAAAATGAAGAGTGTGGGTAGAATTAATAATTTATTCCTCCCACTCAAATCAGGATTTCTAACTATTCCACCTCTCAAACAAAATTTAAACAGTCTTTCCTTACCTCTTTTCTTCCTCTGTTCTTTCCATTATGAATAGGACTGTTGATATAACTTTAATGAATTTATGTTAAAACTGAGGGGAAAAATCTTCATAATTGAGGGTGATGATGGTAATTTAAATTAAATTAAAAGGCATTTTCTTTGTTTACATACCACATTTCATTATTCTGTGTCAATGAAATACTTTGTTCTGGAAAAGAATGGCTTCTGCAATAATAACTGCAGTTGATTTTATTAAAATAATAAACTCCTTTAGGAAATACCTCATTTGCATAGCCCAATATGCTGACACCAATCTCATGATGTAGAAATAGAGTTGGTACAGAAAGAAGCACAATATACATGTACTGCTTTCCTGGAAAGTCACAAAAAATGAAACTACAGATGGAGTATATATAACTATAAAGGAGAGAGAGAGATTCTTCTGAGGAAGAGAAAATAAGGTCAGAAAGGATTTTCTGATTTTTTTTTCTCCCAGGAACATTTGAATTGGAAGAATAATTACTTTAACCCTTGTATGCCAACTTTAATTCTATTTCTTCACTTTTTAATTTTTTAGAACACTTTTAGATCTACAAAAACATAAGCAGATTTAACAAAATTCTCATGTACTTCTCCCTAAAACACACACACACACACACACACACACCATTAGTTTTTCCTAGTATTAACCCTAGTATTAACATCTTATGCAAATGGAGTATGTTTCTTTCTTTTTTTTTTTTTTTGTTACTTTCACTACAAAATAATTTATTACCACACAGCTTCAGAATGAGACACCTATGTACAAGCACAGAGCATTCCTGATTATCCTACTGAGGAACCCTTTGTCCCCCGCTTGCCTTGCGTACCTCTTCTATCAAATCTTTCAGATACTGGATCTCCTTGGCCAGGGAATCTGCCTTCTCTTTAAGAGCCTCATTCTTCGTGTCTAGCTCTTTACACTCACCAGTGAGAACCTCCTGTTCCGCCTTCTTCTTCTGGTGGTTCCTGGGATACGTTTCTTATCATTAGTGAATCAAAGTGGCTGTATCACTCTAGATTCCTCCCAGCAAAAAGTGGGAGTTACTTTTGCCTTTCATCCTTGAAAAGTTTTGGTATTGTTATTTTTTTTTTAATTTTAACCCTTCTAATATTGTTTAGCAGTATATAATTGTTGCACTTCCAGTTCCCTAATGACACATGATGAACATTTGTTTACAGGCTTATATATACATATATTTTTTTGGTCAGGTGACTGCAGATCTTTTGACCATTTTTAGGTAAGTTGTTTCGTTCTTTTCTTTTTTTTTTCTTTTCTTTTTTTTTTTTTTTTTGAGTAGTAATTCTCTCTATATTTGGTATAGAACTCTCATCAGATAAATGCTTTACAATGATTTTCACCCAAGTCTTTCTGCGACTCGGCTTTTCATTGTCCGAACTGTCACCCAGAAGGACGTTTTAATTATAGTAAGATCTTATTTATCAATTTTATTCTTTCATGCATCATTATTTTGGTGTTCTTCACTAATTCCAAGGTAACCTACATGTCTTTCTCTGTTATTTTATAGAAGTTTTACATTTGTGCATTTTATATTAGGTTTACAATCTATTCAAGTTTCATTGTTGCATGTGAATGCCAAATAATTCTATCACATTTTGTTGCTAAGAATGTGTTTTTCTACTGACCTGTCTTTGTTATCTTATTAAAGATCAGTTGATTTTTTTTTTTTTTTTGTGGACTGATATCTAGGCTTTGTATTGTTTATATTGTGTTCCATTAATCTGTTCCTTGTTTCAGAAGTCTTATGTTATCCTTATTACTATCATAGCAAGCTTTGAAGTCAGGTAGTTTCATTCTGTGGTCATTATTCCTCTACAATGTTTTGTGGATTTTCTGAACCCGTTGTCTTTCCAAATAATTATTAAGATTAGTTTACTATATAAATAATGTGTTGAAATTTTAATTCAGATTGCCTTGAATCTAGTTTCAAAAATTAGCAATAACAAGTCTTCCTGTCCATGAATGTGGGATATCTCTCAAGGTCAGTTGCTACTATCCATTTGTTTCTTTTTTGAATTGTTTTTTCTTTTCCTTTTTAAAAAATATCCAGCTTGAATTTGAAATTTGTAGGTATAAATATGTTGGTAGGTATTCTGCCTGGCAATTTCTATGCTCCTAGGTCAGTAGTTTGATATCTGTCATAAATTTTGAAAGATTCACAGCCATTGTTATTTCAAATATTTCTCCTACTCCTTTCTCTCTTACTTCTCCTTCTGATATTCCTGTTCTGCATATTATTTCATTTGTAATTATCCCAGAGATTTTGAATACTCTGATCCTTCTCATTGTTATTCACTCAATATAATTTTGCTTTTTAAGTTGGAATGTTTCTATTGATATATATTTAAGTTCATCAGCTCTTTCCTTTGACGTAGCCAGTAAACTTATGGGTTCATCAAAAGTATCATTTATTTTGTACAATGATTTTTACATCTTGCATTTCCTTTTGATTCTCGTAGTTTCCATCTCTCTGTAATTTTCCATATACGACTTCTCCTTCTTCATGTTATTTACTTTTTATTAGTTAAATCCATTAAGGATAATTAATTATTAATTAAGCATAATTATTTATAAATTAGCTAATTAATTTGCCATGCTGGGTATCGAACCCAGGACTCCCTATGTGCTAGGTAAGTGTGCTATATCAAGCTACATCCTCAGTCTAGTATATTTATTTAAAATCCTCTATGTAGAAGTCTAAGATTTCTGTCATCTAAATCCAATCCAATGTTTGCTTTATCTTTTGAAACTGTGGTTTTACTTCTCGTTAGGTGCATTGTAATTTTTTTTTTTGAAAACTCTGTATAACATACTGGATAAAGGGAATTGAGGCAATTATCTCTTTACTCTAAGAATTTATGTTAATTGGGCTAGTGGTTGGATTCTGTTTATTGTTTAAAATGCTGTCAATAACACAAACTTCAATTTCTTTTAATTTCATCATTATTTTCCTCCCCTATTACCTTTGGTTCTTCTTATGAACTCTTTCCTAAGTAGACTCTGTTGCCTCCACCTCTCAGTGTTCTGATCCACTGTTTTTATACTGGAAAACTCTCGAATGTAGTAGTGTGTTTTGAGAAGGTGCGAGTAGAAAAATCTTATATATGAATATCCATTTTTTGGTGGATTTGAATCCTTGGGCTCTGACTTTCAGAATCATTTCTTAGCCACCTTTTTTCTATGCTATCATGAGATAGAGAAGCTGTAAAGGCCTTCAGCTGATCAAAGCCCTTTCCAGTTAAGAGATTAAGCATTGATGGAACAGTTTCAATTGTTGAACAGTCATTCACTATGAAGGACATGATGTGTGTATGTCAAATGCTTTACTCTTCCCCTGCCCTGTTGGCAACAGAGTGAGAAGTGAGAACTGTCTCTGATTTTGGTACCCAATGCTGTTCTTACAGGCAAAACCCAAGAAAGAATGAGACTCCTTTCAAAACCAAGCCCTCAAGGGTTTTGGACTCTGTTACCGGTCCAATCTTAGCAACCAGCAGTTCAACAAAATCACCAAACTTGGATCCCTTCCCACACTGATTCCAGCTGGATAATCTGATTTTGACTGTTCATCTCTTATATTTACTTTTCTCTCCTGTTTTGGAGATTACATTTGCTCTGTGGTCTCAATTTCCTAATGGATCTAAGGAAAGTATTGATTCTCAGTTTTGCGGATTTTTCCTCATTGACAGAGTAGGAGTAATGTCTTCCAAGATCCTTACATGTCAGAGCTCTTTCCACTATGCCCATGTTTTTCTGTTAATATTTCAATCCAGAGGAATTTTAATTACTGGGATTTTTGAGAAGATATTTGAAGGAAACATATAATTCACTTACATTCATTATTATTTTGGGCTGAGTTCCAGTCAGTTTACCTCATATATAAAATCCTCAAACATTTTCAAAGAATTATGCATCATATTGTTTTCGGCACTTAAATTCATGTATAGTTTTTCCACTCATGTTTTTGTTGCTTCTTGTGACTAATATTAATCCCTCTATAATGTAAACTTTTGATTTTGATAATCTTCAAAATACTCTTCAACTTATAAGTAACCTCTATAAAGTATTAAATAATATTTGAATATTTAAAAATTCTGAACATGCTAAACATATTTAAGTTATTAAATCTGGTTTTTTTTGTTTTATCTTACCTCTTAAGCACATCTCAATATATAGTTTTACCATGTTAAGTATATTCAAAATGTTGCGTAATGGATCTCCAGAACATTTTCATCTTCCAAATTAAAACTTATACTCATGAAATACAAAAAAAAAAAAAAAAATTCTGAATACCATATACTCTGCTATAAACTAAATAGCTTAATTCATTTGCTTTTCTATTGTCATATTTTATAAAAGTTAAGTTGGTTAATTTTTTCAATCAATTGAATGGTCTCTCAAAGTTTCATAGCCAGCAATAACTTAACTTTTATAATGTAGATCTTTCTGCAAAGGATATGCAACATGATGATGTATGAAGCAGCAAAGATCCTATATGTTAAAGATTCAGCAATTAAGAAAAAGCAAATTATACACACACATCCACAGAGATATATTTAATGTTAGGGAAAATGGTGATGTGAAAATTTGCAATAAAAATTTTATTCTAACTTTAAGGTTTATTAAAGGACATTAAAGGACATTCTACTGAAATTGATGCTGAGCTCTATCTTACTAGTGAAGAAGACTGAAAATAATGACATCTGCAAATTTCTTGGCTGCATGTAGTTGGTCCAGGTAAAATTATTTTGCAGATATGTATACAAAGGGAAAGATTCCCTCTCCTTCTTTTCCCAGACACATGCTTAGTCTTCCCTAAGTTGAAACTAGTTAATAGTTTTAAACAAATTTTGGATTTGGTATACAATAGCAAGTAAATTTTAAATTCTCAAAACTAATTAAATGATAGAATGAAAATCTAAGGGCAGGTTTTCTTGTGGAACATTTAGATGAAAATTACTCTAGATTGAAATGTGTTATAGTAAATGGAAAGAGTGGTGACCCAGATCAGGAATAAGCTAGCAACCAGTAAGGAAGTAACAGCAAGGTCTAGAAGAACAATCCTCAGGAATTGTCAAATGACTGACTCAACTAGATAAGCAACAGAGAAAGGAGATATAAGAAAAGAAAGAAGAAAGAAGTGGTAGAAAGCTGATACTACCACAGGCATCATGGTAGAGGAGGATATAGCTTTGCTTCCATATTGATTGACACTTAAAGCCATCTCATCTCAAATATGTGCATAGTAATATAGAGGCACAAAAAGACTGGCATGTCAGATTCTTTAAACAGGAAATACACTTAAAAATTAGCCAGCACTAAGAATTCATTTCAGGGATAGAGGGATTAACATTCAAAGTGATTACATGACCCAATAAATTTACAGAGATTGCAAAACCATGACAGAATCTCAATAATAGGGTGAACTCCAGGAATAAGGAATTTGTAACAAACTGATCGGCGTTCTATTGTGATGGTTAATTGCATACGGAACATGCCTGGGCTATGGTTTGATCAGTGTCCCACAAATGTCCATGTATTAGGGGCTCAATCCCCAGTCCATGGCGGGACTGTGGGATCTCAGTCACTTCCACTGTCTTCATTTACTGGTCACCATGAAGAGAGCAGCTTCCTCTGCCACACACTCCTGCCTTAATGTACACCCTTAACACAGGGCCCCAAGCAATGGGACCATCCAAGTAGGAATTGAACCCTCTGAAGCTGTGACCTAAATAAACCTTTTCCCTTTTTAAAGTTGATTTTCCCAAGTATTTTGATGGAAATCTGTCTTATCTACTTGGGCAGATGAGTCTCTTTTACATCACATGAATTTTACTTTTATTGTATCTGAAAAGAATTCTTTAAAAGAACATGATTTATATGAATCCTATGTAAAATAAGAATTTAAAAATGTAATTAGATTAAAACTACTTTAATTAATGAGAGTGTATGTGGATACAATAATTATAATATGACCAAAGGCTATTTTTCAAATCTGAGTAGGCATAAAAAGTTGTATATCATTTATTTGCTCCAAAATAAAATGCTTGTTGAATGCAATCTCCTAATTTAGCTGAAGTGATACAGATACTGACTAGGAAGAGCTAATATAATTTGCTCTGAGGTAAGCTGCTTCTTTTCTATAATTAAAATTAATCTGCTCTAAAAATCTTTTGTTCCATGGAGGATTCCATATTTTAAACAATCCATCTTTCTTATGCTTCAGCCTGATGATGTATTATATTAATACATCATTAACAAGACAACTTTCAGAAATGATGTATTAGTGCAACGCATCACTGGAGAAAGAGGAAGTGTGTATGACTCATTAGAACTCAAGCTAGTCTTTGAAAACAGGGATTTTTTTTTTTGTTGAGTTTGTGAATTGTGAAGCAATGACGGTGGCCCAATCTGATTACCTTTAAGTTATCACAAGTAGTTGAAAATTAATATAGACAAACATGTTTACCAAAAACCTGACAAATAGAATTTTGCCTTTGATGTTAGTTGTTAGAATGTAAAGTATCCCGGGAAGACTCTTGAAGACTTGGACCCCATGAAGCAATATACAGCGGTGGAGCTTTTGAGAAGTGAATGGATTGTGAAGGCTCTGGTTTTATGTGGAAATAATCTGTCGATACCTGAGTAGACTACCAAGAGGTGGTGGAAATTATAGGAAGTGGGGAATAGTTAGAGGAGGTTGGTCACTGGGAGTGTGCCTGAATGTATCCTGTCTCTGACCCTTCCTCTCCTCTCCTCCTCTCCTCTCCTCTCCTCTCCTCCTCTCCTCTCCTCTCTTCTCCTCTCCTCTCCTCTCCTCCTCTCCTCTCCTCTCCTCTCCTCCTCTGTTCTCTCCTCTCCTCTCTTCTCTCCTCTTCTCCTCTCTTTTCTCCTCCCCTCTCCTCTCCTCTCCTTTCCTCTCCTCTCCTCTCCTTTCCTCTCCTCTCCTTTCCTCTCCTCTCCTCCTCTGTTCTCTTCTCTCCTCTCCTTTCCTCTCCTCCTCTGTTCTCTCCTCTCCTCTCCTCTTCTCCTCTCTTCTCTCCTCCCCTCTCCTTTCCTCCCCTCTCCTTTCCTCTCCTCTCCTCTCCTCTCCTCTCCTCTCCTCCTCTCTTCTCTCCTCCCCTCTCCTTTCCTCCCCTCTCCTTTCCTCTCCTCTCCTCTCCTCTCCTCTCCTCTCCTCTCCTCCCCTCTTCTCCTCTCTTCTCTCCTCCCCTCTCCTTTCCTCTCCTCTCCTCTCCTCTCCTCTCCTCCTCTCTTCTCTCCTCCCCTCTCCTTTCCTCCCCTCTCCTTTCCTCTCCTCTCCTCTCCTCCCCTCTCCTCCTCTCTTCTCTCCTCCCCTCTCCTTTCCTCTCCTCTCCTTTCCTCTCCTCTCCTCTCCTCTTCTTTTCTCCCTGCCCACCCCTCACTGCTTCCTGGCTGTCAGGAGCTGAACAGATTTCCTGCACTCATACCCTTCTGTCATGATGCTCTGCCTCACCTCAGGCTCAAGGCAATGAAACCAGACAACCATGGACTGAAACCTCTGAGACTGTGAACCAAAATACAACTCTCCCTCCTTTAAGTCATTCAAATCAAGTACTTTGATCACATGGATGAGAAGCTGACTTCCACAATAGTCTAAGATTAGGAAGGAATCCTTCTTTAAGGAAGCCAGCGAATGAAAGCAATCAAACTTAACTAAAGTAATTTTCAATCTCTAATATTTAATAATATTTACTACCTGCAATTCCTTAATAGAGTTTAGATGAGAAAAACATTGCCTTGGCAATCCCATTTCTTCAACACCATTAATGTTTCAAATTTCTAAATCTTAAGCCTTATGTAGAAATCCAGAGCATGAGAATAGCATGATCTATTGCTGATTTGTGGTACCAGAAACTAAAAGGGAGCACTGTAGAAAGAACGTAGAATTTTAGATTGACTTAGCTGGACCTTGATGTAGTTAACAGAGCAGGTCTTTAGGAGAAAGCACTGAAAACATATGGCATAGGGGTTAAACATTACAATGCAAATTAAGCAATTCTCATAAAGCCAAGTCAAGTAAAAACATCAGCAGTCAGAAAGTATTTTTAAGAACTGTTTTCTCTATGTCTACATTTGTTCTTCCCTACATTCCTTTTATTGTATAACTCTGATTTTCCACCCCACTGGACATCAAAGGCATTTATGAACTGCTAAATTGCTAGTTGTTTGTATATAAAGTGAAAAAATATAAGGGAATAACATCATTAATGATCCCTTCTCTTTTCATTTATTTTCTCACTTTCCTCCTGGTGCATAAGCTTCCTTTCTCACTTTCATTCTGAATTGCAAATTTTAATTAAAGTTTAATAGCAATTCAGTCTTAGATGTGAATTACAAACCTTTCCTGGAAGAATTCTACCTTACTTGGTCTACAGTTATTTTCTTAGCAAAAGATAAATATTTATAAATGAAGTTTACCAAAGTTCAGATAGCGCTGTTGTTGTTGTTGGTGGTGGTGGTGGTGTGTGTGTGTGTGTGTGTGTGTGTGTGTGTGTGTGAATAGCTTATATTACCTTCATATATTAATTGATATCCTAGACTCATTTAGCTACTCTTTGGAATTAGTGTCTGAACTATTATCGGTAATTGTCCAGGTGAAAAAACAGTATGTTTTATAATGTGGAATTTAAGGAAAAGTCATTTTTACTTACATCAATATTCTGCAGAGCGTACAAGGCATCATTAGAACAGCATGATGCACATTAAGGCTCAAATATGACCAGCCTCACCTTCAGATTTTATGTACTGAGTAGGAAAATCATTTAATTAGCAATTCTGAAACAACCATAAAATTAGAGTTCAATACAATTAGTGTCTGTCTAAATGTGCCCATTTCTAAGCATTTTAATTTTAATAGGCAACAAGAAGATTGATGGACTTGTAGTATATTTTATGAAAGGAAATGCAGAGAGGATAGTTTTCTATGTGCCTTAGGAAGTCCTTGCTGGGCTCTCCACATGGGGTCTTAGCTATGGTCTTCTCAGTGCAGATCTTTCAGGCTTTCCCATTGGAAGTATCCCTTTGTGAACCCCTGGTGTGACCTGGAGTTCCTAGACCCTCATGACATCTCTCTTGCTCTAAATACAGGGGAATGAAAGACCAAATTATGTAGGTGCATGTCTGAATGTATCACAGCGTATATTATTATTATGCATAATCAGAATGCACCAATAAAAATGCATAAATACCATCTAAAGCTAACTCTAGAGTTTGTGTCCCCAAACCTCTCTTTCCTAGGTTGTCACAATGTTTCAGCTGAGTGAAGCAAGTGGATAGACAGTCCCGTAAGAAATATACCAATTTCATAAATTAAGAACCACATCTGTAAAAGCAAATTAGAGGTCAAAAAGATTACTTATTTACTCAAGAATAAAAATATCCTGCAAACAGCCTGGCTACCCTATACATGTCTAACAAGAATAGTTGGAGTAATGTTTCATTTGTTTTATAGTCATTATATAATTACTTATTGCTACTTGTATAGGATTTATTTAAGAGCATGTATAAATGAATTAGCTGATTAGTTAAAATTAAGAACCATTTCACTTAAAGTTGCATTTTTATAATGTTAGACACATGCAAATAATATGTTTATTTGGCTAAGAAATCTATGTAATTACTTGAGAGCATTTTCAAAAGTTTCCTAGTATTGTTTCTAAGCTGTTTTATTGAGTTAGTTCCATAGTTTACGAAACAACATCATCTGCTGTAAACTTCTCCCTTTGACTTACTGACCAAAAATATCTGAGCCTTGTATGTCGGAAGAAATCAGATTTAACACAACACCTTAATTCTGTAGGTGATATAAACAGGTTTCTGAAATTTCTAATTCTTCTGAGAAAACTGTTCAAGTTTAATGCCTGCTCCACAGAATATGTTTGTAAAGTACCCTTGACTCTTCACTGTTAATCATAAAATGTCTGACTCTATGAATCACACAAGTTTGGCTACTCCAATGTGTATGTCAGAAACGTGCCTATGGCAATTGGAACCCCAAGAATCATTATTTTGGGAAATGAGATCCAAATTAACATTAAGGGGTAACAAAGCAAAAGTACCAATACCACCAGAAGTCGTGCATGGCTTTTTCATGACTGCAGGGGAAGGGAAAATGGTAGGAATAATTTTAATAAAGACTTGCTACCTTCTGGAGCCCTCTTGTCAATCATGCCACACTCTGTCAATATCCAAAATGCAAACATCTTCAGTCATCTATCCTCTATGATGGGATCTTCTATATGTAAGTCTGTCTTCTTTTATCTGACCCGAACTTCTGTGTGCCATGCCCATTCATGGGGTTCCATGAAACTCCCAATGCATACCCAAGAGACCATGAGTCCCTTCTTTATCACAATCCTGGAAAATCATATCCTTAAAACTTTCTGGGCTGTCTCCTGAAGAATCAGAGCTTCCTTGAAGCATCATATCTCCTTTGGTATTCTTAAGTGGGTGCTGCTTATGATTTCCCATCCTTTACAAATAAGAATCATGCAGTTAAGTCATTAGTTTTCCTATAAGCAGTCACTTCACTGTTTGCAATTTTCTGGCTCACCTGCTGCCTCCATCCTGTTACCCGTTATTGAAGGTTATGGAAAATCTCCCTGCCTTTCCTGACTCCTCAGCCTCTGTCCAAGCTCCAGTTTCATTAGAAGCATCCATCATTTCCAGGGTCTTGCACTTCAGTTGCTCTCAGCACCCAACTTGCATGCCGTCCTTCCTAGGAACTGGGACTCGGCAGTAGAGGAGCCAGACCCAAAACCTCTCACTCAACCTCCGGACCTTTGGATGCCTTATTCTTCAGCCTCACTGGGACTTCTTGTCCCTTCATGCTCCCGAGTCTGTATAAGCTCATCTGCTGTTTCCTTTTTTCAGTTTTTGGATAGGTCACATTGTCCCTGATTTCAACCACTTGCTTACAATTTTTAAATTTCTCTACTTCTCTTTTTTGTAGACAGTTAAAGCAGTTTGTTTTCCTGTGGAACATTAATTCTTCAACATTTTTGTCTCAAGATATTCTAGAGCTTAAAAAATACTGACCTTTGCAAATAGATTTTTATCATGTTATAACTATTAATATTCATCATATTGGAAATTATAACCAAAAATGCATTTATTAAAATGTTTAAAATAATAGATACTAAACCAATTGCATATTAACCATTATATATTTCAATGTAAAATAACTCTTATTCAAAAAAAAAGCAGAATGGTTATATACTTTTGGTCAATTTCTTTAATTTCTGACTACATAAAAGATAATTTCAAAATAGTAGCTGATCTAAATATATTTGTCATCTATGGCTATTTTTCTATTTGCTTAGTCATCTCTTTCTCCTTTTACCTAACACAATATGTTCAAAATGTTACCTTTCAATTCTTTGACTCACCAATGCAGATGCTTTTTGAGATAGCATTAACCAAAAAATGCAGATGCTTTTTGAGATAGCATTAACTCCTGCAAAAAAAAGAAAGAAAGAAAAAATAAAAAAACTCTTTGTTTCCTTTTATACCTGTTTTTGTTTTCCTGAATAAGGACATCAAATGGTATGGATCAGAAAAGAGAAAATGCTTTTTATTCTCAAGAAATTTTGCCCTGTGGCAAAACAGCAAAAATTCTGTCATTGCCTATTCCTAGTCCTAATGCAGAGTAATCATAAGACTGGATACTCTTCTGGATATGGATGATATTGGATTTAGCATGTTGGTTCCTCTTCCATAAGTTAGGTTGTCATGGATCCTTATTCTGATTATATTTAATGTGGAATTTAAGAGGGGGTCATACAAAATTTCAAAAATACATCTGCTATAATAAAGTGTGCATTGTAGTAACTTCATTTGCCACTCAAATATGTAACTCAAGTGGCCCCCACTTACTATTGCTCTTCTTCATCTTATTATTTTGTGGCACTTCATTGTAGATACTCAGTATCAAATTACTATTGACTGAAGAGTTGTTTTCTTTATGAGAAAAATTTGCTTGGTTGTAAGTTCCCAATATTGAGCTCCTTCCAGCCCAGATGGGACAGAGAGACATCTTGACTAAGCACATTTTCCAAGCAAAGTTTTGCCCTCCTTCCTGCTATAAAGACTCAACAGGCACCTATATACTACTACTTGTACGAAGGAGCGAGATTCAATGTAACACCTAAATGAACCAGGGCTCCTGTTTTACAGTTAAGAAAATAGAGCAGTAGATGCCTGGCAATGGGATCTACTGGTGTTATCCCATGTCATTTTTCCCAGAAATGACCAGAATGAGAGAGATTCAGCACCTAACTAATGTAGCACGGGTAATGTAGGAGCTCAGATTGGGTGCCTTATGCTTTGCTACCCTTTGGGGGCCCAGCACTCCAACAGAACAGGTTCCTGCTCAGGAGGTGTGAGCTGCCTGAGAAAATAAAGAGTCTGAAATAATCAGTAAAAAATTAAAGCCAAAGCCAAAAATAAGATAAAAAAAAAAAAAATCGAGTGTCTGATGGGTCTTCCAGTCCTGATAGGAACTGGAACTGAGCAACTGAAAAAGACTCTGATTATTTAAGGAAGACTACATCAAAGACAGGGGTAAGGCTTCAGTGGGAGGAGTTTGGTTTAGGTCCTTGTTTCTAGGCAGTGAACAGGTTGGTTGGTGTTTGGCAGGTTACACCCATCTCAGGAAGGCTGTGCTTGAACTTTAGCAGTGAGCTAAGACAGGTCACCCCATGAATCAGGCATTCTCAAACCAGTGGATTCTGACTGGGAGCTCCTAAGACCAGACTTCCCTGCTTAATGGCTCCAGCATGGCTCAGTTCACACACATGGTTCATAGGTGGCCCCCAGCAGTGTCCATCCCCTGGAGCTATTGGGGTCTTACTGAGAGAAAGTTTTCAGCTGACTTGGCACATCTCCATTTCTGCCCTGTTCCTCCCATGATCATCCAGTTTGTCTTTAGATTGAACTGTGTAACATTTTTCACCTGAAATTATTCATGGAAGAATATGTAACAAGCCTCTATAGATTTAATCAGAGAAACATCAGCTAATGGTCAGGTTTGCAGCTGCCTGTGATTCATCGAAGATTTGTCTTGCCAAAGGTGATTTTCCTGAAATAGAGTTTCAGAAAGGAGAGTAGTAATTGCATAAAAAAGGGAAACAATCAGATATTCATTCAATCACACCCTAAGCCAATTGCCATATTCTTTGAAACTAGTTTTCTTCAACATTAACAAGGAACATGTTTTTGGTTTTTTGCAACTGGAATTGAGTCAACTGTTGCATCACATTATTATAATAGTGCCCGAGAACCGACTGTATAAAGTAGAAGGAGTATGAAATTTCCAGAGCTGGTTTTCTTTACAACCAGTTATTTATCAGTCACTTCCCTTTCCACCTTATGAAGATATCTCCAGTTCTATATGGGTAGCATGCAGCCAGTCCCGGGAGGTGAACCTTGGTGGGTTCATCGTCACCCTTCTCCTGGAGTGATAGTGGCCATGGGACATGGGTCCCGCCAGTGATCAAATGGGAAACTTTTTCTAGAAACATACCAGGAAAAATTTTTGCTTTTCATCAAAAGGGACAGTTATGCAATGGTCTTGCTTGTGCCTTTTCCCCTTTTTCCTTCAGGAATAAGGGTTTATTTGTATCCCATGAGAGGAAAGTCACAGAAACATCAGACATTTTCTCCTCTGTGACTGAGTTTCAGCAATGCTCCCAGAAATACCTCTTCTCAAACTTCCTGCTAAGTAACCAGCAGATATCACAACGGGTTGTCAGAATCTGTCATAATCTGGATCATCTCTCCAGAGCTCAGTAGGCATCAAATGACACTCTAAGTGATTTACATGTGCTAATTAACTTCATTTGGGGGAGGGTACTAGAGATTAAACCCAGGGGTACTTAACCCCTGAGCCATATCCCCAGTCATTTTTATTGTTTGAGACAGGTTCTCGTAAGTTGCTTAGGTTCTCCTTAAATTGCTGAGGCTGGTCTCAAACTTGCAATCATCTTGCCTCAGCCACCCAAACCACTGGGATTACAGGCATGTGCCATCACACTGGGCACTAATTGACTTAATTTTTAAGACAATACTTTGAAGTATCCACTATTACTGCATCCAAGTTATTCACAAGGACAATGAGCCATAGAGAAATCACCTGAGATCCTATCCAAAATTGGTCAATGATGGAAACAAAATCAAATGAGCCCAAAGAAAAAGTTTTCAGAGGAAAAATGAGTGGAAGAATCCTAAACCAGGAGCCTAGCATTAGGGAAAAATAAAAGAGAGAGAGAGAGAGAGAGAGAGAGAGAGAGAGAGAGAGAGAGAGAGAGACAAAGAAGTTCTTCAACAGAAGGAAAATGATGAAAAGGAGAATGTTAAATCATTCTGGGAACAAAAATACTTGAACTGTAATTACAAGGACAAGTATATAAGATTTTTTTGGTCATGATTCAAATCTCTTCAAAAGATAATTGAAGCTTAAAGAAGAATGATTTACAAATACTTGAGGGTAAATCTGTGGCAGTCACAGCACAAAGGTCAGGTTGCCAATGAAAAGAACGAACACCATAGCAGATCCCTTGCTCCTTGCTCTGTGTCAGGTGATGTGATGTCACCTGAAGGTGGCTGTGACAGATGAAAGATGAGTCCTGTTAATCCTCAGCCACAACACAATAACAAGACAGAGAAGGATTACTAAGAAACCAGCAATAAGATGGAATGAATTATGGCTGCTCACAACCAGATGGATGGGTATCAGAACTTTTATGCTGGGTACAAGGCACAATGAAACCTTCCTGCAGGATTCCACTTATGCAAAATTTAGAACTGGATTTTGCAACCCTCTTAGAATGAAAGAAGTATTATTGTTTTTAAGATATTCAATGGGAAGTGAGGCAGATACAATGACTAAAATCTCTCCTTTTGAAGAATTTTATTCTCAACAGAAAGAAAGGATGATAGTTAAATTCAGGTGTATGCAGAATTGAAAGAAGGATTAAAAATTATCTTGAATCATGTTATGTGCATCCATCAATATATTACAAAATTCCCATTAGTGTGTATTATAAGAAGTGCTTCTTGACTTACAGTGGGTTATGTCTCAAAAGACTCATCTTAAGTAAAAATTACTGTGAGTATAAAATGCGATTAAGATACCTAATGTACCAAATCTCATAGACTAGCATCACAATACACTGTGGGATAGTGGTTGTTTGTGCTCCTGGTTCCATGGCTAGATGGAGCTCTCTGCCACTGCCCAGCATCAGGAATGGAATTTTACCACATACCACTTGCTTCAGAAGAGATCAAAATGCAAAATTCACAGTCCAATTTCTACAGAACATGTGTCACTTTCAAACTTTTATAATAAAAAAAAAACAGAAATCAAATCATCGTAAGTACCTTTGGATAGGTACAAAGAACTACTAGAAGTAATAATGCTTCATGCATCGTGGGCTCAGAATCCAAGACTTGAGGAAGGTAAAGAACAGTGGGGTATCATGATTGGAAATCTGAATGAAGATACAAATTGATACAGAGGGATGCAGTTAAGTAGATGACTATATTTTAACAGGATCCAGATGTTTGTCTCACAAATTCATCAACCTCTAACCCCCAGTGGGATGGTGTTTGGAGGTGGAGCCTTTAAATGGTAATTAGGATATGAGGGTAGCACCTTCCTAAATGAGTTAATTAGACTGTTGGGAGATAACCCAGAGAGCTGACCTAGCCTTCCACTGTGTGAGGACCCAGTGAGAAAATACACTGTGTGAGGCTTCTGTGGATATGGGGAGAGGTAGGGTACTAACCCTGTATATATATTACAATTGATATTTTTGGCTTGAAATTTCCTATTCATAAAGGTAAGATCATTAAACCCAAGGAAATTATCTGAGACTAGATCTCCAACACATTTTCAGAAGGAATTATTATTGCTGTGATTTTTCATTAATTTAATCACAGGTGGAGCCTAATTGAAAAGAGAAAGAAAGATCTCCTGCTTGGCTTGCTTTGCCAATAAACAGTTGCTTTCTTTGAAAGAAAAAAAAAAAAAACTACATATGGAGACACAAATGTGTGTGTGTGTGAGACTTAAGGCTGAACTTTACTTAAATTATGTTGTTTTTGTTTGGTTGCTTGGTTTTGATACCAGGGATTACACCCAGAGGCACTTAACCAATGCGCCACATCCCCAGTCCATTTTATTTTTTATTTCAACATAGGGTCTCACTAAGTTGCTCAGGACCTTGTTAAGTTTCTGAGGTTGTCCTATATCTTGTGATCCCCCTTCCTCAGTCTCTGGAGCCCCTGGGATTACAGGTATGCACCACCATGTCTCCCTCAGGTAAATTTTTTAAGATACTTGGTTTTTTTAAGTGCAGTGGCACATCCCTTAATCCCTGTCACTATGGAGGCTGAGACAGGGGAGTTGCAATTTTGAGGCCATCTTCAACAACTTAGTAAGACCCTGTCTCACAATAAAAAATAAAGGGGCTAGATATGTAGCTCACTGTTAAGGCACCTTTGGGTTAAATCTCTAGTACCACCCCCGCCCCCGCCAGAGAGAGAGAGAGAGAGAGAGAGAGAGAGAGAGAGAGAGAGAGAGCGAGCGAGCCAATTTTACATGGTGATTTCAGGTTATCTTTTGCATTTTATTGGACCAAGACTTATTCTCATATTTTCTATATGCTGTTAATACCAAGTATTTAGTTTCATGTATTTTGCAGTTTCCCACACAAAAAAAACAACAAACAAACAAACAACAACAACAACAACAAAAAAAAAACACCTAGCTCCCAAGTTTGCCTATCAATTTGCTCTAAGTAGCAGATTCTTGCATATATTGCGGAATGAGGACAGAGGTGGTAGAGGGAGTCACTTGGGAATTGATGGCATAGACTTCTGAGTCTGGGTTTGCTAAAATATGTTTGTTGTAGTTTATTCCACTGACAGGTGCATTGCAGCAGGACAGAGAGCTTTCATTGATGAACAGAATCTGAAGTTGATCTTTATAGGCCATGTGTTTTTCAAAGTGCATATTAAAAAGTAGAAAAAAATTCTTGCAGGAAAACAGACCATTCTTATTTATCCAAATGATTCATGAAAAAGAAAGCCAAAAAATTATATACTTAGCTTTTTTAGAGTTAATTTTTTAATTAACTGATATCTGTGTGGTTAGTTCCTGATGAGGAACTGATCTTATTTACTCTACCTATTTTAATTTTAAGTCACTTTTCTCATATATGTTTTTAAGAACTTAAATTTGTGATTATTTTAAAGAACATGCAGCCTGATGGCTATCACCTTTAATAAAAAAACTCAGGATATTTTTTCACCTTGCTTTTCCACAAAACTGGGGAATTCCTTTTATCACACTCATGGTTTTTAATTTTATCTTTTCCTAAATTCATTGAAAATTTTATTTCCTGTAATAAATTTGAAGTAGAAAAGAATATAGGGAAGAACAAATAATGCAGTGTAGATACACTGACTCTTCAAGTTTTTTATTTCACAAAAGGGAAAATGAAAATCAATTTTGGAGCTCATTGAAATTCACATGCCGTGGGATACCTTCAGAGCAGTCAAGATGTGGCAAATATTTTATTGCTCAGCTGGAAATGTTAAACTTAAAAAGGCATGTAAAAATGACAAATTTACAAAATTCCTTTAGAAAACTTGAAATGCAACATCACTCAACCAGCCTCACAGAATCTTAGTTAAAATTTTACAATTGAAAACAATTGAAGATTTATTTACATTTCCTAAGAGTAGTTTCCTTTATGTCTATGAACCAAAGACTTAAAAAGTGGTGTGTCCTGCTTTAAAGAAGAGTCATCAAACAACAAAAATTAAAGCGCGTTAATTGGCTTTGTGTCCCTGTGACCAAAATACCTGACAAGAACAACTAAGAGGAGGGAAGGTTTATTTTGGATCACAGTTTCAGAGATTTAGACCTTGGTTGTCTGAATTCATTGCTCTGGGTCCAAGGTGAGGCAGAACATCATGCGCATGGCAGAGGGAAGCTGCTCAGAACATGGCAGCCACTACCAGTGGCCCACCTCCTCCAGCCACATCCCACCTGACTATAGTCACCAGTCAGTCTCTTCAAACTAGGATGGTCTGATAAGGTTATAGTTCTCACAATCCAATCATGTCACCTCTGAATATTCTCGCATTAACCCAGGAACTTTTGTGGGACACCTTGTATCCAAACCATAACCATTAAACAAGAAAATTCCATCTTTGCATTTAAATTTAAACCACATCAAGATGACATTAGGTTACGTAACGATTGACAAATCTGGTGGAGAGCATTGTCAACATATTGGTGACAAAGAAAGATGGAAAAGGATACATTTTGAACAATGTGCTCATTTGCACATTTTAAATAGCAAGGATAAAAATAAAGGAACTTCAATTTTCAATTCAAATGCATAAAAGAAGTTTTGCAGCCAAGTCAAGTATCTAAGGTACCAAAGTACAATTGAACTATCACGTTAAGGCTGAGAGATGTTCACCGGTATAGCCAGAGGTCAGCTCTCACCTTTTGCTGCCCAGTACTAAGGGTCTTAAAACTCCTGGTAGCTGGGCTTAGCAGCCAGGACTTCAGAATGATGACAGTAAGGTTCCCATCAAAACCATGTTGCTCAAGTACAAGTGCTAGAGTTGTTGGTTTCAGAAACCCTGTGATCTTGTTAAGTAAGGAACAAGCTGATGTCAATCAGAGGTGACAGAGAACTCTTTAGGCACAATGCATGGAGCCCATTCCTGAACTGCAGGTTCAGTAGAGTCCTGGAAAGCTGCACCTGCCACAGTCTGAGAGTGTCATCGAGGGAGCAGGAGCTGGAGGTAGATGCAGTCAAGCCTAAAGGATCAGGAGTCACAGACCTGCAGGCCTGAGCTCATAAGTCCATGGACAGTCCTCGGGTGCACTCAGCATGACAGGCCTCAGGCCGAGGCCCTCATCTCTCCATGCCAGCCCAAACTGAGGGTTGAGGGCAGTCATCCAAAACCACAAGGCTGTATTGAAAATACACGTCTTCAAAAGAGCAAATTTTCTAGAAGATCATCTCATCTATGATACATGAGAAAACACTCTAAAGATCTTTAAAACATTATCAATGCATTACAGAAAAGTCAGTTTTACATACATGATCCAACATTTTAGGGTACCTTGATGCAATTAAAAAAAAATTAAAATTATGATCAGGGTCTCAAATGCTTTGTTATGGCAATAACAATGGAACAGCATTGAAAAATCGATTAATGGCAGTCAATATTAATTAACTGAAAGACCACTCAGCTTTTGCAAAAATGCATCTTCACAAGTGGGGGAGTAAAATTCACTTCTATGTAAAATGATGTCTCACACATGGATTGTGAGAGAGAATCACCTGCTGCAAAAACCAGAACCACTGGTTTCCAGAGGGCACAGTCTCTGATTGTGTATTTGTGCATCCCTGCGTTAGTGCACAATCCTTTAAAGCACACATGTTTCAGAACCTCTTGCTCAGACATAGTTACTTTAGGACTTATGAGGAAATTTTGATTAACTAGCAACTTCTTCCTTTTTCTGGGAAGGAGGTGCTATTTGGTTGATTGATTCATTTATTGATTGATTTTTGGTTTGTGTTTTGCTAAGTAACACATGAGATCCACCTTCTTAAATGTTCAGGTGTATAGTACAGCATTATTAACTATAAGAACAATGTTGTGAATAGATACCAAGAATTTTTTGACCTTGAATGACTAAAAAATAAACTGAGAATCAATACCCATGCCCTCATCCCCAGTTACTCACTGCCTCCATGAGTTGGGTCAGTTTAGACACCACTCATGTAAGTGGAATCATGCAATAGGTGTCTTTCTGTAATCATCTGATCTCACTTGGCATAATCTCCATTAAGTCCACACATGTACTAGAATATGACAGCATTTCCTTGCTTTTAATGGCTAAATAATATTCTATTTTACATATGTACCACATTGTTTTACCCTTTGGAACTACATCAAAGTATAATGCTTCTTTACTTCTTTACAGCAAAGGAAATACACAATGAAGTAAAAATATTGCTCATCATCATTAATAATCAGGAAAATGAAAGCTAAGAGTAAAATTTTTACCCTGCACATGTTATAATGTCCATTATATTTAAAAGCAAAACAAAACAGAAAGTACTAAATTTTGGGAAGGGTGTAGAAAAATGAAACCTTTGTGCACTGTCAGTAGGAATAAATGGTGTACAAGAACTTAAGGAAAAAAGGATGGAGGTTCCTTAAAATAGTAAAAATAGAAACGCCATGTGATCCTGAAATCTCACATTTGGATATTGATTTAACCAGAACTAAAACAAGGTTCTTGCATAGATATTTGTACATTCATTTTAGTATTCGTCACAGTGTCCGAGGAGTGGAAAAAAATCTGAATGTCCAGGTTATCCTCTTTCATAGCCCAATATCTTCCCTGGCTTTATTGCAATATTGTGCCAAAACTGTTTTTTGATTTCAGAGCAGGGGAATCGAGAAAATAAATTCAACCATTGTACCAAATTCCCAGTGCTATCGTTATTTAGAGATCCACTGTATTTTCTCCTGGAGTATCAGCTCTAAAGTGATATTTTAAGAGAATCTTCCTTAGTAAGAAGGTAACAGGCTGAAACTGAACAAGCTACCACCACTATGGGCCATAGGGTAAAATATTGTTATCTGTATTCTGAATATTTTCATCAGCCCTTTCTCTCTTTGTATGCTGCAAGGTTGCTTTTTAGGAAGAAATGTCAAATGCATTTCTTTTGGAGGACCTGGTGCCTGATTCCCTAGTAAGTTGTGTGGCAGATACTTGGCACTTGATACTGGGATTTCACCAAATGCTGGATAACATTTAAAAGCAATGGTATTGAAAGGTATTAAATTTGTAAGCCAATTTTGCTATGTTAATGACTTTTTATGAATTGTAAATGCATGAGGCATTTTGGTAACTCTAGTAGTTTTAACATTAATCACTGATATTTTATGGAGAAAAGCTCATATTTAAAGTTAACTTTATACAGTAAGTCCCAATAAAGGAGTTGCTTTCTTTAAAGTATTATTTATTGTAAGTTTGATTCAACTTTCCTAAGTAAGTTGGTAATTTGATCTTGAAATCTGAATTAAAGAAAAAAGAAAGAACACAACCACAAAACTCTCCTTCAAAAGATCAAAAGAGAATATTGAGATGGAGAGAAGTTTTAATATCTTTGTCCATCATCTCCTTACTTTCTGAAAGATACCCCAGATTAAAAATTTGGTCAGGAAATGTGTTTATAGAAATATAGTCTCAAGATAAATCTTGCAATTCAACTGCTCCCTTTGAAACCTCTTCTATACCGAAGTTAGGCAATTACCATTGAGTGCAGAATGTGTATTTGTATCAATTTAGACTTTTATATTTGCTAAAATGTTTATGACATAATTGACTTAACTTCTGACAGAATATTAAGTTTGTAAACGTAAGATAAAACACTATAGAAGCAAAACCACTCGCTTAAAAATAATAACAAGGGCTGGGGCTGGGGCTCAGTTGTAGAGTACTTGCCTAGCATGTGTGAGGCACTGGGTTCAAATCTCAGCACTGCCTTTAAATAAATGAGTAAAATAAAGGTCCATCAACAACTAACAAAATTAAAAAATTAAAAAATTAAAATAATAACCGAACCTTATCAGCTGCATAACCTACAATCCACACATTACCTATTTTTCATCAGTAGAGAATGATGACTTGAAAGTAGTTGCTAAGGAACTAAAAGAAATAGAAAAGTAGAAATGAAAGGGGAATTCCGCAAAAAAACTCACCTGATGTTCTATACTGCTTATACCCTCTTTTTTTTGTTGTTTTTGTTAGTTTATTTTTATAGTAGTATCTTTTGGCCATATATAATTGAAGAAAATTTTGCAGTATATATTAAACCTGTCCAAATAGAGAATGATATTGTTTGAATATTTAAAAGGCCTATTTGTTTTGCTACTTTTTCTGAGATACTGAACAACCTACTCTGTTTATTTAATAGAACACTGTTCCATATTTGTAGTTTTATATTCCATACAAAATTGGGAGAGAAAAAAGCCTACATATTTGAGGAATAGTCACTGTAGATTTATGAATGGTATATAAAATGTCACTTACAAAAATATGAATATTTCGATGTTATAGTTACACTTAGAAGAATTATACTAGGTATCATTAGGAATGTAATGCAATACAATTAAAGGTATATACTATTCAGTCTCTGGGCAAGATACAGGCCCTGGGGACAGAACAAAAACCAAGAGGATCAAGGAGCCTCTTACGAAGCTTATATTCTAGTTGTGGAAGACATACAGACAATAAAGAGACAAACAGCATCACCCGAGCGCTCAGAGACATATAGACAATTAAAAAAGGGTGATGTAATAGTGTGATTAAATGCTTTTTACATTCCCCTGAAGAGGTGGCATTTGAGTTGACCTATGCATGATGAGAAGGAGCCTGCCGAGCAGAGGTCACATCAGGACTGTGCATATTTCTAAGTCGACCTCGCTTACTAAATGAGCATGTGTGGAATTTGAAATGTATCAGCTTTCTTGTAACACTCGCTATTTAAATGTTGTTGTTGAAACTTTTTAGTTAAGAAAATGCTCACATGATCAAATGGGAAAGCGCAAAGTCCCTAACATTTTTCAAAGTCAGTCACACTGAAAAAAATTAAAAATCTAAAGAAACTTCCATTCATGAAAATAAACTGGGCAAAGCAGGTAGAGAGTCTCAGGGCAGAGAGGAGATCAATCTCGTAGCATTGTGAGCCAGGATAATGAGTTTGGCTTTTGTTTAACTTTGAAAGGAAACCATTGGCGTCCTTAGAGAGGAGTGACAGGATCTAATTTACATTTTAAAATATCACCTTGTCTGCCTTATGGAAATTGCGTTTCAGAGAGGTCAGAGGTTGGAGCAGGGAGAGGATTCAAGAGGCGGAAGTTTCTAGAGTTCCCTTGTACTCTTTATTAGACGAGGTCAGAATGGGGTGGATCAAATTTAAGAGGGAAATCATGAGTTCCATACATACGATTCCACGTGGTCAACTGCCTGACAGTGACCTGGAGGCTGCCCGGCCTCCTTGGGAGTTCAGGCAGCATCTTGAAGAATGATGGCATTGACAGCCATGGTCCCAGACAGTTGGTAAAACCTGTGGACATGGTTTAGATACATGAAAAAGGAGAAGCAAGCCCAGGATAAAGCTCTGATCAATTTCAGCTTTTAGAATTGAGGAGGAAGAGCTAGGCAAGAAGAATACAAAGAAAATTCCAGTGAAATAAGAAATAAATAATCACTGACACTGTCAAATTTTTCGAGTCGTTTTACGAGGTGGAATAAAAAAGAAACGAGCCAAGAGTTTAGGGGTGAGGTAGGGTTTACGTAGAATAGAAGATACTAAAATGTACGAATATAGTGTTGGGGAAGATGCAACAGGAAGGGGAAGACGAGAGAAAAGGGGAACAGAAGAAGAGCAGAATCAGTCTTTGAGAAGGGAGTGAGTAGGTCTGCAGCCTGGGGGAGGGATGGCCATTGAGGATGGGTCATCCCTCCTGGCTGAAGAGAAGAGGCCAAGAACATGGACAGTAGGGTCTTCAGCCTTGGGGGTCACTCTTACCTGACTCTAAAGCTGGTAGTATCATTCTGCTTCTCTCTCTGTATTTTTTTTAAATTTCAGTCTCTTCTTCTTACTTTCCAAAGAATGAGGAATCCACCCAGACACTGGCTAGAGCACATCTGCTTGTGCTTTCTTATGTCCCTCTGTGTGACGTCACAACTATAGGACTTCATGCATATGGCGCTGTGCCACAAAGGATGCCTGACAGTCTGCCTGCACAGAAACCTGCAGGTGCATTGTGTATTCCTTGCTTTGCCCCCTCTTATCAACAGTATAAGCAGGTTCTGTGTGTTTGACAAGAATGAATAAAATAGAAAATTCAATGCTCTGACCATTTGCACTCAAGTGCTGTCTTTGGGGACCTAGAGAGGAAGAGAATTTTTAAGCATTTGTGGAAGCTTGATGGACTTTACAAGTGGAGATGATGAAAAAGGAAATGTTATGGTTTCAATACTGGGTCTCTCTCAAAATCTCATGCCTGTGACAAGGCAAGAAAGTGTATAGGTGGAATCACTGGGTTATGAGAGTCTCAATCTAAGCAGTGCATTAATCCATGGATATGGATTAACTGGGAGGTAACTATAGCCAGGTGGGATGTGGCTGGAGAAGGTGGGTTATTGGGGTGTGACTTTGGGATATATATTTTGTCAGGATCCAGGAGAGTCTGTCTGTCTGTCTCTCTCTCTTCCTGGTGTGATAACCTGAGCTGCTTTTCTCTACCACACTTTTCCACCAGGATGCTGTCCCTCACCTCAGGCCCTGAGGATTGGAGTTGGTCATCTATGGACTGAGACCTCTGAAACTGAGTACCAGATTAACTTTTCCTTCTCTAAAATTGTTCTGGTCAGGTCTTTTTGTCACAGAAATGAAAAACCTGGCTAAATCAGGAAGAAGGCTGCAAAGAACCAGAATGGTACTTGAGAGGAAGAAAGAGAAAGAAGAATCTACAAGGATGAAAAGATGAGGAAAGAGCATTGGTTTAATATTCTGGATCCTTTTAGGAATTTGGTAAGCAAAATACGAAGGAAGGGCACTAGAAGGGGAAGAAAGCAGGCACAGTGGTGAGAGCAACTTTGAGTAGAAAAACAATAGCAGCTGATCTCAGGTCTTTTTTCTACACCATCTTCAAGGAAACTTCCATAAAAACCCATTTTACATTGGATGCTGTCAGTCAGCCTTCTGTTCCTTTGGAATGTGATACCATGCTGTTCTCAAGATGCCTAGTTTTTCTGGGATTAAAATTTAATTGGTTTGCCTTTGTTTGATGTTTACTCACACAATGTGCTGGCGTGGTGGTAGATGCTGTTTGAGACCCAAAGTGACTTTGCCATCCTCGTCTTCAGACCCACACCCTCTGGTGACAGAAACAGACGCGTGTGGACGCTGCCACAATAAAAATGCAGAAAGGATGAGGGAGGTCTGAGTTCAATAATCGTTATCAAAAGAACAAGGGATAAGAATGTCCTTGTAAAGAATTGTGTATTCTTCAAAGATACCTTTTTAGAGAAAAGAAAGAAAAGAGCTCCCTAAGCCACCAGTCTCGATTTAAATCAGTATTCATGGTCAGCTCTTTCTCCAGAAGAGGGCAATGGCTCAAATTGTCATTAGTAGATTTGTTTTTGTCTAAATGCATCCTTTGAAGGCTCTGTTGCAAATGACTTCTAATAACCTTCAGTATAATAGACAATCTAAATAGAGAACGAAAATGGCCACGTTAGGCATAATGTTCTATCCAGGGAATATTTGCTGATTATTCAATTCAACAACAATAACAGCAATAAAAACAAAATGTCAGTATTTTTGAAGACTAACACAAAAGTCAAAATATCAATTGCATTTTTCTTAACACTTCCAAAGGATTTGCCTCTTGACAAGATGTATTATATTCGGTAATTTACCTCATCTAGACTGTCTAATACATATATTTTTTCTTCTTTATCCTTTTTAAGGAAAGATCGTATGTAAAATACGTTTTGTCTGCTTTGTGCTCTGCCTTCTCCTTCGGTCACTTTGGGTCACTTGCATCCAGAGCAGTAGTTGGCATGTACCACAGAATAAATATTTGTCAAATGAATACATTAAGTGCATCTGTATCCCTCACATGGCCTGGTATAGTATCACATTGAACATGGGAGACCCTTCAATATTAATTGATTTAACTTGATTGCCATAGTTCCAACCAGCCATATGGATAGAGATGAACATCGAAACTTAAATACTGCCACTGGCTCTATTAAAAATAGAGCCTATATATTTAAGTATAGCTTAAGTATAGCTCCTACTAATAAAAGCTATAGCCAAAGCCTGCCGAGTTCTAATTGGCATGTTCATTAGCTCTGGTTTTGCATCAAAACAGTGTGACTGCATCTCAGCTTGCCATTTTTTCAAGTAGTATTTATTTCTCACCACATGTGCTAAAAATTTCAGCTGAACAGGTCAATATATGCATTTCCAAAATAGATGAGAATAGAAGGGAGGAAATCATAATTAGGGACCTTGAAAACAACATCATAGTTTCTGATGGTGCTTAAGATACAGAAAGCAAAAGGCAAAGCTCAAATAAAGGTTTTAACAAAAATACTTAAAAGGATAGACATTGAAAACAATGATTCATGTTCTAATGTCACCAAAAAATATGTTTTATGTAACCTTAAGATTCTGGCTTTAAGAATGTTAAAATGACCAATCTTTTTCTTTTTCTTCTTTTAGTATTTATTTTTTTTTAATTTTACAGACCGTATTTTGATTCGTTGTACATAAACGAGGTACATCTTTTCATGTCTATAGTTGTGCATGATGTAGATTCATACCATTTGTATAATCATACATGTACATAGGGTAATAATGTCTGTCTCATTCCACCATTTTTTATACCCCTCCTCCCTCTCTTTTTCCTCTACATAATCCAAAGTTCCTCCATTCTTCTCTCATCCCCCCATTATATATCATCATCCACTTATCAGGGAAAACATTTGGCCTTTGGTTTTGGGGGATTGGCTTATTCCACTTAGCATGATGTTCTCCAATTCCATCCATTTATTTGCAAATGCCATAATATTATTCTTCTGTATGGCTGAATAATATTCCATTGTGTATATATACCACAGTTTCTTTATCCATTCATCTGCTGAAGGGCATCTAGGTTGATTCCACAATCTAGCTATTGTGAATTGAGCTGCTATAAACATTGATGTGGTTGCATTATTGTAGTATGCTGATTTTAGAATGGCTATTATCAAAAACAAAAACAATAATAGTCATTGGTGTGGATGTGGGGAAAAAGGAACACTCATACATTGCTGGTGGTACTGCAAATTGGTGCAGCCAATCTGGAAAGCAGTGTGGAGAATCCTCAGAAAACTTGGAATGGACCCACCTTTTGACCTAGTTGTCCACTCCTCAGTTTATACCCAAAGGACTTAAAATTAGCATACTACAGTAATGCAGCCACATCAATATTTCTTTTAATAAGAATTTGATTTCTGAAATTTATTTATATAGAAAAATGAAATTATATATTAGGTGTGAACATTTCAGCAGTAACAGACATAAAAACAGTGGTTATGAGCCAACAAGTAGACAGTGAATTGTAAATTGGATTGATATGATGAAAACTGATTTCATAGCAGTTCTGAGTTTTAAATTGAATAAAATAAGAATGATTTTGTCCTTTTTAGGACTCTTTCATTTAGCCATACAGTACTTATTGCATGCAGAGGTGCACACAGATTGGATTGAGAAGACTGCTTAACTGTCCTTTCCAACCTGCCTCCCTGGTCCCTAGAGCATGAGGATTCCTTTCAATCAAAACTCAGAGTCCCTTCCCCTTATTAGTCTGTGTTCTCAACTTGAAATTTTATCTTACGCAGCTGCTACCAAAGCTTAACAACTGATATTTGAAAGTGCTGGCCTAAGGGACATTATAAGCATTTATTTCTATAGATTCTCCAAATTCTACCTTTCTGAGAGGGCAGACAGTCAGCAAACCAGGGAACTCTACTCTATTACTCCACTTTTCAAAGAAACACTTTCATTGAACTGGGATTTAACATTTTATCTTAAGGTTTATAATTGGTTGACCTAAGTAAAGGTCATATAATGTTAAAGGCTTCATCTATTGGGGTGTCCAACATGTCTTAAACACAGACCCTGCTCTTAAATTTCCATTAAAGGTTAGCACTAAATTTTTGTTTGTTTTTGTTTTTTCCTTTTTCTTATCCTTTTATTTTTTTCTTTAGTGCTGAGCCGTGCCTTCTAATAATAGATAATATAAGCTATATTATTCAGTCTTTCCTTTTTTTCACATTGGCTGTGAGGAAGCAAGGTGATGAGGTTACTGTTCCTCATTTCTTCATTTTTTAAAATTTATTTTTATTGTAAACAAATGGGATACATGTTGTTTCTGTTTGTACATGAAGTAAAGGTGTGCCATTTTGTGTAATCATACATCTAAATCATCTAAATAGGGTAATGGTGTCTGATTCATTCTGTTATTTTTCCATCCCCCCACCCTTCCCACCCCATTTTCCCACTATACAGTCCCTCCTTCCTCCATTCTTGCCTCCTTCCCACCCCCCATTATGTGTCATCATCCACTTACCAGTGAAATCATTTGTCCTTTGGTTTTTTGGGATTGACTTATCTCACTTAGCACGATATTCTCCAATTTCATCCATTTGCCTGCAAATGCCAAAATTTTATTATTCTTTATGGCTGAGTAATATTCCATCGTATATGTATACCACAGTTTCTTTATCCATTCATCAATTGAAGGACATCTAGGTTGGTTCCACAGTCTGGCTATTATGAATTGAGCAACTATGAACATTGATGTGGCTGTATCTCTGTAGTATGCTGATTTTAAGTCCTTTAGGTATAGACCAAGGAGTGGGATAGCTGGGTCAAATGGTGGTTCCATTCCAAGCTTTCTGAGAAATCTCCACACTGCTTTCCAGAGTACCTGCACTAATTTGCAGCCCCACCAGAAATGTATGAGTGTACCTTTTTCCCCACATCCTCACCAACACCTATTGTTGCTTGTGTTCTTGATAATCACCATTTTAATTGGAGTGAGATGAAATCTTAGGGTAGATTTGATTGAATTTCTCTTATTACTAGAGATGTTGAATATTTTTTCATATATCTGTTGATTGCTTGTAGATCTTCTCTAAAGTGTCTGTTCATTTCCTTAGCCCATTTGTTGATTGGATTATTTGTATTCTTGGTGTAGACTTTTTTGTGTTCTTTATATATTCTGGAAATTAGTGCTCTATCTGAAATATGAGTGGCAAAGATCTTCTCCCACTCTGTAGGCTCTCTCTTCACATTGCTGAGAGTTTCCTTTGCTGAGAGAAAGTTTTTAGTTTGAATCTATCCCAGTTGTTGATTCTTGCTTTTATTTCTTTTGCTATGGGAGTCCTGTTAAGGAAGTCTGATCCTAAGCTGACATGTTGAAGATTTGGACCTACTTTTTCTTCTTTAAGATGAAGGGTCTCTGGTCTGATTCTGAAGTACTTGATCCATTTTGAGTTGAGTTTCATGCAGGGTGAGAGATAGAGGTTTAGTTTCATTCTGCTGCATGTGGATTTCCAGATTTCCCAGCACCATTTGTTGAAGAGGCTATCTTTTCTCCATTGCATATTTTTGGACACTTTGTCTAGTATGAGAAAATTGTATTTATTTGGGTTTGTGTCCATGTCCTCTATTCTGTACCATTGATCTACCTGTCTATTTTGGTACCAATACCATGCTGTTTTTGTTAGTATTGCTTTGTAATATAGTTGAAGTTCTGGTATTGTGATACCCCGTTTCACTCTTCCTGCTAAAGATTGCTTTAGCTATTCTGAGTTTCTTATTCTTCCAGATGAATTTCATGATTGCCTGCTCTATTTCTATAAGGTACATCATTGGGATTTTAATTGGAATTGCATTGAATCCATATAGTACTTTTGGTAGTATGGCCATTTTGTCAATGTTAATGCTGCCTATCCAAGAACATGGGAGATCTTTCCATCTTCTAAGGTCTTCCTCAATTTCTTTACTCAATGTTTTGTAGTTTTCATTGTAGAGATCTTTTACCTCTTTGGTTAGTTGATTCCCAAGTATTTTATCTTTTTTGAGGCTATTGCAAATGGAGTTGTTTTCCTCATTTCCCTTTCAGATGTTTCATCACTTGTGTATAAAAATGCTTTAGATTTATGTGTGTTGATTTTATAGCCTGCTATTTTGCTGAATTCATTGATGAGGTCGAGAAGTTTTCTGGAGGAGTTTTTTGGATCCTATATAGAATCATGTCATCAGCAAACAGTGACAGCTTGAATTCCTCTTTTCCTATTTGTATCCCTTTAATTTCTTTAGTCTGCCTAATTGCTCTGGCTAGAGTTTCGAGGACAATGTTGAATAGAAGTGGTGAAAGAGGACATCCCTGTCTTGTTCCTGTTTTCAAAGGGAATGGTTTCAGTTTTTCTCCATTAAGAATGATGTTGGCCATGGGCTTAGCATAAATAGCCTTTACAATGTTCAGGTATGTTCCTACTATCCCTATTTTTTCTAGTGTTTTGAGCATGAAGGGGTGTTGTATTTTGTCGAACGCTTTTTCTGCATCAATTGATGTAACCATATGATTCTTATCCTTAAGTCTATTGACATGATGGATTATGTTTATTGGTTTATGGATGTTAAACCATCCTTGACTTCCAGGAATGAACCCCACTTGATTGTGGTGCTCAATTTTCTTAATTTGTTTTTGGATACAGTTTGCCAATATTTTGTTAAGGATCTTTGCATCTATATTCATCAAGGATATTGGTCTAAAATTTTCTTTCTTTGATGTGTCTTTTCCTGGTTTGGGTATGAAGGTGATATTAGCTTCATAGAATGAGTTTGGTAGGGTTTGGTAGGGTTTTTCTATTTCCTGGAATACTTTGAGAAGTATTGGAATGAGTTCTTCTTTGAAGGTCTTGTAGAACTTGGCTGAGAATCCATCTGGTCCTGGGCTTTTCCTGGATGGTAGGTTTTTAATGGCTTCTTCTATTTCATTGCTTGATTTTGATCTGTTTAAATTGTATATGTCCTCCTGGCTCACCTTGGGAAGAGCATATGTCTCTAGAAATTTGTCAATGTTTTCAGTAGTTTCTATTTTGTTGGAATACAGATTTTCAAAGTAGCTTCTCATTTTGTTCTGTATCTCAGTGGTATCTGTCATGATATTTCCTTTTTCATCACAAATTTTAGTAATTTGTGTTTTCTCTCTCCTTCTCTTTGTTAGTGTGGCTAAGGATTTGTCTATTTTGTTTACTTTTTCAAAGAACCAACTTTTTGTTTTGTCAATTTTTTGAATTGTTTCTTTTGTTTCAATTTCATTGATTTCAGCTCTGATTTTAATTATTTCCTGTCTCCTACTACTTGTGCTGTTATTCTGTTCTTCTTTTTCTAGGGCTTTGAGTTGTAATGTTAGGTCATTTAGTTGTTGACCTTTCATTCTTTTCTGGAATGTGCTCCATGAAATGAATTTTCCTCTTAGTACCACTTTCATAGTGTCCCAGAGATTTTGATATGTTGTATCATCATTCTCATTGACCTCTAAGAATTTTTTTATCTCCTCCCTGATGTTTCCTGTTATCCATGTTTCATTCAATAGCATATTATTTAGTCTGCAGGTGTTGGAGTAATTTCTGTTTTTTATTTTGTCATTGATTTCTACTCTCAGTCCATTATGATCTGATAGAACACAAGGCAGTATCTCTATTTTTTTGCATTTCCTAAGGGCTGCTTTGTGGCATAACATATGGTCTATTTTCAAGACTGTTACATGTGCTGCTGAGAAGAAAATGAATTCGCTCATTGATGGATGGAATATTCTATATATGTCTATTAAGTCTAGGTTATTGATTGTGTTGTTGAGTTCTATGGTTTTTTTGGTTGGTTTTTGTTTGGAAGATCTATCTAGTGGTGACAGCAGTGTGTTAAAGTCACCCAGAAGTATTGTGTTGTGGTCTATTTGATTCCTGAAATTGAGAAGGATTTGTTTGAAGTACAGGGATGCACTATTGTTTGGGGCATAAATATTAACTATCGTTATGTCTTCCTGATTTATGGTTCCCTTAAGCAGTATGAAATGTCCTTCTTTATCCCTTCTGACTAACTTTGGCTTGAAGTCCCTTTATCTGATATAAGGATGGAGACTCCCACTATTTTATTGAGTCCATGAGCATGGTAGGTTTTTTCCCATTATTTCACCTTTAGTCTGTGGATGTCTTTTTCTATGAGATGAGTCTCTTGCAGGCAGCATATTGTTGCATCTTTCTTTTTAATCCATTCTGCCAGTCTTTGTCTTTTATTGATGAGTTCAGGTCATTAATGTTCAGGGTTATTATTGAGATATGATTTGTATTCCCAGTCATTTGGGCTTATATTAGGTTTTTTAACTTGGCTTGGTTTCACCTTTGAGTGGGTTTTTGTCTAAGATAGTTCCTCCCTTTACTGACCTCCATTATTGTCTTTCATTTCCTCCTCATGGATATTTTGTTGAGAACATTCTGTAGTGCAGGCTTTCTATTTGTAAATTCTTTTAACTTTTGTTTATCATGGAAGGATTTTATTTCATATTCAAATCTGAAGGTTACTTTTGCTGGGTATAGGATTTGTGGTTGGCAACCATGTTCTTTCGGATTTTGAAATATGTTGTTCCTGGCCCTTCTAGCTTTTAGAATCTGGGTTGAGAAGTCTGCAGCTATCCATCTTGGTTTCTCCCTATATGTAATCTGATGCTTTTCTCTCAGGGCCTTCAAAATTCTATTTTTATTTTGAATGTTAGGCTTTTTCATTATAATGTGCCTTGGTGTGAATCTATTGTGATTTTGTGCATTTGGTGTTCTGTAAGCCTCTTTTATTTGATTTTCCATTTCATTCTTCAGGTTTGGGAAATTTTCTGATATTATTTCATTGAATAGGTTGTTCATTCCTTTGGTTTGTAACTCTGTGCCTTCCTCAATCCCAAAAATCTGATCTTTCATGATGTCCCATAGTTCTTGGAGATTATGTTCATGATTTCTTACCATCTTCTCTGTTTGGGCAAATTTATTTTCAAGATTAAATATTTTGACTTCATTGTCTGAGGTTCTGTCTTCCAAGTGGTCTAGTCTTTTGCTGATGCTTTCCATTGAGTTTTTTATTTGGTTTATTGTTTCCTTCATTTCAAGGATTTCTGTTTTTTTTTTTTTTTTTTTTTTTTAGAATCTCTATCTCTTTATTGAAATGATCTTTTGCTTCCTGCAGTTGCTCTTTCAACTGCTTTTTGGTATTATCATTCATTGCCTGCATTTGCTCTCTTTCCTCATCCTTTGCTTTGGGAATCATCTTAATCATGTATAATCCGAAGTCCTTTTCTGACATTCCTTCTAACATACTGTCAGTGGATTCTATTAATAAATAATCTAGATTTGTTTGGATCATTTTCTTCCCTTGTTTTTTCATGTTGTTCAGGTATCTTCCCCTCTAGCAGAGCATATCTGGGGTATTGCAGATTTCCCCCCATAGGCTTATAGTGGCCCTATAGGTTTCCAAAATCTTTTCTTTAAGGGGAGATCAATATTAGCAGTGCCCAATTCAGACACTATGCAATCCTAGACCAAATAGCCCCTATGAGGACAATAACAAAATTGTCATAATAAACAGAATGAGTTCAAATATTATTTTCAGTATAACAAACAGATTTGCAATAAGGTCTGCAGTGTCTAATGGAGGACAAAGAGGATGCAGAGGGATGTAGGATGTAGCTGTTAATGGGATAAGAAAAGAATATACAGAAGTTCTAGATAACAGAAAGGGCGAGAGTATAATCAAAAGAAATTGGATGTTATCATCCAAAAAGGGAGAAAGAGACTCTGAGGGAACAGGTATACAAAAGGGAAAATAGAGCAAGAAACATAAAGAAATAAAAACTTCAAATTGTCCAATAAGGAGAAAAAAGAAAATCTACAGTATAACAGTCATATAGTATTCAAACCTCCCAGTCTTCAGTAGCCTGATGCATGAGAGGTACCTGACAATGAGCTTCAGGTCTCCAGCAGGCGTCTCAGGATGGAATCTGCCCCACCTAAAGATCAGAGCTATGGCTTCCAGGATTATCCAAGATGGCCGCTCTGGCTTCCAAATGTGTTTGCAAATGGGGAGCTGCAGCTCGGGGTGTGGTTGTGGTCGGCTGGAGGTCCTGGAGGCAGGGTGCCTTTGGTCAGGCAGGGGTCCTGGAGGTCGGGTGTGTTTGGTGTGGTTGTGGGATCCTGGAGGCCAGGTGCAATCAGTTAGTCTGGGGTCCCAGTGATACGGCACAGTCAGTTGGTCTGGGGGTCCTGGCGGTAGGGAGCAGTCAGTTGATGTGAGGGCCCTGGAGGCAGGGAGTGATCAGTCGGGCTGAGGGATCCTGGAGACAGGGCTCAGTCAGTCTGGCCAGAGTTACTATGGGGCCTGGCTGTTGTCTCAAAATGGCCTCCTTTATTCATTTTTATTCAAGATGGTTCTAACTCTCTTAGAAATTAGGACAGACTTCAATTACTTCCAAATAAACACAGTCTCTACTGAATTTAGTTTATTCCTGTTTTGAAATTTATGTTTTTAAATATAACATCCACCTATTTTTAAATCTAATCTTGTTTTGCTAAATAAATGATTAATAAATAATCACTTATACATCACAAATATATCGTGACAAAGTCACATTTGACAATATGTTTCAGTAATAAGACCACCATGAATGATAATTTGACTTCATGGACTAATCAGAATTTTAGATTTATAATATCAGAATTTATATCTTCGTTCCCCTGTAATTAACTGACCTTGAACAACTCACCTAGTTCTTCTTTTGTTTCTTTATATTTATAAACTACAAATAAATAACAGAATCCAGAAAAATGTCTACTAGAGATTTTAAACTAGATACTACATCTAATTTGCCCACAATTTTAGTATGTATAACTCTCTTTTCAGTGCTATCTACTGTTCTCATTAACAGTAATTATTACATTTCTTATTAAAAATATGATATTGGCCAAGTTATCCTGTCATATTGTGTGCATGTATGGATATGTAACAACAAATCCCATCATCTGTACAACTAAATGCATCAGTAAAAATGTGGGAAAAATATGATCTCAGCTAAACATTTGCCTTAGTTCCTTGGTGATGCTATGATAAAACACCATAATCTGAGTCATTTATTTCTTACTGTTCTGAAGGCCAGGTATTCCAAGATGATGCCGGCAACTTTGGAGTTTAGTGAGGGCCCACTTTCTGGTTCAAAGAGAGAGCATTTTCCCTGTGCCCCACATGTAGAAGAAATTTCTCTTAAGTATCTTTTAGAAGGGCACTAATCTCACTCCTAGTGTCTTCCCTCGTGACCTGACATCTCCCAAAGGCTCCATCTCCCAGTCCCCTCACATTAGAGATTAGACTCCAATACTAAAATTTTGGCAGGATACAACTAGTCCATGGCAACATTTAAAAGAAAATTTCGCAATGAAACTAGTAATTTTCTTCTTAGAACCCTGCAACTTCCTTAAAACACATTTTATCACTCAAAAAACAAGATCATTTCATTTTTATTAGAGTTTTGATGACTGTAGATATCCATATTTCTGGCTCTCTCGTAAAGGACTCATGTATTTATTGCTCTATCAATCCAACATTTGGGAAACTTGGCTCTCTAGTGGATCCATCAGTTCACTATTAAATATGAAATAAAGCATTGACAGGGTGCTCTTGTTCATATTGAATCCTAGTGAATAGTTTTTTAAATGCAAGCGTCACACAACTGACTTGGAAACATTCACAGATGAAATTAATCAGTACTTTACCCACAGATTTGATTTTCTTAACATGTAAAGTGAATATGCCTATTGTTTTCAATATTTCTAAATCTACATGAAAACATGGTGGTATTTGGTGAAAAACACTTTGGAATTAACCCCCAGTATGGTATAAGTTGGTAAGCATCATTTGTTGAATATGAAAATGTTAGATCCTATCTTTATGTAACTAAAAGTAATGTTTAAAACCACCTTCCTTGACTGATACTACATTAATTAGATATTCTAGATGAGGAAACTGAGGCACAGAGAGATTTATTTTGCCCAGAACCATAGAGCTTGGCAAGAAAAAGATCTTTCATGGAATCAATATCTGTCTGACTTAGAATGCTATGCTCTGGGGCACTAAGCCATAATGCCACCCAAACCTACAGATGTGTGCTAAAGATAAGACAGCTTAGTGCAAAGGGACCAGACTGAGAATTTTAAGTCCTTGCTGGTCCTTAATCTCTGCTACTCACCAGCTGGATGCCTTGCTTGTTAGACACTAGGTACCATGCCTGAGAAACTCACCACTCAGAAACTCAGTTTCTGCTTTGTATAAAATTATGAAGTGAAAGTGTAGGCTCTTTATATTCCCTTCTGGTTCTAATTTCCCATGCAAGCTTAACTTTATTTTCTAACCATACCCACTTGAGGATGAAACATGGGCATGAATTATAGTTACTACAGTTTTTCTCTGGTTTTACCCTAGAGATGACAACTTTAGCCCTCCTTTTACATCCTAAAAATTCTTCAAACTTAAAGCAGTGTCTCACTCATGTTCAGAAGCAAATCTTACCTGAAATGTGGTAACTTGTCATTTCTTTCTCTCCTATCCTGTATTTTTGTGACAATTTCAGCTGACCAAACTATTAGTACATAGGGCTGCGAATGCTATTCAGTGACTCTGCTCATCTCCAACTTCCAAGACTAGCATCAGTCAAAGCTTATTTCCACCAACACCAACACCTGTATGACTGCCCCGAAGAAAGAGTGATGAGAAAGTTTTCTGTTTGGTTTGGTTTCCTGGTTCACACTTGCAGCTGCTTCTCCCAAGGGCTAAGTCAAATGTGAATTAGGAAACTACAGGATAAACTGAATAAAAGTATTGTCTAATCCAAGCTGGTTTCTAAGCACTCGTATTTTTGCCTGCACAGTGATTTCTCACCCCAAAAACTCAGCCCATTCCTGCAAATAAATCCACTCAAAAGACTGGGCGATCAAAATACAACAATAACCTTTGTATTTTAGTGATAAATTTTAGTGATAAATATTCTTTCTCCTCTTGAGGGAACTTCACAAACTATCTGATGTTCTACATCATGTGACTCTTACATAGGAATGATCTTATGTATGTATGTATGTATGTATTTATTTAGTCTCTGTATTTTTGGTACTGCTGATTGAACCCAGGGATGCTTAACCATTGAGCCACATCCCTAGTTCTTTTTATTTTATCTTGAGAAACTGGCTTGCTACATTGCTTAGGACTTTGCCAAGTTGCCAAGGCTGGTCTTGAACTTACGATCCTCCTGCCTCAGCCTCTGGACTTGCTGGGATTATAGGCATGCAACACTACATTCAGCCTCTATAGGAATTTAAAATGCTTTATTTGTATAAAAATAAACACTAATAGAAATACAGGCATAAAATGTGTTTAAATGTATTTTCTGTCTTTTCATATTCCTCTTAAAACTAGTTTATAAATGGCTCCATAATTTGCCAGCACTAAGTCCATTAGAACAAACACCACTTCAGGGCTGTTAGTTATACAGTCACAATGATCCTGAATCTCTGGGGAGTGACATCTATTCACCAACTGTCAGGCACATCAATAATCTGGCTACAAAATTCAACACAAAATTATTAAATCTTCATGATCCACCCAGTCAGGCAGTCTTTTTTAAGGTTTTTGTTCAAAGACTAGAATTTGAGGGATTTTTGTCCTGGATAATATAAAAAAGCATGCTTTGGAAGACTGCCCTGTAAGTCCCTTCTTAAAATGCAGGTAAGGGTACCTGAAACAGATGTAGTTTTGAGAGAAAGGATCTACATTGTTACCTTTCTAAAACCAAATGTGTTAGTATCTGTAGGATCTTGTGATTTTTATCTTATTGCCCTGTGAATTCAGTCATGAATTAATAAATCTATACTTCAAGAAGTTACTGGATATAATCTTTGAAAAGAGAAAAGCCCTGTTTAGTTAACTTGCATAAAAATCGTTATTTATTATTTATTAAATGTGCCTGTAATATTTGTTTCACAGATGTAGTGAATTAAAATGTAAATAAAATTAACTATTAGTTGATACTTTGTAGAATCCTGTTTGATCTTATTACCTAAATATTCAAGTTAAGAAGATTCATTTGGAAAGAGTTTTCGTCTGAGCAACAATAGTAACACATTAATAGCCTTTCTTTCTTTCTTTCTTTCTTTCTTTCTTTCTTTCTTTCTTTCTTTCTTTCTTTCTTTCTTTCTTTCTTTCTCTTTCTTCCTTCCTTCCTTCCTTCCTTCCTTCCTTCCTTCCTTCCTTCCTTCCTTCCTTCCTTCCTTCCTTCCTTTCCATTTTTTTCCCAAGGCTTGGTGTTCTAAATTCTATGTCCCTACATGCAATACGTGGTTAAACTCTGACCTTAGAAAATCTAATCTGAATCACAAATTCATGGAATATAGCAAGTAGGAAGAAGTTAAAAATATATCTATAACACTAAAGTCACAAAATTTTATTATTGATGATTAAAGAATAATGAACTCATGTATATCTCATTTATGAAAATAGAAATATTTGCTTATGAATTACCATTGTACACAGATACAAAGGGATGTCCAAGAGTTCTATAGCCATCTTAATTTCACATCTTCTACAATTTTGCTTCTATAACATTTTTAAGTTTCCAGTATTCAACCAATAAACAATTTATTTCAGACCAGCAATGTTTAAGATGAAAAAGTAAATATGAGGCAAAAATATCACTCATGAAACTGTGTTTTAATAATTTGAAAATCAGAATAACAAAGTAACAAAAAAAATTGAGGGCCTGTTTTACTATTTAAATCTGATTGATGTGGGTGGGTGACACAGCTCAGTGGTAGAATGCTTGCCTAGCATGTATGAGGCCCTGGGTTCAATCCCCTAGTAATGCAAATAAAAGAAAATGATAAAAAGCAAAGTATCTGATCAACTTATTCATAAGTCATTGAAAAATCATATACATTTATGACTTTAAGATTTCTGTAGTTATACAAGTTCTCTGAATTCTAATCAATTCAACTATTCTATTGATTTAAGTTCTTTATCTAGCTACTCAATCAATTAAAGTTTTTCAAATAAATTTCATATCATTTTGGAAGAAATCTTACATTAAAAATGTAGAATAACCTTAAAACAAGAATTTATATTTTTACTTAAGTATCTCACCAATCATTCCCTGTAGGCAGGAAGAATAAGAATTACATGGAAAATACTAGGCTAAAAATATCATGTGTTTAAAAATTATACAATGAAACTTAGGAAAACTAGAGAAGTTTATTTCATTACCAGAGCAGCATTTTGGCACAGCTTTATTTTAAGAAATGGGCTTGTTCTGAGAGTGAAAATTGTGTAGGTTGAAGCACCCAAGTAAATTTTTCTAGAATTCATACTTTATAAAATTGACCCAATTATACATCTTCTTTTTAGTTAATAAAGTACATGAGAAGAACCTCAGAAGAAATCATACATGAACAAGCATATGATGCAGAATCAAGGAGTTTATTTATGTTCATCTGGTTGTTACAAACTTTATTTCATAAATCATATAGATTATAATCAATATAATGAAGTCCAAAAGAGAAAGACTAGATTTTCTTCTGGGTATTTTATTTGAAAATGCATATGGCCATTTGTTTAACATAGAGTAATAAATTATTACATTATGGTGTAAGTAAATGAGTTTTAAAGCTATTTTTTGGATTTAAAGATAAATGAACAAATTGTATAAGAATTAAAAATGGTTATATATATATGTATATATATACATATATATCATCAATAATAAAATTGCCAAGTCCTTACTTCATATAAGAAACAGCTTACCAGTTTTATACATATATCTGGTCACAATTCTGCAATGTTAATCAGATAGCTTATACTTCATCTTGATACTTCTATATAATACAATGAGGAACAAGTCTTCAGTTTGAACCTTTGGGAATATTGGAAAAAAATTGTCATCATCTCACTTTTGAGTGTTTTATGTAAATTTCATCTTATAAAAATTAAAATACTAGAGGGGATATAATATGCCATGTGTGCCATTGAGTTATATAACTCCTGCCTTCCACCCTCCCTCTTCCTCTTTCTCCTCCTTTTCCTCTTTCTCATTTTAATAATTGAGTTATATGATGAAATTCTGATATAAGTTAACCCCCACCATCCCCAGTTTAGTCAGAATAGTTAAGGATCCAGTCTGGTCCAGTTTCCTGTTACAGGTTTTGTTGATTCTTTTCTAAATCCTACATCTTTCTTCCCTGCAGCTAATCTATTCAAGATGATTATTCTGACTTTAAATAATTTATATTTTATATTCTATGTCCAGGTTTTGAGTTTTCAAAATAATCTTCCCCAGCAAGGTGCAATGCAAATATTCTTAAATATACTTCAGAAATTATTCCTAATGCTTTCTCTTCCTCTTAAAACTGAGAATGGGACTTTGTACTTGCAAGATGCTGACCCCCTCCCCATATCTTTCTAAACCAAGGGTTCTCTACTTGGAATGGGGTCGAGTCTTGGGAGCTTGAGAACAAAGAGATGACATGAGCAAAGGTCATTTCTGAAATCCTGGGTAAACAACTTTGATGATGGCATGACATAATAACAAAGAAAGATCTAATGTTAAATTAAAGAAAAGTGAAACCTAGAATCAGCTAATAATTACTGTAGGCTGAGTTAGGTGCTAGGCACATTCCAAGTCTTTTTCATTTAATTTTCATAACAAGTTTTTGAGGATGCAAGAGGGTTTAAGGTTCAAGTCACATGTCCCATTTGTAACAAACCAGTGCTGATCCCCTTAGAGTGACTCTCATCCACACCTCCGGATTTTCTTGTAGTTTTGGTACAGTTTGTATGCTATGTATTTACTTAGAAATGTTTTATCTGATTTTGAACTATGTAAAGTCTCAATTAAAATAACAATATAATACTTAACAACAATTCACATTGTGGAAATGGTGTCACTTTGAGTTTATTTCCTTCCCTCCCTCCCTTCCTGCCTTCCACCCTCTTCCTCATTCTCCTCCTTTTCCTCTTTCTCATTTTTAATAATTGGTTTTAGTCACCAGAAGGTGGCCCTTTTAAAGGTTTTTTTTTTATTGTATACAAATGGGATACATGTTGTTTCTCTATTTGTACATGGAGTCAAGGCATACCATTTGTGTAATCATAAATTTACATAGGGCAATGTTTGATTCATTATTTTTTTCCCTTCCCCCCACCCCTCCCACCCCTCTTTTCCCTCTATACAGTCCTTCTTTCCTTCATTCTTACCGCTCTCCTTATCCCTAACCCTAAACCTAACCCTAACCCTAATGCTAACCCCTCCCACCCCCCATTATATGTCCTCATCCGCTTATCAGCGAGACCATTCGTCCTTTAGTTTTTTGAGATTGGCTTATCTCACTTAGCATGATATTCTCCAATTTCATCCATTTGCCTGCAAATGCCATAATTTTATCATTCTTCATTGCGGAGTAATATTCCATTGTATATATATGCCACAGTTTCTTTATCCATTCATCAACTGAAGGGCATCTAGGTTGGTTCCACAATCTGGCTATGGTGAATTGAGCAGCAATGTACATTGATGTGGCTGTATCTCTGTAGTATGCTGATTTTAAGTCCTTTGGGTATAGGCCAAGGAGTGGGATAGCTGGGTCAAATGGTGTTTCCATTCCAAGCTTTCTGAGGAATCTCCATACTGCTTTCCAGAGTGGCTGCACTAAATTGCAACCCCACCAGCAATGTATGAGTGTTCCTTTTTCACCACATCCTCGCCAACACCTTTCGTTGCTTGTGTTCTTGATAATCGCCATTCTAATTGGGGTGAGAGGAAATCTTAGGGTAGTTTTGATTTGCATTTCCCTTATTACTAGGGATGTTGAACATTTTTTCATATATATGTTGATTGCTTGTACATCTTCTTCTGTGAAGTGTCTATTCATTTCCTTAGCCCATTTGTCAATTGGATTATTTGCATTCTTGGTGTAGAGTTTTTTGAGTTCTTTATAGATTCTGGAAATTTGCGCTCTATCTGAAGTATGGTTGGCAAAGATATTCTCCCACTCTGTAGGTTCTCTCTTCACATTGCTGAGAGTTTCCTTTGCTGAGAGAAAGCTTTTTAGTTTGAATCTATCCCAGTTGTTGATTCTTGCTTTTATTTCTTATGCTATGGGAGTCCTGTTAAGGAAGTCTGTTCCTAAGCCAACAAGTTGAAGATTTGGACCTACTTTTTCTTCTATAAGATGCATGGTCTCTGGTCTGATTCTGAGGTCCTTGATCCATTTTGAGTTGAGTTTTGTGTAGGGTGAGAGACAGGGGTTTAATTTCATTCTGTTGCATATGGATTTCCAGTTTTCCCAGCACCATTTGTTGAAGAGGCTATCTTTTCTCCATTGCATATTTTTGGACCCTTTGTCTAGTATGAGAAAATTGTATTTATTTGGGTTTGTGTCCATGTCCTCTATTCTGTACCATTGATCTACCTGTCTATTTTGGTACCAATACCATGCCGTTTTTGTTACTATTGCTTTGTAGTAGAGTTGAAGATCTGGTATTGCAATACCCCCTGCTTCATTCTTGCTACTTAGGATTGCTTTAGCTATTCTGGGTTTTTTATTCTTCCAGATGAATTTCATAATTGCTTGCTCTATTTCTGCAAGGTACCTCTTTGGGATTTTAATTGGAATTGCATTGAATCTGTATAGCACTATAGGTAGTATGGCCATTTTGACAATATTAATTCTGCCTATCCAGGAACATGGGAGATCTTTCCATCTTCTAAGGTTTTCTTTAATTTTTTCTTTAGTGTTCTGTAGTTCTCATTGTAGAGGACTTTAACCTCTTTTATGAGATTGATTCCCAAGTATTTTATTTTTTTCGATGCTATTGTGAATGGGGTAGTTTTCCTAATTTCTCTTTCTGAAGATTCATCACTTATGTATAAAAATGCATTGGATTTGTGAGCATTGATCTTGTAACCTGCTACTTTACTGAATTCACTTATGAGTTCTAAAAGTTTTCTGGTGGAATTTCCAGGTTCCTCTAAATATATAATCATGTCGTCAGCGAACAGGGATAGTTTGAGTTCTTCTTTTCCAATTCGTATCCCTTTAATTTCTTTGGTTTGTCTAATTACTCTGGCTAGAGTCTCAAGGACGATGTTGAATAGAAGTGGTGAAAGAGGGCATCCCTGCCTTGTTCCAGTTTTTAGGGAGATCACTTTCAGTTTTTCACCATTTAGAATGATATTGGCCATGGGCTTAGCGTAGGTGGCCTTTATAATGTTAAGGAATGTTCCCACTACCCCAATTTTTTCTAGTGTTTTGAGCATGAAGGGATGCTGTATTTTATCGAATGCTTTTTCTGCATCTATTGAAATAATCATGTGATTCTTAACTTTAAGTCTGTTGATATGGTGAATGACATTTATTGATTTCCGAATGTTGAACCAACCTTGCATCCCTGGGATAAAACCCACTTGATCGTGGTGCACTATCTTTTTAATATATATTTGTATGTGATTTGCTAAAATTTTGTTGAGAATTTTTGCATCGATGTTCATTAAGGATATTGGTCTGAAATTTTCTTTCCTCGATGTGTCTCTGTCTGGTTTAGGTTGAGATTCCTCTCTTTATCGTTTCTAGTCACCCTTCCTCTTAGTGAGGTGCATACAGAAACCATTCCGTGCATGTTGGATGAATGTATGAACACTAGAATGAATACAGTTTTTTTTCTGTATTCATTCTGTGATATTCAGAATGTATTCATTCTGTATTCATTTCTGTGATAGCCCTAATATGCACCAAATATTGTAAGCCATCACATACTAACTTTGATGAGAAAAACAGTACAAATATTGCCCTTCCTTCATTTGACACATGGATACTTGGGAAAAGAGAAAGTGAAGAAGTTTCATGAACACGTTTGTGGTCATGTGCTGCTGAGAAGTAGCATAACAACACTGTTTGCAGCCATCTTTCCAGACCTCAAACTTGCTTAGGTACTAGTATGCCAGGGCATCTTACAAATTATTCCTTTGATTCCCCAATTTAGGAAATTTGGTGAAGTCAAGGATCTCTATTACATAATCTTAAATTTGGCCAGCCACTGTAGCAGGGACATAAATCAGAATAAAGTAAATTGTATGAGTGATTGATAGGAGTCCACATTGTTAAAATAACAAGAATTAGAAACATGCTGGCATCAATTTAAAGGTCTGGCACATGGGAGAAAATGATCTTGCTTATTGAAAATACACTCTGTTCCAAAGAACATTTTCAAGTAATTTCAAATATTTGAATAATATATCAATATAAAACAAGGGAGCATTATAAGATGATAGAAAATGTTGAAAATAAAATTCGGTAGGATGAAGAAAAACATCAGCGTGAAAAATGTATGGTATTAAGAGTGCCTTAGGGTTTAGTCAGTGAAGCAAAACTTATTGGAATTAGACCTTAAACAAAAGTGCGGAATGCTGGGAAAGTTAAAGTCCAGAAGGGGAATTCTGAGAATCAGAAGAGTTTCTAATTACTGATCAGTTCTTCTGAAGCACTAGTGCAAATTAACAATAGATGATGTTGATGCCCCCAGCCAAGGACCACTAGGAGCATATCTGAGCAGGTTGTGTTTAGCACATGTTGTGTTAAGACACACCATGAGGATGTCTCTGTGAGTGTGCTAGAAAAGAACTGCTATCAAGATTAACTTTGGGCTAGGAGATGTGGGGAAGGGCATATGCAAGCAGTATTTTACTGTGGAATCAAGGATGATTCACTAATTTTAGAGTTCAATAAATATAATACAGAAGGAAGGAAGATTAGTCTAATGCTAAAAACAACTATTACTCATGTTAACCAAGGTAGGATGAGTGGACGATTTTGTGGTTAGGATAATGTTTTATTTGTATTCAGGTGTAATTACGAAGTGGTGTGGTTTTCATTTGGATCCATTAAGGTCATCAAATAGACTTGTCTACTAATGGTGATGATCTGTGAAATTATTTATGTTCAAAAGAACAGCAAGGTTTTCCTCCGGGTATCAGGCCAGTTGCCAGTTGTCAAGAACTTTTTTTCTCTGTCTCCGTTTCTTTCACAGAAACCCAAAGTGTAATCATGAAGGAGGAATTTATGAAGAGGTGCAGGGAAGCTGTCACTCTCCTAGAATTCCTGCCTCTGTGGTTCTTGGGATAACTATCTAGTGGCTGTCTTGGACACTTCTAGAGGCAGTGATCACAGACATTGGACATCAAGTGAAAAGAGCCAAAAGAAGCTGAATCTGACCAGGAACCCCTGTTCTACACAGAAGAGTCATTATCCCCATTTTATAACTGAAGAACCCAAATTACAATTGGTTAAGTCACTGGTGCAGGGTCACAAGACTACCAAATAGAGGTACCAGGATTCAAATCAGAGCAATCTGTCTTTAATATGATAGTTTTAACCATTTATCTCTGCAGTTTCCAAATGAACTATAAAGGAATGAAAAGATTGTCAAAATCACTGGTGCTGGGGAAAATTCCAATTAAGGTTAAAAAGTGTCAGTTGTAACCCATCAAAACATAAAAAGCCCAATCGCATTCTGTAGATAAGGCACGGCTGACCTGCTGCTGCATTGCCAGTTTGATGCTGAATGGCAGTAACTTTGAGAAAGTCCTTTGCTAGTACCCATCAGAGCAGTGTGCATGACACAGCCAACTCTGCTTCTGCTAACAAATCTTACTGACATAAAAAAGTATCAGGGTGTGTATATATATAAAGGACAAATAGGCAAATAACTACAGCAGCATTTTCTATGATGTCATAAAACGGAAAGAAACATGAATCATGAATGTCCATCAGTGGAGAAATGAATGAGCAAATTTATGGTACATATCTTCTATCAATTATTGGGAAGATTTACAAATAGCTAGAGCTTTTTGCTATGAGGTTACAAGGGTTCATGATGGGTCCATTACTTCAAAAATCACTTATAGATATTCATAGAGCAATTTCAAAAGGGCATATACATGTATGTGGATACAAGCATCTAGCAAGTTATGGAAGAATCTGTACCATAATTTCATATCACTAACTTCAGGACAAAAAAAGGAGATAACAGGGGTCATATTGAGAGAAACATATTGATTTGTATGCATATTTTTCATGATGTGGGTTGTTCTATTTTTTGTTTTGAGTACTTATAGTATGTGTGGCTGAAAAAGTATGTACAGAATGTTTCTTAGGAGATTAAAGGAATTTATTATTCCTCAAAAAGATTTAAAATAAACTACATTCAAATTGAAGTGTGAACATATTTTTAAAAGATAATTTTGATTAAAAAAATCTTTCAGACTAATTAAAACAGTTTGATGGAAGTGACATCTTATAAAAGTTCTAAAATGTTTGCCTTGTGAAATTGAAATTCAAGATTTGAGTCTATCTGTAAAAGTTCTTTTTATGCACTCTGTTTCATGAAAAGGAGACTTATATTAGAGTTCTTCAGCTTTACAAAGATAAAATTATCTCTATAAATAGAGCAATACAAAAGAAATGTAAATTGTAATCTGCTCACAATGTACATTTCTATAGATGGAGATATATAAGTTTAATTTCTTTTTTCATCTCTATTACATTAAATGTAAATTTTATATTGGTTCATCAGGCTGTAGTAGATATGTGATATTAAAAATGACTATGGTTCAGTTATGCTTTAAGGAATCAGAAATTTCAGAGGTATATTCACTAATCAAGCCTATATTATTTTTATATAATATTTTTTAAAAAAATATTTTCATTATCAATACCAGTAAGAATTTACTTTGGGTTGGCTAATAACATTTTAGGTCTTTGTCTCTCTTAAAGAATACTGTTTAATTGTACATACATAATATACATATGTAATAATTAGATATATTGTACAATATTTATCAAAATCAGTACTCAAATTACCCCATCCACCCAAAGAATATTGGAAGAGTCATTCCTAAAATTAATTTTCCAAATATTTCTAATTCCAACAACTGAACTTGGGTTTGAGGAAAGATATTAACTGTACTATATGTATGAAAAGTGTTAATTGTGTGTATGTGTGTGTCAAAATGGAGAGAAAGAGAAAAAAAGAGAACAGAAATATAAATTCCACTTTGCTTAAATAAAATTCATTGCATTCATCAACGTATTTAAAGTGATCATGAATCTGGATAAAAAGTATTAGATAAAAAGATAATGATCTGGTCAGGTGCACAGTGGCCAGAGTGGCTTATGATTCCAGGGACTCAGGAGGCTGAAGCAGGAGGATTTCAAGTGTGAGTCCGGACTCAGCAATTTAGTGAGACCCTGTCTCAACATTAAAACAAAATAGATTTAAAGGGCTGGGGATGTAGCTCAGTAGTAAAGTGCCCCTGAGTTCAATCCCTAGTAACCCCCTCACAGAAAAAAAAAAAAAAAATGATTTGTGTTGAAGATTCCTTGTAGCAATCTTACAGTTATATTCATCCTAATAGTAAGCCACATAGAAAATTTTAGAAGCATCCAAATATAATTCAAATATATTGGCAATTCTAAATTGATATGTTATCCAAAAACTGATTAGCAATAATCAAATCAATTAAAAAATGAAAATTGATCTAAATAGGGACTTTTCAAAAAAAATACTCATAGACAACAGGGACATGAAAATCTACTCAACATCACTAATATCAGGAAAATGAAATTCCAAACCACAGTAATATATCACTTCAACCTAGTCAGGAGAGCTAATATCAAAGCGACTGAATGAATCCTGGCTAGGTTGTAGAAAAAAAGGAACACTTGTGTGCTGTTGGTGGAAACTTACATTAGTGCAACTATTATGAAAATCAGTATGGCAGTTTCTCACAAAATTAAAGACAGAACTAGCTTATGATCAAGCAGTCCCATGGGTATAGATCCAAGGAAAGGAAGCCAGGAGGTGAAAGAGACACAAGCACTACTTGTTTATTGTAATGTAACTCACAACAGCCAAGAAGTGGAAGCAAAGTGTCCATTGACTAAACAATTGACTAAAAAAAAAAAAAGATGCAATATATATATATGCACAATGGAATGATAGTTAGCCATACAAAGAATGAAATTCTCTCATCTGCATTAATATGAAGGGGGGGCATTATGTTGGGTGAGCTAAGCCAGAAAGACAAAGTACATGATTTCACTCTTATGCCAGATCTAAAATGCTAATCTCACAGAGGTAGGGAGTGAAACAGTGGCTACCAAGGCAGGAAGGGTAGGACAGGGGCTAGGGAAACGGGTCATGGGTAGCAAAAGTCACATAAAAGCAGGAAGTTCCAGAGGGCTCTAGCACAGAGGGTGACTATGGTCGCCGATAAGGTACTGTACTTTACAAAAAATCTGGAAGAGAAGATTTTGAAAAATTTTACCACAAATAGTAAATGTTGAGGAGAAACTATGTTTAACTTGATTTAAGCAGTACCCAATGAAAGCATATATCAAAACCTTATACATACCACATTAAGATGTATAATTTTTATGTTTTTATGTATGCTAAAAGTTTTTTAAAAATTATGTTAGAATAATAAATAATAAATGAATTACTATCTTGTGCATACACACTTCTCTCTCATTTACTCACTACCATCCCCAGAGTACTAATTTCTAAGGTAATAGTATTCTCTACTTTTTAGAAATCTATTTATCATCACTTGTCAAAGATGGAATGCTTACAATTTGACCGAAGAGACCAATTTAACAAATAATGGGTGAAGGACTATTTTGCTTTTTGAAGTTTAGAACAAGCACAAAATGTAATGGCTAAAATATCAGAAAAAATAAAAGTGGTCTGTTAATACCTACCATATCACGGAGCTGTTCTACTGGTAGAACCAGAAGCATAAGTGCAAAATATATCTACAGAGAGTAATTTAATGTCATGTTCCACATTTGCTGTACTGTTAAGATCCTGAGGTAACCTTGTCACCTATAATGCAAACACTTCCTAACCAGCTGGCCCATGCACAATGATGTTCTTAAGCTCCAAGGTACAGCCAATGAAAATCATCTGTTAACTGATTTGAAAAAAGTCATCCATAATTAATGTCTTCAGATAAATAACATTCACATTTTGACAAGGAGCAGCCACACTAATAACTCTTCTACCCAGACAGTTTTATGTGTCTTTTCTTCACTAATTATCACTTTGGAAAGCTTTCAAGAGATATCGCTTATTACGGTAGAATGGTTTTCTGATAAAGGTCTAATATATATGTCCTTATTTAAGGTGAGTTCTAAGAGGATAGGTCAAAGCGAACAAAGTCAAGTGTATAAATTTTGGGATACTCAGTGAAAGCATTCAACTCTGTTGAAATATATCTCAATACTAGAAACCTACTACCTATGGAAATTGTTTTTCGTGAAAAGGATGATATTGAAAGTCAAATTATATAGAAAATACATGTAATAATGAGCACATAATTTTTCTTGAAGATATTTTACTTTTTAAATATTTGGGTCTAATAATCTTTCTTCATGTTCTTGATTTTTAAAACTGTATAAGAAAGGGACTCCTCAGTCATCTTTTTTTTAATATTCAGGAAATAAAACATGGTTTAGCTATGACTAATAATACTTTGTTCAAAATTTGACAAGATGGTTTCTGTATTTTTTCATAACATTGGCTTCTTTTTAAACTTAACTCTTCCAAATTTATGTCCTTCTTCTTCTCAAGTCTTACTTTTATGGTTAACTCATTAATGTATCTAATATATTTAATATAAAGAAATCAGATTCCAGCAAATATTGTTCTTTAGCTTGCTGTTATAACACTCTGCACCAAGAAATTCCTAGCGCTATCTATTTCTAATGGTCCATTTCAGCTTTTCTTGTTCCCACGGGTAGCACATACCGAATTATGTTATATAATTTATTCTTTTGTAATCTATTAGGATATAGACATCTTTGGCAACCATACCAAATTCAGTCACCTGAGTATCACTTAATGATGGGTCATAAAATGCTTCATGATTTAATTGGATCTTTTCTTGTTTACATTTCATCATAATGATATATCATAACAATTTATGTTAGATCATTAAAAATGTTGCAACACATTTGACTTCAAATCTCAAGTCTGTCAAGATTTCAGTTGATATAAAGGATAAGCTGGCAGAAGCAATCTTGAAAAATACAAGGGAAATGTGGACTACATCAAGACTCAGTCACGGTCAGATTTTTGTAACATCTAGTGTCATCCTAGGAAGTGATTTTTCTTTGATTCTTCTGCTTAAAGTGATATAATTTCCGACAGTTGTCAGAGAGGAATATTTCTACATTGACTAAGTTTCTGAAAAGTCCTACAATAATATTTTAGATAACTATAAAAGAAATTCTTTCCTTATGCACATAAATAGAAATTTGTAGCAAAATGGATATAAAGAACAACAATAGGTCAGGACTTATTTTCATTCTTTCTAACATCTATGTTTAGTTACTCATACTTATTTGAATAAATATGTAGATGACATGTGTTTTATGGGGCTAGGATGAGGGAAGTGAGACACTTCATTTGGATACAAAATTGAAGGGAGTATAAATAGTCATTGTAAGAGATATTATAATTCTATATTTCTTTAAGTATAAATTATTAAAATTCATAATGAATATAATAGCAAAATGCTAAATAAAGACAGGATGAATATGTTCCAAACTGTACTGGGCACAACAAGGAAACTGAAGGCAGAAATGTTTTGATTTTGGATACTACGGATAAGGACATCAATTGATTAAAATGTGGGAACTTGTCATCAAAGACAAGATTTCTGGGCAGTCAGACATTTTCAGGTGACTGATAGAACAGCAAATACGATGGCTGATTTTATGTAGCATATTGATTGGGATAAGGGATACTCAGATTGTAAAATGTTATTGTTTGTTTGTGTTTCTGGAAGCAATTAGTTTGGATCTGCACTGAGTAAAGAAGTACCACCCTCATCAGCGTGCATAGGCACCTCCCTGTTCAATGACTCAGAAGAAAGGAAATTGTCTCTCTGTCAAGCTGGGAGAACCTCTTTTCTTGGCTCTCTCGCCTTCTGTCTCTCTCTATCTCTCCTCTTCCTTCCATCAACACACACATGCACAGACACAATTAATATTTGCTCTTGAAGAAAACAAGCAAGTTACATCTGTTGCAATTTCAGAACAAAATAGAAACCTAAACAATGGATTTTTTATTTACATTTACACAGATTATAAAATGGTATCCTCCCCAAAGCAAGATAATGATTATATATTGTGAAGAAAAAGAGAAGTGTGACACGGAGACAAAATTGCCCATATGCGTATACACATATGTCTTCTCAAAGTAAATTTTACGTGTGTCTCTGTGTAGTCTATATGTGCGTGTGTTAGACATTATTCGATATCATTGATTTCATAATAATTTGTATAATTGATTTCATAATAAAACTTAAATGTAAATTTAAATGAGAAACTTCTGTTAAAAGCATGTAACATATGGTTGCCATTGGTGCCTTTGCTGGTCGCGTGAGATCTTCAAGGTCCTTGGGAGGGAGTAGTAGTGCTACAGCCAGATGTTCTCACCTGGTCTCTGCTGCAGATGTTCAGCCTGGTCTTCGTTCTCTTTGAAGCCATAAGTGGCTCTGTCCTTAGAGTTGAGAATTCTGTTCAGGGGAACTAGACTTCTCTTTGAGCACCTCCACAACTAACACCCTGTATGAGTCAGCTGGGCAGCCTCTCACCTGCGCTTGAGTCCTATCTCCTCAAGGTCCTTCTTCCCACCTTCGTACCCCTCCTCTTACTCATAGGAAAAAAAAAAAAAAAACAGAAGTTTTCAATATTGTCACATTACATTTCTACTCTGCTCCACACCCTGCAAATGACATCCCCGTTTTCATTAGAAAATAAACAAAAATCTCTGGCAGGGTTGCAGATCGGAGAACAATAATCTGTTTTCTGTAAAGAACCAGAGAGTAAATGCTTTAGATCCCATAGGCCAAGCAGTCTCTGTCCCACCTACTCAATCTTGCCCTAGTGGAAACATGAAGACCACTTATCAGATGCCATCAAACTGGTGTGTACTGTGTTCCAAGAACCTGTGATCACAAAAACAGCCAGAGTCCAGCTGCGGCTCGTGGGTGGCAGTTTGCTTCCCATTGTCATGGATCACCTGGACCCTCCCCTCACCATCTGCCATGTTGTTTCCTACCGCTCTTCTCACCCATTCTGCACAAGCTCTGCAGACCTCCCTGCCACTCCCAGGTTACAACAGGCACACGCCTACCTTAGGATCTTTGTTGTGGCTGTTTTCCTTCCTAGAATATTCTTCTCTGGTGTTTGTTATATCCTTCTTCTTTTCAAATCTTTTCCCAAACCTCACTGTCTCATTCAGATTTGACCTAGTCATCATCTAAAAACCCTCACCCCCATTCTAATCTCCAGAAATCTCATCTTCCCTACTGGTTTTTCTCCTACAGCATGAACCACTTCCTTTACTTTTAAATTTTATTCACTAAGAGAGGAAACATGAATATATAGCAATGAATCTCTACATATAGGAAATACATTTTAGTAAGAACGACATAATCATCAAAAATATGTTAACTATATTTTTATTTCTCATATGCACTAATAAGATACAGTGACAATGAAATTACGTGCACACTTACTTTGCATGTGTTTTAGTATATATATACACATGTGTATATACATATATATGCATATCAAATTATAGAGAAATACTGGAATTTTGTTCAATCCCATGTTTTGAAATGCATGATTATAGAAATTCTTTATTAAGTTAAAAAATTATGATAGTTCTGAAAGCATTTTAACATCTCAATTAAAAATATAGGCATGAGAAGTGTTAAAATGACCTGGAAATTGAAACATTGTGAAATCGCCACATTCCTATACTGATTCTCCACTTAATACAAAATGGTTAGAGAACCAAGTTCTATGAAATGTATGGAAGTACACTCATTCACTCACTTACAAATCATTTGGGAATTTTCAAATGAAAGTTGTAAAGTTAAACCATATACCTTAACTTCTTTTGAATGACTTCTCCTCCTTTCCCATTAGACCTCTATCAAAGGCTTCCTCAATTAAGTGAGGATTTCTCTGTATTTCCATGGTTACCCTTCAACACAAATCCAAATTTCAAACTCCATTTATAAACCCAGCTTTCCTTGTGGCATTACCACTTCATCAAAAAGAGAATATGAAAAATATAATTACATACACACACACACATTTATATTTTTGTCAGACGTTTTTCTTTAAAGCAACCTGATCAGCTCAGTCTTCAATTCACTTCATTGTGCTGGTTTTTGCATACTGTTATTTGTTTGTTTGTTTATTTGTTTTGATGCTCAGATGGATGGCAACAGCTGCTATAGTCTTGATGGCCCTTGGAAATATCTAATTTAAAACCTCAGAAAAGGAGAAATCACCCCTATCTGATATCTTTGTGCAGCCTGTGCTGTTATTCCACAGCCAGGTTTTATGTAATTGTCTGATTCTCCATGCACGTTCTCTCCTGCCGCACCCGTGCTCACACATATATCACATCCATCACCTCACTTTACTAGAGCACATCCCGTTGCCTGTGAGAGAACAGAGAGAAAAATGCCTCCCTCTGGCATTGTTTGGGGCACAGAGCACGTTGACTCCACCGATAAATGTCCTCGATGTCCAGCGCTTTCCACAACCAGTGTGATTAGAACAAGGCATTGACTAGCTCCTGCTGCACAGTACCCGTGGCCAGAAGATCCTCTTTGATCACCAGTAACTGAACAGGCAGCCTCTTAAGTGTTGCTCCAGATGAAGACAATGAAGTCAATTCTCCTTTCAATGATAATATTTAGAAGAATAATGGTATGGTAATAATAATAGCTACTGATATATTGGGTGCTTATTATGTCCCAGGCACTCTACATAGATTGTCACATTTAATGACAATGCACCTGATTTGAGTCCAAGTTTGCATTATTTTCCAACTGCTACCAGCTAGCCTGTCTTTACAAAGACTGGAGACCCAGGGAATTATATATACTATTCATTGCCTCTTTCTATAAAGTGGATTCAATAATATCCATCTCATAGTGTTGTCATGAAGCAAATAACAAATTAGGTCCATGACACATAGCAGGTGCTCTAAAAATACCAGTTTCTTTCCATCTCCTAAAATAAATGTATTTCATGAAAATACAGCAATCAGTTGCTTACCGTCAGTGATAGGTTCAGGGAAATATATCATTTGAAGATTTCATTGTTGACTGAACACCACAGAGTGTACTTTTGTAAATTAAGATGGCTACAATGTCAGTAGGTGATGTGATCTTATGGAACCACCAACATATATGTGATTTCTCATTGATTATAAAAGAATACTTAATCTATTGACATTCTTAGTAAACCAGACAGCATGCTGTCTCCATAACTTATCTCATTCAGTTTTATAGACTGGTTTTCATTACAAATTGATGGTCACACTACAGGTGGGGAAGTGGACTGAGGCATTGTGATCTCAGTCATTTGTTCAAGGGCTCATTTGAACACAAACTTGTTAGCTCAAAAACATATCATTCTAACTGCCAACATTTTGCTGTAGATGGTAAAATATAAAGTTTTAATTTATTATCCTTAATCTTTTTATTCCTGAATTTTTCTATCTCAATATAGAAAGTGGAATTAGATTTTTAAATGTGTTTCATCCAAAATGCATAATTACATATAAGTGCATTTTGACATATACTCTAAAAAAATTGAAAATATACCCCGATTTCATGTGCTTGGTATTCTGATACAGTATTCCAGCATGAAACAATGGAATATTAATTTTCAGAATCATACTCTTTCTGGTGCTTTTAAAACTAGTATCTATTCCCTGTATTGTCATACTTGTGATGAAATTGACTTCCTAGTACCCACTAACTGGTAGGAATTCATTTACTCTGAACTCTACTGACATCAGTGGTTTGAATACAAATGGGTCATTTATTCTCTGAGAATAATTTTTTTTTTTTACTATAAGCATTTCTGCAAATTAATTGAAGAAGAGAGTACAGAATTTGGGGAGAAAAGTTCAGAAAGCTATGTAGTTTTCAAACACAATAGTTTTAAATTATTTTTTAAATCCAGAATACATTAGGGCTTTCAATGTCATATATGCTGCATAAATTCTGTTTTCCTCTTCTTAAAATGATGCTTTGCACTTCTCTGCACAAAGTATATGGCTGTTGGTACCATCCTCCTGCTTCCATGATGCACAGCTTTCAACTTCCACCTGTTCAAAATTCTGAACCATATGATTTATTTTTTATTCAGCTACATCTTCTGATCATCACGATCCCAGCAGGCATGGTGACAATCAATGCATTAGAAATTCCCACTTCTTCTCACAACCAGACTGGTGTGTTTCCATGAAACATTCCTCATGGAAGGTGTGCCAGGCCAGAGCAGGAATTCTCTCCCTGCAGCAGGGATGTGCTTATCTCTACTAGGACCTGAGTTTATAAAAAAAAATTACTCCATTTGGTTCTTCGTTATTTGACAGTTACAAAGAGCTTCCATCTGCATGTTTTTGCTGCATTAATTCCTTTCGGAAACCAGGCACAATGCACTAAAAGAAATAAAGGTTTATTTTTTTCATTTTACTTTCCCAAAACTCTTGGCAAGAATTCAGGGACGGTATTATATTTTCATTGAATACATGAGAACCTGTGGCTCAAAGACATTCATAAATCATCTCAAAGCTACATACTTGGTGAGCACTGGAGCTCACAGAAGCTCTTCCGCAAGAGAGTCATGCCGGCCCCCTCTTCCCTTGTGCTTCTTGTACACAGAGATCCTCCTGTGAAGAGGTGAAGTGGTCCTAAGTCAGCCCCCTTAGGTTCACTCTCTGACCCTACTGAACTTCTTTGGCTGTATTCATTCGGAAAACTTATTTAACGATTCTCTATCTCAATTTTGTTCTTACGTGAAAAGTAGATGAATATTTTACCATCCTGGATTTTATCAGTTATTATGAGTTTTATGTAACAATCCTTGGTTTATTGTGTGCAATCTGGCTATTCTTAAGTGTTAGTATAAATTAATAATGACAAATGCCAACCACCTGTGTCAGACTGCTCATTTTTCTACATAAATTAGACAACAAATAGTAGCACATTAATTTCTTAATGGTTTTGGATGTGTAAATCTGATGAAAGATGGATGCTTTAAACAGCCGTAGGTGATTCGTGCAGAAGAGAAACTCTCTGAAGCCCAGGGGAAGGGAAAGAAAACGACTGAAGTAAAAGGAAGGCATTGAGATAGGGATAGAACATCTTAGGTCCCCAGTCCCCCCTTGCCCCAGGCAAAGGGGCCTGCTCGCCATGAGTGATCCGGAAATAAGATAAGGGAGTGGCCAGGGAGACTGAAAGATCAACTTTGTTAGTGGTGGCCAGGCAAACATGGAGTTCATAACTGAGCTTGAAGCCACAGGAGTTTGATAACTAAACCCAGCGTTACGTTGATTCAAATCCAAAGAAGTGCCTGCAGAGGGTCCCATAATTATAACACCTGTATCCAAAGAAGCATTGGGCCAAGACCCCAGGAGGGAGAAACCACAGAACTAGACCATACCAGCCCATTTACTCCTCCCAAACATGTCAATGAGAAACAAACAGAAAGTCACCCTGCAAATAGAGGTATGGAGAAACAGGCGATAAATGACAGAAACATCTGGGGTGGGGAATAAAGGTGTCCCAGTGAAAACAGAAAACATACACAAAACCCAAAATAAGAACAAAAAGTCACTGTTCATCATATTGGATGCATTAGTTAAATGCAATAGAGAAAACTAATCCCCGATTCTTACCTGACAAGTCAGACAGGCATGAGCTTCAACATAATTCAGTACCTTTGGAATGTGCTGTTTCCTTCCTAATGTTTCATACAGCACAGACACTTGAAATGAAATATTCCTTTTAGATTCTCATGATAATCTGTGCACTAAGTCTTATTTCCTTCATATTTCCCATGAGATGAGGAAATCAGAGAAATTTACTTATTGCCTGTGTCATGAGGCTACTAGAAGAAGGAACCAGGCTTGGGACATGAAGCAGTAAATCCAAAATCTCTTCAGAAGGTAACACACTGGCAGCAGGGTTCCATCTTCTCATTAACGTAGTCACCAAGTTATCATCAGAATATACTTGAAAAGCAGAAAGTAAAAATTAAATACATCTGATAATCCTAATGGGATATAATGATAAGCCGAGTGTCCTATCTATTATAAAAATGTATTAAGAGTATTGTTTTCAAAAAAGGTAATAATCATGACCCTGGTGCTAATTTTAAATGAAGTCATGTCAAATATTATATTTTGCTTCTCAATTAAACCACCAGTGAAATGTTGAAAGTGGTTCAAAGAGCATTTCAGAAACTAGGTATCTATGGGCAATTTATCAAAAAATAAGACAGGATTGCTACATTAGATTTTTAAGATGTAAGGGAGATATATGTATCATTAACTTTAGAGTTTAGTCACTTGTACCACACAGAAATGATTTATACCTCTACTGGACAAAACAAATTTATAATTTAACCTTTGCTCTTACAAATGTCAAAAGTGTCCTATCAATTAAAAAGTCCAGTCCATGGCTCTAGAGAAGAGCATCCAGTAGTTTCTTATCTATTTTTAATTTTCTAAGAAATATTCTTAAAGATAGGCAAATACTTGCCACTTCTATTTAGGATTAATTTTTTTTCTCTTGGTTACTCAAGAGAACCTACTTCTTGTTCTTTATTGGCAGCATGAAGATAAAGATTCACCTCTGAATACTTCCCTTTGAAATAATGTCCTTTTTTGGTCACCTTCTATAATGTGCGTTACTGGATGGAAGTTCTTTTTGTTTGTTTGTTTGTTTTCAATTTCATCCAGATAACCTGACAGGGTTGCCTTAATTGGATTAAGAATCATTCTCATCTATGATCTAGATTTTTTAAATATATAGTTCAAAATACACACACACACACACACACACACACACACACACCCCTTCCTGGGACCTTTGTGTCCCAGTTCATGTGGTCCAGCTTCCACATGGGCCACAGTCTACGCTGTCATCTGTAGTAAACCAGAGTCCTGGAGGATATTTTCTAGTCAACGGTGGACAGCTGGGGTGGCACAGAGTTCCTGGCTGGCTCTCTGGAGATCCAAAATCTTCACAAACTCTCCACTCTCATCTCAACAGCTCTTACCTCTTTAGTCCTCTTATGATTTTACAAACATGTCTTAGTTGTCTTTTCTATTGTGTTTTCTTTTGGCGGGGAGCAGATGGTACCAGGGATTGAACTCAGGGACGCTCAACCACCGAGCCACATCCCCAACCCTATTTTGCATTTTATTTAGAGACAGGGTCTCAGTTGCTTAGCTCCTTGCTTTTGCTGAGTCAGGCTTTGAACTCGCATGCACCTGCCTCAGCCTCCTGAGCTGCTGGGATTACAGGCACCCAGATGTTGGATTTTTAAATGTGCTCAGGCAGCTGCCCAGGAATGGAAGGTCTTTCACTTCCCCTTTCCCACTCTCTACGCCTTCTTAGGTCTCATTCAAATATTATCCTCAGGGTGGAAGTTGTCCAGTTCTTTTAGTCTGTTTTCTTTCTATACTCAAGTAACCTTTAATATACCTGTGATAAAATATTTTTATTATAATAGTTCATTTTTGTTTACATCTCCTTTTTGTTGCACACAATGTGTTCTTAATATGAGACAATTGAACCTATCAATGCACAAATGATTTCTAAATAGTAGAAATAAGAAATATTGTAAGAAAGGCATTTGTAAATTATCATCATATACTAGTAATTTATTGTGTTTGGGGTATAGGAACGTACAGGGGATGAGGTCAAGTCCCTGTAATGCTCAAGATTCTGTTCAGAGGGAAATTTTCTTTTCCCCAACTAGGGAAAATACCAAGTCTTTATAAAATAGTTTATAATTTCAAAGATTAATTTTCTACCATATAGTTTAATGTCATACAAATACAATATTATTTATTTTACTTGATCTGATATAGAATACTCTAAGTCTTGAGTTATTTTTTATTGCTATGCATAATCTTTTGGTCTTAAATAAGTTTTCCTGGGAAAAGCTCTCAATCTCCTTTACTCACACACAATTTCCTTGGCAATGAACTCCACCTAGTTCACAAATTAGCATGAAGACAGAAATCCCTACAACTTTCAGACAAGTTTCATGTCTCTGGTTGCTGGCATCTTGGTATGATTACCCCTGATTTCTATAAGTAGCCACCTAAGGATGCAGCAGGGAAACCAGTTCTTGGACAAAACAGGAACTTGTGTGTAAGAGGAAAGGGTGGTAAGGATGATAGAGTCAGCACAGGAAGAGTGAGGAGAAGCTGAAATAGAGAATGCAGTGTTAGGTTAATGGAAGTGCTAACCAGTCCTGTTGGTCATATTAGTGATGGTTTAAAAAGAATTCCACAGAGAAATGCTGTCTCAAAAGTTCATCACTCCTATGATAAATTTCCTTGTCCTAGATTCTACAAATGATTCAGGAGCCACCCTTATGAATTAACAACTCATCATATGAAAGAAACAATGTTTAAACATCATCCCCCACAGACCCCCCACAAAGAAAAAATATTTTTCATGTCTCCAATTTGGCAAAGGTTGATGAATGGTTACATGGTCCATAAACGAATGCAAATGTTGGCTAGATGACTACAGACTATTATCCTAAGAATTTCCAAGACCATGTTTTCCCATTAAAGGTTGCTCAAATTATAATGAGTTATGATAATTAATTTCCAATGCAGACTTTCTGCTTAAAGACATTTTCGTTCAACAAATGTGTTTTCTGTGTGATTGGAATTACAAGTTACAAACATGTCAAATAATGCATTAAGAGCTTTCATTTCTGGTTCAAGTGTTTAAACACAAACTGGGTTGTCAGAAAAATTTATCAATTTTTTTTCTACAGAAAGATTACAATGTTTTATTTCTGATTTTAATGTATCACAGTGTATGCATTATCTGAGTAAGAAAGTCCAAGTCACTGAGACATCAGAATGCTGTGGGACTTAAAGACTGTAAATTAAATATTACATCTTCAACAGAATAAATAATAAACCACATTGATCCATGCCACTTTCTCAAGGTCTGCAGCTAAAGCTTAAGGTGGAATGATTTCGCTTCACCCAGAAAATCACCAGGCTCTCTTCAGACCTAGACATAGTGACACTTGATCTACCTACCTATTTGATTTTTTTTTCATTTGTTTGAGGTGCATCTTGCTGAGCATTTGGATTTCTGACTGCATTTTATGTAGACTGCTATCATTCATCCTTGAGTTAAATACACTAAAGTCATACTTAGAAGAAAGTGGTAAGGAGTTATGCTGGAAGGAGAAGACATGACCTAAGACAAGTCCCAGACCCTGGTGAGTTTAGGTAGTGACAGTGGCCTTTGCCATTTAACTCTCAAGATGCAGAGTTCAATGAATCCCAGTGTTCTAGAGACTCTCCTTAATATAATTCATATATATCATAAGGAAATATTTGTGCATATTTTCTCACCTGTTCCTTGATTGTATTAAAGCATAACACTGAGGTATAGTTACATAAGTTTGATAACTGAACAGAAATAAAATTTTCTTATGGTATTTAATATAACACTTGAAGATACTAATTTATTCTAGGGTTATTGTTTATATTTAAAAATATGAATATGACATTATCCAAATTCACATGACTTTTAACTACAACAAAAACAGAGTGACTTAGTAAAAAAGGATTAATTCACACCAAAGTTTTTTTAAAAAACTATTTCATTGGAGGCAAAGTGATAAGAATGAGAGAAAGCTCTCTCCCTTAATGTACTAGGTTGTAGATTTGCCTGAAGCAAAGCCATACCAATAACAACAGAGTACAAGAGAAGACTAATATAAACTGCCAAATGACTGGGCAAAAGTTAAGATTATACAATTTTAATATTATTTATAATCCGAGTCATTCCTTTGAACACTAGTATGAACTTGAATAACCCTTAAGAATTGTGTTTAAGTACATATTAAATCTTAATGCAAATTTCTTGAGTCCACAATTAAGAATATCTCTTAGAGATATTCTTCAGAGAATATCTATTGAATATATTTGTGCTACAAAGATGAGAAGAGTACAGAAGAGTACACTTACAGTTTGCTAATAGATGAAAGATAAATAAACATAAGTAATCACACAAGTCAGAGAATAGCAGTTTCCATAGCAGAACCCAGAATGGATTTTTATGGAATATGAAGGAGAAGTAGATTATACACTATGTAAGGAATTCAGGAAATATTTATAGAAATAACCATATCATACTGGACAACGAAGAATGGATGAAATTAAAGCGGTTAGAAAGGTAAAAGTTTTCATGAAAAAATAACAATTACAAAAAGCACAGACCCTTGAGGTGACAGATCGTGATTAAAAAACAATGAAAAGAATTTCTGTTTGGATTTAGCACAGACTCTGCAGGCAGTGGTTGGTAAGGAAACTGCAGTGAGTTGCTGGAGTCATGCTCTGAAGACACTTAGATCTCAAGATGAGTTTGCAACTAATTTACTAGGCTTGTAAGTCATAAAATAGGAAATCAGCATGCTCCAAACTCTAAAGGAAAGTAGAAAACAGCAATTAACTATCATGATGCAACCTGCTCCTTCTAATCTTATAAAAATCTGGATGTGACGAGAGAAGTGCATAAGTAGCATTTTAATATCATGCTTCTAATTTATTGTTTAGAATTGTTTCTATTGGAAACATACTTTTAATTAACCTGGGCATTCTATCCAGGGGGAATCCATATCTGCTTATTATCAAAATCTCCAGTTTTTGAAAATGAAGATTTAAAAAAAATAATTTCATTAACTCTGCCTCCTCAGTCATAGTGGGCATTGAATTAGAAGACAAAAACTGAGTATTGCATGACGGTCCAATACTGACATGGGGTTTTTCTTCCAATTTAAAGTTATTCAGTTCAAATTTCTGATGTCAGCTAAATAACATGTAATTATAGTTGTGATTTTAAATACACAGGGAAATGCAAGCAAATGTGTCATTACTCTTGTGAGAGGAAAAGAAAGAGATAAAATTCAAACTTCACATATATATTTTTATATATACACATATATATACATGTAAGGAGAGAGGTGTGCTGTGTGTGTGTGTGTGCGTGTGTGTGTGGGTGTGTTTGTGTGCATAAGAGAGAGAGAGAGAATTTGGAATATTTGAGTAAAGGTCAAATATACTTTTGGTTCCTACAAAGCCATAGATAAATCAATATGCCGACTATAATGTAACATTCATTGAGTAATTTTACATACCACTGAAAGATGGGAGAATTTTTAGTGAGTAATTAATGAAATTCTACTAAGACAGAATTGCTGTATTTTACATGCTACCTGTGAATACCACACACTCTCTGGCCTTGAGTTCAAACGTCTGATGGACACCAAGTTCCTAACACCCGCTTGACTCTGCCTTGGCCCCGCTGAGTGGGCTCTGCACAGTGCTGCCTCAGGACCTGTGCCCTCTACAGGGGCATTCAGGAGGCCTCCGAGGTCACGTGTGACCATCAATGCCAGCAGGATGCACACTCCTCAAGGTTGAGTCCACCGCAGCATTTTATTTCTGGTGCCCAGAACAGTATCTCAAACTCACTAATACATAACAAACATTTGTTGAATGAAAATGTAAATTTAGTAATTAAACAGGGAGAAATATGTAATCAATCATTTATATGTCTATATGTCACAAAAACATGAACAGTCACAGTAATTCTTATTTTTACACTGTACTGTTTGCATTAAATAATGTAAAAAAACTTACATAAGGTCAGGAAAATTGGCAGAAAAATAAGATTTAGACTTAGCTTGAGTATTTTTGGAAAACAAATTTAAAATAAAAAAACTTAAAGTTCACTCTCCTTTGTTTTACACATTGTTAGGAATTCATACTATGTATAAGGTACTATATTAATTCCTGTGGGAGATATAAAGATAAATGAGACATAGTTCCTGCTTGAAATAATGAAAAATATAGTAGAGATATAAACTAGATATACTGGAACTCAAGTTAGAAAATGACAACTAGCATTCTAGATGTGCTTCAGCAGTGTTTTCCAAACTTCTCTTTCCCTCAACCCAGGGTAATAAATCTTTTATATTGATACAGGTAAAAGTGAAATAAATGTGTCATGGGGCAATTTTTTACCTTTAATGTTTGCAATACCCTCTAATGCTCTCCATTGTATCCTTTCTATTTATTAATGGATTCTCACTCATTAAACTACTTCCACCATGATAATAATCAACATGCTGCTTGAAAATATGGAACTATTTGAGGAATTATCAATGGTATGGCATTCATCCTACATATTGAATTAAAAAAAAAAACTCCAACAATTAAATAAGTAAATTTGGGGTAAAGGAATCAGTCTAGATAAAAATAAATCATAAATAATAGAATTTTCACAATTTGGGAGGAATGATTATTTTGAAGTAATTATTTTTAAGTAATAAAGTTTGGCTTAGAATTCAAACAGAATTCTGAGATGGTCCCCACGATTCCCACACCATAATATACAAGCTTTGTAATGTGCTCCCTTTGAGTGTAGCAGAACATGTGAATCATTTCCTCAATTATGTTGTTACTTTCACAAAACAACAACAATAACAACAACAAAAAAATGGATCTTTGCAGGTATAAATAAATCTTCTTTTCTATTGTGTTAATCTTAAAGGGATTGCCCTCGGTGGACCTGACTTAGTCAGATGACTCCCTTAAAAATGGATTTGAATTCAGAATTTGAATTTCTGCTGGATATAAAGATTCTGCTTTCAAAATTTCTATACCTTCAAAGAAATGAATTCTGCAAACAAAATATGAACTTGGAAGAGGACACGGAGTCAGCCCAGTCAACATCTCAGGACTTTAAAACCCTCAGTTCAGAATCCAGCGGAGTACACTGGATATCTGACCTCATGAAGGGTGAGATAAGAAATACGTATTGTCTTACGCCATCAAGTTTGTGATATATTTGTTACCTAACAATAGAAAACAGCTGGAATGTGGGTGCAAGAAATATTAATAGAAAGACTCCTAGAGACGTATTTGGAATTCAGATCACATGTTGTGCTTTGAGAACTGCTTAAAAAGTCTGAGCTTTCTTCTTTAGGAAATATGAAGTTATTTTCTGTAGATTTTAGAGAAAGAAATTCCTCAGAAAGGAAAGTGATCCCTGAAGGTGATGTCTTCACAATTATGATAATTTCTAAATTATGATTTAAATAAATTATGTTTTAAGATCCAAATGTTTTCTTTTTTATTATTTGTTCTAATTTGTTGTACATGACAGTAGAATGCCTTTGTATATTTTGATAGATCACACATAAGTGGAATATGATTTCTCACTTTTCTGATTAAACATATTGTGGGATCACATTGGTCATGCAGTCATATAGTTACACAATGTCTGTTTCATAATAAGATGAATATAGATGTAGATATATGCTTAGGAATAAGAGTAGGTAATGATTCACATATGGATGTTGCAGGTGAAACCACAGGAAAGTGGACCAAAGATACATCCTCCACGAGTGGTTGTCTTGGGAGCCCATGCTGAATGTGGTCAGGACTGCTTACAGTTAACAGAACGTGAGGCAACCTGCCCTTCCACATCTGGATATAGTACTGACAGAATCACCTTTGTTTCCATAGAAATGATGAACTGTACCCTTGCCAGAAGATAGACAGGATACTCAATTCAACAGTGACACTCATATTCTCAAGGAGTATGATATAAGACCAATCAGATTTTGTTTTCTCTGCAAGTAGATGGTAACCAGATCTCACCTCATGACTTTAGTAAACTTCTGATCTTGAATTTACTAGGGGAAAAAAGTCCCTAATAGAGAAACAAAGCCATTCATACACTAATGGAGAACCACATTAGTTTCAATAATTTAAAAAATAATTTTTTATACTAAGTCAAAGAAGAAGGACTTACAGCTCAAACTGTATGTGGATAAATGTGTTTCATTATAATTTCATAACATTTTTGGATTATTGCTTATCTTTCAGATTTTGACTATTAAAAATGAGAGTACCCATCATAGACATTGAGAATATGCCATTAGTAAGAAAAGCAAATTTAAAAATCAGATCATATAAGTTTCTTTCACTGATGTTACTAATGTTTTGTTAATTTATTTGACAATGAGTATGTCATTAATAATCGATCATGTACATAAAAAACAGGGCTGAGGATGTGGCTCAGTGGTTGAATGCTCCTGAATTCAATCCCCAGTACCAAAATAATAATAATAATAATAATACAATATTCATACTTCCATCATAGACTTTGAGGAGTAATGCAGGATCCGAAAGTGTCAAAATAGTCATCTGCAGCCATGGTCAGCATGATCTCCCATGTGCCAGAAACATATTATCATTTTTTTGTGTCCTGTGATTTGAAATGCTTAAGAAAACCTACCTGAAGGACAATTTTGCCTTTAGAAATATAATATGGCTCCCATATTCCTCAGTGAACAGCTGAGAACAGGTGACATTCTCAGAACTGTCAATCAGGAAAGCAGTACACCAGCTCTGTGACTCATGGTTTAACTGCGTGCACTAAGCCCAAAGGTTTCTGAAAATGCACAGAGAATGACTTTAGAAATAAATACGTCTCAGGGTATACTAACAGTTTGCATATCTTATTTTTAAGAAAGTTTGCAAACTTACTAATGATTTCATAATGTGTAAATTTCATCAACTTAAAGTAGATACCTGAACTTCATGAAAAGGGAAATATTTCAGACATTTTTATTTCATGATATAAAACTGCATAGAACTCTTATTAAAGGCACAAATTTGATTTGATTTAGACCAAATGATGTCATTCACAAGTACAGAGAACTGTAATTAAATAAAAATTAAATAGTTATAACACAAGTGCATACATTCTCCACCTCAAACACACTCATATTTTGCTTACAGTAAGAAATAACATCCTATAGAAAAATTAAGCTTGTTTTTTTTACCTTCTCTGAGATCTAAAAGAGATACTAAATATTTATATCTTCTGCTCTTCACTAAAACAGTACTACCTTCCATAGCTACAGAAAAAAAAAATGAAATATCAGTCAAAATGAGAACTCCTTTCTGTTTTATACAATAAGTACTTTTTCATTGGTGACTTATATTCCTTTTTCAAGTAACCTTTGCAGATTTGCGAATTTACAATGGAAAAATTAAATCTTTCTTCCCCAAATACCACAGGGACATTCCTTTCTTCCTAACCACAGGCAACTTTTGCAATGAATCAAAGATCATATCTGGCTATAAATGAACTAATACATTTTTTTGTGTCAAGATACAAGTTTGGGGTTTCAAAAGACATAGGACAGGAGCATGTCCTTTCTTCTGCTATGTAATGGAAAGTTTAGTATATGGCTTAGTGCATTTTAAGCTTTGAGCATGTAACTAAATAGTCATATCAATTCTCATCACCTCTAATCATTATCAAAACATGTTCTACTTCAAATTAATTAATGAATTAATGCAATACACAATTAAACTTGTAGGAGGCTCCCATTAAAATATAAGGGGGTAAAGTTGGAAGTAATTTGTGCAATTTTACAAATTCTATACAATTATTAAATTGCTGATGCTCTTGTTTGATGTGCTGAAAAAAAATATCAGTCACACACTCTCTGAAGTTACTTCTAATGTCACAGTTTTTGAACCTTGCCAATTATAATTTCAGTTGACTCAGAAGGTATCTGATTTACATTTTATCTTTGGAATCTAAAACCCACTTAAGATTCTCTAATCTGTCTCAGAATAGTGAGCACAACCATTTTGGTGGGAAAGTGTATACAAGCCTTTTCAGATCCTCAGTTAACAATTTGTAACTATCTGTGTTAGATAGCTTTTTGCCGTGACCAAAATATTTGACAAAGTGGAAAGGTTTACTTTGGCTCACAGTTTCAGAGGGTCCAGGCCCTGGTCTGCTATTTCCATTGCATTGAGCCTCTGGTGAGGCAGAATATAATGGCAAAAAGATGTGGTGGAAGAAAACTGCTCAGTCTAAGGCAGCCAAGAAAGCCGAAAGAGAGAGAAAGAAGAAGGGAGAGAGAATGGGGGCCAGGGACATGATAGAGTCCCCACAGGCATGCACCAGTGACCTAATTCTTTCAACCAGGCTCCATTTGCTTACAGTTCCCACCAACAACCAGTAGTCCTTTCAATTATTAATCTATCAAATAAATTAATCAATCCCCTGACAATGGTAGAATCCTCATGAATCAATCATATCTTAAAAAATCTCCTTCTGAGCTTTGCTGCATTGGGGATCGAAGTTTTAACAAATGAGTCATGGGGGAACATGCCATATCCAAACCATAACACCATCTTTGATTGTTCTTTGACTTCATTTGATGTATTCCATTTGTCACTAGGTCTTGTGAATTTCTTTCTTTGAAAACTTTCTTAAATTCTCCATTTTTTAATTGATCATTTCCATGCTAGGTCAAGCTGTTACCTCTTAAATATCTGGATGACTGCAAATTTCCTAAGTAAATTAACTAATGTGCCCGCTTGTTCATAGTAACATGGATAATCTTACATTGTTTGTACCAACAAGTAAGAACTGAGGTAACAAACCTCATAAAAACTTTCATTGCATGTGTGTGACATACATATTATAATTATTAAGTTCGTTATTCCAGTGTTCCTCCAAATAAACTCCATGACTGTTAAACTGTTTTTTTATAATTAAGATATATATAATATATATAGATATGATGATATATTAAATAATCACTTATTTTTTAGTAATAAAATTACAGCTGTAAAGTTTGAGAAAGAACACAAAGGCTCACAGTATTAAATGAAATTCCAAAGAACAAATATTTCTGTCTCATACTTTATCAATAATTCAAATGATATGAATAATAGAAAAATAAAGGTAAAACAAATAGGAGCCTGAAAATAAATCCTAGCTCCCTATATCTTTCCTCACCCTGTTAGAACTGACATTGGTCCATATTAACAATGTAATATTTTAAATGCAGCATATGGAACATCATATGCACATAAGGGCTAGTTCAGTCATGACGCATCTCTGTTTTATACTTCAATAATTATATAGAAGGTATAATATGTTTTAGCAGGGCATGACTTGTAAATCTATCAATTCCAGATTTATTTATCATAAGCAAGCTACATAGTCTATGCATTCTTATAAAATGTGTTCTATAAATGAGGACTCTTCATTAACTTTCTTATACAAAATAACATCAGAAATCTTTGAGTTCTCTGGGCTAATCCCACCAGTTACCAAACTGAAAGAGAAAGCAAGTCACACTCCACTGCATATCCCCAGCCAGAATCCAACTGGACACAATCCATTCAGTGCCCACCTCAGTTGTGCCCCACCAAGAGGATTCCAGATCTCAGAGCAGGTACAAACAGGGACAGTTGGCAAATGTGTATCATGAACTCCTGGGTTCCCCCACCAGCCCATGGCCAGTGCAAGATGGTGTCCTACTTGAGCTCTCTGCTCTCCACCTGAGAAGCAGAGTACCCATCACATGACTGCTCACTGTGCTGTCTTTAGATTACTCGAGTTCAGACCACCCTTCTCTTCCATGTGTGACCCTGTGCCAAATTTCCTTTGCAGATACGGTCTTTCTGCCTGAATCAATTCTTCCCTCTCATGAACTGGCACAATGGCATTATCAGTTAGATTCATAAGGTATTCTATTCTGTGTCTCTATGATTTTGATATTGAATTTCAATGTATTCCTTTTGTCAAACACCTCACTGGGAAGCAGCATTCCTGCTGCATGAAACCTGAGCCACAGAACAACAGGGAATCACATCCATCCTTACCTATCATCTTTGTCTTCTAACCAATACATTAAAAGGGGAATTCTGGAAAAGCTAGGGAATCACATGCAAAATAGCCTTTTTAAGAAAATCAAGAGAGAAGTCTAACTCCAAAATAGTCTTTCTCAGCATTCTTTTTTTTTTTCCCTAAACCTTCATTTGCAATTTTAATCTCAGCTTTATTGGTATAACCTGCTTATCAACCTTTCTTCCTGTTTCTTCCCCTAACTCAATTTCCAAGAATATATATCCTTTATTTAGGGTCTCTCCAAGACAGTAATAATCAGTTATAAAACTGCTTTACCATCAGACAGATCTTTAGCAGTTGAATTTGCATGCTCTTCTAAATGTAATTAAAGTGTTTTAATTAAGGACCTCCTTAAGCTTCAGTATGATGGATTGAAAATTATTGCGGAATTTATGCTTTCGTTAATGTGTACTGCTTGAACTATGAGACTATAACCAAGAAAATCATTTAATAACCCTCAGGGGATGGCCAGAGAAAGGAAGACACACACACACACACACACAGAAAAATGAATTTGGAAAAAAAATTACATTATCAGGTTAGGAAAGAAAAGATTTGAAATAACCCAGCTAGTTATAATTTGTAAAAAATGTCCTGAGAAGAAACCATTATAAAATATTCCACATAACTATTTCAAAGTTTTTAATCTAAGGAAATATTCCACAAAGTTTGAAAAATTGTAAAGGCAATCAAGGTGAGAAATTGACTATGGAATTAGTAGTCTGGCATATTCTGGTATATGGATAATGGCAGAAGAAACAGTTCTCTAACTACTTTCAGAACTAGAGAATTAAAAAGAGTAAGATACAAAGCTTTCACTTAAGAAAACAATACCAACATGTAGCTGAAAAATTTATAGAAGCCTTAGAAAGGAAACAAGTGAGAAATCAGAATATATTTATGGTGAACTGGATTAAACAATTGGTTTCTGAAATGAAAGCAAAAACAAAATGTCTTTTTTCTTTAAGTTTGAGGGCATGTGATTAAGTACCTCTGTAGAAACTGTGAATACAGGCCCAGTGAAAGAAGCAAATCACTATGTTGCACAGGAAACAAAACCAAAATCACATAGAATCTGCCTAATTGTGCTACTTGTTAGGACTGGGAAATTTCCTGTTTTAAACTCCCAAGAGGTTCTGTGTGTCAATGCAGATAGGTAACAATTTGGTTTTCTTGTTGACAGGGTAATAGTGCCAGAGAGCATCAGATTTTAATAATAAAATTCAAAGTGACTTTAATATTTAAAAGGAAGCAAATTAATCCGTATTAAGAAGGAGGGGTTGAGGTTGCAACCCAATGATAAATAGCAAGCTTAGCCTGTGTGAGACCTAACAGTTCATCTCCAGCACCACAAGACCAAAAGAAGAAAGAGAAACAAAGTGCATTTTTCTGTAAAATAGTAATGTCTGTGCCAGAATATGAAAGACAAATTAAAAGATAAAATTGAAAGTGGATCGCAAATTGTAGAGTACTTCACAGGAAATGAACTATTGACCTAGTTTAGTGAAACCACTCAAATGTATAGAATGTCCAAAATCTTTAACTCCTTTCCCAAGTTCAGTCTTCAACCCTTAAATAGTGATGACTATCAGAAAGATACTTCGCTTCTCGTATCTGGTGGTAGACCCACAAAATGCAACAGGTAGGATCTGCTTTGCCAAGCAATCTTTATGAGATTTTCCTGTAGGATTACTTTAAAAATTTTCAAAAATTTTCTTAAATATGATCCAGTTACTGATGATTTTTACATTAATTATATACCCTATGTATGAGTCAAAACAAAGAGACATGAACTACAAAATCTCTACTTCTATAATCCCCGAGGGAAAAAGTTTCCATGATAAAAACATGTTACTAAATTCTTCCAAGGTTATCATAATCCATCATATGACATGAATGAATAGGCTAAGCCCTCAGGGTCATTAACAGCATGACACATATCAATGAATAATCATCTATCATGGGAGCTTAGTCCCCAGGTCTCACAATTTCAGTCTTTATAACACTAACCATAGAATATTCTACAATCCTTCCAGATAACTATTAAATCTGGTGATACCATATACAGTATAGTTCACATTCAATATGTTTTCATCAAGTGATGGATTATGAAAAAAAAAATTGTTAACTTTCTTTTCTCTACCAGTTACAGTTTTAATATGCTCCATCCATCATCTCTATCATTCTTAGCCAAAGAAGGAGTACTTCATAATTATACTTTTCAGATTTTAAAAAGAACTCATGCGAAGTCTGATATTTTGGACATTTTATTATCAAATTATTAACTGATATTTTTGTTTTGATGTCTTATCCTAAAAATGGAAAGGGGCAATGGTAGTCAGAAGGATGCAGTAATTAATCCTTCATAAAATGCAGTCTTTACCACAAGACAGTCATCTTTAGTAGTCAAATTTGTGGCCTTTCCATACCAAGACAAATTAGCAATAAATAAATAAATAAATAAATAAATACACAGATAGTTTCCTTTGGAAATAATTATTGCTTAATTCTCTAATTCTACCAAAGAAATTAATAAAGGTAGAGGACTATGTGAGAAGAGATATATTATGTTATTTGGAGAAAGTTTGCAGATTGTTAGCTAAACAGGTATCTCTAACTGAAGTTATGTTTATGTAAAAAGATTATTAAGTCCACATAGAAATATAAAGATATCATTATGTAAGTCACATAAATTGTGGCCTCCATTTGATTATTTAAATTATTGAATTGATAGGTCAATAGGAATAAGATCAAACCCAGAGCCTCACACATGCCACAAACCCAGTCGAAAACTAATTATTTAGGGAGGGAAAAACAAACAAACAAACAAAAACAAAAACAAAAAACCTCCATCTTGGACAAAAAGGAACAATGGTTAAATGGTTAAAAATCTAGAAAACTTTTGATGATCTCTCTTAAAGAAACAAGAGGGGATATTATGAAGATATACACAGGTTCCTGAGAAAACTGATTTCTCTTTAGTCATAATAACAAGTAGTAGAAACAGTTAGACATCTATTTAACACAATAATTGCAGTGTATGGCTACAGAATCATTAAAATCTAGTGTGATTTTTCTATTTAACCTGTGATATTTTTTATCTCACTGAATAAGGTCAATGAATCAGTAACCACATCTCATGTTTTTTTTTAAAGAGCAGTCAGGAGAGGATTCACTCCAGTGAATGCAATCCTAATGCCAACCTTTCAAATCAGCAAGTCTGACCCGAGTAATTACTAATTCAACCCATGCTTTTGAAAATCTTCCAAACTCTGAATGTGGATGGACTCAGAAGTCATTGGGGTTTCTTCACTAAGCATTGTGCTTTTTTTTTTTTTTTCCAAGCAGGAGACTCACAAGCATAACTAGCATCAAAGACATTTTTACCAAATAGAATAAAATAAAATTGGGATTAGGAAAGGAGGAGAACTAAGAGGTTTGTGTAACTAGTTATCAAAGTTTACTAGAGCTTGAATTAAAGTAATAGGCATGGGATAGAGAGGGCGTGGTGACTTGTGAAATAAGACAATAACTCGAGTTCATTAATGACTTGGAAAGTTTCCTCTACTCAGATTTTATTAACACAGTACTAGGTAGATAAAAAGCACATAATTAATACTTTTATATCTTCTGTCAGAAATAATTGCTGATACCAGAGTCAAATTAGGAGTATTAGCAATCACTTATTCTGTAAAAATATTTGCTAGCCATTTATTTTTAAATTCACTTGAAAACCATTCTTCCAGGAGTTGTACTTAAATCAAATTGTGAATGTAGTTTTAAAAAAGGTTAAGCCTGGAAGCCAAATGATAATTCATAAAGGTGAAAAAATTAAGCATTTAAAAATAACTTTACTTCTCTATTCTTGGGCTAAAGGTAAAATAGCCCCTTTTTCATGGAATGACTTTTATATTACATTGCATCAGATTGAAGACTGGGCTACAGGAAATTATAGGGAATAATTTCTAAAGCATGTGGAATTGGCATTATTTCTTCTGTTTGTTTCTTCCACTTTATACTTTTTGCTACATTGGAAGATTACCATCTGATTAATTGGATACATTAACACAAACACAGCTTCTGGTTATCAGTGAAAACTTGCATTCCCCATTTCCTTGATGATGGTACAAATCGATGAAATAATTCACGCTGAAGAACCAAGATTGTCAAGATAGAATTCCATCTTCTTAAACATTTGAGCCCCTATCTCAGTGAGACACTCAGTTCTTACTGAAAGTCCTGAAATAATTTAACATAAAAAAATGAAATATTATACTGTAACCTTTAACATTTATAATTATAATGGATTATTTACAGAAAAGAGCATTAAATAAATTAGAAGGCAATATAACTTTACAGAGTTGAAAAAAGTATTGAATATACCATACCTGCTTGAAGTTTTTCTTTATTAAATAAAATAAATTACATTCTCTGTCATAACATAGTTGCCATAATAAAAACAAATCATTAAGATCAGTTATGACTCATAATTTTAGGAACTCATAGTCTAGTCAGAGACACTGTGACATGCAAAACTCACCCTATTACAAAAGTTTAAATGCTATAAATACAGCTATAAAAATACCGCCAGTTGAAGGACAAGAGAAACTTATTCCTTCTCATGGATACATTCCTACTTTTGCTCATTTTGTGAATACATTACCTAAGTCAATGATTCTCAATGCTGACTACAAATTGCAATCACAGGGGACAATTCAAAAAATGGTGTATGCCTCCCAACTAGAATGATGAGTTGGTGGTTGGGAATCAGATGGGTGGTATTTTAAAAAAATTTCCATGTGATTCCAATGCACAGTGGGGATTAAAAATCACTGGAATGCTTATATTACTCAAACATCAAACTGAGCAAATGCATAATCATGGATTGCCTAAGGATCCCAATATATAGATTCATTTTAACATAATAAAGAAGACAAGGAAATTGGTATGATCATTAATGAATAGTAAAACCAAGTACTACAAGACAAGGAGAAGTAGGTAATTCTGTTTCTCAGGTCTCAACAGGTTTAAAGATGGCATTACTTCTTTCAAAGCCTCTGAAGGGAACTCTCTTTAGAAGTGGTCATCCTAACACTTGATGTCCACTAAAGAAATTGAGGTTCAATTCAGTCTCTTAATTTGTTCCATTTTAACCCTAGAGAACGCATGATATGATCTTTGCCAGTGTCTTAGGTGGTCTGCTACTGCCAACTCTTGACCTGATTTTCTACCTTCTCCCTTCTAGACTTTCACTCTACCACACTGACCTCCTTATGCTTCTTGAACTATCAGAATGTTCCTTTCATGCCACTATGTCTGATGCTTCCTCTACCTCCAGTACCCATCTTGTGAATGACAGCCATCCAAGGGGTACTACTCTGCTCCTTGCTCAGATGTCAACTAATCAGCAAGACATTTTCTGATTCCTTGACTATTTAATATAAAATACCAATTAAACCACTAATATTTTCTATTACTCTTGTTACATTTCTTTTTTTCTGTATAGAATCCTTGTCTATTTATTAGTTTTTCATTCTCAATACCCACCAAGCTTAACCAAATAGTAACCATTCACTAAATTCTTACTATAATCATGTATAAAAGAATGGATTAAAGAACATATTTATCTATTGCCTGCTCCTACCAACTTTAATATATTGTTTTATGCATCTCAGTATTCTATAGCTGCAAGTCAAGGTGTAGCTCCAAAGTGCTCCTGTGTCCAGGTACCCATGGATTAAACTGGGATCTTATCCTTCAATTGCTCCTGAAACAGCTAGCAAGATAGGAAGAGTAGCTAGTTTTGATTTTGGCCCAGATGGTTCAGGGTTGAGGATTCATCAATGGAGTTGATATAAGCAGAGTAAATATTTAACTCTGGGATGAATTCTTCATTTTAACATAGAACCTACCCCAGATTTCTTCATCTATAATCCATTTTGGTCAATTGCAAAAGAAGTCATTGAAAATTTTTAGAGGAAAGGACAAGGACATCATATCCCTGTTTGTGCTTCATGAAGTTCCTTCCTGTCCAATGAAGGGATCTGTGGGGAAGGAAGCTGGAAAGACTGGAAGACAAGAGTGGGTGAAGCTCCTGAAATAATTCAGGTTAGAAAAGTGACTTTCCAGAACATTTTTCATTACAATGGTAATTAAGAAGTGGATGGAATCATAAGTCGTAAGGTGGTACAAGAGAAATACTGCGTGATTAGTGGAATAAGGAAAATCAGTGGACAAATGAAGTTAAGTCCAAGCAGACTACTGGCACTCAGCTCAGCTCTGTCTTCATATGCTAGCTTTTTGGTTTGTGTAAAAGTTCTACTTCCCTTCTCTTAAGTCTCATGCTCCTGATCTGTAAAGCTGAGTTAATTACAATTAACTAAAGCTAGGTGTATGGAATAAAAACTCGGTGCACTGTCAGGCATAGTAAGTGGGGTAGACTGCTTACCAGCCTGCTGTGCTCCTCAGATGAGATCAGACCCCTTGCCCTCCTGAACTCAAAGCTTGTCATGGAACCTGACTGGTCAAGGAAACCAGCACAGGTGACATGCACCTTCAGTATAGGAGCTTGAAGTGTCAATGAATCTTCACTTTGTTCCGTTTTCCCCTTTGCCAGAATGACTGCCAATATTTCAGACCAAGGAAGCTCTGTTAGTCTAGAAGATTGAAGAGAGCAGTAGCAAAACAACAGTCAACCCACGAAGAAGGTGTAATGGAAGTGAGGAATCAGTGTGTGATTTTAGAAGTCACTCTGTTTTGTTGTCACTGAAGTATAACCAGCCTATCCTGATACAATGTAAGACTAATTATCAGCAAATAATTTACTCATTAAATTAAACATACTCCTCATTAAATTAGCAAATTCTTTATGAGGATATATAACTTTTTCTTTTGCTATTGAAGAGAATTTTCTGTGAAGGTAAAGTAATAAATACAAAGAGTAATGTTCTATGGGGTACTGATGTCAAATGAGTTTGTGTTTGACTGATTTTCTAAAATGGGAAGCATTGAGCATGTCATTATATTCTGAGAATGTAAATTCAATGTGGGGCAAGGAACAGGTAAACACAAAAGAAAATGGCAAATAGACAGGTGGGAATATTCAATGAATCAGGAAGCGAAGAGATCTGGAAAACAGGCAGGAAGGTTAGTCTTTCTGAAAGAAATGGAAAAAAATGAGCAGATAAAAGTCGGTGTGCTTTCCTACACAAACCCTGTAGGATTTGCTTAGCAAACAAATATGTGCTTAAATATTTCTGTCAGATTAAACAGCACACTACATGCCGTAATGAGGTTAATTTGGTAGAAAGCTATGATAATTAAGTTTGAGTTCCCTGTAAACTCAGATTGGTCAAAATGTATCTTTTATTTTTGTCTCTATTTTAAGGACAGCTCCTGATACGATAATGTTTTCTTCCAGACATTAAATTTCTGAAAGATTATCTGGTGGTCTCAGTTTCTACCAGGCAAGTCAGTAGGCCAGAGGCTAGGCCAGATAGTGAGACTCCCAGTTTAAATATTGAGCCATTTTCAGCGGACGAGAGGATGTTGAAAGCAGAACCAGTCTTTCATCTCTCCATCAGGAAAAGGCACACATGGGTCACATGCAGTAGGAAAATGGGGTAAATACATATCCGAAGCACTGATTTTTATTTCAGTACTAAAATTTTCCTAAATTTTAAACTTTAGGTTGCTTCAGAAAGACAAGGTTGTGAAAATTTTGAATTAGGTGATTAAATTATGGTCTATTTGGGTTATGTTTTACATAAGAAGTTGAGTTTTCTTGATTTACAGCTTTGCAAAAAAAAGTGTTCTGTTTTATAGAAATTCTTACTTGGAAGTTATATATTTAAATTGGTAAATTCCTTCTTACAGTTAAAACTGTAGATTAAGATTTTAATACATGTATTTGTCCTATGGACTCACCAAACTAATCTCCAAAAACTATTTCTCTTCAAATTGTATCTCCTTCTCCAGGACCCTGCTATATGGTCATTATAGAAATGTTCCTTCCACCTGTTTTCTTTGGATTCTTACTTACCTGCAGCTTCTCCCAGTGAACTCTCTGAAGACCACCCATCTACTGGGTATAGCTTTCTTCTCATGGTAAACCCAGAAAACTATTTGTCCTTGCTGACTTCTTTCAAGGATTCTACCTAATTCTCTGTTACAACTGAGCAAGTCCATACCTTTTAATGAATTTTTAATGAATAAATCAAAGTAGTAGACAAAAATAATAAACTACAAGAAACAACTAACCAGATCAATAGGACATAGGTTTCCATGCATGTGGATTATTAAGTCTCAAATAACAATAACACCTGTCACACAGGGACAGTCAACTCCAGGTAGCACTCTACTGTGCTTAGGACAGTTGGTGTTCACTGTTTATATTGGCAAAGGATGGAGAGAGACTGGATGAAATCCCTGTCACTATGAGTTCTCTTAATCTCTTGAGACCAAAGGCTTAGACCAAAACTCACAGTTAAATATGCAAGAGGAAAAACAGTTTCCTTCTAAATTGAGCATGTTCTTAAATATAGATATGTAGAGGGTGGGAAAGACATTTTATACATAACTCTGATAAGGAACACCAAATTTGTATACAAATAGACACCATATTCCAGCCACAAGTCACCTCATCTGTGTTATTTTTGAATGAGATCTTAGATGAAGAATTCCATCAAATGGTGGCATTTTTTGCCTTATTCATGTAAAACTAAGATTCACATTAAAGAACTGATAATATTGAAAGGAGTTTGCCCTGAATCTACATTCCAAAGCCTGATCCCAAGAAGTAGAAACTGCTTGTTTCTTTCAAAATAGTAATTTAAAGTCACAAGATCCATCAAGCACCACATTATATTAATTAACACAATCACTGCCAAAATTGAGTCACTGATAGAATCCATGCTACCCATGAGAGATATCCTCACTTATCAAACCAAAAGTTGTTGTTAGCATTTGTATGCATGTATTTTTCCCCTTTTAGGAGTTCTCTCAATGAGGGATATTTATTTTGTCTATTCTTTCACTAACAGAAAGTCCTGCAGATTTTTAAAATCAGCCTACATTTTCCATTCCTACTGCCCACTAGTCTAGATCATGGCTTTATTATTAAAAAAAAAAAATCCATGTCATTAAAGTGGGCTCCTAACCAGCCTCCTTACAGTCAATTTATTCAGTAACCCTACTATTGCTTAAGTTGCTTCTCAGGTTATCTACATAAAAGCTGTTTATGTCATGCCATTTCCATGCCCTTCAGACACATTTTGCAGAATAATGTTCCCAGTTTTCACTTTGGCTGTAAGGTCCTTGTCAGGTCCAAGCAGGTGCACACTATGAATGAGTGAAGTTTTATACCATCAGACCACACCATGGGACTGAACCAAAATGACAATCATTGAAATATTTGCAAAACATTATCCGGATCGCATGAAACATTTATATAGACTAATCCAGTCCACGGACCTAAAGTTGGCAATACCTGGACAAAGAAAATCAGGCTATATACACTCTTTTCCTCATCTCCATTCTTACTACACATTTGTTCCCATGCCAGACTATCATGGGTCTGCCCTTTATGAGCTCTAAATTTTACTGCCTTCCTGCATTAACTCACAAATATTCTGCTGCAGAGACTGACCTCTCCACCCCTTGGTGTCTACGGTAGTGTTCATTTTCTTTTAGTGTGAGCTGAAATGGAACTTTCTCCTTGAAACAGTCCAAGATTCAGAATTAGGATACCTGGTTTCTGATCAGCAATTATGTAGTTTTATTCATTCATTATTTTCCCTCAAGTTTATTATTCACATGCTTTTGTTTACTCTTACAGTCTTTTTTCTCTCTATAGATGGAATGTTCTTGGCTGTCTGGAAATGTATTTCATAATCTTTTATAATTCTCATCCTCTGGAATAATGTCTTAAATAGAGCAGCTCTTCAGTAGTTTTTTTTGAATGTCAATTTGTGGAAGAAAAGTATTAAAGTGGATAAAAAGCATAGCTTCAATCCAAAAGAATTTGGTCTCCAATTGTAAGATTCCACCTATTGGCTGCATAAACTTGATCCATTATGCAAACTTTCCTGAGTCTCAATTTGTTCAACTATAAAACTATAAAATAGATCTTACCAAATCAGTGTAAGGCTTAGTGAGAAACTGTCACATATAAAGACCTTGGCATGTAGCATGTATCTAATCCATAGTAGCTTTTATCACTGTTTACCTTAGACCATGTAAAATGACTTTTCTTTTTGATCTTTCAGTTTTGTCTCTTCCAAACTCCTCTCAATAGGATAACTCACATTTTGTTCTTACTAGTTTGAACAAATGAAGATATTGTAGGTCCATAGTGATTATTAGAGTGAAGCACTCTGTGAACGAAGCATGGTATATTATGGGATGCTGTCTATCATTGCCTGTCCACTGATGGGAAAGACAGCCATAGCAACGAAGTGGGAACAGCTCCCAGTTGTTTAACAGGGACAGATCTACGTGATGAACCAGGGAATGTTTTATGGCATTTCACTTATTTTACAACTTACAATACATTTTATAGTTTATCAGTGAGGACGGCTGGTAGCTGGTTGGCTTAGATGAACCAGAGCTCCATTAACTGAAGCTGGGTCAATGTCATCAAATCAAAAGGACCACACAGTGATGAGAGGCAAGTGGAGGGTTCAGGGAGTTGATCGAGTCATCAGAAACGTGCTGTGTTTTTGTCTTCCAGCACTCATTCGATTTTCATAATCATCTGCATTGGACTAAGCTGTCACTCTCAAGTGGGTTCACTGTGAAGAATACCAACTTGTCAGAGTCCAGCGGGACCAAGCACCCACACATACCACACACATGGACAGACACACAAGGTACCCAGAGCAGACTTATTACTTACAGATCAGCAGCAAGGGACAACAGAAACCTAGGACTCAATGCTAGTCATTTACCGAGGACCAGGAAAGCTACCCAGGATGAATGGAGCCTTGTCCCATGTGCCCAACTTGCATTGGAGCTGAGTTTATCCAGAGAGCCGCCTACCCTGGGTTTACATCCTAGGGTAATAAGACTTAGCTGGGAAAGACACTGAAGAACATTTCTAGGGGCGAGGAGACTGGAACAGGGCCTGGACTATTGTGGACCTACCCCCTTATTTGCTGTGTTGCCAGCACATTCTAGCTATTCTTGAGAACTGCAAGTATGAAACTACAGATGAGAAAGGGAGAAGACCCACCTTGGTCTATGACCTCCCAGAGAACTGAGAACTGTCCCGAGTCCATCATCCGAGAGAGATGCCCACTTAGTAACACTAGTCTGTTTCTTCTGCCCACCTACCACCCAGGACCTGGAGGTGGGGGTTTGTCTCTTCAGGTTGGGGTAGCACCTTGACTGACACAATCTCAGTGCAACGTCACTGAGCCATAGACTCCATTTCACTAGGCCTAGGAAGGTGACTACCACAAGCAGACCTCCCCAAAGCAGTGACCTAGCCCAAGAGCCCAGCAACGCAATCCAGGTAAGAAGTTGCCAGAGCAGTCAAAGAAGGATCCTTCAGGGGATCCACTGACTGTAGCTGGTGGACCTGCCTCTGGATTTCCTCACCTTGTCTCTCTGCGACCCCTTAGATGTTTATCCAGGTAAGGCAGCAGGCGTTGGAAGCAACACACACTCCTCCCAGTCGCACTATAAGGAAGTCTACATAAATTCTGTAGAAAATCAAAATCTTAATTTTCAAGGGTGCTGAGGAATGTATGTGAACTTATAAGGCATTGGCAATGGCCGCAGCAATGTCTGCCATGGTCAAAGACAGATTTACTATCATTTTTCATGAGCAGTGACTCTTATGAATGGTATCAAAGATTTCATAAAAGATATAAACCCCACATCACTGAAACCTCCTGGCAGATCCCTTGTATGCCTGGTGTACAACTTCAGTCTGCAGCCCAACGCTGTATCTCTTCCCCAGGGTCAATTTCCAGGGGTAACCCCAGGATGTCCATCCTGCAGGATCCACCAACCCCAAGTTTCCAGGTATGACATTGCTCATCCTCTTTGGGTCATTCCAAGTGGCCCTCAGGTGTACACAGCACATCTTCCTCTCTTTATTCAGTTCCCATTGAGAGGTATGAAGGCATTAGCACTAGTCAGCTACATCTCACCGATGGTATATTTATATAAATTCCCTCACCCCCAATATTGTTCACGAAGGCAGAATTAATCTAGTCCTTGTTTTTATCATTGTGTCTGAGAATTCATGTGTTGTCAAAGAAGTTTGACATGTTGAACCACAGACCACTAAGATTTTGTGAGTTGTGAATACGACATTTTACAACCAATTAAGTTAATATAGCTCACTTCTGACTCCCTCCCATGTGGCGAGTTCCAAGTGTTGCTTAGAAATCCAGGGCTTGGATTCTGTTGGTGTAACTGCGACATCAGGAATGATAGTATGGGAGGATGGGGAGGTTTTTGTTGGATGCAAAAGAATGAGGTTGAGAATGGTAGATCCAATACTTTGACCGGTTATTCATGGTGGTCACAATGTGGGAAGCCCTAAGGAAGGTGTTATGCATCCAGGTCTCTAGTACCTCATCTCTGTGGGACAGCAGGTGACAGATTAGTGCTCCTCTGCCCTAGGTGCTCATGTGCTCCCTGTCTAGTCTCTCTGTTGTGCTCTGAGATTACTAAGTCTGTAGGCAGACACTACTCTCATTGTTTGGGATGGGGTAGGAGGGAGTGGTGCACTCTAACACAGCCACAGCGTCTATCATGGCCTCCTAAGGACAGATAGATGAGAGGTAAGCCACAGGGCGCCTCTCCTGCCTGCAACGTTGCAACATGACCTCAGTCCATCTCTGAGTGTTTTGACACATTGACAGAAATATTGTTAACTCTTGTCTTTTATGAAGACTCTGCCTGTTCTCTTCATTTCTTTCCCATGAATTATTGAGACTTCCTGACCTTGTGTATCTGGATTTCAGAAGTTAATTTATACTAACATCTTTTAAAAAATGCAGCCATTAATCACAAAGTGATATGTAGTCATGTACTGAGGATAGTTCCTACTGCAAGGAAGAACCCTGAAACACTGAATATGAGGAGTGGGAGAAGCTTTGCCCATGATCAGACCATGAAAGTCAGCCCACAGTCTCACAAGGAACCAGGATGTTCTTTAAAGGAAAATGAAATGTTGTTTGAGTTTATTTTCCTGCTCAAATAACATCTCACACTTTTAGTGTTGAACTGCTTAAGGGGTTATGCAGTTTTGCTATTTTCCAAATTTGTGAATGTTAATTAAATCAGCACTCCGAAGCCATTTTAAATCAAGGCTCACTAGGCTGGGATAAGATTAAAGTCTTACATGTTTCAGTAGATATATAAATCAGAATATATTTGAAATTTTACTGGATAATCTGATATCTAAGTGAAATAAATTTTTTTGTGATATAGTGAATGAATGAATATAAATCTGACTGTTTCATGTAAGCTATGGAAGACGATTCAGAGTCTTTCAGATACAAACAGAAGCCCCAAAAGCCTGATTATTGACATTGCCTTAGTTCATTATCGTATATAATGAAAGATCTTCTCTAGAGGGAAAGTTAGTGGGATTGATTAAGCATGCTAAAATTGAAAAGAGAGAGCTCTCAATACATGAGCTCATCACTGTGCTGTATGTGAAAGACTGGACCCACAGTTTAGGCAGCAGTTTAGGAAGGTGTGGTGTGTGTGTGTGTGTGTGTGTGCACTTACATGCATATAATTATCAAGATTATTCTGTGAATATTTTATCTAAAATAAGTCAACTAAATAATCAACCATTACGCCACTTTGAACAACTTGCTTGCTATTTTTCTTTTTTGTAATTGAAAAGTAAAATAATACAGCAATATGACACCCCACAGGAGGCAAAGTAGGTCATTAACCACTGTTCTGGCAATTTCTATTTAACAGCGTCCATTAGTATTATGTTTCTGATTTCTCTCAAATGAGTAGCCCAGAACACAGTGTTTTCTTTTTTTCTTTTTTTCCCTACTTTTGCTCATTACAACAGAGTGTGGGAAGTTCTATGAATAAGTGTAGGCAGGAATGTTTGGGGCTCCTTCCGAATTAGCCAGGGAGGAGAATGGTCTGCACTAATCAATCATGAGTTATGCATTTGATGCACAGATATTGTGAGCTTATCTCGAGTCAGCATGGCCTAGATATAAATGTAATGAAGTGGCTTAGGAAAAGCTTGGTGGTCGGGGGATAATGGAGAGGCTGCTCTGTCACATGCGTGAGAAGTGTCAGGCTCAGAAATGTATGAACAGTGGAAAGATATTTCTCAAGTGGGGTACAGACTGGACAGACTCTCCTTCTGAAAGCTAGAATTACAGACAGCAAAACATGTTTTTATTCAGTGTATAAACTAGAAATAGCCTTGCTATCACAAGCTGCAGATGTGTGCAGTCTCACTTTATTCGACCTTCTACCTCAACAACCTCCCCCCCTCCCTCCCCTTCTCCCTCTTCTGTGCTAACCAGCACTGCAGTGTTGCTCAGTGAGCAACAGACAAGGAGATCATCACAGCCACAGAGAACAGCAAAAGATGAACACAGAATACAGAGAGAAGGGATCTCCCAGCCACAGGAAGCAGACATTTTTTTTGAACATGTATCCCAGGAAAATGAAACTTCTTAAATTCAAGGATCTCATATACTGAAGTCATTAGGGATGAGAAAAATCAGAGAGCAAAATAATGAGGAAGAATCTCCAGTTAACTAAACTCAGATGTTTGAATCACTGAATGTCACAGGACAGTTCCTTGTAATTTCTGGAGACGGCACAACAAGGGAACTGCAGATTGACAAAACGGACAAGGAAGATGGAAGAGTTTGGATTCTTAAGCAATCTTATTAACTGATATTTATCTAGAAAGATAAAAGGAAGAAGGATGTCATAGGAGAAGTCCCTACTTCTTAGAGGTCCTTAAGTATTAGAAAAAGAGGGAGCGAGATTAGTGAAGGAGAGAGAGCAAGGTAACCAAACAGCTGGAAATGAGCCACGAGGATTCTAGGTCTGAGACACCAAGGGAGGACAGTTTCAACAGAGAGAGAACCAAAAACGTTGAACGTAAAAGAAAGTTCCAGTGTGCCCATATCCAAATAACCCAAGGTCTAGGCTATGCAGAAACCAGCATTACAACAATTAGGAAAATAGTAGATCTTAGAGGGTGAATAGTTAATTCGACAACAAGGTGACTAATGGATTTTCATTACAAGTACCCAAAGGAGACATTTTCTCACAGGGGACTGTGTACCTTTTAGGACAGCAGGGGTCACTGCCATACACTGGTCATTCATCCTAGACAAAGAGACCCTGCGAATGTTTCTGAGGTAAACCCCTTCAGATATTGCTAGACTCTGATATTTCTATTATTTTTGAACAGTACTTTGTGATGAAGCATATTTAGTTGTCACAAGATGAATGATTTAATCATTTGGTGTCTTCTAAATTCATTTTTCATAGTGCACAGAGCATTAATCGTCAAAGACAGCATATGCCCTTCTGAAGCAGTCCTGAGTGTGACCAAGTGTGGACTGCATTACAAAGTCATGTGGTCACGAGTTAGGCGGGATTACACGCTCCAGAACCATCTCTTTACATACTGGAGCTGTCTAAATAAAATACATTGTGCCTGTGGCTGACCAGTGATGTGAATCAAGATCAAATATGCAATGCATCCCTTGCATTGTCTTGGGCTACCTTTCAGATGTGGTATGGTTATGAGCTATGTCTAGGCATCTGACGGACAGGACAGCTGGGCGGGCGAGGCATCAAAGTTGGCACTATGGTATTGCAGGTGCAGGAATAAAACTCAAATACTTGAGAACAGTTGCCTGTGGGCCAGTCATGAACTTGACCTCATTTCAGATAGCAGCTTTTCCTTTTCACCCACAGCACAGCTGAAGTTTAGAATAGAATTCACTTAGCTCAACTTTCAAAAAGAAATTGATTCAAAGCCTATTTTCCTAAGTTTCCTTTGAAGACAAAATTCCATGATTCTTTTGCTTTCTGCTTAAAAGGTTTTATGAGGAACTAATTACCGAGATTGTTCTTCGATGACTGAAAATGAATACCAGGCTTTTGTTTCTGTTATAGACTTTACTTATTTCAAATACATTTGTTAACTGCTTGTGGAATTTTAGAAGTGGTTGCTGGGTTATCATTCTTTCTGCTGATAAGATGCAGCCCTTGAATTAATTAATAATTTGATTTTTTTTATTATACGAGGCAAATTTTAATACACATGCAGAATGTCCAAATAAATTTGTCTACTCAGAAAATTATTACACTGAATAATGGTGACCTAAACCATTGTGAAATGTTTACTAAGAATTGTCTGCATTCCTTACCAAAACTAGAAATCATACATGTGAATTTTAACTGTATTTGAGAAAACAAAAAATTCAAAATCAATTAATTCTGAAGAACAATAATAACTTAAAATCTGTCTGAATACAAAATAGAGCAAATAAGTACTAGTGAATTATAAAAGCAGAGACTTCACATCATGTACGCAGTAAAAATTAATTGCGTTGACTTGATGTGGTGACATATTACTGTAATGACAGTATTCAGGAGGCTGAGGCAGGAGGATTGCAAGTTTGAGGCCAGCCTCAGCAATTTAGCAAGACTTTCTCAATCAAAATTAAATTTTAAAAAGGTGTAGCTCAGAGGCAGAATGTTCCTGGCTTCAATCCCCGATATTACACACGCACATAGGCATAAGCACACACGCACACTAATGAGGGTAACAACTGTGAACTATTCAGTTTGTATACTGACTAAATTGGATTAATAGGAAATGACATGCCACTTGGAAGAGGTTTGCAAAACCAGACATGACTTCTTTGATTTTGTGCAGTAAAAGAAGTCACTTCCCCGGGACAGGTAACTCCTTCATCTCGTTCCTCCCTGCCCTTAGTACAGAGAGCACTGGATATACCAGAGATAGTCACCAACAGTTGGCTTTCTATTTTAACTTGCACAGCCTCCCCTCTGTGTCCACACATCACAGTGATGCCCTCTGACCTGCCCCCATCTTCACACCCTTCACCCCACATGCGAATATTTCACACCAGGCCTGATTAAGTTCTAACTCTCCATCATTAAATCCGGACAATTTAACCCGCTAAATAATTTTTATTCTCCAATTTGTTTAAAGAACTGGGCAAGGGCTTGCTTGTTGTAGAGAATGACTAAGCAGAATCCCAACTTTCAAGGAGATGACAAACCAAAGCCATCATAGATGGTTCTAGAATGCTAATGTGTTGGTGTGTCAATGCTGGAACTCTTAACTTTATATTGAGACATTTATTTCCAATTCCCAGTGCTTTATGCTTGGGTTTCCTTAGATTTTCTTCTCCAGGCAGAAATGCCTCTTTTACTAAGTACTCCCGCAGAGCCTGTGCTACAGGAACTGACTCAAGAACACAGAAGGTGCAGTGTGCCAACACCTAATTTTTTCTCTGACTACCTGTATATAGATCCTTTGTCAAGACTAAACAGAACATTTTCATATTTTTATAACACTAAGGTCTTATATGTTTAGCTGTGGGGATTTGGGAATTTTTTTTTTTTCCTCAGAGTTACAGCAAGTTGCACCCCACTGGTGACTCATTCCCTAAATTTTACTTCTTTTTTTTTTTTTTTTTTTTTTTTTTTTTTTTTTTTATTGTGAACAAATGGGATACATGTTCTTTCTCTGTTTGTACATAGAGTAAAGGCATACCATTTGTGTAATCATACGTTTACATAGGGTGATGTTGGTTGATTCATTCTGTTATTTTTTTCCCCTTCCCCCCACCCCTCCCATCCCTCTTTTCCTTCTATACAGTCCTTCCTTCCCCCGTTCTTGCCCCCCTCCCTAACCCTCACTCTAACCCTAAAACTAACCCCTCCCACGCCCCATTATGTATCATCATCCACTTATCAGCGAGATCATTCGTCCTTTGGTTTTTTGAGATTGGCTTATCTCACTTAGCATGATATTCTCCAATTTCGTCCATTTGCTTGCAAATGCCATAATTTTATCATTCTTTATGGCTGAGTAATATTCCATTGTATATATATGCCACAGTTTCTTTATCCATTCATCAACTGAAGGGCATCTAGGTTGGTTCCACAATCTGGCTATGGTGAATTGAGCAGCAATGAACATTGATGTGGCTGTATCTTTGTAGTATGCTGATTTTAAGTCCTTTGGGTATAGGCCAAGGAGTGGGATAGCTGGGTCAAATGGTAGTTCCATTCCAAGTTTTTTAAGGAATCTCCATACTGCCTTCCAGAGTGGTTGCACTAATTTGCAACCCCACCAGCAATGTATGAGTGTACCTTTTTCCCCACATCCTCGCCAACACCTGTTGTTGCTTGTGTTCTTGATAATCGCCATTCTGATTGGGGTGAGATGGAATCTTAGGGTGGTTTTGATTTGCATTTCTTTTATTACTAGAGATGTTGAACAGTTTTCCATATGTTTGTTGATTGTTTGTAGGTCTTCTTCTGTGAAGTGTCTGTTCATTTCCTTAGACCATTTGTCGATTGGATTATTTGTAGTCTTGCTGTTGAGTTTTTTGAGTTCTTTATAGATTCTGGAGATTAGTGCTCTATCTGAAGTGTGATTGGCAAAGATTTTCTCCCACTCTGTAGGCTCTTTCTTCACATTGCTGATAGTTTCCTTTGCTGAGAGAAAGCTTTTTAATTTGAATCTATCCCAGTTGTTGATTCTTGCTTTTATTTCTTGTGCTATAGGAGTCCTGTTGAGAAAGTCTGGTCCTAAGCCGACATGTTGAAGATCTGGACCTACTTTTTCTTCTATAAGATGCAGGGTCTCTGGTCTGATTCCGAGGTCCTTAATCCATTTTGAGTTTAGTTTTGTGCATGGTGAGAGATATGGGTTTATTTTCATTTTGTTGCATATGGATTTCCAGTTTTCCCAGCACCATTTATTGAAGAGGCTATCTTTTCTCCATTGCATATTTTTGGCCCCTTTGTCTAGTATGAGGAAATTATATTTGTTTGGGTTTGTGTCCGTGTCCTCTATTCTGTACCATTGATCTACCTGTCTATTTTGGTACCAATACCATGCCGTTTTTGTTACTATTGCTTTGTAGTACAGTTGAAGTTCAGGTATTGCAATACCCCCTGCTTCATTTTTCCTGCGAAGGATTGCTTTAGCAATTCTGGGTTTCTTATTCTTCCAGATGAATTTCATGATTGCTTGTTCTACTTCTGTAAGGTACATCGTTGGGATTTTAATTGGAATTGCATTGAATCTGTATAGCACTTTTGGTAGTATGGTCATTTTGACAATATTAATTCTGCCTATCCAGGAACATGGGAGATCTTTCCATCTTCTAAGGTGTACCTTAATTTCTTTCTTTAGTGTTCTGTAGTTCTCATTGTAGAGGTCTTTCACCTCTTTTGTGAGATTGATTCCCAAGTATTTTATTTTTTTCGAGGCTATTGTGAATGGAGTAGTTTTTCTAACTTCTCTTTCTGAAGATTCATCACTTATGTATAAAAATGCATTGGATTTATGAGCATTGATCTTGTATCCTGCTACTTTACTGAATTCACTTATGAGTTCTAAGAGTTTTCTGGTGGAATTTCCTGGTTCCTCTAAGTATATAATCATATCATCAGCAAATAGGGATAGTTTGAGTTCTTCTTTTCCAATTCGTATCCCTTTAATTTCTTTGGTCTGTCTAATTGCTCTGGCTAGATTTTTAAGGACGATATTGAATAGGAGTGGTGAGAGAGGGCATCCCTGCCTTGTTCCAGATTTTAGGGGGAATGCTTTCAGTTTTTCACCATTAAGAATGATATTAGCCATGGGCTTAGCATAGATGGCCTTTACAATGTTAAGGAACGTTCCCACTATCCCTATTTTTTCTAGTGTTTTGAGCATGAAGGGGTGCTGTATTTTATCAAATGCTTTTTCTGCATCTATTGAAATAATCATGTGATTCTTGACTTTAAGTCTGTTGATATGGTGAATTACATTTATTGATTTCCTGATGTTGAACCAACCTTGCATCCCTGGGATGAAACCCACTTGATCATGGTGCACTATCTTTTTAATACATTTTTGTATGCGATTTGCTAAAATTTTGTTGAGAATTTTTGCGTTGATGTTCATTAAGGATATTGGTCTGAAATTTTCTTTCCTCGATGTGTCTCTGTCTGGTTTAGGTATCAGGGTGATATTGGCTTCGTAGAATGAGTTTGGGAGGGTTCCCTCCTCTTCTATTTCATGGAATACTTTGAAAAGTATTGGAATGAGCTCTTCTTTAAAGGTTTTGTAGAACTCGGCTGAGAAACCATCAGGTCCTGGACTTTTCTTTGTTGGTAGGGTTTTGATGACTTCTTCTATTTCATTACTTGAAATTGGTCTATTTAAATTGTGTATGTCCTCCTCGTTTAGTTTAGGCAATTCATAGGTCTCTAGAAACTTGTTGATATCTTCGAAATTTTCTATTTTGTTGGAATATAGATTTTCAAAATAGCTTCTAATTATGTTTTGTATTTCACTCGTGTCTGTTGTGATATTTCCTTGTTCATTCCGAATTTTGGTGATTTGGGTTTTCTCTCGTCTTCTCTTTGTTAGTGTGGCTAAAGGTTTATCAATTTTGTTTATTTTTTCGAAGAACCAACTATTTATTTTGTCAATTTTTTGTATTGTTTCTTTTGTTTCAATTTCGTTGATTTCAGCTCTGAGTTTAACTATTTCCTGTCTTCTACTACTTTTGGTGTTGGTCTGTTCTTCTTTTTCTAGGGCTTTGAGCTGTAGTGTTAGGTCATTTATTTTTTGAGTTTTACTTCTTTTATTAAATGCGCTCCATGAAATAAATCTTCCTCTAAGTACCGCTTTCATAGTGTCCCAGAGATTTTGATACGATGTTTCTTTGTTCTCGTTTACCTCTAAGAATTTTTTAATTTCCTTCCTAATATCTTCTGTTATCCATTCCTCATATAATAGCATATTGTTTAATCTCCAGGTGTTGGAGTAATTTCTGTTTTTTGCTCTTTCATTTATTTCTAGTTTCAATCCATTATGGTCTGATAAAATACAAGGAAGCGTCTCTATCTTCTTGTATTTGCTAACATTAGCTTTGTGGCATAATATATGGTCTATTTTAGAGAAGGATCCATGTGCTGCTGAGAAGAAAGTGTATTCACTCTTCGTTGGATGGTATATTCTATAAATGTCTGTTAAGTCTAAATTATTGATTGTGTTATTGAGATCTATGGTTTCTTTGTTCAATTTTTGTTTGGAAGATCTGTCCAGTGGTGAGAGAGGCGTGTTAAAATCACCTAGTATTATTGTATTGTGGTCTATTTGGTTTCTGAGATTGAGAAGGATTTGTTTGACATACATGGGTGAGCCACTGTTTGGGGCATAGATATTTATGATTGTTATGTCTTGCTGATTTATGGTTCCCTTAAGCATTATGAAATGTCCTTCTTTATCCCTTCTGATTAACTTTGGCTTGAAGTCCACTTTATCTGAAATGAGGATGGATACCCCAGCTTTTTTGCTGGGTCCATGTGCATGGTAAGTTTTTTCCCATCCTTTCACCTTTAGTCTATGGGTATCTCTTTCTATGAGGTGAGTCTCTTGCAGGCAACATATTGTTGGATCTTTCTTTTTTATCCAATCTGCCAGTCTATGTCTTTTGATTGATGAATTCAGGCCGTTAATATTCAGGGTTATTATTGAGATATGATTTGTATTCCCGGTCATTTGACTCATTTTATTCATTTATTTGCTTATTTTTGACACAACTTGGTTCCTCTTTATTTGAGAGTTCCTTTAGGATATCTCCTCCCTTTGCTGATCTGCTTCTTTGTTTTTCATATCTTCTTCATGGAATATTTTGCTGAGAATGTTCTGTAATGCTGGCTTTCTTTTTGTATATTCTTTTAGCTTTTGTTTATCATGGAAGGATTTTATTTCGTCGTCAAATCTGAAGGTAAGTTTTGCTGGGTATAAGATTCTTGGTTGGCATCCGTTTTCTTTTAGGGCTTGAAAAATGTTATTCCAGGCCCTTCTAGCTTTTAGGGTCTGGATTGAAAAATCTGCTGATATCCGTATTGGCTTCCCCCTGAATGTAATTTGGTTCTTTTCTCTCACAGCCTTTAAGATTCTGTCTTTATTTTGTATGTTAGGTATTTTCATTATAATGTGCCTTGGTGTGGGTCTGTTGTAATTTTGTGTATTTGGAGTCCTGTAAGCCTCTTGAACTTGATTTTCCATTTCGTTCTTCAGATTTGGGAAATTTTCTGAAATTATCTCATTGAATAGGTTGTGCATTCCTTTGGTTTGTTTCTCTAAGCCTTCCTCAATCCCAATAATTCTCAAATTTGGCCTTTTCATGGTATCCCATAGTTCTTGGAGATTCTGTTCATGATTTCTTACCATGTTCTCTGTTTGTTCGACTTTGTTTTCGAGGTTAAATATTTTGTCTTCAATATCTGAGGTTCTGTCTTCCAGGTGTTCTATCCTATTGGTTGTGCTTTCTATGGAGTTCTTAATTTGGTTTATTGTTTCCTTCATTTCAAGGATTTCTGTTTGGTTTTTTTCAATATCTCTAACTCTTTATTGAAATGGTCTTTTGCTTCCTGTATTTGCTCTTTTAACTGTCTATTGGTGCGTTCATTCAATGCCTGCATTTGCTCTTTCATTTCATCGTTTGCTTCCCTTATCATGTTGATTATGTACATTCTGAACTCCCTTTCTGACATTTCTTCTGACATGCTGTCATTGGATTTTATTGATATAACATCCAGATTTGTTTGAGGCATTTTCTTCCCTTGTTTTCTCATATTGTTCAGGTATCAGTGGACTGCAGAGATGTTGCAGATTTCCTCTATTGACTTATAATGTCCCTGAAGATGGCTAGTGTATCCCCTCTTATCCTGCAGTAGCCTGAAGTCTTAGAGGAAGTTGATACTTCGGTGTTCCCCTAGGTAGCTGCCTCTCTAGGGGTGGTGGTCTTCAGGTGGGGTATATTCCCTGCTAGAGGGCAGAGGTGCCTCTACTTGTTGACCAATGGTCATCCAAAGGGGAACTAGACTGCGGGCTGAGGCAGTGCCTGTTTGGGCCTGTGTCTCTGGTTTTACCGTCTTTGTGGGAAAACCTCACTCCTCGGGGAAGACCCACCCGGTGGGGAGGTCTCGCTAGTCCGTTCCCCTCCTAGAGGTTCCCCTCAGTCCACAACTACCGCCTGGGCAGGGCAGCCTTCCCAAGCAACGTTTCCAGGGGCCTGGACCTACCTCCTGGGCTTGGGAGCCCTGCCCTTTGCAGACGAGTCTCCTTAGGTGGCTCCTCCTCAGAGAAGCTGCCCGAAGTCCTGGAACCTTCGCTCCACCCCTCAGCTGGTCTCTGTGTAGCTCTCCTGGGCCTGGGAGCCTCACCCTTCGTAGACGAGTCTCCTTAGGTTGTCCCTTCTTAGAGAAGCTGCCCGAAGTCCTGGAACCTTCACTTTGCCCCTCAGCTTGTCTCTGTGTAGTTCATTCAAGAAAAGGTGCCTACGTCCCTGGACCGGACCTTGCTATGCACCTAATCGCCTGGCTATGCGACCCGCCCTCTGACCAGTCACTTGGAGCCTCGTACATATGTTCCAAGCCCCAGTGACCCGTCGCTCGTCTCTTCCTCCAGACAGTCACCCGGTGCTCTGTGTGGGCGCTTGGAGACCAAGCCACTCACTGCGTACCTCCACCTCCTCTGGGCAGTCCCCTCCTCGTTGCTCAGGCTGTTGCTGGATCCAAACAACTCGCCGCCTGGGCAGGGCAGCCTTCGCAGGCAACGTTCTCTTTCTCTGGCAGCCACTCTTTCTCTGGCAGCCGCTGGAGCCCTGGCAGATCGCTTCAAAACCAAGCGGTGTGTCGCACAACCTCCTTTGCAAAGTTCCCCGCTTTCCGAGTTCACTGCTCCGGCGGGTGAGGTGTGTCTTGCCGCCTGGGCAGGGCAGCCTTCGCAGGCAACATTCCCAGGGGCCCGGACCTCCCTCCTGGGCTTGGGAGCCTCGCCCTTCGCAGACGAGTCTCCTTAGGTTAGAGAAGCTGCCCGCGGTCCTGGAAACTTCAATCCGCCATTTTTTCGCTCCGCTTTGCTGTCCGTGCTTACCGCTCCGGCGGGGGAGGGGCGACCCGCCGAGTCACTCTACTTCACAAAGTTCTCTGCGTTCGGGGCTACTGCCCCATCCGGGACGCCTCCCCAATGGGAGAGACTCCCCCGGCGGCTTTGAGTTGGTCCCAAGTCACTATCTCCTCTTTTGAATCTTGAGTCCTGGAGCAACATGAAATGCAGCCGCCCTCTAGTCCGCCATCTTGAACCTCTCTCCCTAAATTTTACTTCTAATGTTTGGTCTTTTATTTTCTCAATTCTATCCATGACGCTTTTATTTTTAAGTTAAAAACTGTATAACAATATTGACTCATGTGCCCTAATATTAAAATATTTAAAGAACATATTATCAATTTTCTCTTTGGACACGGCCTCAATTCAAATCATTTCTTTCCCCAGATATAAATTTCTATTTTGCTATGCATCCTACCGGAAATTTTAAAAATGGTTTGCATATCTGCATCGTGTCCATAGAAATACAGATTTTCTTCCACAAAAAGTGTCATACAGTATATATTATTCTACCTTTGTGTCTTTGATATTATAAATACCTTAGAGCTTTTTTTAATTAGTAAATATAGATTTTTTTTCTTTTTACAGTTGCTTAGACTTTTATAGTGTGACCATCATACTTGATATACTCATTCCCTTATGATATCCCCACAATCCCAATTATTTAAATTATATATATTTTTTATGTCAAATGATCTTGTAAAATCTTTACTACATAACAATCACACTTGATGGTCTATTGAAGTATTAGTTTCAACCTCACTGATATATATATATATATGTATTTAATATGTTCAGTACTATCCCCTGATATCTCATTGCTTCTTAGTTCTTTTTCTGGTTGCTAGTGAGGCTGAAACACTTTACATGTTGTGTATTGACCATTTGAAATAATATTAACCATTATGTTATTATTTAATATTGTCAGGTTTTCTATTTAATAATTTGTCATATTTCTCATAAATCAATAGGGACATTTTATACATTAAAATATTCATTTTCTGTTGTAAGTATTACAGCTAACTTCTCACATAATTTTGTGTGTCTTTTAGTATTACTTATGGAATATTTTATTCATCAATTTTTAAAAATGTATATGATGAAATTAGCAATTTCTTTTTTAGATTTTGCTTTAGTGTTTGTATATCTTGTTTAGGAAGGTCTTACTGCCAGTTCTAGGATCCTAATGATTTCTTTTAATACTTTCCTTTTTTATTGTAAACAAATTGGGTACAACTTGTTTCTCTGATTATACATGAGGTAGAGGTGTACCATTTGTGTAATCATACATTTCATGTTTCATTCCTTTTGAATTTTATGTGCAAAAATGTTTGGTTAGTGGTCTAATCTTACATGTTTTTAAATATCCTTAAGGGATATATTATTGCAATGATAATATGTGCAGTCATCTATTTTTCTTTCTTTATAACCTGGAATCATCATCAATTGTGAAAAAAGAGCACAGGCTTATAATTCCAAGGCAAGCGATGTGAAATATCACTTTCCCAAAACTGCTCTATAAAGAATTTTTGTTTCATATTTAAAATCTCTTTAGAAATAACATTTAACTGGCGGTTTTTAATCTGCTCTATAAAGCTATTAATAGGTTAAGTCAATGCAGCGTATTGTGAATATTGCTCTGCTTGGAATTAAATCTTTCATTTCATTCTCTGTGTTGTGCTAACGTTAAACTTTCCAACATGTTAACATAAAACTTACACATTCCTGTTTCTTCTCCTTCCTGGAGTTGTCTCTTCCTAAACAGGATTATTTTTATTAATACTCTTTTAACTGCCTTCTCCTTCTTCCCGAATGTGCTAAACTTTACTGAGCTCCAGCAGTCTCCTTTCATTGAGATCTTTTAGTATTTTATTTTTCAAGTTACTACTAAATTTATTATGTTAATATAATATGATGATTATATACTGTTAATATAATAAAATGTAATATGCTTTGTAGTCATCATTAAATGAATTTTAAAAAAGGAACTTAATCATTTATTTGTATACTATTATGTCTTATATTGGTTCAGCTCTTGACCTGTCTCTAATTTTTTTGTTCTCCACTTTGCTCAGGTATGTCCACTACAAAGGGAAAAAAAGTTTTCCCTTCAGAAACTTGATGATGTTTCTCTCCTGCTCTCTTTCACCAAATAATTACTAGTTTCTGACTTTGATTTGTTGAAGTATGTATTTATATATATTAATTCCCTGGAAGAGATTAAGGATGCATCTGTCACACCTAATACTCTGAAATTTGTCTTGAGTTGAATCTGTTGGGATTCCTTCCGTTCTGTCCTTGACAGAGCCTTTCCAACTGAGGATACTGCTCTTTCCTCAGGCTGCCAGAGAGAGTGTTTGCTTCTTGTTTCACTTTTTATTTTGATCAGTTTGAAATGTTTTCTCCTTGCCACTGGTTTTGAAGTACTTTCTCTTTGATGAGTAATGGTCCCTCTATCTTATTCTGCATCTTTTCAATTTCCTTTCATTTTTATCATCTTAGCTCACTATTTCAAAATACTAATTTGTCCCCTAACTCCTTCTCTTATAATTCCTCGGGCCTTGATCAAGCTGCGTACTTTCTTGTCATTCTTAATATTTGCCTCATTGCAGTAGGTTCATGCATTTCAGGGACTGGTTTTTCCAAGTGTGCCCTGTACGCTGTCAATAACTGGGTCAATCCTCACTCCACTAAATCCTGCTGCGCACGCTGCAAATTTTGGATTTCATTACCCTAATTTCCTATGGCAACAGAACATGCAGGCTGAGACAGAGAGGAATGTCAGCTAATCGTTCCATGAGTCATATCTCATATTCTAATTTTAATCCCACTGACCCCAACAGCAACCTTTTGATAATGCTCAATGGTCATGATAATTTTTCAGAAAAGTACATTCAGAAAAGCATGCTAGAGAAAAGTGTCGTGAAACTGCAAATCTAGGTTATAGCAAGTGGCAGAGATTGAAAAAAATATTAGATTGTACTTGAGCTAATGGTGCTATTGATTTCATGCACCAATAGACTCTAAAGAACTGGGCGAAGTAAAGATATTTTACTTCAATTGAACATTACAGATGTACTACAAGTCAAGGTACCTTTGTTTGCAGATGTTTTCTTTTAAAGAAAGTAGGATTTAAGATTTAGGGAAAAAGACACATTGATCATAATTATTTGAGACTTGGGAGTATTCAAAGCTCCATGTAAACTCACTATCATTATTATTAAAAATACTTTACAAGATGGGTTCCAAATCAACTTGGTGTAATTAAAAATGTGAATGTGTACACAAATAAATGGATGCACAGATATAAATTAATACTCTTATAATAAAGCCTTAGACAGTGTGGAGTTTTTATCATTAACAGACTTACCGAATACTTTTTAGGTTACAATGCTCCAGGATCTTCAAGTGAGCCAGAATAGAAAGGATCACTCTTACCAAGGAACTCAGGACAGAAAAATACATTATTGAAATAATTACACCAGAAGGTATACAACTTCATAATGAGATGGGGAGAGGCTTATGAGGGAAAGGAGAAGCAAATATGATGGTTTTTAACAAAAGAACCAGAATAGACAGAAATTTCAGAGCAAACATTGCTGCAGAAAAGGTATTTGAGCCAGAATTTGAGGAATGAGTAAGACATAAGCAAGATGGGAGGAGGCTGGCGAAAGTGTTCCAGGTAAGTGTTGCAGGTGTAAAGGTCCTGGGGTTGAAGAAGATGAAAGAGACATTTCACAAGACTGGGAAACAGTGGCACAGCAGGAAGAAGTAGCACAAAGGGAAGTAGGTAAGGGTTCTGCAGCTCTGAGTAGTTTGGGGTGTTTTCTAAGTGCAGTGGGGAAGAAATAAAAGAATCTTTAAATAAATCTGGAAGTTACAGCACTGTTGCAGATGTGTTCTGAGGCTGGTATAGCAATGACCATGTGAGGCAAAGATAAGAAAGGATCCACAGTAGCCAGTAGGAGACTTGAACTGAAGATATTGCAAAAGTTGGGTGGGAGAACATAGTAATTTGGAGTAGGGAAATAATGGCAGAGAAGTAGGTAAGCAGGAAATGTCATGAAGCTGTGAAATTTTAGAATTTGAAAATGCAATAACTGTAAAAGGAGAGAAAAGCCATCTTTTTTTTTTTGACAGTGATAAGAACTGTGTTTTATTACAAGGATTCTTGACAGGTATAACATTAAATTTCTAATGTTGGAATACAATCATATTTTGCCTTTTCTTCAGGAAAGTCATTCTTGATATGAACTCCTTAGTTTTGGATTTCTGTGCTCAGATGAAACATGACGGAATTTATCATCACTAGAAATATTACATTAGAAACAAGGACTGGTGCTTGGTTATTTTGAGAGAAGAGTACTAGTAAGTCCAGAGGTTTGTTCTTGGACATGTCAGACTTGAGAGGACATTGAAGCATTCCCAAGAGTGGGGATTTTGAGCGAGCACTTGAATGTGTTGGTCGAGGGCTCAGAGAAGGGATGTATACACCTTGATGTGCCACAGTTACATGATAATGGGAAAAAGGATGAAATTACCTCAGGAGAGACCAAGTGAAAGGAAAGAGAACTCCAGGAAACTGCATTTATTATCTGGGTCAATGCTAATGACTCTTTTAAGTCTGAGATGGGACAACTTAAGAAGTGGAGGAAAAACAGGAAGAGCTTGTTGCTATGGAAGCTAATGGAAGAGAACTGTTCCTAAAGGAAATGTGTGGTCAATGAAATCAATACTACTCTACAACTGAGAAGGCAGTTCTAGAAGAAAATTTAAAAATATCATTGAGATAGAGACATAGAAATTATTCATGTCCTTGAGTACTCATGAAATATTTTGATAAATTATCATGAGTAGTTATGAAAAATGTTAGTAAAGAATATATCAATGATTAGTCAAGACAAAATTTACAGTAAACATTGCTTAATCCCAGTTAAATGTTGCAGAAGATTCAAAGTAGTTGTATATTACTCAATATTCATAGCTGAATTAATTTTTGAATGCAAAGACTTTCACTAAAATATTCCACTAACTTTATATATAAGTAGTAAAGATCAATTTTTAAAATTAGAAAAGTTCAGACACAATAGATAAATAATTCAGATTCTTGTATTACCATGTATCATTCACAATGAATAAACTCTACTTCTTAAGTTTCTCTTATTCTCCTCTCAATATATCTTACATATTGTCTACCCATCTGGTTATGGCTAGGTAGGACTAAATTCAAACAGTCCCTTACTGGTTATTGGATCACATGAAATAAATTCTTTCAACCTCAACCTCAAAACTTCAAGTTTCCTAAGAAGGAGTTTCAAGTTTTCTTAAGAGAAACTTGAAGAAAGTAAATGATTTTTTTTTATTAGAAGCAACAGCAGTAACAACAATGAAATGGAAACAAGCAAATAATCCTTTAAGAGGAGAAAATAGTCAACTGAGGAACAAATAAACTTCTGAAGATTATAGCTCTTCAAAGACCTCAGTTAGCTCAGAATTTGTCCATGTTTTGTGGTTGACCAAACTCCAGCTAGTTTCCCTGTGCAGTTATAGTCCAAATGATCACAATTAATATAATCAAGAGTAGATGAAAATATCTAAGACTTACTGGTACTTTTCTACAATGCCAGAATAAATGGATGCTTATAGAGACCACTATTTGCAGAATTGCTGAATGAGTAATCTTCCAATATAAACTCCAATAATATTACTGTAGGAAAATAATCTCTATGCAGTCTTTCTATAATAATATCTTGGTTATATGTAGTGTTCCACATTCTGACAAAGTGTTTTCATATGCATTTTAATAATGAGTAACATTTGTCCAGCAATTTGTGATGGGTTTTCACATTTCCTAATTTAAGTTTCATAACATCTGTGTGAGGTGGTTATTAGTATCTCTAGTTTGCTGATAAAGAACTTGTGACTTATGGATGTTACATTACTTGCTACTTTAACTCAGCCTGCAAGTAGAAAGTCAGGGAAGGAACTCTTGACTCTTGGCTACAAATTTAGTACAATTTCCATATGCAGTAACTGCTTAGAGAATTCTTGCTTATCTTAATTCTTTTCAAGATGTACTTTTTTTTTTAATTCTTCCAACATTCTTGCAAGTATTAGTTAAATGGGAGTAAATTCTCATTTTTCTTATATAGTTTTCCAAATAAAAAAAGGGATATTCACATTTTTGCTATCATATGGACCAGCAATCCACTTTGTGCAACAGATACTAAGAATTTTATAAGCACCATATAATATATTTCTTCCATATTTCAGGATGAAGTTGTGAATTTCCTCCCAGGTATATTATACATATGTATTAATAAAAAAATAAACATACTGGAAAGCATCCCCTAATTATTCATTAAAAACATACATATGTTCCATCATATTTGATATTTGTTATTAAGAGAAAAACTCTGCTTGATATAAATGAATGCATATAGCAAAATTTTAATTCCAGCATAAAATTATTTTTAAGTGTTATACTTGATAATAGGTGAGGAGCAGAAAGATCAGAATAACTATGCTACATTAAATGAGTTTCCCAAGACTAAAATGCTCATGAGATTTCACTATGTAGAGGAGTTAATTTTTAAAACAGATTTAATCAGATGCTGGTTTCTATAAAATTTCTGAGTTTACTTTTAGGAACTGGGATAAGGCCATGTGATATGACATTTAATACAACAATTGAAATATTTATTTGAAATAAACATTCTAGTAGACTCAGGCAGTAAGATCTGCTGACTGGTTAGCTTCTTTCATAGATCAGCTTCTCCCTTCTTATTAGAACGTTGTACCATCCTGAAACTTTCCTATATTCAGCTCATCTTTCATTATGTGTATCAAAGCTGCTTTGCAAAATTATCAATTTGTATTCTGCCAATTTTTTATTCACCCCTAATATTTTTTTTTATAATTTTCACCAATTTCCTAAATAGGACAATGGAGCTTCATGTATTTAAAATATGCTAAAGGTATTCAACAACCAGAATTGAAAATCTGAGAATCATGCTAGGAAACAGCAGGTCCCGATTTAGAAGTTTAGCATTTATCGAAGAACTAAAATAAAGTATATTCTTTTTCGATTTTCATGTTAACTTTAGTGTAAAATTTTCACCTTATATGCAAAACAGTTGTCTTCTTGGGTACTGGTTTGTATTCAACATCACCAGAATAAAACAACAGAAAAATCTGTTTATGGGTATCTTTTATAGAGTGTGCTTTATGCATTTACTTTTAATGTTAAAGTGTACACAATCAATTCAAGGGAGTTTGTGTTTTCTGGCCTTGATTTTATTGTAAACAACAAAGACAAATACTTGGACTAGAATAGCAATATCTATAGTACTTTGGTTGAAGAAATTGAAAAAACATATTTTATATTTGCAGAAAACTCCAAAGGCAATTGAGGCTCTTGCTGGGAAATGATACATTTAAAAGAATTTCTGAAAATAAAAAGTTTCTGCAAAAGGCCTTAGGTTAGTAAATATTGATGTTAAGTGGAAGGGGTCTGGAATGTGAGAGATCTCTCTGAGGATTTCACAGGATGTGGCACACATGGTCTCCAATGACCCCCACTTGTCCCTACCGCTTAGCACACACACCCTCTTGTACTGTCCTCCCATTGAGTGTGGGAGGGACCTTGCTGACAAACTATAGAATAAATGGAAGGTTAGTTATGCTGCACAAGGTGGTAGTGACTACCTTGCTAGAAATTTTCTTCCTTAGCATTTACGATGATGTAAGTGACCTTACTGGGGGAGTCCATGTGGCAAGGTGGTGACATGGTGGTGACCTTTGGTCAAGAATCATCCAGAAACTGAGAAGAGCCTCTAAATCACAGACAGCAAGAGCTGAGGCCTCACACCCAAAGTCCACAAGGAACTGAATTTGGCAATGGTTTTAGGAACTTGGAAACATTCCCCTCCATATCTGAGCTTGGGGTTGAAATTCTCCCATCTCTCTCCCCTTGTGCTGCTTTCAGATGGGATACTGAAGCAGGGAACCCACGAAAGCCATGCTAAGACTCCTCACTTACAGAAACCATGAGGCCATTGCTTTTGACCATTAAAAGGTGTCAGCTATCAACAGTGGAGGCCAAATCTGGTTCTGAATTATCTATATTTGGATTAGTTTTTGTGAGAAATATGTCTTCATGTTTAAGTCAAGTGATTTGATATGTTTTATATATATCTCAGAATAATACCCCAATAAGACATATTTACATATTGATATTTATCCCAAGTATCCACACTTCCTCTGAAAACAGATTGATGATTTTTTCTGTGTCTATAACATGTCAGAATTTCCCCTGTTGTCTTAAGCCTCTAACTTTGTGAAAATGCTACACATCAGTAGATAATTAAAAAAGGGAAGAGAGTTTGGAAGACAACATTCTAGAAGTGAGAGTGAACAAGGCCAAAAAGATTTCCTTGGCTACTACTATCGGATAAGCAATTTTGGGCAGTTGGTGATCTTTTCACCTCTACTTTAGGATTTAAAGTTGAAAACTCAAGACATGTTACAGGCACTGGGCAGATTATCAGTCTGGTTGCTGAGAAATTGGCATATATGAAATAAATGTCAGTATATCTTAATTTGGATTACACTTGAATTACATACAAAACATACCAAATTACTTGGCTCAAACTTGAAGATGTACTTTCTCCAAAGAACAAATCTCACTGGAACAGATAATGTCAATTCAGGATTCATTTTTGGTCTCCCTTGTTTATAGACAACACCTAAAAAAACATATGTCAATGGTCAAAAATGACTGCTTGAACCCAAAGCTGCAAGGATGAGAAATAAAGGGAGAGGAAAGTATAAAAATATACCTTTTTATATTTAATGTGTCAAAACCTAGTAACAGCCACAACTCACTGCCAGGAAGCCACAGTAAGCTGCTCTCTGAGCTGCGCTGATTGTCATCCCAAGTCACATTACAGTTGTGCGCCCAAGGAGGAGAAGGAAATTGGAATTCAGGGAGACAATAGTCCCTCCCACATTACTTCCTTTCTAAAATTATTAAATCTTGAGCAAAGCCTGAAAATTAAGAATCAAACTAATTTGTATATATCAAAGTGTTCCTGAAACATATTTGTAGTTATCCAACCCTAGCAAGAGTGGATGAAGTCAGACAGGGAGTAGGCAGCAATGCTTAATTTATGACGATCATATTATAATAATTCACAACTGTACTCAGAGTTTTGCATTTAAGATGTCAAATATGCAAAAGCACTATTATAATGCCAAATAAAATCTATATGCTCATTGCTCCAGATTTATAGATGGACTCCAAATAACTTGGTATGAGGAAAATTTTAAAACTCTAAGCATGACCCTAACATGTCATCTTTTTAAATAAAACATCATTAATAGCTGATTCTGTTTCTTCACTGCTCTTTATACTTTTGAACATGTTGACTTTGGATAATCTCTGCACATTCAACCAAAGTAGAACATCAACAAAAAATAGAAGAAAAAACGGAAAATTAGCTGAGGATAAGACAGATACGACTGCTTTTCCAGGAGAGCAATCAAAATTATTAATAAATGAGATTGTATTGAATACTATGTTAATCATTGAGACATATTCTATCATGTTCTTTATTGTTTTAGCTGTGATCTTTAAAATTAATCTGTTTTTACACAATCTATTTCTAGGTGTTTATATTTAAGGTATAACATACAGTATTTTCTTTGTTGCAGAATATGTATGTAGCATAAAAATACTAACAAGGTAACAGTTCAAATATAGGAAGTTAATAAATGTCTTATATATGGTATAAGCATATATAATAAACACCATGTTTTCTTTAAAAGATTATGTAGAAAAATAATTAAATTTTGTTCATCATATATTATTAGTTCAACATATGTTTATTGAGTGCTCCTTCTACAGAATATTTTTGGAAAATATCTCATTATTATACTTGAAACACTCAGTGTCCAAAATTTAATTATAAGAACTTGTTACTGTAAAGGGATATGTGACATAAGACATTCTGACATACTATGATGGAAATATTCACTGATAGAGTTAGTAGCAAAAAAAATTCTACTTAAGTATATTTCATTTATTATAAATTAGAAGTACAAAAATAAAAATATTGATTATGATATGAAAAATCTTAATAGAGGCATCAAATTTATGTTGAGGTAAAGTAATCTTAGGGCTGAGACCTGAAGAAATAACAGAACTTTGACCTGAAGATTGTCTAAGGCTAAAGAAAGAAAGTGTACAAATGAGAAGATGATTTAAAAAGATACTCTCAAAGATATGTTATAATTAAAATGCCTAACGTACAGAATAAGGAAAGAATTCTAAATGCCAAAGGAAAAATGGCAAGTCATATTTAGAGGTAAGCTAATTAGAATGTCTAAGAATTTAAAAGTCCTGACCCTAAAAACTAGGGAGACTTTGAATAATATATTCTGAACTCCGAAAGAAAATGGATGCCAACCAAGACTGCTACATCCAGAAAAACTATCCGTCAGTATTGAACCAAATAAAACTTTCCATGATAAGCAGAAACTAAAAGAATTTATTACCACTAAATCCTCACTACAAACATATTCAACAAAATAGTTCATGTAGAAGGAATGAAAGGTAAATATCAGAGCCAGAATATGGATGAATCTCATTAGAGGAATAGTCACATAAAGGTGAATCAAGTATGAATTAAGTATTATAAATAAATAAAAATGTCTGGTAATAAAAATCATCCTCCTATAATAACACTAAATGTAAATGTCCTAAACTCTTCAACTGAAAGACATAGATTGGCAGAATGGATTAAAAAACAAGAATGTACAATATGTTGTTTACAAGAGACTCAACTTTTAGACAACGGTATTCATAGACTGATGTGAAAGAATACAGAAATATACACCATTGAAATACAGACCAAAATCCAACAGGAATAATTACTCTCTTATCAAACTAAGTAGACATCAAACAAAAATTAATCAGAAGGGACAAAGAAGATCGCTTCGTACTGGTTAAGGGAATCACACAACAAGATATAATGATTATAAATATTTATGCCAGAAACATTAGTTCTTCCATGTACATAAAATAAACTCCTCCCAATATAAAGAATTCAATAGGCCACAGTGCAATAATACTAGGTGATTTCAATAAATTTTTCTCACCACTAGATAAGTCATTCATCATAAACTAAGTAGAGACTTTTCAGAAGTAAAAGATATAGTGATCAAATAAACCTAACAGATATCTATAGAATATTCATCCAACAATATCCATATTGCCTTCTTCTCATTGGCACATGAATCCTTTCTAAAGTAGACCATGTTTTTGAACACAAAGAAAATCTAAGCGAATACAAAACAATAAAGGTAATTTATTTTATCCTATCAGATCACAATGCAATAAAATTAGGAGGTAAAAAACAGAAACCATTTTAATACCTGGAGACTAAATAATACACTTTTGAATGAGAAATGAATCATGGAAGGAATAAGAGGAGAAATGAAAATATTCTTAGAAACTAATGAGAATGGAGATGTAACTTATCAAAACCTATGAAACAACATTAAGGTAGTTCTAAAAGGAAAGTTTATATCATAGAGTTCTTATATTAAAAATTAGAAAGATCTCTAGTTGCTGACCTGCATGGTCATTAATTCCAGTTCCTGAACTGGGGGTGATGGGATGGAGAAAAGACAAACAACAGACACACAAATAGAGAAAAAGCTGGATCTTGGTGGTTGACCCTTCCTTGGTAAGGAGGTAATGACACACAAGCTCAGCATGTTTATTTTATAGGTATAAACATCAGGGGGATTTATAGTGAAAACCAAGGTCATGAGCATAAGCAGACCAATTATGATTATCAGCTTGCACCCATAACTATCTACCCACAAGCAACTGGCATCTGAAGCTCAAGGTCAAGAAGTGAGTAGCTCCATGGCAGGCACAGAGCCTCCTATTGAACACAGCATCACCCTAGCAACTGAGTAATCTCATACGGACACCTTCACACTGAGAGTTCCCAAGAGAGGCATTCCCTGTGGCAAAGGGTAGTTAAAGGACCACAATTCAGTCACTGCTCCCAAGATCAAATAAATAATCTCATTACACCTCAAGACCCTAGAAAAAGAAAACTGATTTAAAAATCAGTAGAAGACAGTAAATAATAAAGATCAGAGTCAAAATTCAGAAATTGGAAGTAAAAATAACTCAAAGGATCAATGTAACAAAGAGTAGGTTTTTGAAAGGAGAATCCACATTGATGAACCTATAGCAAAACTAACAAAAGAGAGACAGAGAAAGAGAGAGAGAGAGAAGACCCAAATCAATAAACTTAAAGATGAAAAAGGAGATATAGCCGTAGACACTTCTGAAATCCAAAGCATCACTAGAAACTCTTTTTAGAAAATTTGTACTTCAATAAACTGAGATTCTAGAAGATACTGACAAATTTCTAGACACATACGACCTAACTAAATTGAACCAAAGAATACAGAAAACTTAAATAGATCAATAGTAAGCAACGAGATTGACATAGGAATTAAGTTGTCCAACAAGGAAAATTATAGGATCAGATGGATTCCCGGTTGAGTTTTATCAACCCTTCAGAGGATGATAATGGCAATCCTCTTCAAATTATCTTATGAAACAAAAAGGGAGAGGCTACTATTAAGTTCATTTTATGAAGCCAGTATCACCCTGATAAATGAAACCTGGCAAGACACATCAAGGAAAAAAATACTACAGACCAATATCCCTGGTGAACAAGGATGAAAAAATCCTTAATAAAATATTGGCAAACCACATTTACATATACATTAAGAATACAATAAACTATAACCAGGTCAGTTTTATCTCAGGGAGGCAAGTTTGGTTCAACATACATAAATAAACAAATGTTATTTACCACACAAATAGAATTAAGAACAAGAATCAAACGATCATATCAATAGATGCATAAAAACACTTGATGAAATCCAGTACACATTCATGATAAAACCAATGCTGGAGAAACTAGGGATAGAAATAACTTAACATTGTAAATGCTATGTATAACAAACCCTAGGTTAACATTCTATGTAATGGAGAAAAACTTAAAGTGTTTTCTCTAAAATCAAAAATAAGACAAGGATGTCCACTATTATCACTCCTATCCAATGTAGTTCATGAAACTATATCTATAGAAATCAGGCAAGAAATGGAAATTAAATTGATACAAAAAAGGAAAAAAAGAAGTCAAATTATCTGTTTGCTGAGACATGATCCTCTATCTAGAAGACAATAAAAAAGAAACTCGAATAGAAGACTTCTATATCTGATAAACAAAAGCAGCAAAGTAGGTGGATACAAGATAAGCATACATAAATCAATAGTTTTCCTATAGTCCAATCATGAATCTGCTGAGAAAGAAGTCAGAAAAGCTATCCAATCCACAATAATCTCAAAAAACTAGGACTAAATTTAATCAAGGATGTGACAAGCTTCTTCAGTGACAACTATCCTACAGTGAAGAAATAAATTAAAGAAGACCTTAGAAGATGGAATTCCCTCTCATGTTCTTGAATGGGCAGAATTAATATTGCCAAAATATCTATACTATCAAAAGAATCATACAGATTCAATGCATTCCCTGTCAAAACACTGATGACATTCTTCATAGGACTAGAAAAATGTCCTAAAATTCATTTGGAAGACTAAAAGACCCAGGATAGCCAAAGAAATCCTAAGCAAGTAAAGCAATGCAGGAGATATCACAATGTATAATCTTGAATTATACTATAGAGCTATAGCAACAAAAGCAATATGATATTGACATCAAAACAGTCATGGAAACTACTGGAAAAGATGACACAGAGCCAAACTCACATAGATACAGTTATCTGATTCTCAACATATGTGCCAAAAGCAAACATTGAATAAAAGATAGCCTTTTTAACAAATGGTGCTGGGAAAACTAGATATCTACAGGAAGAAGAATGAAACTTGAACCCCCCCTCACCCTTTACAAAAGTCAACTCAAAGCAGATCAAATACCTAGGAATTAGAGCACAAATCCTGCAGTTAGTAGAAGAAAACAGACTCAACATCTCAGCATATTGGTATAGGTACTGACTTCCTTAACAAGATTGTAGAGTGCAAAATATACAACCTAGAATCCATAAGTAGGACAATATCAAATTAAAAAATTTCTCCATAGCCAGAGAAATTATTTAGAGCATGAAGAAAGAAATGGGAGAAAATCTTTGCCAGCTATATCTCTGACAAGGAATTAATACTGAGAATATGTAAAGAAATCAAAACAAGCAAACAAATGATCCAATGAATAAACTAGTTAAATAACTAAAGAGATACTTCGCCAAAGAAGAAATACAAATCATGAAAAAATATATGAAAAAAATGTTCAACATCCTTAGAAATCAGGGAAATGCAAAACAAAATACATTTAGATTTCATCTCACTCCTGTGAAAATAACAATAACCATGAATACAAATAATAATAAATGCTAGAGAGTACATGTGGGAGAAGGTACACTTATGCATTGTTGGTAGAACTGCAAATTAGTACAATCACTTTGGACAGCAGTATGAAGATTCCTCAAAAGTCTAGGAATGGAACCACCAAATGACATCGCTATCGCCCTCCTTGGTATTTATCCAAAGGAACTAAAATCAGCATACTATACTGACACAGTAACCTCGATGTTTGTAGCAGCACAATTCATAAAAGCCATGTTATATAACCAGCCCAGATGTCCATCAACAGATGAATGGGTAAGAAAAAGGTGGTATATATATACAGCATAGGGTTTTACTCGGCTATAGAAAAAGAATGAACTTATGGTATTTGCTGGCAAATGAATGAAACTAGAGAAAATCATGCTAAGTGAAATTAACCATACTCAGGGAGTCAAGCATCACATGTTTACTCTCATACTTGGAGGATAGAGGAAAATAAGGGGAAAGAGGGAGGAGAGAACCCACAAAAATAAAGGGGGCTTAATGGAATAAAGGAAGGGTATTGATAGGAGGAAGGAGGGATGGAAAAGGGGTGGAACTGTGGAGAGAAATTGACCAAATTATGCAGTGTACATATATAAATATACCATAGTGAATTTCACTAATTCAAAAATATGAATGAATGAATAAATAAATAAACAGATAAATAAATAGAAGCAAGTTCAACAGAGAAGTTGAGGAGGAACAGGGGAGGCAGGAGGGGAGGAAAATAAAACTGAAATGGAGCCATTTATATTTCCCACATGTATGATTCATAAATAAGTAACTCTAGCTTTTTTCTAATTGCTGAAATCTATGCTCCTTCCATTTTCACCCTCCTTTATGTGAGTTGGAGTTGTGTCTAATTACATCACTACAGAACATATAAAATACTTACTTGACATTGTACATAGATATGTGGAATTGGCAACTGGAGTTTTCATATTACTTGTTGAATAATTGCATGGCTCACATTTCAATAAATATTGAGCATCTCTTGATTGATCGGTCACTGGTTCAGATGCAGAAGAGAAAAGGATGGAGGCAAAAGATAGATCATGGGGCTAGGGTTGTGGTTCAGTGGTAGAGTGCTTGCCTAGCAGGTGTGACTCACTGGGTTCCAGCCTCAGACCACATAAAAATTAATAAAATAAAGGTAATGTGTCTATCTACAACTAAATATTTATTTTTAAAACAGATCATTTCCCTTGAAAATTTAGATCATTTTACTGGGTGCAGGAAGAAAATGAATATGTAATAAGAAGTAGCAAAAGTAAGTTGAGTATGTATTAAGTTCTGCAGAAGAACTCAACGTGATTTGATGATTGGAAGTAATGAGGAAAAACAGTAGACATTTTCCTTGAGATAGAAATTAGAACAGAACTGGACAGCTGGATCCCAGTACGCAAAAGGGAGAAATTGCAAGAGGAAACTGAGAGGCTGGAACTGGCCGGGCAAAGACTTGAGAGATGTGGGAGGTGTCTGGGTTAATTCTAGAGTTTCTTCAGCAGTGTCTGCTCTGACATTTGAGTACAGAAGCTATCTTGTTGCCGGGTACAGAATGGGCTAAGCAGAGTGGAATTGGAGGGAGGAAGTCTAGCTGGGTGGAGGCTCCTGTGTTCAAAGCAGGAGAGGCTGGGACTTAGAAGAATGACCCTGGATGTGGAGACTTGAATGTTGGTGGCAGGGTCAAGAGTCTGGCTGATGGATGGGAAGGAATTAAACATGCCTTCGGAGGCTTGGGCTACAGCAATCTGAGCTGTCACTCTCTGGAACAGCATTATCATCTGGAGAAGAAATCTATGAGATCATGAGAAATATCACAATAGATAGAAGGTACGATTTCAAATCATTTGCTTTTTCCAGTTGGACAGCCATTGAGATTTTCTTCTCATATTATCACTCTCACTCATATGAATGATGATGTGCTTTGTTAACTAGAGTTTTTCAACAGCACAGTTAATGCCCACTCATGTGAATGCCACCAGTGAGTGAGTGAGCAAGTGTGTTGTGGGGTGGGTCAGGAGACTGTGGAGTCTGTGTCTTGTAGAAAGAAAATAACTGGCCGAGAGGCATTAAAAAAAGTGCTTTCAGAGGTTTGGTTTGTTTGGGGCTGATTACTTGCAGAGCCTTGTTGTACGCAGTTATTTATGTCTTTGATTTAAAGTACTGTTTGCATTGACTCTAAAGCATAATACTGTCATACCACAGTATTGTGACTACTCTTTGAGGTTTTATTCTAATGTCAAGGAGAATAACTGTGGTGTAGAATCCAATCTGTAGTTTGGTAAGAGCTCCATGTATGTAGGAATTGGGGAGACAGTCTGGGGACAGCCCTTGGTGATTGTTTTAAGTTTCAAAAGGTCATAGAAACAGCATAGGTGGGGAACAGCCTGAGGACACTGGTACCTGGGGCAGTAAAATTTCAGAAAGTTACTAAAATAGAAGTAAAAGTAGACAGAGTGGGTAGAAGTTAAAGACCAAGATTGGTCTCATTGGTCTGACTCCTAATGGTAATAGGTGTCAGAAAGAAATTCCAAAGAAGGGTTTCTCAGGAAAGTTCCTAATAACAAATTCAATTTAACTTCAAAATTGATATATAAAAATAAGGAATTATAACCATCTTAAACACAACTTAGCCTAAGACTCTTTACAAGTACACAGATAATAAGTTCCCTTCTCACACAGTAAGATATTACATTCATTTTGCAGCAAGTCAATATTGTAGCTGAGTACCCTCTTAGGTTACTTAAATCCTTAATCTACTTCCCCAGGACACCACAATTACCATTTGACCATCAATTCAGCAAAACAACTACCTTTTCTTTAAAAATTCCAAACTCCTTCCTAAGTCAAATTGACCATATACTTGATTTAAGATATTCACCCCTCTTTGTACTGAAAAAACCTCAAACCCTCAAATGCAACACCAACCAAAGTCAGCCAAGCATAATATCTCAATATTGACACGTCCTTGCCCCTCCTCACCTCCAAAGTGCAATGGGATAGTTAAAAAATAAAAAATAAAATAAAATAGATGTGATTTTATTGCAGAAAAACAAAATTTCTTGCAAGAAGTCAAACAGATGTCCTTTGAAAATGACTAATCAAAAAAGAGTCCAGGAGAACCTGCAGCAGGCTCTTCAGAATGCTGATTTTCCTTTGATAGTCTTAAGGTTACGCCTCATTCATCTGTAGTGACAGAGAATGTCTGATGACTATCCTAAACCTCACAGTGATGAAACTAAAAACCAATTTAATTAGCATTTTTATCTGGCCACTTGGACTTTTATTACTTTAGAACAAGACTTTTGAACAACCGTTAATTCTTCTTTAAGTTTAAAAATAACTGCTTTGTTCTTTTTTTGCGTGTTTTATCACTCGATGACTCTTTCAGCTTTGGGGCTTATCTGCTGAATGTACATCTGGTATTTGAGATGTTTATTAAGAGGAATTAAAAAAAATTAACACAGAAGGCAAAGTAAAATAAAACTGTATAATAGCACATCTAACCCAGATTCATTTTTGGTATATTTTATGCTAATGTCAAGGATTTGGCTAACATGGAAACAGAGTCAGCTTTGCCTTACAATATGGACCACAGCCTCCAAGAGGGGCTTTGGTGAGGTTATTTTGGGAGGCATAACAAGGTATCCTCCAGTATTTCCCTATTGGACAACATCTAGCCACGATCACATCATCTCGTATGCATTATGCCCACTGAAACGTTGCTTCTCAGGGTTCTCCTCAAATGAAACTTCTATTTTAGCTATCGATACTCCCTTTTGATTTCACTCACTCCCCTGGGCCACCTATCATTTCCATGTTGATATTGATGACTTAATACACACCTTTGGGTTTAGTGTTTCAGAGCATTATCAATAAACCCAAATGCCTAAAAGATGAGATAAAATTTTGCTGAAACTCAACATGAATTACAGTGAATTCATCACCGTGGACTCAATCTCCTTACCATCTACCTCATTCTGGCAAAACACCATTCTGTATGGAAACTAAGCCAGATCTAGAATCGTTACTGTTTTTCATAAAAATGTAGAAGTGTTTCTTCCCCATTACAATGGACCAAATGTTGATGTCCTCCCCCCACCCCGACTCATATGTTCAAATCCTAACTCCCCAGGTGATGATATTAAGAGATGGGAGTCTTTAGGAAGTGATTAAGTCATGTCGGGGTCGGGCGGACACTCACAAGTGGAATTAGTGCCTTTATAATAGAGTCCCTAAAGCCATCTCTCCCCGCTTCCACCCTGTGAGGTTGTACTGAGAAAGCGACTGGCCATCCACGTCATCAGACCCCAAATGTGCTGGACTCTCCAACCTTCAGAACTGTGGTAAATATACACCTTTTTATAAACCACTCAGTCTATGATATTTTATCATGAAAATCTAAATGAACTAAGACACTAATTTCCCAGGGAATGACCTAGTCTATTTTCCAGAAAGCACTCTGACCCTTCCATACTTCAGCCTTGAAGTTCCCATAGAGGCCACTCTTCTCTCTGACCTCTTGAGTTGGAGGTGGATGGGGAGAGAATAGGTTGGGACCGCAGAGGAAGCCCTCTTCTCATACGTGACACCCTATCATTTTCTGCATTCTTATCAAATAACTTTTTAGAAATGAAAGAAATAAGTTATCCTATGATGACTACTTGGCACATCAACTAGGAGAGAGCCCCTGAGTGAGAGGAGAAACTGATGACAGAGTCAGGATTCAGAACAACTAAAATGATGCATAATCTGAAAAATCGTAATTTCAAGATGCAAATGTAAAAGGTTAATTGCCTAAATATGGCAGAGATGAGCTATCTTAACATATAAATCTGCAGTATTACCTGCTCACAGTTTAAAATGCTAATATATACATACTCAGCAGAATGTTCACATCGAGTGTTAGTGGTCCCATTAAGTTATGAATAATTAGTTCACTCTGGAGAATTCCTTGTACAGGACGGCCTTCTTGAAAAATTTATGCAAATAAATGTCATCCAAAATGAGAATCTGATTGCCCCGAGATTTGAAAAGGGGACATCAGAGAGACGGGTCAAGGTAATTAGGCAGGCTTATTCTAGAACCTAGTGGTCATGTGCAAGAAGAGGTGTGTCAGATTTTTATAAACATTTTAAATGATTATATTTACAAAGAAGATAAGACAAAAAGATACTACAGAATAGCACATTTTGTCTCATTATGAGGTCAATATTTTAGGTCTTTGAACCTTTTGAAAATGAAATGGGCTGCTTTACACTGAATACTCTATGAACAGGAAGTTGTAACTGATTATTCTATGCCAGAGATGATATAGAGAGCTGGGTCTGGAAATGACCTTCTCTCTAAGCCTCCTGTCAGTTCTTAGGATTTTCTGAAGCATGAGCAAAAGCCACTCTAATTTTCTCCATTATCCTTCTATTACTGCATGACTGGAATGGCTATTATTCTGAGTCTGTAATGAGCACAATTATTTCATTAGTTTTATTTTCCCATGGAGATATTTCTTTGGAGATGAGATTGTACACATAGCAAAGAAAAAATACGAGCCTGTCTGTGTTTGTGCTTAACAGAAATGATCATCTCAAAGTCTACAAAATCTCCACAGTATTTCACATAGCAGCATTTCACAGTATTTCACGTACAGAAAGGGTGTTAATCCCCAGCTATGTGTTTCTTCCTTTCTCACTCAATGTTCCATGCTGTAAGGGCAAACTGGGGGCTTTGCAATTTTACATCTAAAAATATCCTCACTCATCTACTAAGCAAACAGCGCTTGAAAACATCTGCCAGGCACAGCCGAAATTATAAAGAGCAGCGAGTTCTGTATTACATTTCTTTGGTCTTTATAGCAAGGGCATATTTTTAAATCTTGCTGCCTCTTACCCTTCAGTTTGCACTTTTAGAAGGGCTCTTCATTTTGCCGCAAATGTCACCGGTGTTGATAAGGCCAGCTGCTGCTTCCAGAATTGCTTCTCCTTTTGCACTAAAGAACAACAGTGTAGAAGGTTATCTCATCTAAACCCTTTCATGGGTAGTAAGGTTATAAAAGCAAGACAACTTTTAATAGATTTTTAAATATTTATATGACATAGGGAGTTTTTAAAAGCTATTCATATTTCTATTTCTAGTTGCATGACATTTTATAACTACCTAGAGACTGACTATGTATTTTAAGAAAATCATGAAATTTTTGTGTTCTTCATTAAGGTTGAGCACCATTATAAATATATATACATATAAAGTTTATATATATATATACATATACATATATACAAATACTATTCAATTCAGTGGTTTTCTTTAATTCCTAAAACTCAGATCTTTTACAACACATGTATACACACAGCCGTGGTGCTTTTATTTGATCTCTTTTCTAGAAATTAAAACCATGTTGAATCTGGTTCTAATTTTTATATTAGTAAAGTATGTACATTGTGGAAATGTACTTAAATGAAAATAAACAGTCTATTTAGAGCTAGTTATCACAGGGAGTCAGCTCCGTCACTTTCATTTGGCAGAGACTCAAGAGAGTCAGGATGGTGGGAAAGCTTAATATTGAAAAAAAAAAAGAGAAGACTTCAAGGAAAACTTAATTGAAAGCTGTGGTAGGGAGAACCTGGGGGCAGGCAAACTAGAAGCAGAGCATCTTACTGTGATTGGTTTAGGGAACTTATTTTTCTTTTTCCTACTTGTCCTGAGTTAGAAGTCAGGTGTCAAATAAGTAAGTGGCAGTCATTGACCAAGTGTGGACCATTTGGCAATGAGTTACATGGAGGTGGTTTTTTGGCTTCTTGATCTGCTTCCCACAAAGTGTATATGTCAGAAAACTTTCCATATTCATATATAACCAGGCCATGGTTCATATGATACCAGTCTCTCAGGATTATGTCTGAAATAAAGGTGTTTTACTCAAGGACAATTTTGCCAACAAGGCACTATAGAAAATATATCTCCATAAAGTATAATGGTGGGAGACAATTCTCCTTTGATCTCTCATGTTTCTGTACAGTTTGCAAGTAAAGGTGCCATTATCTTTTATTCGAGACTATTTGCTAAGGGTGTTTGTACAGGGAACAGCTTTGGAAGCCAGAGACGGTAGATGCCTCCTGAAAAGAACGCAGATGCCTTTACTGCCCAGCATTAACAATCATAATGCATCGCTTGAGGGAAAAGCTTCGACAGGTATGCTTTACAAAACATTCCAGTAGCCTGAGTTTATGTTTACTCAGCTGTGATGTAAAATTCATAGGTATGTGAAATTCACTTGGGACCTTCCATATGCCCATGTAGGACTTGAGTTCCAGGGGAATGAAGGCCAAATGGAAGTTCACAATGCTTGTTTGCTGTATGAAATGAAGTCCTTTACATCTGACCCAGGAGTATCATGTCTTCCGCCAATATCCATGAAATTGTGGCAAAATAGTTTGTTAGCTTTTGTAGAATAAAAAGTCACATTCTTCAGTTCTTGGCAATTAATAGTAATGTTCAAATAATCAATTACTTAAGTGAGTACTGTCTGTTCCTCCCTCTGGCTTAGGAATATAAGTAAGCTTCCAAAACTAAAGTGTAAAAATGTGAAAAGGCACTTTGGAGTAAACTTAAGCATATTAGCTCAGATTGTTTCTAGTAAATGGAAAGAAATGGAGTGCTTAAGGACAGGTGGGCTAATAAAATAAACCTTCTGATTATGTTTGTCAAGATATAGATGTGATATTATTCCCCAGGTGGTTCATATTTAAATAGGGCCAATCATCAAAATAGAATGAGTGAAAAAAATAAGAAAAATGCTCAGATTTAATTTGTGTTTAATACTTATACTCCATCTTTCTCCAAATCTCATAAAAATAATTGCACCAAAGGAGCAAACATCTCTACTTTATGATAAAATACCAATGCACATGGCATATCCAAACTGTTTACTTAAAAACTGTCAACTTTTCTATTTCCATGAGAATAGACCCAGCTAGAAAAAAATGCTTAAAGTACATTTAAATAATCACCCACAGGTTAGAAAAAAAGTAGATTAAGGTTTTCAAATTGTACTTAATCACTAAAATAATTTACTCAATAAAAAAGTGAGATAGTGTAAAAATCACAAATTTTGAAAAAAAAATGACTCAGGGTTTAGATTAAAATACTAAGCTTCAAGAGTTTATAATGTAACAATAAGCCATAGAGGTACAGACATTTCTAGATCTTTTTGAGCAGTGAGATCATTCTACTTTAAACTTCAAGACAAGCTACTTTTTAAAATAAAAACTAGACATATGAGAAGTGAATAAATTCCCTCAAAAGTGGCCATCTTTTTCACTTTCACACACCATCCTCTTCATTTTTAAAGAGTGAAACAGGGATGATAGTCTTCATCTTCAGAAATCAGGGACAACTTCAGGCCTGTAACTTCCTGAAATTAGATTGATCAGTGATTTCACGTCCCCAGGGGGAAGGTCCGCAAACGTATTTAGACCTGAAAATCTCTGGATCTAACCAGAAGAGGTGAGTGAGTTTCCCAAATTCTTTTCTTACTGCTATTCAAATGCATGATTTAAGAATTGAGCTGCCATGACATTTCTGACACAGTTTAAATGGAATCTAAAATGAGAAGCTGAAAGAAGGAGAATTAAATTGTTCCCGGTTATTGTTCAGAAGAAAATTGTAATGGCCGATCCCCAAAGAGCAACTTCAGTTATTTCACCATGGACACTTTTAACATGAATCATGGTGTCACCCTGTCTTAAAATTTGATGGAAGAGTTTGAGCACAAGCAGCAGTCTTTGCTGTTTCATGTTTTTGATGCTGCCTGCAATTTGCACTTCACTCACCTGAGTGGTGCAGAAGAGCCCTGTGTAAAGAGTTCCAGTTTGAGCCAGGTAACCTAACTGTGTGTCACTTTATTTATTACACTGCTATACATTTATCTCCCAGAATCTGAAAAACTCTATTAAATGATACAATTATTTTTCTCGTGTTGAACAGCTGAACACCAGATTCTGGAGCATAGTGATCCGCACACCTGTAGAAGACCAGCTGAGCCAGGTCACCTGTTCCTGGCTACATGCATAATGAGCTTCCAGATGAAGTTTTGAAGAAAACAAACTCTGCCCTTTTAAAATGCAGAAGAGGAAATAGGGTTAAAAAGAAAACTGCTGCTGCAGATAAGACCCCGCTGTGTGAGTAGGAAAAACTATAAACCCAAAGCAACCTATGTAAAGGAGATTTGTGACCTTCAAATAGAATATCTGATATAGAGAGAGGACACATCTTAGGAAAACCATCCAAGAGGAGGTGAAAAGTCCTGGACGCTTGTCCAGCTCCAGGCACGTACTGGGAGAAAGACCCCGACTGTGGCGATGGCTGTGGCTGGCCATGTACCAAGTCTAACTAAAGGCAGATCCAGCACCAGTCAGTAACCCCGGGTGAGGAGGTAAACAAGGGCAGAGCATGGTACCAGGTGGAGATTTAGGAAGGTTCCATTATCTTCAGAGAATTCAAGCAAGGGTTATGTGAGGCTGCCCTTATAGAGGCAGAACAAGTCAAAGTAGCAAACAAATTCTGGAGGAAGGAAATACAGGCTGACAGAAAATGGAACTCTTTTCTAGTTAATTATTAGGGTAAATGGGATTGGTGTCTATGTCACAGAACTCCAGCTTCCCAAGGGACTGGTAAGAGCCATGTAGGATCCTCAATGTAGAAGACGTGAAATTCTAGAGACTTAAGGAAAAGCTCCCACTCAAACATGGTTTACAAAACCTAGCCATACCTTTTGACATGGTCAGAGGAATCAGATTTGGGAACTCGATTTTGATTTCCTGACCACTGCAGCTTCTCAGATGACTGGGTGGGCAACTTCCTCTTTATTTTTATTTCCTGACTCATACTCAGGACCCATTGGTTTTGTCTTGTAATATCTGACCCCAGTCTCCAACACATCAAGACGTCACCACTTCTCCTTAGAAAACCTTACTTCATTTGTCATATCAGATTACAAAATAATCACCACTGCTCCTAATTCATCACTAAATGAGATCGTATGTAGTAAATAAGGCAGAGACCTGTTTTCTAGACTTGGAATATAAATTTATGTATAAATGAGTTAATTACCATGGCATATATAAACAACTTTGCTGTTTTATAGTCCCCATCTGCTTAACTTCAGGTTTTTCTGTTATTATTTTCTGTCATTATTTCTGGGAGGCTCTAGAAGTTTGACTATTATGTGTTCCACCCCTAATATATCTACATCTGCCAGGGGCCATTTCAACTGAATTGGGCAAAGTGGTTACACCCACTGTATCATCCCCTCTGCTCTGGGAAATGACAATCTGCTTTGTTCAGTTATTCTACTATTCATGGAGTATCACATCTGTCCCATGTTCCCAGGTATTCAAGTCCGGATTGAGGAAGCAGAATATCCAAACTGTGGTTTATCTCAAAACTAGGATAACACATTTCTTCCCACTGGGTTACAACATTTTTAGCAAGTCCCACAGCACGAGTCACTGTGTTCCAAGATGTAGCAGCACAGTCTTTGCTGTCTGACTATTGTTCTCATTTTTCCTTCAGCCTGCTTGTATATTGTTTTTTTCCTAAGACTTGAAGGGCTGGCCTGAGGATGAATTCACTTTATGGATACTGAGCTGTGTTCAGACTTCCCAGATCTCCAGGAAAAAAGAAATTAGCTACCAAAATCCAAGTGCCAGTTCTATTCTCTAGAATGTGTTCAACCAGGAAGTTCCAGACATTTGCTCTTTATGCTCTTGAATGTCTTAAGCATAGCTTAAGAAAGCAAGGGTCCACTTCCTAGAGTGTGAGTTACCTTGAATTAACAGAGGAGGATTAACTTGTTGATAGGCTGCTGATTAGAATAAATAGGAAGACCTTCGTAAATATTCCATGCTGTGGAGGTTCTCAGGGCTAGCTATACATCAAAATCCTTCACAAAATTCAAACAGTGGACTTTCCCAGGATCTAGAGCCCAGTGTGGTCACTGTGAAGAGATCTGACTGAGGGCACTGAAGTGATAGATAGAAAGGCTATCCTGTGGGTCATTGAGGGCAACTCTTGATTTCTTGAGTGATGAATATTTATTACTGTACTAATTCCCTTTTAGTGAATTCATTCTGATTGCAAGTAAATCTTGCCCTATTGTTTTGAGCAACTGGAAGTCTACCTTAGCCTGACTTCAAGGAACTAGTAGCTTTGTTGGAAGGAAGAGAACTTTAAAGATGCACAAGCAAAGGAACCCACCAAAGGCCTATGTTCAATCCAAGGTTAGTGATTTAGATCAATAGGGTTGAGGCGATCAGAACATGGAGAGGAGGTAAAACCATAGCCGGGTGTTCGTATATTAATAGTGCAGAATTTGAAATCTGATCAAAATTGCTTCACAGTATCAGTTGTTCAATGGAAACTATATGCTAGTTGCTCATTCTATATCCATAAGTAGTTAACGTATTTGATTAAGGTAGACACTACTTTAAAAGCAAGATTAAATGTTGTCTTCTTGTACAACCTTTGGTAATGGTTATGTTATCACTTAGAGAAGAAACAAGTTATTTTTGTATGGTACAGAGAAGAAGGAAGGCAAAGATTAATCTCTGGGGCAAAACTTGCCATAAACATACCTCAAAACTGAACATAATTAAAGCCCACATAACCATCACATCGAAATACATATTTGGAGATTTTTCAATCATAAAAGATATTTACAAAAACCCATCATAATTCTGTATCCAAACCTAATAGTTTTACATGAATTTTAAAAATTGAAATATAAGAAATAGTTATAATTTTCAACACGATTTTACATTAAACGTATATTCTCATCAAGAGTCTATATTTGCACAATCAGATACAAAGTCACGATTAAAGATGAGGCTTAGGGAGTTCACACAGTTTGTGTATAATAACAGGGCAAGTAAAAATGATCTGAGATGGGATTCAAACTGAGGAGTCATCAAGTCCACAGTCCATGCTTTTTCTACAATGCTATACTGCTTCCCTGTATCATGGTTTCTCCACTTAGGAATGAATTTACTTTAGATCAAAGCAAAACACAGAAATGACCTTAAACTTGACTCATCTGAATTTTTCTCCATGTTGTGAATTGCATCCTTTGAAATGTTTCCTGAGGGACACAATATCTGAAAATCATCAGAGTGTGTTACCATCGTCCATTATATATTTATGAATGTGAATTAGGGAAATGCAAAGTGGACCATGAAAATATAAACATGACTTTGATAATTTATCATGAGAGTGGTTTCTAGTTTGATGGAAAATTGCTTAGAATATGAAATTGCATACATAATACAGTTTGATACTGCACTGCTGATTGTGTTAATTCCTTCTGCAGGATGGAGAGAAAATGTAAGCAGAAAGACAGCTTCCTGGCACATGACATCCGAAGAGTCGACTGGATTTTTCACCTGGTTTGGACTGCATAAATCGCTCTATCACTCGGTTTCCCCTTAGAGACATTTCCAGTAGAGATTCCACAAACTACCAATTAACCTTAACAAGATCCAAGCTCCTGAAATTGCTTGCATAATGAGTGTCTGGAATGTGTTCACCGTTTGGTTTTGTTAGCACCTGCGACTCAGTACCTGTCCTTCCCTTTCTTAGTAACATATCTAGATTTTATTTGAGTTAGCAATTTGCATATCCAAATAGCTGTTTCCCACTCTCCATACAGCAGAGATGTCTCATCGGGATCAGATGAAAGTTGTAGGTAGGATGGGAGAAAGCTCTTTCAGAAGCCCACAGAGAGATGGCATGGACTCCCTAATTCTCACTTCCTCTCTGAAACAGAGTGACAGCTGGTGCTCTGTCAGGCATTTGGATCTAGAGATTATGCTAACAATGGAAACCATGCAAAACAATGACCAAAAAAAAAACAGAAAATAGGAGAAATCTAGATCTTTGATTCATGTCCTTGTGTAGCAATGAAAATAGTTCTGAGATACATATTTATAATCCTCCTGTAAAACTCTTTCCATGTTTAAGCCACTAGTACTTCTGGTCTTCGATCCTTGTAGCCAAATGCAATTCTTAGATGATTACCATGCCCCTTCTTTACAGAGCCAAGTGGTGCTCAATGAGAAAGATCATCTAGACTGTGGTTTATAATGATACATCTGAGAACTTGAATACTCCATCCTGAGTCCTCATTTATTTGTCTCTTTGGTACATTTCTTATTATTGGAAATTTGGGTCATTATTTTCCAAATAAAATTGCACTGTTTTATTGTGAAAATAGAATGTTAGTGATATTATCAGTCAGTTTGGTATAATGGAAAGAGCTTAAAGTTTAGACTCTAATGAGTGCTGATTTCAAATTCCAACTCTGAAACATATCAGCCATATGCCTCCTGTATGACTTATTTCATTTTCTTAGTAGTAAAATACGAATAATGAGAGCCACTTCATAGTTTTTAAGAATATCATAGAGTATCATGATGCTAAATAAATGGTGTATTTTTATTGTTCAATTCCTATAATAAATTGTATGCAAATCTTAATAAGAGACTGTTGTAGTCTCTATGAAGTTCTTCAACATTAATATTAATCTGAATAAAACATTATTTCTGTCACTCATAAGCATATATTGCCATTTATATATTTCTGTGTGCTTGGTAACTCCTACAGATTTCATTCCAAGTCCATAGAGTCCACATCACTACCAGAAGCCCCTCTAAATAGTACCTAATAAAGAAATATTTGAAATGGCTCTAGTGAACATACTTGTTTTCACAAATAGGAAAAAAATATATTAGGGAGGACAGAGAAACTGATTATAGCAATCAAATTGTTATTTTCTTTATCATCAAAGCTTTGTCTCCAATTAAAGATCATTTTAAATGAGTACATTTAAGTAGTCCATAATTGTATTTACAAATTATACCTCTTTTGTTTCAATCCAACTCATTTGCATTAATTTTTAGAATAACTCAGCAAATGTGAAGTCTGCTTATACCACATTCTAACAGACAAGGTGTAAGGCAGCTTGGGACCCGTGGCGATTCTAGCCGCTGCTCCCGCTAAACTGCCGCCCGCTCACTCGTCTCAGTTGTGGCTCGCCAATAGCTCCCAGAAAAATGCACCGTGGACACGAGGTCTCACGCAAGAGACTTTATTATGCGGATGACTAACACGTCCGCTCCAGGGTGAAAAGAAAGGAAAAAAGAGAAAGGTGGCGTGTGGCTTCTCCCAGATATTGGAATCTCCCGGGCTGGAAGGAACCAATAGCGGAGGAGAATACTTGCAAGCTGGCTGATGAACCAATAGCTATTTAGCATGTTAGGACATAACGTGGGAAGCAGGAAAATGGCAGCAGCATAAGCTGGAAATTCCTGTAACGTAAGAGGCGGGCAGAGCACAGATTTACAGGTGGTTGGGAGGCCGGAGTATCAGCTTTATGTTACATTCCCCCATTTTTGATTTTATAAAAAAAAATTGTTTTGGGTACATGGATGAAGGTCAGTCTTGTGTAATTATTTCCTGCTGCGTGTGGACGTAGAACTGATTCAGGGGAGAGATCATCGTGGCAGGAGGAGTTGGGGACTTGATAGTTCCTCTGGGGGCACACCTGTAGCGGGGCTCCGATTTCTGTAAGAGCCTAATATTTCTGTAATACAAGCTGATTAGTTGACATGGAAGTAAAAAGACAGGGGGCTCCCCTTTTTTGGCTGGCATTCTATTGGAAAAAAATTTCAGTGGTTAGGAAAATTACAAACAGGAATCCAGTCCTCATGGCTGGGCGTGGTTGTCTGGTGTTTCAGTTGTCTGGTTCCCAGTTTCTGGAATGGGAGAAAGGGTGGAGGGCTTCATGACCTTCAGTCTGAGACAAAGGGGTCCCACAGGAGTGGCCGAGTATCAGTTGGAAGAAGCCTGTGGATTAGGAGCTGGAGAGGGGTTAGCATTTGACCAGAGATGAGGGCTGTCTTGGAATTCCTGTGGGAGAACTGTCCAGGTTATCTAAGAAGAAACTCAAGTGAAAGGGTCAGTCCAAGTAAAAGCAAAGAGATCTCATGAATCAGGGTGAAGTGGGACAGTAAAAAACACATCCTTCAAATCTAGCACTGAAAAGTATGTGGTGGAAGAAGGGATAGAAGAAAGCAGGGTGTAAAGATCGGACACAATGGGAAAGATGGGGACCACTGCTGAGTTAATGATGTGGAGGTCTTGCACTAGATGGTAAGATCCATTAGGCTTCCTAACAGCCAGGATGGGAGTGTTATAAGGTGAGTTGGCAGGGCGCAGGAAGCCTTTCTGCCTTAAATCCTGGATGGTTGGTTGAAGTCCTATAAGGCTCCTTTGGGGAAGGGGATATTGGGCCTGGGCTGGGTAGGATGTTGGGTCCTTTAGATGAATGAGTACAGGTGAGCATTTAACTACAGAGGGTGTATGAGTGTCCCAGACCCTGGGGTCAACCACGGAGGGAGGAAGGGGATGTGAGGCCTCTGTTTGAGCTGTATATTCCTGCAGAGTAATAAGGAGAGGAATAGCAGAGGAGTCTTGGCTGATGCACATGGTGGGTGAGAAGGAAATAGAGGCACCCAATTTGGTTAGGATGTCCCTTCCCAGATGGGGAATGGAACATGAAGGAATTATTAAAAAGGAATGAGTAAAGACAATTTGTCCTATATGGCAGCTTATTGGAGGGGTTCGTGAGGGGTTATATGGTTTTCCCTCTACCCCGACAATAGAGGATTTGGCAGGGGAAGTGGGTCCCCCAAACTCCCGCAGCACTGAGAAGGTGGCTCCAGTGTCTATAAGGAAAGGGATCTGCCTGCTGCCACCGTAAGGGTCACCCGGGCCTCCTGAGTGGTGGTGGTCCTCGGGTGCAGAAGCCCCGGGCCCTTCAGTCATCCATCACCAATCCCAGCAAGTCGCCTGAGGGAGGGGCCGAGGATGACCTGGCACTTCTCTGAGCACCAGGGCAATCCATTGCCCAATGTCCCAGTTGGTGGCATTTTGGACAAGGACTTGGGGGCTGCCGGGGGTTGGAGCAGGCTCGTGCCCAGTGGCCCTCTTGCCCGCACTTGAGGCATGAGCTTGGAGGTCTTCTGGCAGCTTGGGTGCCCCTAGCGGTGGACAGTTGGGCAGGGCTAGCTGGCTGAAAGGCTTTGGCCAGCATTTGGTATTTTAATTTTTGTTTTTTTTCTTCCCTTCCGTTATAATCCTTGAATGCCACTGCTAGAACCTGTGGCTGTGGGGTAAGGGGCCCCCTATCCAACTGCCTCAATTTAACCTTTATGTCAGGGTAACTTTGCAAAAAGTAATAAGTCATAAGTAGCTGCCGTCGCTCTGGGGTTTCAGGATCCTGGTTAGTGTACAGAGCATGGCCTCTGTAAGGTAGCTTAGAAATGCTGACGGGTTTTCATCTCTGTCCTGTATTACTTCCTGAAGTTTGTCATAGTTAATGGGTTTAATAGCAGCCTCTTGTAGACCTGCAAGGATGCATATTTGAAACCAATCCCACTGTAGACACCCAGCCTCGGTATTATAGTTCCATAGGGGCTCCCTATCTGGTACTGCTTCAGCCCCAATGGGTGGGTTGGGGTTGATTAATGAATCTTATCTGCATAATTACTCGCCTGTTCCCAGACTCTCCTGTGCACCTCAGGGGTTAGGGTGTTGGACATGATCATGTAAATGTCATGCCAGGTAAGGTTATAAGACTGGGTAAGGTACTGAAATTCCTTAATGAAGGTTGCAGGGTTGGAGGTGAAGGAACCTAGCAACTTCTCTATTTGGGACAGATCGGACAGTGAAAAGGGGACATGGACCCTGATTACTCCCTCCGTGCCAGCCACCTCCCATAAAGGAGCTAGGACATGTGCACGAGACCGCGTGGTGGGAGAACTTGGTAGGCTGAGTGGAGGAGCGGAAGGAGAACAAAATGAGGCAAAGGAGAGGAATGAATAGGGGCTTCTGCAGTAGGAGGCCTGAAAGGAGATGATTCATCAGCTGGATCAAACTCAGAAGAGAAAGAAGGGTTAAAAGGGGGAGGAGAAGCCAAGAGAATGTGTTCAGGTTTTTGAGGAGAGCAGAGATTAGGTTTAGCACAAAAGAAAGGAAAAACACGAAGGGGAAAAGTCTCTTTCCATTCACCAGGTCACCCACATATGTACTTAATTATAACTAATATAATTATGCATATAATTATACCTAGTATAAAGCTAGAATTTAGGGTGTCATAAATAGACCATTCTGATTTACTATCTAAAGGATAGTTTGGCTCTAATTCAGGGAACAGGTGAAGGTGTTTGAGATCGTTTAATAAACATCTCAGGGGCAAGTTTGCCTGGGTGGAAGTCCTAGATCCCATGGCGAAGATGGAGAAACACCTAAGTTAGTGATTGGGCATCCCAGGACCACGTGTTAGGCAATGAGAAGGTTAGTACACAGGTCTGGTTGTCACACAGTACCAGTGTCTACCAGGCAATAGCTGAGAGAGTTTGAGGACCTGGCCAGGATTTCGAGCGCAACGAGAAAATAAGCCTCAAACCCTGAGAGAGAATCTCAGCACCATAAATTCAGGAACCCACCCGGCAAATAAGACCACTATAGGGACCAACTGTAACTTTGAAAGTCGTGGCTGGGGGTACCCCAACACCTCAGCAGCCTCGAGAGCCCTGGATACTCAACAGTTGCTTCTCAGGTCAGCAGAAGTGTGTTTAAGTGGTCTAGGGGACTTGCCTAAGGGGAACTCACCAATTTGGAGTCCGGTGTTGCATGTAGAAACCTGGGTGTCCAGGTAAATGGAAGGTGAGCCTGTATCCATGGGCACTGGGGCATTTGGTTGGGGTTCCGCTTGCTTAGTTAGCGGAAGGACCCATCCCGGGTTTCGGCACCAGATGTAAGGCAGCTTGGGACCCTCGGCGATTCTAGCCGCCACTCCCGCTGAACTGCTGTCCGCTTGCTCGTCTCAGTTGCGGCTCGCCAATAGCTCCCAGAAAAATGCACCATGGACATGAGGTCTCACGCAAGAGACTTTATTATGCGGATGACTAACACGTCCGCTCCAGGGTGAAAAGAAAGGAAAAAAGAGAAAGATGGTGTGTGCGCTTCTCCCAGATATTGGAATCTCCCAGGCTGGAAGGAACCAATAGCGGAGGAGAATACTCATAAGCTGACTGATGAACCAATAGCTATTTAGCATGTTAGGATGTAACATGGGAAGCAGGAAAATGGCGGCAGCGTAAGCTGGAAATTCCTGTAACATAAGAGGCGGGCAGAGTGCAGATTGACAGGTGGTTGGGAGGCTGGAGTATCGGTTTTATATTGAACAAGGAATCCTCTTATCACAGGTAGAATAGCTTCTTTCTTACATATTTTAAGATGGTTTTTGGTATCATATTAGAAGATGAACAAATCCAATTTTTTATTGGTTGTGGGTGTCAGATTAAATTCAAGTTGATTTATTAACTGTCAATTCGATTTCAAAAGTATCCCATGACCTTTTTGTTCAACAATATGTGAAAATGGCACAGTAAATCTTTTCTAGTTAGAGTCATTATAGTTTTAGCATGGTTTCAGCATTCAGAAATATTATTATGTAATTAATTTTACATATTCATTAATTTACATATATCTATAAACAGTGTTATATTAATCATCGATAGAGGTATTTCTAAAATAACATTTAAATCAGTCTGTTGTCGAAGTCAGAGATTATTCTAGAAAGATTATGAATCATATATAACATTAAATTCTAATTGTAAAACAAGATAAATATAGAAAATTATCAACCATCAGCAATGGTAGGCAAATAATCAATTGCAAAACTAAATATCAATGCTACATAGTAATATGCTGGTACCTCTTATCAAAGTGTAGTTCCAAAGTACACTGATCAAGTGGACAGTTTAATTTATAACTCACATAGTGAGATCCTCTCCCTATGATAACATCAAACAATTTAAAAAGTACTATTACAAACAGGAAATAAAATCAGATACTTATGAATAAGTGTTAATATGTCACACTGATAAAGAATACTTGAAATCGCCTCATTTGTAAATACAAAGTTTACTTGTCTTAGTGAAATCAATATACATTGAAATCATTCTATCTTCAGGAATCATTCCAGATTTGGGGAAATCGGCATTATTAATACATACTCCCTACCTCAAGAGTGCTCAGTCCAAGGAGGAAAAATTCTAATGTAGCATGGAGTGTGTGTGTGTGTGTGTGTGTGTGTGTGTGCCTGTACACATAGATACACGTACTCATACAACACACACAATGTCCTGTGCAAAATAATAAAGGATACTTGCCCACCCATCATTTTAGGAAAGCCCTTCTAGAAAATACAAAACTCAATCAAATTCGGATGATTCGGATGGACTCTTCTTTCTTTCTTTCTCTCTCTCTTTTTTTTTTTTTTTGATGGACAGTTTAATAAAAGATTGAATAGACAACATTTTAAAAACTAACTTCTAGAATTTCTATGTACATTTTTTTTAGTTATAACAGAAATTTGACTGTGTTGATACAGACTGAACTATAATGGAAAATAAACTGCCTGACACAACATGAATTTCTGTGAGATTTGCAAATATAGCTATTACAAAGAAACCAAATAAACCCAAATCACATTTGTTATTTATATGATAAACATTCCTCTTTTATAATATAGTTTTAAATAAATGCAATTGGATTCTTCCAATAGTCAACAAAGGCATGTAAAAACAAAAATGAATACATTTTGTTCTAGTATTTGTTATATAGGCTAAATGACAAAAGAGCAACTTCTATGATATATTTCCAATAAAACAATTTGATTTGTGATTTTTCTATTACTTTGTACTATTTTAACTTACTTAATTTAAAAATAAACATTTTAATATTCAAAAAAGCAATTGTGGCTGGGCCCAGTGGCTCATACCTGCAATCCCAGTGGCGAGGGAGGCTAAGCAGGAGGGTCACGAGTTCAAAGCCAGCCTCAACAACTTAGCGAGGCCCTAAGCAATTCAGTGAGACACTGTCTCTAAATAAAATACAAAATAGGGCTGTAGGGCTAGAGATGTGGCTCAGTGGTTGAGTACCCCTGAGTTCCATCCCTAGTACCAAAAAAAAAAAAAAAATCAATTAGAATAATAATGTTTGAGTGAGCTAATGTCTGTGGATCTAAACCTTCTCATCTTTAATAGATATAATAACAAACTTGTACTGCTTTGTGAAAGTTATATAAAAGAAATATATAAATCAGACTGACTTTTCTCACATTTCACCAGTTTGACTTTCGTTCACTACTGGCTCTTAATTTCCTATAACACTTCCTATAGTAAGCAAGGGTCATGGAGGAAAGAGGAGCTGAGCAAGCACCTGCCTCCTCCCTCACCCCTGCTAATCCTTCCTTTCTTCCTCACTCTCAGGTGAAAGCTAAATAAAGGACTCACAGCACAGATAAGGTGAACCCTCTGAACTAGAATTAGAAACATGAAGAGTGATGTCATGCCTGTGCTATGAAATTTCATAAATTTGATCCAGATGAAGCACACGTGGAACTCAGTGACAGTAAGACTCTTAAGACAAAAACCTGGCTTTCCCAGAAGTGAGCAACAATCACACACAGTATATATAGAGAAAAATCCAAAGACGAAGGTGTCTTTTGTGAAGAAGGGCCCACAATGTTTAAAACATTGTTTGGCAATATAGGAAACCATCATCCATTGGCAAATCCACTGATTTTTCTAAGTAATACGTGAATATTGTACACATTAAAGGGAAGCCATGTGATGTTTTGATACTAGTATGTAAGTATGCTGTTCAAATCAGAGTGAGCACATCTGTGCTCTCCAACCTTGATCATTTCTGTTCTGTGAAAACAGTATGCTGATATTCTTGAACTTTCAAATCTTCTATTTCTGTGTTTTAATATTTTGGGGAGTATGTGTGTATTTTTTATATTAGCTGATAGTCATCACTTTTTAGATCCTTCCAAGAAGAATTTATTCTTTTCTTAAAGATTTTCAGCTTGGTGGAATCACTTAGTAATCTTAAGAATCATTTGCTTTGTTAAAAGTAGTTTGGCCTGCATTCATAATCTTTTTAAACAGAAGTTTTCACCAATTGTACCTGTTATTAGAAGTTGAATTCAGATAGCATAATTCTGGTCAGAGACAAAATGTTTTTACGTTCTTTAAAACAACAGAAAGTGTAATTAAAAAAGAAATGACAACTTGTTTTAAACTTTGGAAAAAGTGTACAAATACTAAAATATAGAACACATTTGATTGTATCTTAGTGCAAAAAGTTTAAAAAATTCCTTAAGATGACAAAAATTAAAATTAAAATATTATCAGTATGGAACAACTGCAAATATTATTTTTCTATATACAAGTTATATTTATTTATATTCTCTTGAAATCACTTGGTATAGTTTTAAAACAATACTAGCATTTCTAAAATAACTCCATGTTGGGTTTTCTTTTCTTTCTTGCTTCTTTCTTTCTTTCTTTCTTTCTTTCTTTCTTTCTTTCTTTCTTTCTTTCTTTCTTTCTATTACACTTAATCTTATCTACTTGGTAAGATTAAGGAATCCTGCCTTCCTCAATGCTATGATACATTTTTTAAAAATAAATTGTTCTAATTAGTTATACATGACAGTAGAATGCATTTTGACACATCATACATAAATGGAGTATAATTTCTTATTCTTCTAGTAGTATATGATGTAGAATCCCACCGATCGTGTAGTCATATATATAGATGGGATAATAATGTCCGATTCATTCTACTATCCGTCTTACCCCATACCCCTTCTCTCCCTTCACTCCCCTATATGTGGGAGTGATCCAAAGGAATTCTATTTTTCCCTATTCCCCCACCTTTGTTATGAATTTGCATCTGTGTATCAGAGAAAACATTCAGCCTTTGGTTTGGGGGATTAGCTTATTTTGCTTAGCATGATATTCTCCAGCTCCATCCACTTACCTGGAAATGCCATAATTTCATTCTTCTTTAAGGCTAAGTAATAGTCCCTTGTGTATAAATACCACATTTTCTTTATCCGTTCACCTGTGGAAGGGCATTTAGTTGATACCATAGTTCATCTATTTTGAATTCAGCTGCTATAAACATTGAAGTGACTGTGTCACTGCAATATGCTAATTTTAAGTCCTTTGGGTATTAAACCAAGGAGTGGGGTAGCTGGGTCCAAGTTTTCTGAGGAATCTGCATACTGCGTTCCATAATGGTTGCACCAATCTGCATTCCCCCCAGCAAAGTATGAGTGTACCTTTTTCCCCACATCCTGATCGATACTTATTATTACTTTTAATCTTGATAATTGCCGTTCTAATTGGAGTGAGATGAAATCTTAAAGTACTTTTGATTTGCATTTCTTAATTGCTAGAGATGTTGAGCAATACACTAGGAGACATTGAAATCTAGTAGGTTTGAAATTTAATTTCAAATGAATGAACATTACGCATTGGTAAGAGCTTCATTCTTATTTGAATGACTAGAAATTTAGATTCAGTTGAGATTGCTTTCTGCAAAATACTGCTGCTTTCAGGTTTGGGAGAACAGGGGAAAGAGTGCAAAGGAAGTTATGTCAGCAGATATTTCCTTCCTGTTGGTGAAAAGACTTCAGCTCTACACAACACCACCTGAAAGTGAGCATTCTTTTGTTGCTGGAAGCAAAAGAGAAAGCCCCAGGCCAGCCAAGGTGTGTTTATAGCATGTGTTAAGGCACACACCCTGTAGCTAACTCTGTATTGTTTCTGGGTTTGCAGCTAACGAGGAATTGCAAAACACCAAAATAATTTCAGATTTCAAACCATATGTAAGACTTCATATCCAGCAAATATAGTCCTTGCAGAAAATGGTGCATACAGAGGGAAATAGACATATTTTTCTAAGAATAAATACTACCTACAACTCCACATGGGCAATATTATTTGAGTTGAAAATGTTCACTTTCTTATATAGAAAGGTGAAATTAATTGTTTCAAGTATTTTTCCCTCAGAAATTCATCTAAATCAGGTAACCATTTGGGAATATGATAAATGAAAAAAATCCCTAGTGCCAGTTTCATAGATCATTTATCATAATCACAAATTAGCTTGATTTTTTGGGTAAATTATCAGGAAAATATATAACCTCCTTAATAATTAAATCTGAACTCAGGAACAGAAAATATGCTTTTATCTGATGGAATGTGTCTGTAGGTATGCTCATTAATACACAAGAGATAATAGTAGATAATTGCCGGAATTCTTCATATTAAAAGATCTGGACAATAGATGTGCATAATCAGGTTATTAGGACAGGGATGGACTTTCTAGGGGACTGAAGCATAAGTTAACGTTGATGATGTGTCGGTAAGAAGCTTCCACAGTGTAGTTCAGAGCAGCACTCCAAGTCCCACAGGAACTCCAAATTCTACAGGGCGAGCGCTACACTTAATTTACTTTACTGCTCTTTGCATTTACTTTTTCCTAATTTATGAGATTTTTATCTCAGAAAATCAACACAATCCCCCAGTCTTCCAAGCCAGGGATCTTCCTTTCTCTCAACCTACACATTAAATCTTCCACAGTGACCAACGTCCTTCCTTCACCCCTCAACTTATTCCTTTCTCTCTACCCTTCCAACACTACCTACTTTTCAATTCTCTTCATGTTTCTCTGCTCTGTTGTAAGAACCTCCTATCTTGTTTCCCTGATTTCATTTTTAGCCCTATCTGACTGATTCTTCCATTGTACTCAACAAGCTCTTTCCAAAATGCAAATAGGAAAAACACTTTCCTGCTTGAAAGGATTTCATGACCTCCAGGGCTTTCAGAAGCAAACCCCACCAAATTCTATCACCCTGTGATTTCCATATGTGTCTTTCTTTAGATCAGTTTTTCAGGTCCCCTATCTTTCTAAGAAGATCATCCACTGTTCCTTGAATTGAAACACTGATTCTTCCTAGATTGGTCTCCTCCTATTTTAAAATTTGGCTAAGTCTACTTTCCCAAAAGACTCCACTGCATCACTTCCTCAGGATGACCCACTTAAACTTCTTTCCATCCAGGATCCCAACCGAACCGTTTTAGTTGCTGTATTAGTTAGGTTTTCTAGAGAAAAATAAAATCCAACAGTATGTACATACATGTACAGAGATTTATTACAAAGAAAAATTCCAACACCTGTGGTCAGTAAGCTGGACACCCAGGAGAGCTGATGGTGTTAGCTCCACTCTGAAAGCTGGCAGGCTGAAGACCCAAGAAAGGCTTATTTTTCAGTTAGAGTCTGAAGGTAGGAAAAGATTGATGCTCCAGATCAGCAGTCAGGAAGAAGAAATTCTTCACACCCACAGGTGAGTCCGACATTTTGATCTATACAGGTCTTCAACTGATTGGGAAATGACCACACACCATAAAGAGAGCTAATGCAAAGGTCAATCTCCTCCATAAATGTTCTTATAGATACATCCATGGTGATGCTTGACCAAATATCTAGGCACCTAAGGATCTAGTCAAATTGATACATAAATTCAATCATTGTAGTTGCTAAGGTCCAATTACTTTTTTTTATACTTACACTTAAAACCTTGAAGGTAAAGAATGTACCAGCATGTCTTGGCATCTCAAGAACTAGCATGAAACTTGGTATATTCATTTGTTGAATGACAGAAACATTGTACTTTTCCACCCTAAAAATATATAAGCTTCATCTTCTCTCAAACTATACACAAATATTTTTTAACTAAAAACGTAATATAAGTAAAAGGCCTTTTATGTGTAGCTACTTAAATCTTTTTAACTACTTAATTCTTTCTAAAATTTTTAGCTTAGTGAATAATAGGAAGCCTTTACCATATTTATTATATTTTATGAAAATTTGTCAGTCTTCAAGAAGAATAAAAATATATTTCCTGATTATATCTAATTTTTAATTCGTGGGAAAATAAAATTTATGTAATTAAAATGTTATCCGTGAATTTTACAAGTGTCAATTTTCTTTAGATATCTTCACTTTCTATACTAAGTGTACACATAAGAATGACCATAATTTGTGTAAAACGCTTTAATTTTAGAGCTTGCAAACCAAGAATTTGCATAATTTGCTGGGTCCTCATTTACAAAAAAATAAAAAATAAAACACTTTATTTTGATCTTTTCAGAAGTGAAAATCCTTCACATTATCTGCCAAAATTTTATTTTATAAAATGTTATCCCTCAATCATGAAAAATTTAAACTTGATGTATGAAACTTAAAAATTGCATCTTACTTCTGCCAATACACACAGTCCTTTCTGGCTATCCCTATTTAGGCAAAGAAAGCTTTCTTTTGGTAAGGCAATTAGTATTTTGCAAATCACCTAAAGTTTTGTGTATGTTTATCCATATTCTGGTTCACACCTTACAATCTTGTGCACCAGGAATTTGCCATAGATTTTCTCATTCAGTCATGATTTAGTTTAAGAAAATTTACCTATCTTTTGTACATTATTACATGACATAAAATATATCCCTTTAGATATCTAAGCATTTGTAAGAAACAATATAATATTAAGGTTCATACCATATGATATCAACTCTACGTATGCTTACCATTTTGTAAAAAATAGATAACCAGGGAACATTTGTATTTTTCAGTCAAAAAATACATTGCTGGGGAATTTCTATTATCCCTCATCCTCTCTTTCTTCACTTTCTTCCCATCCTTTTTATTTATGACTTTGTATTGAAGTTCTTATGCTGTTTTTTAGATTAGTTTCTGCTTTGAATACTTAGCAGACATTTTTACTTTCAGTGGGTTGTAGAGAGTTTTTTTGCTGCCTGTGGTTGAATGAGACACCTTTTGCCTATTTCAGTGATAAGATAGTTGCACCTGTATCCTGCACAATGATGGAAACCCATTACCAAATAGGTGTCATTTTCTCTTATTCAGAGGGAAAACTAAAAGTCAAAATGGTCTTTGCTATTCTATCACAACTGTGTGACCGTTAAAAGTTGCTTCTGCAGAATTCTTCAATGTTTGGTACTAGGTATCTATGAAAAATTCCTTCAAGATTAGCATGATCAAGCATACAGATTTCACGTAAAGTTAACCTAGGAATGCCATAGGAAGGCATCTAGTATTGTTTGAACAAAATAACCAAAATCAATGCTTAGTCGTGACTCTCTTTTTAAATACTAAGAATTAAACCCAGGGGTACTCCACCACTGAGATACATCTTCAGTCCTTTTTTTCTTTTTTTCTTTTGGGTTAGGTTCTCACTAAGTTTCTAAAGGTCTCACTAAGGTTCTGAGGCTGGCCTCGAATCTCTGATCCTCCTGCCTTAGCCTCCTGATTTGCTGGGATTATAGGTGTATGCTACCACACTCAACTAGATGTGACCATCTGGTAACCTAGTCATCTACTGTGTGTGGACCATGTTGCATGTCCAAAATATGAAACTTTTCATACTGAAAACACACATGGCCCCAAAGTTTTGAAAAATGACTAGTAGAACTCCGCCATGTCTAAGTCTATAGTTTCTTTTTCCTTTTAGTTTATTACAATCAAAATGGCATATGTTATAGTGTGAATCTATACAATGCTTTACTTAAACAAAATTACATTCTCTTATGTTGCCATCAGCTCTTTCAGTACTGTGTGAATTACAGGTGATTTTTTTTTTCAAGGATATTGAGAAGCAAGACAATTAGGATTAACATGGACAGAAGTAAGTATGTTTAACCTGAAGAAAATCAAAATTATCACCCATTAAAGAATTGTTTTCTTCCATAATTCTGGTTTATCAGTAATCTCAAAACAAAACAACCAGCAAGAAAACAAATATTACAGATAAAAAATAAGTGTGATAAAACTATTTGATGCAAATCAAATGTCTTGGAACTATTTCTTCTTTCCATAATTTTGACGGTGGAAGAAGAATATTATTTATATAGTTTTAGAAGAAAATCTGCTAACTTAAAGCCACCAGCAGGAAAGGCCTACAGGAACCAAAGAATATATTCTGGGACGTGAAGACCTTCTGTGCTATAGGGACAAGCCATGCAGGACTGGGCCAGGCACGTATTTAAGCACCTTTGAGACTGGAGAGGGGCCAATCAAGATAACACCACTGCTACCTGGACTGAGATCCTGTTGGAAGTTTACCTGTAGTAGAAATAGGAAATAACAAAGCCAAAGAGTTTGAACGCAAAGGTGTGCATAGAATTTCCAGCTACTTTAGCACAATTGCTGCATATGAGGACTTGAGTTAGTCATGTTACTCATTTCATATAACCTAATCCCTCTTACCTGTTGCATTCCACTGACTTATCCAGAGTGCTACTTGTAGACATTGATAGATAAGGTAAGTTGGAAGTTCACTCTTCAAGGGTATTCAGTTCACTTCATTCAGAGCGAGGCAAGCAGTAGTTTCTGACTCTAACCCGCAGGAAGGAATCATTAATGAATCATCAAGGTTCAAGAGCCACTGTTTGAATAACACTGTCTAGGTAGTTTTTCCCAATGTCTCTGATTTCTTCTGTCAGTGTTGCCATTCTACCAAATGATTATCTTTGAACTTCTGAAGTCCTTTTGAGTTTCTTTCACTCCATTGACACTTTCATCCAAACTTTAGGGTATTATTGAATTTCTGCCGTTGCTACCCAATGCAAGAAACCCAGTACGGTAGGGTTATGGTGCTATGGGAGACGATGCATGAAACTTGAAAAAATATTATTTTCTCAATGATCAAGAAAGAGTCCAGTAGTGTACTATAGTGGAATTCGAATACCTAAAATTTATAATTATAATTACATTTCACCACATATAACAGGTGAGACAACTAACAGACTGATTTCTAGAGAGAGAGAGGGAAAAAAAAGATCTTTATTTATAGTTATGTAGTATAAATTTGTTTTTGTCCTCAGTTCAGAGATCTGACCTTTGACCTTCTCTGGGAAGTGATCTATCAGATTCATGATGTGTGCTTGTTTGTGTCAGAAACTGGCCACTCAGGATCTTAGTGTCAGGCCAGCCATGTCTGATAGTCTGAGGGTGGGGTGGGCTATGCCAGAAATAAGAATATGTGACTAGACTGGGGGCTTTGGCTCATGCCCTGTCACTTAACCTAGAGGCCAAGATCAGCCATGTGGGGAAACAATAGATTAATCATGCCTATGTAATGGAGTTGCAATAAGCACTCAAGACAGGTGACTCTCTCTGATCTGCAATACTCCACAGGTATTGTCATACACATATTCTGAGAGGGCAATGTGTTCTGATCCCAAGGGAGAAAACCATAGAAGCTGTGTCCTTAGATCCCTCCCAGGTTCTGCTTCTGCTGTCTTCCTGTGACTGAGTTTGATCTGTAACTTTTCCTCTAGTAAACCACAACCGTGCATACCCCAGCTTCTGTGAGGTCAGTGAGTTCCTCTAGTGAAGTACTAACCATGAGGGTTTGTGAACCCCTGAACTTGCAGTTTTTGTCAAATGTAAAGGCATCATTGATACTGTACTCTCCACCTTTGAAGTATGGTTAGTTCCAGGAACGTTTCTTCAAAAACTCAACTTGAGAGTCAAAGAAAAATTATATTCTTTTCTTGTTTATATAATATTAATTTTAGAAATTTGACTTTAAAAATCTACTTTGATTTTCAGATAGCATATACACATGTAATATGCAAAATTTTGTGATATGCAAATTTTCAAGTTGGGCAAATGTACCTAAACTCAAAATGTGTCTTCTATTACAAAAAAATAGCTCATTTGTTTTCAGTCTTCCATAACAATTATTACTTAATGTATTAGGTACATGGAAATGCTGTTAGAAGATCTAAAAATACGTGAAACCAAAAGCCAAGGAAAGAGAACAAATATTTAAAAATTGCCATTAACTTGCCAATGTTATTTGATTTACATGTAGTTTTTCAAAAAGCTTGCCTAATGACTTTTATTAAGCTATTACTGCCCCATTTGTACATTTGAGAAATTTAGAATCCAAGCAGTTAAGTGACATACCAATGTTATACAGGCTAAGCAGTGGAATTAGAAATTTGAGTAGGTGTGGGGGTAAGAATTTAGGCATATAGAGTCTCATAAGAGAAAGGCCTATGAGCTGTTGAATGCAGAACAGAACTCAAAAGCAACCCCTGCCTTTGCACCCCTTCCTTGCCTGCAGCTTGCTGATTGGCTAATGAAAAGTCAACAAAACTGCAGGATAACCACAAGGCATTGGAGAAACTACTGCTTTCGGGAGCCTATGCATTAGAGACTAGGAGAGCAGGAAATGATCATGGTCTCATTTTACAGAAAGATGCATACCCCTCGGTGGAGACTCCTGATGCTAATGAGGCATTTGATGTAGGAAAGTGGCATGATTAGACCATGAATGGCAAAGTCAGACAAAAGGATAACTGAGTTGCATAATCCCACCCTGACTCCACTCTGGTTCCACCTCTAGCTACCATCCCATGTTAAAACTCCAGAATAAGAAGGCAACTCTCTCTCTCTCTCTCTCTCTCTCTCTCTCTCTCTCTCTCTCTCTCTTTCTGTGGTTTTTGCCTGCATTCCCATTTTCAAGTGTATACTTTCCCTTTATAATTAATCTGTTGCTCTGATACTTGTATCGGATGCATTCTTCAATTCTTATCTGCAATTTGGAAGGTCCACGTAGAAGTCTTCTCTGCTCCTATAGACCTCCTCTGATCCTTGTATGGTGACAGTTTGACTAATTTCAAAGACCAAGTTACTTCCGCTCTGCTAATCTGCCTCCACTGGAGCTCTAAATAAGCTTCAGAATTTCAAATACACTGATTTTTCTCTGACATTGCTAAAACCTCCCCAAATCTATCTGCATTCAGGTTGCTTCTTCTGTGGAAAGAGAGCAAATGCTGTAAATGTAAAACAAAATAATTCAAAGCATTCATAAAGCCATGTAATAGTACTACAAAAACAAGACCCAAATACATTACCTCTTTTCAAAAGGTCTTGAGTTACTGTATCAATCAATTTTCACAAGATCCTTAAATCTAAACCTAAGATTTCTGCTTTTGGCTCAGCTTCAGACCAAAGTGGAGACAGCTGCATCAACAACCAGGTTAGCAGGAATTATTGAGCTAGAAGAGATTCAACATAAATATGTCTACAAGTCCACCTAGGGAGTGAAGACATCTGAACACCAGGGAGGAAACTCGTCTGTGCCTCTTCCCAGGGCAGTTTGAGTCTCCGCCCCAATCCCTGTCTTTACCCATTTTCTCAGTACATGAACTGGGATAAAACGTGCACTTAACAACTGAAGATTACAGAAAACACTCAAAATAATTGCTTCCTCCTTGCACACAGACTGATGTGCAAAGAAGGGTTAGTTAATGTATCTGAAAATTGGTCTTTTACTTTTCAAATCTGACTATGATGTTATAGTCAATAACCATTCATTCTTGGTATTTGCTATTGACTTTTAGTTTCCTTCCCAAAACAAAAATTTCCATTCCTTTCCTAATCTATTTCAATAATGCAAAGCATCCTCTGAAACATTTCAGTTTAAAGCATAATTGCGCTGATACAAAAACCAATGAATGAAATGGCCAGTAAGCCAAATGTAGACACCAACTCCATCATAGGCACTTCTGATACATCGGTGTGTTGATTCTAATAGGCTCCAAAAATCAGACCATTAGAGGTTGACCTAGCACAAGAGAAATAATTATAACACCCATTTCTTAAGGTTGATCTCAGAGGGCAAGCTTCGACATCTTTCAGGCAAAGAAATTGCTTCATTACCTTGATTTAAGGCCTAGTTTTAGGCTTTGAAAATTTTATATTGCAAATAATCTGGAAAAGTGCATGGTTTGTAGAGATATCCTCAGAACTGGCAAAAGTAGAGGTCACAGAATTCAGGAACTGGGAATGAACTGAAAGAATATTCAATCCAATTAATCTTGCAAATTCAATGAGGTGCAAAGATCTTGAATAATGTTTCTAAGAATACAGAGCAAATTAGTACTAATGTAGACTGCTGGCTTTCCTCACCCTGCATTCAGAATTTTAAGTTTGTATTGTTATTGTTATTTTGTAATTCTAAAATAATACTGAAGTATTATTTATTAATAGTAAAGTAATACTAAAAATAATCCTATACATTCCCTTCATAGGGAAAAAGCAGGTCCCTGGGAACTCTAATGTCAAGATGTGGCATGAAAGAGGGAAATTCCTTTCTAATGTCCCCTACCCAGGACCATTGTACAGAAATCAATCCCAGGGGCTTGCAAATATTAGCAAGCATTGCTCTGCTACTGAGCCACATTCCTATTCCTATTCAAATTTTTCTTTTAAATTTTTATTATTTATGTTTTTGTTTTAATGTTTCCTTTTTAATGTCCTGTCTCATGTTAAAAGCAGAGAGGCTACCTTTACTAAATCAAAATATTCTAAAACATCACGAAGAGAAATTTCTCTGAATAAGGGGGAAAAAAAACGTGATAAGTTCTTAAAGTCTGTGTGAAGGAAACTGACAATTTGGACAGATAGTCCTTGACCATTGATGTTTAATAAATGACCAGTATGGGGAAGCATTAATTGCTATCACTACACCCAGAGATCCTTTTCTCAGAGATCTTGCTGAAGGAGGCCCCTCCTGACCACCCTCGGGTGGTACAATTCAAGTCTGAATTTCCAACTGCTGAAACCAGAAGTCACTGAAAAAGTATTTGACAAAACTCAGTACCCATAACTGATAAAAACCTAAGCTAACAAAGACTATAAGGTAATTATCTAAACCCAGTTAAGTGGTATGAAAGAGGGAAATTCCAGTTATGGCATGTCTGAGAAACTTAGCATTATAGTTAATTTTCATCCTAAGAATCTCTGTTCTTAAATTCTGTAAGAAGACAAAGGCATCTGTTTTTATACTTCTTTTACACATTCTTTTACACTTCTTTTACACTTCTAGGCATCAAAATAAGGTAAGAAAATAAAAGCAATCCAGTTTGGAAAAGTATTTATTGATAATTGATATATGATTCTATATTAGAAAATAGAGTGTAATTTACAGAAGAAGAAAAATAAAAAATAAGTGTGTTTGGCAAGGATTTTGAATGCAATATCAATAAAGAAAAATCAATTTTGTTTATATATACTAGAACAAAATAATCAAAAATTAAATAAAACAACATCACAAAATGAAATGATTATGGATCAAACTAGCAAGAGATGGACCATACCTGTGCACCTACGATTACCAGTGGTGGTAAGAAGCTAAAGGTGTTCCCTCCCTCTTACAGAGTTCTGTCACAAAAGAACATAGACTTTCCATAACTCTGTTGTTTTCCTCCTCTGTAAATCAGGGCAAAGCTCATTTTATAACTCCTTTGTTAAGACCGTCATGCCAAGTCAACTAGTTAAGACAAAAATTCTCTTTAAAAGAATCTGGTACATATTACTCATTCAAACTATTATGATTTATATTTGTAACAATCGAATTAAAGGCAGATAAGAGCATACAGACAGTCTTTTATAACCTACCATTTGCTCTTTAGATCACTATACTCTTTCTCGTACCTCCAGCACTCTCACTGAAGAGATCAGGAAAACTATAATTAACCTCTTACTAAATTGCTTGGATTTAACCTGTCTGTGGCACGCTCCAGACAGGGGTGACCGCCATTGTGCTCTGAGTTCTGCTGTTTTAGATTCCAGGTGTAAGTGACATCATTCAGTGTTTGTTTTTCTGTGCCAAATTTATTTAAGTGTCCTGTACATCCATCCGTGTTCTTGGAAATGTCAGGATTTCATGTTTTTTGTTTCCTTTTTTTAAAAACTGAATAATATGTCATTTTCTTTATCCACTTATCCACTGATGGATAGTTAGGTTGATTCTCTGTCCTGGATATTCTGAGTAATGGCTACAAGGACTAGAAGAGAGCAAGTTTCTCTTCAATATACAATTTCTTTTTTTTTTCTTTTTAAGTCGTATTAATATACAAAAATCTGCACATATTTACTGTGTCCTATTTGATGAGTTTGGACATTTGCAACACCCAGGATACCAGACCACAATCAAGGTAATAGACACACCCAATATACTAATTTCTTTTTATCAGGATAAATATCCAAAAGTGTAATTTCTGGGTCATATAATAATATAGTTGTTTTTTTAAAAAAATTTTTTTGAAGAATCTGCATACTGTTTTCCATAATGACTATTATCAACTTACATTCCCACAAATGTCACACACAAGTTTTCATTTCTCTACACCCTCGTCAGTACTTCCAATCCTGTCTTAGAATAGTCATCTTTCTAACAGCTGTGAGGTGATATCACATTGATTTTAATTTGTATTGTTTTGGTAGTGATGTTGAACATTTTTTCATATACCTGTTGGTCGTTCATGTCTTCTTTTGAGAAATGTCTATGTAGCTTCTTTGCCTGTATTTTATTTTAGTTATTTGTATTCTGGCCATTGAATTGTTAGGGTTCCCTATATTTTTAGTATTTTAACTTCTTACCAGACATATCATGTGCAATATTTTTTCCAGTTCTCCAGGTTATGACTTGACTCTATTGATTGAATTCTGTGTTCTTAGGGTCATAAATTAAATATATATATATATATGGAATATATATATATGGAATATATATATATTTATATATATAAATATATAAATATATAAATATATATGGAAATTTCCATGACACTGGTAATATAAATATATATATATTACCAGTGTCATGGAAATTTCCATATATGCTTTCTTCTATTAGATTAATAATTTTGGGGGTTCTATTTAAGATTTTAATCTATTTTATTTGATCTTTATGTCTGTTTATAATATTAATAATGAATTAATTTATTCCTTGTACACATGGATATCTAGCTTCCCCAACACTTTTTATTTAAAAAAAAAAAAAATGCTCCTTTTCCCAAAACGTGTTCTTAGTAACATGATTGAAAATCAATTCTGTATCTTGGCTATTCTGAGTAATGCTTTGTTGAAAAAAAAAAATATATATATATATATACACATATATTTATATTTATATTCTTTGGTTTATGTGTCTATTTTTATGCCAGTACCGTCTTGATAACTAACTTTGTAGTTACATTTTGAAACCAGGTAGTGTGATACCTCCAGCCTTACTCTTTTTCTATAATATTTCTTTGGCTGTTTGGCATCTTTTGTTATTTCATATGAATTTTAGGATTGCTTTTTCTGTTTTTGTGAAAAATGTCATTGGTATTTTGATAAGGATCACATTGACTCTGTAGATCACCTTGGGTCAAACAGATATTTTGACAATATTAATTCTTTTAATCCAAAAGTGGCATATGTTTCCATTTCTTTTATCAATGTTTTAGAGTTTTTAGTGAATAGAGCTTTCATCTCTTGGGTTAAATTTATTCCTAGGATGCTTTTTTTAAAACTAAAATAAATGGAATTGTTTTCTTGATTTCTTTTTGCGATAACTCCCTATAAATACATGGCAAGATACTGATTTTTGCGTGTTTATTTTGTATCCTGTGACTTTACTGTATTCATATATTAGTTTCAATGGTTTTTGTGAAATCCTTAAGATTTTATATATTTGAGATCATGTCATCAGTGGGATAACTGGGTCAAAAGGTAGGTCCATTCCAAGTTTTCTGAGGATTTTCCACACTGCTTTTTTTTTTTTTTTTTTTTTTTTGGTTTTTTTTTTTAGATTATGTAGAGGGAAATGTGGGTAGGGGTATGAAAGATGGTGGACTGAGACAGACATCATCACCCTATGTACATGTATGATTACATGAATGGTGTGAATCTACATCATGCACAGCCATAGAAATGAAAAGATGTACCCCATTTGTGTACAATGAATCAAAATGCAGTCTGTAAAATAAAAAAAGATCATGTCATCTGCAATCAGAAAAAAATTTCACTTTGTCCTTTCTTACTGGGATGCCTTTTATTTCTTTTTCCTGCCCAGTTGTTCTCACTAGGACTTCCAGTATTAGCTTAAATAGAAGAAGCAAAAATGGGCATCCTTGCTTTTCTCTTGATCTCAGAGAAAAACTTTTTTAATTTTTCAGGGTTAAGTATGGCACTGCTGTGGGCTTGTGATATTTGGCCTCTGTTGTGTGGAGTTAGATTCCTTCTATATTTAGTATGTTGAGTGCTCATTGTGACAGGATGTCAGATTCTTTTTCTGAATCTGTGGAGAAGCTCAGGCAGATTTTGTCCTTCATTCTGTTAATGTGGTGTATCTCTTCTATTGATTTCTGTATATTGAACTGCTTTTTCATTCTAAGAATAAATTTCACTTGATCATGATGAATGATCCTTTTAATATTCTGTTGACTTTAGTTTGTTAGTATTTTGTTGAGAATTTTTGCATCTATGTTCATCAGAACTATTGCTCTATAATGTTATGCTGGGTATTGTTGGACTTAGGAAATTCGTTTGGAAATATTTCCTCCTGTTTGGTGTTTGGGCAGTTTGAGAATTGCTACTAGTTCTTTACATGTTTTGTAGAATTCAAACATGAAGTTTAATTAGGTCCTAGGCTTTTCCCTGATGGGATATTTGATTACTGATTCAATCTTCTTATTAATGATTAGTCTGTTCAGATTTTGTTTCTTTTTTAGCTCTGTCTTATTAGGTTGAAAGTTTCTAGAAATTTACCCATTTCTTTTAGATAATTCAACTTGTTGGCATATGAATATTCATCTTAGACTGTTATAATCTTTTTTTTTTTTTTTTTTGTGTGTGTGTGTGTGTGTGTGTGTATGTGGTATGGGGGAGGGTTGCTACTGGGGATTGTATCCAAGGTGCGTTACCAGGGAGCTACATCCCCAGACCTTTTTTACTTTTTATTTTGAGGAAGGGTATCATTAAAGTTCTTGAGTCCTTAGTAAGTTGCTGAGGCTGACTTGGAACTTGCAGTCCTCCCTCCTCAGACTCCCAAGCTGATGGAATTACAGGTATGTGTCTCCGTGATCTCTTAAATTTCTGTGATATCAGTTGTAATACCTATTCTTTTCATTTCTGATTTTATCTATTTGAGACTCCTTTTTTTTCTGTAGTCCAGTGGAAGGTTTGTCAAGTTCCTTTATCTTTAAAAAAGAACCCATCTCTTAATTTTGGTGATCTTCATGATTATTTTCTAGTCTCTATTTCTGCTCTAATAGTTATTTCCTACCACTAACTATAGGGTTAGTTTGTTCTTCTTTCTCTTGTTCCTTGAGCTTTCACATTGTGGTATTTGTATGAGATCTTTCTTCTTTTTTAATGTATGCATTTATTGCTGTAAACCTCCCTCTCAGAACAGCTTTCCTACCTTCTATAAGTTTTGGCATGTTCTGCTTCTATTTTATCTCAAGATATCTTAAAATTTCCCGTTTTAGTTTTTCCTTCACCCATTGATTTTTTAAGAAATTTTCACTTAATTTTTGCATATTTTAAAAAATTTTCCAGACCTCCTCATATTATTTGATTTCTATTTTCATATCATTGTGCTTGGAAAACCTGCTTAATATTATTAATCTTCTTACATTTATTAAGATTAATTGTGTGGACTAAAAAGTTGTCTGCCTTGGGGAATGTCTTTGGGGACTTGAAAGAGTGTGTATTCTGCTACTGTGATATAAAATATTCTGAATGCACCTATTAGGTCCATTTGATCTAAAGTTGAGTTAAAGTCCAATGTTTCCTTATTAATTATCTCTGGATGATATGTCAGTTGTTAAAAGTTGTTAAAAGTGAAATTATGTTATTATTTTATTGTATTCATTTTATTGTGTAAGATGGCATTTATTTTGAAGGTAAACTACAGAACACTAAAGAAAGAAATTAAAGAAAACCTTAGAAGATGGAAAGATCTCCCATGATCTTGGATAGTCAGAATTAACATTGTCAAAATGGCCATTCTACCAAAAGTGCTGTACAGATTCGATGCAATTCCAATTAAAATCCCAATGACGTACCTTACAGAAATAGAGCAAGCAATCATGAAATTCATCTGAAAGAATAAGAAATCCAGAATAGCTAAAGTAATCCTTAGCAGGAAGAGTGAAGCAGGAGGTATCACAACATCAGATCTTCATCTGTACTACAGAGCAATAGTAACAAAAACAGCATGGCATTGGCACCAAAATGAACAGGTAGACCAATGGTACAGAATAGAGGACACACAGAAAAACCCACATAAATACAGTTATTTTATACTAGACAAAGGTGCTAAGAACATACAATGGAGAAAAGATAGCCTCTTCAACAAATGGTGCTGGCCAAACTGGAAATCCACATGTTGCAAAATGAAATTAACCCCTATCTCTCACCGTGTACAATACTCAACTCAAAATGGATCAAGGACCTAGGAATTAAACCAGAGACTTTGCACCAAATAGAAGAAAAATTAGGCCCAAATCTTCATTATGTCAGCTTTGGAACAGACGTCCTTAACAAGACTCCTAAAGCAGAAGAAATAAAAGCAGGAATCAATAAATGGGATAGATTCAAACTCAAAAGTTTTTTCTCAGCAAAGGAAACAATCAACAATGTGAAGAGAGTGCCTACAGAGTGGGAGAAAATCTTTACCACATGTGCAGATAGAGCACTGATCTCCAGAATTTATAAAGAACTCAAGAAACTTTACACCAAGAATACAAATAACCCAATCAATAAATGGGCTAAGGAACTGACCAGATGCTTCATAGAAGAAGATTTATAAGCAATCAACAGACATAAGAAAAAGTGTTCAACATATCTAATAATAAGAAAAATGCAAATCAAAACTGCCCTAAGATTTCATCTCACCCCAAATAGAATGACTATTATCAAAAATACAAGCAACAATAGGTGTTAGAGAGGAGGTGGGGGAAAAGGCACACTCATACATTGCTGGTGGGATTGCAAATTGGTGCAGCCACTCTGGAAAGCAGTGTGGAGATTCCTTAGAAAACTTGGAATGCAACCATCATTTGACCCAGCTATCCCACTCCTTGGCCTATACCCAAAAGACTTAAAATCAGCATAGTACAGTGATGCAGTCACTTCAATGTTTATAACAGCTCAATTAACAATAACAAGATTGTGGAACCAACCTAGAAGCCCCTCAATAGATGAATGAATAAAGAACCTGTGATATATATACACAATGGAATATTATTCAGCCACAAAGAAGAATAAAATTATAGCATTTGCAGGTAAATGGATGGAGTTGGAGAAAATCATGCTAAGTGAGATAAACTAATTCCAAATCAACAAAGGTTGAATGTTTTCTCTGATAAGTGGATGATGATACTAACATGGCGGAAGAGAGGGTAAGGGAAGAATGGAGAAAGGATGGATTTCGTAGAGGGAAATGAGGAGTGGGGAGGGGGTGGGGGAACAGAAAGATAATGGAATGAGACAAACATCATTACCCTACATACATGAATGGTTACACAGTGTACTACTTCATGTACAACCAGAGAACTGAAAGTTGTACCCTATTTGTATACAATGAATCAAAAAATAATAGTAATAAAGATTTTTTTACGTTGTTAAAAATGAAATTGTATGTTATTATTTTATTGTCTAAGATGTATTTATTTAGAAGGTAAGTGACCTAGAACACTAAAATTATAACAATGCATTGAATTCAGATATTGTTATTTTATTACAAAAATAAGACTATGGACAATAACAGAATAGAGAACTTTTATTTGAACTACATTCTTGGCATTTATGTTAACTGACATTTGAATGGATAGAAATGACATTTTTGGCAATGAAGTTTTCAGATTTCATTTGAATGATTAGAGTAAGTGAAGCAATTTTAGTAAAGCACAATTATGAATGAGGTTTGGTTCCAATTCTGTTTCAGTCTTGACCCTGTATAAGAAAATAATGGAAATAACAAATGAGAAATTGTCAAAAACTCTATTATCTGGTGCTAGGGATGCAACTCAGTTGGCAGTGTTTGCCTAGCATACCTGTGGTTGAGTGTTTGATTCCCAGCACACACATACACACACACACACACACACACACACACACACACACACCACAAACACACACATTCTACCAATTAATTTTAGTTCAAAAATGATGAATTATCAAGAGTTCAGCTATAAAAATGTTACTGGAAGGGACATGGAACTATTCTGAAATCAAAATCTTGGTAGCTATGCAAAATGAAAGAGACTACATCATTTACAAAACATTTTTTATGATGTATTAAGTAACTGGGGAGCGTTAAAAAGAAAATAAACAATAAAAATGAATTCTTTATTTGCATATTTTCCCAAACCCTCAAAAGTATACATAAATTTTAATTGAAACTGCTTACATTAAAAGAAAACACACAACATGAATCTTCATAATTGTATGTGGTTAAGCGGGAATAGTTTTAAGTCCTGGAAGATGGGTTATATGTCTTCCCAGTTGAACTGACAGGGGCTTGGAAAGAGTGTGTGCTCGATTTTACTGATATTTTTGATACCAAGTTAATTTTTATCGGACTTTTAATTTAGGAATGTTTGTACATTTCACTCTTTTATGTTAGAATAAAATAAGCTAATGTTCTTTCATCTCATAGACAAATTATGTTTTTAATAAGCACAACACCTGTTCTTAGGAGATCCTTTTCTGTTGAATACAGTCTTTTTTTCCTTGTTTCAATCTAGTAACATTGTTGTATTGACCACTCATGTGAGATAATGAAATATGCATTCCCCTCTAGATGAGTATATGTAGTAGTGAATTTCTCACCAGTGAAGTTCTGCTTGTGTTTAAACTGATCATCATAAAAGATTTTAGATTTTGGAGTGACTTTTCACTCATTTGAAACAGGAACAATGTTCACAGCTGTTTCTATAAAAATATCAAACAGCATACAGGGGAATAAAAAGGTTTGGAGGTAAGTAACCTGCAAGCACTAGTTTTAATTATCCATCAAGGGGCTGAATTGAGGGTTATGACCCGTGACAAATTATTCACAAACAATAATTGAATATTAGAGATGTGTTAACTGTGAGTGAGACACCGCTGGATATTGGGGTTAATTTGTGAAGTGTTTGTGTGGGACTCAAATCATTTGTGAGTTGTAAGCTAGGAATAAATGTGCAGATTTATAAATGTCCACAGTCACAGCTGGAATTTATTAATTTCACAAAAAAGTAGATATTGTTATTTTCCCTAATTTCTCTTCAGTTGCTCTCTATGACAAACTTCAATAACCTCATAATTTTATTAACCTTTTAAAACAGCATAAAGCATTATTATGGTACTTGTTTACTTTTGGACTTAGAAATTTAACTTACCCTAAAAACATTCCATGTAGGCAATTTCATTGCTTCTTTTGAAATTTTATGTAACCATTCTTTTGATCTATTCTATGATTGGAAATGGGTACCTAATTGCCTCAAGAATTCTGAGTAATTTTGTTTAAGTCCCCTCTCCTTCCAACCCTCCAAAAGGAAGAAAAATAAAACCATAATCAAAAAGAAAAAAAGGATAAAAATTATTTAAAAAAAAAAGCTAACTGGAAAAATAAAGAAAAAAATAACAAAAAAGGACTTCTGTATTCTGTGGTAATATGAAGCATATATTTTTATGTTTTATCCTCAAGTACATAAGAAGTAAGTTTCTATATGCAAGCTGATGTAGCTTGGAAATTTCGGTGCAACTGTCCTTCACTTACACAGAATATCCAGTAAGTAAACAATGTTGAAATTGAAATTGACTCTTAGAAGTTAAGAGAAGCTTTTGTGTACTGTCTGGGACTGACTCCAGCTTCAGTATTCTCTGACAGCGACGACATGTTTTGGCAGATAATATGTGGTTATTGTCTAACTCTATTGTTTAACACATTATAGTTTGAAATTTTAGGGACTTCTCTCTTCTTTGTACCTTTTGATTTTCAGATAAACTTTGCAACTGGCATTTTAATGGATGCCCTAAACCAGCAAGTTCAAAAAAGATTTCTTGGAAAAAATTTTACATGAATGTAATTGATGTTCTGTGAACTCCATGGAAACCAATGCCATTTTGTCTAAAGTGGCCTAAAGTACATATTAGAACCCACTTTATCCTGGTACTGTGCTTCTGCATGTAAGTAACAGTACAACTTTATTTTCTAGAGATACTCCAAATATCTAGTAGAAAAGCTATCTTGCTTCTAACTTCTCTACAGATGAAGGAAAGATTATAAGATTAGAGTTAATAGAAATAATATTAAAAGACAAGGGTGTACTGCCTCTATTAAGAGGCTCCTAGTAATGGAAATGAACAGTACAAAACTAATATGATTAATCACAAACATCTTCCTGAGCTTATGGAATTTGAAGTCATCATAGAAAACCCAGCTTTTCATAGCAAATATTTGGGAATCAGTCTGTTCCTGGAAATACAGTGATTCGTGATGAGGATTTTGTAGCAACAGTTGTTCGTTCAGATTACTAATGATGAAGTTGAAGAGCTCAGAAAGATAATGATTACAGTAGCTCTTTCAGTTTGTATTGATGCCGTGACAAATTATCACACCTTAGTGTTGTAAAAAATCATGCATTTAGCATACAAGTCTGACACGGATCTCACTGGGATCTAGTATCAGGAAGCTGTCTTTTCTGCATACTTTCCAGATCCCTTTCCTTTGAAGGGAGGATCTATTTCCTTGTCCATTCAGATTATTGGCATGATTCAGTTCTCGACGTTGTTATTATTGAAATCCCTGTTTTCTTGCTGGCTGTCAGATCAGGGTTGGTCTCAACTCATGGAGGTCAACTCCTCCTTGACTTTTGTTCCGTCTTTCATCTTCAAAGCAAGCAACTGTGGGCTTAGCTTCTCTCTTGCTTCCATCTCTCCTCCTCCTCTATTTCATCTCTCTGACATATTCTTCTGTCTCTGGTTTTGAAGAATTCAAATGGTCAGACTAGGCCCATGAGGATATTCCAGGAAAATCTCCACCCCAAAGATCCATCTAAATCCTACTACCAAGTCTCCTTTCCTAAGCAGCTTACATGTTCCCAAGGTCTCAGGATTACAGGGGACCATTATTGTGTAATAATGATAAGTAAATACTAACATCACTCATACTATATGCCAACCACTTTTGAAATGTTTTCCATATGTGAACTAATTGAATCCTCACAGCATCTCTGAGGAAGATACTGCTATTACTTACGTTTTACAAATCATGAAAATAGTGTAACTTCTCCAACATCACTCATTTAGAAAGTTAAATAACCTTCACCAAGTCAGACAGCTGTAAATCTGGTATCCAAATGTACCTGTGAGGGTTCATAGATAGTCATATATTTCCATTTATTTTTGCCCTGCCTTATAGGAACTAATAACATAGATAGCTCTTGGTAGAAACAGGTAGAAAGGGCCAAACTCCTTTTATAAAAATTTATCCCAGGATCCTGCCTGAAATTAACATGGAACTTCTGAGCTCACATTTTGAAAACATGTTATGTTCCCATAAAAAAAAAAAAAGTGTGGTTTTGCCATTTTATTTTTCAAGCAGATTTACCACATGTATTTGCCCTAATAAATCCATCATACTCTCTATTTTACAAAGGCATTCAAAATTGGGATCTTCAATCACGTAGCAGCCTAACTGAAGGTACAAAAATATGCCTTCAACAGTTAGATATCATCTTGAAGTCACAGGAGCCTCCTCGCAAAGGGGCTGTTTATTTTCATGGGACTGTGACCCTAGAAGAAGAATGGCAGGACAATTCAGCAATAGCTAGGGTTTTGCAGTCAGAAGGGATGTGTGTGTGTGTGCATTTGTGGATATGTGTACATACATGTTAAACTGGAGATGAAATTACAATGTGGGCATTATTTCAGGAAAAAAATAAGTAATGTATTTATCATGAAAACACACAAGAAGTATTTCTACTATTTCATTAAAAAGCCTCTTTAAGTCCTGAGATATGGTATTCATAGCATTGCCCTCATGTGCTATTAGATAAATATCATAGCCATGAAGACATCATTAAGTGAAAGATGGTTGAAATACAAACTAAAAAAAAAAATCCAATAATCTCAAGGTTAATGATGACACATTTCACCCTTTAGCTTCTGTCTCTATGGTAAGAAAAACATGCCCTAAGGAATTCCAACTGTTTGCTTGTAAATTGCAATAAAAAGTCCATTACATACAACAGAGAACACCCTTATGAAAATCAATGGAGTCAATATGACTTTAAAAATAATCTTGCTTACAAATCTACTTATATTACAGTGTATGAATCCTATATTCTCATATAACTAGATTTTAGTTATTATGTTACCCACAGAATAAAGGAGTTTACAGATGAATATATTTATAACCATGAAATCTTTCATTATTTTTCTAATAAAATAATGGCTCTTTCTCAATCCCCTTCTTTCATTTGTTCAGGAAAGACACTGGCAAAAATAAATATGATTCCTGAGCAGTTAAAAAATTGCTGGTAGAGAAAAAAGGCTGATTCAAGGAGTACGAGAGAAGAAAAATGAATTTAAAAGGTTTGCATTTTTATTTAAGAATGGTATACTGTCATTGGAACTATGTCTGGATTTCTCTTAAACATATTATCTTCCATTTCTGTTTCTCGCTGGGAGATAAATCCTCATATTAGCCACTAGTGTATGTTTTATTCTCAAGGGACTCTTTTTTCAAGTCTTAGGCAAATACTTACATTTTATGTAATGCATTTCCAAGGAATATTTCATTATTTAAAAAAAATTATTTCACCATGAATTGCTTTAAGATCTGCAAACACTAGAATTCGTGTTGTGTAAATAATGGCCCTTTCTCCTCAGTCCGTTTCTTAAGAGGATCACGACCATCTCTTCCTCACACCATTGTCTTAAAAGTCTGTTTACATTTAGCAATTATTTTTGAACATTTAAAAGGTGATCATCATTGGCCTAGAAAACAAATAGAAAATGCTTTGTAGTTCTGCATACACAGAAGAAAATGCACTTTATTAGACGTCCTGACTGTATGTTCTAGTAGTAAATTGGCTGAAATTTCTAACTAATAGGAGAACATAAACTCTTGATATTATTTTTCTCTTTTCCTTTCTTTTTTAAAGAAATCTCACATGGTACCAGTATGAGCATCACAGAATTGAAAGGTCAAGTTATTAGCAAAAGCTGAGTGCTGTAATGTTACTCTGTCTCTGAAGAAAACTGAAATTCAGTATGATGTTACTCTGAAGGGGAACTGAAATTAAAAGGTCAGAATGTCTTTGGGGACGGTGACAAAGCAGTGTGCTCTGAGCAGTCATCCACCTCTGCTCTGCCTGTCTGTAAATGCTGTTCCCTAAAGGCAAAGCTACTTCATCATCACAGTAAAAAGGAACCTTTTAAAAAGTACTTCAAGTCCTGGGCACTAGTTCTACGAACATTGTGTGTTATTTAAGACAAAAGGAATAACCAACCCCACATGTATCACAGAATTATATAACAATAGACAATTTGCTTTATTTCTGGTCCTCAATCACATATAAAATGAGAGGTTTGGATCATTCAGTTCTCCCCAACCAGTTTAAAAAAAAAAAAAAAAAGATATTTTTACCTTTCATTCTTAATGTCTAAACTGCAGAATGCAAATGACTTATTTGCCCACTCCAAATTTGTTTAGGAATCCTAACCCCAGCTGAAGTATAACATCCTTCCCAGTTTTTGGCCTATGACGTTGGGTCACATGAATATCTTCCTAAACTGTACCTTCCAGTTGTCTAGTTTTCAGTATCAGGCTTCAGGCCTTTCTGTGCATTGGAGAAGTCTGCTACAGAACTGCTGATTCGCAAAACTGTGTCAGACACAGAGCCTCCCTTAAGAAGCGTAGAGACTGGGAATGGAGAGAGAATACAGCAGATACGTGGAATAAAGAGCATGAGGTAGAAGGAAAGAGCTATGAAGTTAGAATCTGGGAATTGTAATGGAAAACCAGTTTTACCTGAGGCATGGTGAAATATAGATATTTATTTTCAAAATTGAATTTCAGATTTCTGGAAAGATGACATGAAATGAACCTGGTATCCAGAGGAAAGATGTTCCACAAAAGCAGAAAGATTTCATGAAAAAGCTGGAACTGTTCAGAATCATGATTGACAACTCAGAGGTTGGCCCACGGAACTTGAGGGCAGATACAGGAATACAGACACCGTGATGCAGGCAGAGGTTGAATTTCCCGGACCAGAATTCCTCTGTCAAAGGTTTGAGTTGGAGACCATAGGCAATGGAGTTTTAAGGCGGTAACAACGTGTATAAAGCATTGGATTTGTTTGAACAGAAAGCTGTTTAAGGAGTAGAACATAAAGAGGTACTACTGACTTGGAGTATGGATTTAGGACTGTTAAAGTACAACTTTCCATATGCAAAATTCTAAAAGTCATCTAAAATGTAAACTGAATAAAAAAATATTTCATTTAACTGATTTGTAAATGTGAAGAATATTAGCATTTGAGAAATAAGTTATTTACAAACAATAGGCACTTGATGAAGTATTTATTGTTAAAAGAGTCTAAGGTGAAGATGGCTGGATTAGTTTTAAAAAACTCATCAGTGTCGAAAAGGGCAATACATTTCACCTCTTGAGTCATTTATTTAATCAACTGCAAATTATTTGGATCTATACTGAACAAAAATAAGAAAACTAACATTGAACTTTACTAAATCTGAGATATTTATTCAAGAGTATGTAGCAACTACAAGAAATATTTTCCTAAACCTTCAGCAGGCCCATGCTCCTATGTACATAGGAAATATACACCATTCAACTTTTCCACCCCATTTCCAACTTTGAAATAATTTTTTCTTACCTGGTAAACCTGTATCATCTGCATTTTATTATACTTTATCCCTTCTTCTATGATATGCCGTGTAATTTCAGAGTCTTAAATATGCATAAATACTATTATACTCTGTCACATTATGTTATTTAAAATTTTCAAACTAAATATGGCACTTGAGAAAGATGTCTGCCTCTAGAAATATTTATGGGGAGCATTGAATGGTGGACTCTAATAATTTTTAAACTTTTTTTGGGTAGCTGTGTTTAGTCCAACATTATACCATACATTTTACAAAGCCCAGTATTTATTCTCCATTATGATCGATGAGCTCACTATGCAAGTGTTGTACTAGGTGAATTATGACACTGGGTTTCCAAGGCCAATGGCCTCAAGGTGTGCAGGTGGACATTAGGCGTGGTTGTCTTCATGATTTTGTTCTGCTCCTCAGTAACTCTTACACAATTTTTAAAGTAACAAAGGGTACTTGTGCTTTTTAAGGGGTCTTCCTGGAACATGGTCTCATGGCCAGGAAATAACATGTGTCATGCTTGTTGAACTCATGGTGATCCTTGGCCACCGAAGCTCATTCAGAACTTAAACAATGGAACCAATTCCATGGGGTTGGCATCTTAACAATAGGATACAGATAATATTTTATAGGAAAAACTGAATGCTTCATACCTTTGATTCACAACCACATCCCTCAATATAAAATACGAATACAAGCAGTCCCCTTCATACGCTAATACCATTTTATTATCACAAATTAAGAATATGGAGCCTTGTCCAAAATCTGAGGAGTTCATTATATACTATACAAAAGAAAGTCCAGGGGTTGACTACCCTAAATCCTAAATTTTGGGGAAATTTCTTTCAATATTTAACTGGCTTATACCTAAAGACTTTACAGAATGAATAAGCATATTCTTATTTCTAAGTATTTATTTTCTACGTCGACTTGGGTTACACAGCTGAAAGTTAATTTTATTCACTCATGCAGCAAATATTTATTGAATCTTTTGACGTGTTAGGAATCTGACAATCAAAATATCATAGTTTTCATGGCCTTACATTGAAGTCGGGGGAGATGGTGAGTAAATACATTTATACTAGGCAATTCCCTATAAAAGCAAGAGCACTGCAGAGACATAAAAATGAGCTTTGAGTTAAGGATTGAGTGACTCTCAATGGACAGTTCAAGCTAAGACCTGTCTGAGAAAGTTCACATGATGGTTGACTCTCCAAAGGAAGCCCACCATGAGAAGAAAAAGGGGAAGAACATTCAAGACCAAGGGAACAAAGTAAATGGGAGAGATGGGTCACACACGCTTAAAAACCTAGAAGAAAACCAGTGTGACTGGCACATGGCAGGAGGCGAGATGTCAGCATGGGAGGGGTGGAGGGGGCATTACTGCTGCACTGAGATTTTAGTTCATGGCCAAATAAAATTTGAAAACAAACACACAGAACCAGCTTTCCAAAGTGTGCTGGGGATGTAGTTCAGCAGTAGAGTGCTTGCCTAGCATGCATGAGACTTGGGGTTTAATCTCCAACACTACCAAAAAATGGAGTTTTCTAAGGTAATACTGTTCCAGTCATAGTCCACAACATGTAAATTGACAGCATATTTGTTCATTTCTGCTCTATCTGTCCTCATATTTACATATAGAAAAGCACTACGGAGAATGGAGGAACTTTAGATTACGTAGAGGGAAATGAGAGGGAAGAGGGGGTGGGGGTAGGAAAGATGGTGGAATGAGACAGACACCCTTAGCCTATGGACATGTATGATTACACGAATGGTGTGAATCTACATCATGCACAACCAGAGAAATGAAATGATGTACCCCATTTGTGCACAACGAATCAAAATGCTATCTGTAAAAATAATAACAAATAAATAAATTTAAAAAAAAAGAACTATGGAGTTATTTAAGATACACGATATATGTCTTCAGAGAAGTTTACTTACATTTTATCTAAAAATCTGTTATCCAGCTCGTCTAGCTTGGTCAAAAGGACCAATGTTGAAGAGAGAAGCAGGACCATAGGGCTCCCCTGAAGGATGCCTTTTCTTAGCTCTTGTTCCAGGCAGAAATGTGTCACTGAATCTTACCTTCTCTTCAGAACTGAGTGCCTCATCTTCATTCCACCTGTCATCACCTTTATTCCCTTAATCAATTTGTGTGTATTTAAATATAATTGACCTGAAATTGAAAGGCATTATGAAAGCAACTCTCTGGAGAAGTGGGTAATCTGTGGAGAAATGATTTACAAGCTGGTTCTTGATGCCGTGTGAGAGAAGAATAATTGATACTTGAGAGGCGAAGCTTAAGAAAAACTTCCTCCTAGGTCTTTCTAGAAATCATTTATTACACACCACACACACACACACACACACATACACACACACAAAGAAGCAGCAGCCACCTGCAGAAAAGGAGAAGGGAGAGAAACTGATCCTGGAGGGAATAACTGTTTTAGTCTGCTTTTTTCAGCACAGTGACCCAAAGACCTGACAATCAATTTTAGAGGAGGAAATGTTTAGTTGGGGCTCACGGTTTCATAGGTCTCAGTCCACAGACACCCGACTCCACTACTTTGGACCAAAGGTTAGGTAGAACATCATGGCAGAAAGGTATGGAGAGAAAGGCAGCTCAGGACATGGTACCGGGAATCAGAGAGAGATAGCCACATCCTACCGTCTATAGTTACCACCCAGTGAATCCCAATCAGGGGATTAATATATTAGGATTAGGTTAACGCTCTCATAACCCAATCATTTCACCTCTAAATTTTCTTGGATTGTCTCACACATGAGCTTTTGGGGGACAAATCCTATTTTAACCATAACAAGTTCTGAACTCAGATGTCAGTCCTGAGATTAGGAAGAAAAAGGAGACTTGGAGTGTGTGTTATTAGTATCTTTGTTCTATCTTTGTCATAGCATTAACAAGAAGCTAAGAGAATAGGTTTGGGGTTGTGAGGAATCAAGAACATTCTAGATGAACAGGAAGCCCAAAGAAAAGTGGAAACCACCTATGTGCTGAAGGAGCTGTCTGATGAGGAAGCAGCTGCTGGTCCTGCTGATACAACTAGGCTTCCTTGACGGCAAGTTGAAAGTCATGTGCTCACATGTGATTCTCCTTACATGAATAATATCTACTATGAAGAATGTAATGTCACCTGGTTTATGAGGTTGTGTAGTGACAGTCACATTATCTACATATTAAAAAGAACATCAGTAAATGTGAATTTTTATTGTCATATCAAGTGCCACCAGGAAAACATTCATATTCCAAATATACCTATCAAGGGTAACGCCACCTAACATAGGTGAGATGTTGCAAGCAAAGTTGTAGATTTTCCCTTGTGCCAGGCTAGCTCATATGCGGGGTAAAGGTGCAGAGTCAAGACCCAGACTCCGGGAGTTGTGTGGAAGCAGACTTGTGATGAGCAGCCTGCAAAGTCATTTATTGCGGGAACAGTTATACATTTTATAGGTTTCTTGTCCAATCACAATGTGCCACGGGGATCAGACCACCAGGCTCCTATACAGGTTCCCTTGGTAACACTGAGTCAACTGGGGCTGTTGTTTACTTTCCGAGGTAGTGGAAGGGAAACGCTCCTCCCTGCAAGTTTTCCTTACACACTTGAGACATTCACTGCTGCCAGCCAAGAACTAGGATTTCTCCCAACACAAGGTAGTCAGCATAGACCTAAAGAATAATAAGCACACATCTTTAATATTGATTATCATTGCTATTACTTTTTACCACAGGATGACAAAAAAGATTTTAATATAATTACTAAATACTCATTTTGTAGCCAGAATTAAGGACAGGTAATTAGTGTAGAAATAGGAGATCAGTCAATTCGAGGAAATGAAGTCATGAAGTCATCTGTCTCTGGAAGTTGGAGACTGCCCCTGGAAGAATGGAATGTCAAGGAGCTCCTGAGCCCATTGATTACCAAATTTACCTGCCTTTATCAAGGACTGCAAGCATGGAGCTGCTAATTGATGCCCCCTGGGCCCTTACCTGCCTGAATCACCTTGGCCCTCCCCCTGCCCATGGCTTCTCACTTAATGCAAAACCAGGCCTAGTCACTAGGCAGGAAGGAGAGATAAGCGGGGAGATAACTGGAGAACAAAAGAGACTTTAACCTATAAAAGATGTAGGGTGCGCTCACTTCTTGGGACTTTAGAACATCAGTCATGGCCCCCTTCTTCCTGCTGGGAGAAGTCTGCATTATTACCTTTAAATAAAACCTGCTTAATCTGCTTGCCTTGGCTGCTTCTCTAGTGTTCAATCTTCAACATTAGAAGGAGCAGAACTTGTCACCGGTAAACGGCGGTATCAGATTTGGAGGTCCCACCGAAATTTACGCTGAGGTAAGTGAGCTTCTCTCTCCAAGTACCCCACATCTGTTTGAGGTGCATCTTTCTCTTTATTTTTGGAGGGCAAAATGGGCACCCGTTGGCTACTTAAACGCAGTTAGTGCAGCCGCCATTCTTAAGACTCGGGTGAGAGGTTTCCAGCCCAGGCAAGTTCCAATCACCTGCTCTGTAGGCATGTTGGACTCTGCTGAAGCCGTTTCCTACTTTTCTGTCCAGGCCCAGAGCGCAACTGCCGCCAGTATACAGTGTCCCTGGTCCTGATCAGTCCAGGATGCGTGGAGGCGGAGGAAGGGTTGGAACAACTGTGGGGTTTTCTGGCCTGGGCTACTCTCGGGCGGACCCCAAAGGTTCCTTCTCCGGACTCCCCCTCCGGACCATCCTGAGGGGTATCCAGGGTGATTGGTAGGCGAGTGGCACTAAGGGAAAGCGCCAATTACCTTTGTCTCCATGTGGACCCTACAGTGCACAACACTCCCGCACTTCCACTCCCTCCTGGATGCTCCCCTTCCCTTGCCAGTCAGACATTAGGAATTCAGACTGTAGGATTAAGGCCTGGGATGATTAGTATGAAAATGCCCAGGTTCCCTTTGTTCTCATAATTAGCCTTCACTATTCTAGAGTCTCCCCATTACTGTTCCTGTGCTTAAATGTGCTCATGGTGTTCTCTTTAAGCTGCAAGAGGAGGCATTTAAAAACCCCTCCCGTGAGACCCTCCAAGCAAAGGGTGTTATATGCCTAACAACCAATAAATGTCCCCTCACCCTCTGGAGATTCCTTTAGTCTACAGGGCAAAAAGATAGGCAAAAGGCACACTTCTTACTTTTGTCATCGTTTTTCATAATTAGGAGTTTATAGTGGCAGGAGGAAAGCAGTAATGCCCTTAAGTCTGAATCCTCCCAGGGTCTCTAGCACAGGGCAAACTAGGGCCCTAGCACTTTGCCAGAGAAGGCCAGAAATAACTTTGGCAAAGTCAGGTAGTGAGAGACGGGTTTTTCTGGACCGTAAGGAAGCTCAGTTAGGGAGACGTCCCTAATACTTCTAACTCAGAAGGGAACTTCTCTCTCAACAGTATTGCCAGGTTCACCACTAGCCTACATACTGCTAAATTGCAAATGAAAAGTGCCTTTCATATGTTACCATGCTTGACAGCAATAATCTCTACCATGAGAGGAGAAAGCCTTGAGGAATCGCCTACTAAGGGAGGAAAATCAAGGGGACCCTCCCAACTTAAGACAGACAAAAAATTTAGGGAGGTTTTTGGAGGATCCTAATAAATATTAAGATGTTTCAAAACTTATGCCAGGTATTTGACTTCACCTGGAAAATTATGCTATTAACCATCTAGAGCACAGGCAGTTCCCAGAAACCATCCTAACTGGGATTCGAATAATGAGTAGGATGCCTAAAGAGGAATAACAGGAAATTCCTGCTATTTTTATGGAGAGACTTAGGAAAGCAATAAGAAAACACACCACCCTGAATCCTGAATCCATAAAGGGCCACCTACTTTTAAGATACAAATTTATCATTTAGTCAGCCCCAAATATTTAGAGGAACTTACAAAAATTGGCACGTGGCCCTGATCAATCCTTAGATGATCTTCTCCAGCTTGCACCTTCCATTTTTAATAGAGATCAAAAGGAAAGAAAAGTGAACATAAAGACATGAAAAAGGACTTATTAAAGATCATTCAAAATGACAGAAACTTTTAATGCCTTGCAATAGTCCATGCAATTCGCCCATTTTAGGAGTTAAAAAGCAAACTGCCTAGTTCAGAACCTTAGAATAATGAAACAGTAATTTCCCCCAACCTGTAGTTCTTAATCCATACACTTTTATCTTGGATTCCAACTGCTGCTTGGTTTACTATGTCAGATTTAAAAGATGGCTTTTCCTGTTTATGCTAGACTCTGAATAGCAATTTCTGTTTGCCTTTGAGGAACCAGATACTGTATCTCAACTAACCTAGACAGTGTCACCTCAGGATTTAGATGGCCCTCACCTGTTCTGTACAAACCTTAGCTAAGGACTTAACAAAATTCAGAGATAAAACATCTGTGATTATTCTCTAGTAAGTAAATGACATCCTTTATGTGCCTCCACCCAGAAGGAATATCAAAAGGTCATTGCAGAACTCCTAAATTTCTTAGCTAATAGGAATTAAACAATCTCAAAAAAATAAAGTTTAATTATGTCATCAACAGGTACAATACTACAGGAAATAGCCACCATAGGACAATATTCTGCCCCAGGAATATCAAAAAGGGGCCTTAATCTCAAGCTCCTGTCCTCAGCTTACCTATGAAGCAAGATTTAACCTGTTTGTCACTGAGGGGAAAATAAATCCCAGTTAGGCAGCTATAGGCAGCTCAATAACCAATGGCATATCTCAGTGAGGAACTTAGCAGTAGCTTCATTCTCAAAAGTAATGGAAAATAAGCTCTCATAATTTTCTTTGACATCCAAACCTGTTCTGATAGAGATGGCTAAAATGCCCTAGGCACACGGTTTCTGTTAAAACCTGTTAGATCCTTCCAGATCTCGGTCAAGGCTTACATTGAAATGTAAATAGAGGAAGCCTAAAGGCTCAGTAGGAGACCAGTCTCAAACCCAAGAAAAAAAAGATAAAAAGAGTCTTACCTAAACTCCAGCAAAAGTAAATTTTATGGTGCTTTACTAAAGTAATTAACGGCCATATCATTTTTCCAGGACTCTTGTTTTTTTTTTAATTCTATATATTTTTTGAGCTCATGATTTTTTTGATCAGTTCTATTTTTTATTCAACTAGAGATTTTGAACATCTGTTACATTGCAATGGAGATTCACCTATAAAGTTACAAGGCCTTTGATTTGGTGTTATTTGTATGTCGTGCTGCCTGATGTCATGTTTTGTCCATATCAAAACTGAGCGCTCCTAAAATTAAAATTTAAAAATGGATCCAGATACTTTTAATTCATGTGATTTAAAAAGGTTCAATTCAAATTGGGTAAACTAATAAAAGTAAAATGTCTTTGAAAATAACTCGCAAGTCTCTAGGTGGTCAAGCTAATAAAATATTGATGTTAATAAAATGTCTAATGCCAATTGTTTCTAGGACTTTTCTTCAACAGGAAAGAGACAGCAAATACTGTTCAGGACACTTGTCTGATATCTTGGTTTTTACAGAATAAGTGAATTAGAGTTAACATGTATGGGATTACTCAAATGTGTTTGTAGAGATATCTGATTAATTTACAAAGTTAAAATACTAATTGTTAAATAACATTGAGTACTTTTAACTCCTTAAATTCCATGGGGTATCATACTTAGACATTACTGGTGTTTTCATAGGTTGGTAAATAAAAAGGGTTTAAAATTACTTTGTGTCCTCACTAAACTAAAAACAAGTTTACTAAGAGTTATGGCCTAACAGGTACAATTCTATATACAAAGAGTTCAGAAAGTTTCAACTGTGTTTAAATTAGAGTACTATAAATAACAAAATATTTAATCTTATTAAAATAGAGTAATCTATCTAAATTCAGAAATTTCATAAGAGTTGTTTCAGAATGTGAACAAAAAGGGGTCAACAGATAGGAAAGAGAAAATAGAAGTTTCTGGGTATGGAAATATATTTAGTAAAAGGGAAAAGGAAATGTTTCTGGGTAAGAAAGTGCTTGTGTGATGAAATACATGAGGGTCTAAGTAAGTGCTAAGAAAGTCTGTGTGTAAGTAAAGGGCAAGTTTCAACAAGTTTGCGGGTAACTAAGTTGGTTGTATGTATGTGAGATAGTTAAAGCTATTTAAGGTTTTTCCGAAGGTGAAATACTAATGTTCTGATATAAACCAAAGTTTAATCTATATGGTAAAATGACATGGTAAAATGACAAGGACTTCTTAGAAACACTAATTTACTCTTAACTTTGTGTCTATTAAGTTTTATTCTTTAGAACAATTAGTCTTAAAAATTGGGGTTTATACAATTATGGTTAAACGACTGTTAAAGTATTGTACTATGTTACAGAGTCTAAGTTTTTCTTTAAAAACTAAATTTGGTAAGATAAAAGTGTCAAGGTAATTGTGAAATGGTCACTCTTTGTATATTAAATGTGTTCATATTTTCCAGGTATACAAGTTTTTAAAACAGGAAATTTATCAAGCTGCTATTCTACATATTAAACTTGTCTGTAATGGTAATTTTAAACTTATAAAGAGTAAATTTTATTGGGGATTTATTTTTATCATTTAATGTTCTATTATAGGACTTGTTATCATAGGGTATATGTAAAATGTGTTACTTTTTACACTGAGATAAAGAATTTTAAATGTAAATGTATTTCTAAACTTTAGAGCCTGATTTGTTTAAAGTTTAATATTGTGAAACATAAAAGCATTTTGCCACTTTGCCACACAAAAGAAATGTTAAAAGCTCTCTCAACCTTTCTTTAATTCATGTTTTAGATATAATGTTAAATTGTGTTAATTATAAAGTTCATATAGACTCAGGAAACAGTGTATGTTAACTACTTAAAATGATATTTAAGAAAGAAGCAAAGATCAACATCAAAATTAGAACACTTAAGATTTGTAAAGAGCCACGCCTTACCTGAGATAAGGCTCTGTCTCCCACCTTACTGTATGTTAGAGTGACTCCAAAATAAGTCAGACTAAAGCTTATTTAAAGTTGTAGTCAAAAGATTGGTTCTTGTTGTAAAAGTACTGTGATCTCAAATAGGGGATATAATGTGGCTCTCAGTCAAAATTCAAGATAGCTATTATACAAGCTGAATATATTTTTTTTTTTTTTTTTTTTTTTTTTTTATTTTATTTTTTTTACGTTTACATAGGGTAATGATGTTTATTATATTTTTTTCCCCTCCCCCCCACCCCTCCCACCCCTCCCACCCCTCCCACCCCTCTTTTCCCTCTACACAGTCCTTCTTTCCTTCATTCTTACTGCTCTCCTTAGCCTAACTCTAAACCTAACCCTAAACCTAATGCTAGCCCCTCCCACCCCCCATTATATGTCCTCATCCGCTTATCAGCGAGATCATTCGTCCTTTAGTTTTTTGAGATTGGCTTATCTCACTTAGCATGATATTCTCCAATTTCGACCATTTGCCTACAAATGCCATAATTTTATCATTCTTCATTGCGGAGTAATATTCCATTGTATAAATATGCCACAGTTTCTTTATCCATTCATCAACCGAAGGACATCTAGGTTGGTTCCACAATCTGGCTATGGTGAATTGAGCAGCAATGAACATTGATGTGGCTGTATCTCTGTAGTATGCTGCTTTTAAGTCCTTTGGGTATAGGCCAAGGAGTGGGATAGCTGGGTCAAATGGTGTTTCCATTCCAAGCTTTCTGAGGAATCTCCACACTGCTTTCCAGAGTGGTTGCACTAATTTGCAACCCCACCAGCAATGTATGAGTGTTCCTTTTTCACCACATCCTCGCCAACACCTATTGTTGCTTGTATTCTTGATAATCGCCATTCTAATTGGGGTGAGATGAAATCTTAGGGTAGTTTTGATTTGCATTTCCCTTATTACTAGGGATGTTGAACATTTTTTCATATATCTGGTGATTACTTGTACATCTTCTTCTGTGAAGTGTCTGTTCATTTCCTTAGCCCATTTGTTGATTGGATTATTTGTATTCTTCGTGTAGAGTTTTTTGAGTTCTTTATAGATTCTGGAAATTAGCGCTCTATCTGAGGTATGGTTGGCAAAGATATTCTCCCACTCTGTAGGCTCTCTCTTCACATTTCTGATAGTTTCCTTTGCTGAGAGAAAGCTTTTTAGTTTGAATCTATCCCAGTTGTTTATTCTTGCTTTTATTTCTTGTGCTATGGGAGTCCTGTTAAGGAAATCTGATCCTGAGCCAACAAGTTGAAGATTTGGACCTACTTTTTCTTCTATAAGATGCAGGGTCTCTGGTCTGATTCCGAGGTCCTTGATCCATTTTGAGTTGAGTTTTGTGTAGGGTGAGAGATAGGGGTTTAGTTTCATTCTATTGCATATAGTTTTCCAGTTTTCCCAGCACCATTTGTTGAAGAGGCTATCTTTTCTCCATTGCATATTGTTGGAACCTTTGTCTAGTATGAGAAAATTGTATTTATTTGGGTTTGTGTCCATGTCCTCTATTCTGTACCATTGATCTACCTGTCTATTTTGGTACCAATACCATGCCGTTTTTGTTACTATTGCTTTGTAGTAGAGTTGAAGATCTGGTATTGCAATACCCCCTGCTTCGCTCTTGCTACTGAGGATTGCTTTAGCTATTCTAGGTTTTTTATTCTTCCAGATGAATTTCATAATTGCTTGCTCTATTTCTGCGAGGTACATCATTGGGATTTTAATTGGAATTGCATTGAATCTGTATAGAATTTTAGGTAGTATAGCCATTTTGATGATATTAATTCTGCCTATCCAGGAACATGGGAGATCTTTCCATCTTCTAAGGTTTTCTTGAATTTCTTTCTTTAGTGTTCTGTAGTTCTCATTGTAGAGGTCTTTCACCTCTTTTGTGAGATTGATTCCCAAGTATTTTATTTTTTTCGATGCTATTGTGAATGGAGTAGTTTTCCTAATTTCTCTTTCTGAAGATTCATCACTTATGTATAAAAATGCGTTGGATTTATGAGCATTGATCTTGTAACCTGCTACTTTACTGAATTCACTTATGAGTTCTAAAAGTTTTCTGGTGGAATTTCCAGGTTCCTCTAAATATATAATCATGTCATCAGCGAACAGGGATAGTTTGAGTTCTTCTTTTCCTATTCGTATCCCTTTAATTTCTTTGGTTTGTCTAATTGCTCTGGCTAGAGTCTCAAGGACGATGTTGAATAGAAGCGGTGAAAGAGGGCATCCCTGCCTTGTTCCAGTTTTTAGGGGGAACGCTTTCAGTTTTTCACCATTTAGAATGATATTAGCCATGGGCTTAGCGTAGATGGCCTTTATAATGTTTAGGAATGTTCCCATTACCCCAATTTTTTCTAGTGTTTTGAGCATGAAGGGATGCTGTATTTTATCAAATGCTTTTTCTGCATCTATTGAAATAATCATGTGATTCTTAACTTTAAGTCTGTTGATATGGTGAATGACATTTATTGATTTCCGAATGTTGAACCAACCTTGCATCCCTGGGATAAAACCCACTTGATCGTGGTGCACTATCTTTTTAATATATATTTGTATGCGATTTGCTAAAATTTTGTTGAGAATTTTTGCATCGATGTTCATTAAGGATATTGGTCTGAAATTTTCTTTCCTTGATGTGTCTCTGTCTGGTTTAGGTATCAGGGTGATATTGGCTTCATAGAACGAGTTTGGTAGGGTTCCCTCCTCTTCTATCTCATGGAATAGTTTGAGGAGTATTGGAATGAGCTCTTCTTTAAAGGTTTTATAGAACTCGGCTGAGAACCCATCTGGTCCTGGACTTTTCTTTGTTGGTAGGCTTTTGATGACCTCTTCTATTTCATTGCTTGAAATTGGTTTATTTAAGTTGTGTATGTCCTCCTCGTTCAGTTTAGGTAGTTCATATGTCTCTAGAAATTTGTTGATGTCTTTAAGGTTTTCTGTTTTGTTGGAGTATAGATTTTCGAAATAGCTTCTAATTATGTTTTGTATTTCACTCGTGTCTGTTGTGATGTTTCCTTGTTCATTCCGAATTTTAGTAATTTGAGTTTTCTCCCTCTTTCTCTTTGTTAGTGTGGCTAAGGGTTTATCAATTTTGTTTATTTTTTCAAAGAACCAACTATTTATTTTATTAATTTTTCCGATTGTTTCTTTTGTTTCGATTTCGTTGATTTCGGCTCTGATTTTAACTATTTCCTGTCTTCTACTACTTTTGGTATTGGTCTGCTCTTCTTTTTCTAGTGCTTTGAGCTGTAGTGTTAACTCGTTTATTTGTTGATTTCTACTTCTTTTTTTGAATGCACCCCATGAAATAAATCTTCCTCTAAGTACTGCTTTCATAGTGTCCCAGAGATTTTGATATGATGTGTCTTTGTTCTCGTTTACTTCTAAGAATTTTTTTATTTCCCTCCTGATGTCTTCTGTTATCCATTCATCATATAATAGTGTATTATTTAGTCTCCAGGTATTGGAGAAGTTTCTGTTTTTTATTCTGTCATTTATTTCTAATTTCAATCCATTATGATCTGATAGAGTACAAGGTAGTATCTCTATCTTCTTGTATTTACTAACAGTAGCTTTGTGGCATAAAATATGGTCTATTTTAGAGAAGGATCCATGTGCTGCTGAGAAGAAAGTGTATTCATTCTTTGTTGGATGGTATATTCTATATATGTCCGTTAAGTCTAAATTGCTGATTGTGTTGTTGAGATCTATAGTTTCTTTATTCAATTTTTGTTTGGACGATCTATCCAGTGATGAGAGAGGTGTGTTAAAATCGCCTAGTATTATTGTGTTGTGGTCTATTTGATTTCTGGAATTGAGAAGGATTTGTTTGACGTACGTGGATGAGCCAATGTTCGGGGCATAGATATTTATGATTGTTATGTCTTGCTGATTTATGCTTCCCTTAAGCAGCATGTAATGTCCTTCTTTATCCCTTCTGACTAGTTTTGGTTTGAAGTCCACATTATCTGAGATGAGGATGGATACTCCAGCTTTTTTGCTGTGTCCGTGTGCATGGTATGTTTTTCCCCATCCTTTCACCTTTAGTCTATGGGTGTCTTTTTCTATGAGATGTGTCTCTTGCAGGCAGCATATTGTTGGATTTTTCTTTTTAATCCAATCTGCCAGTCTGTGTCTTTTGATTGATGAATTCAGGCCATTAACATTCAGGGTTATTATTGTGATATGATTTGTATTCCCAGTCAATTGACTCATATTTGTTTTTGACATGATTTGGTTTCTCCTTTATTTGGCTATTCCTTTAGGCTAGCGCCTCCTGTTGCTGATTTGCATCGTTGTTTTTCATCTCTTCCTCATGGAATATTTTGCTGAGAATGTTCTGTAATGCTGGCTTTCTTTTTGTAAATTCCTTTAGCTTTTGTTTATCATGGAAGGATCTTATTTCATCGTCAAATTTGAAGGTAAGTTTTGCTGGGTATAAGATTCTTGGTTGGCATCCATTTTCTTTCAGGGCTTGGTATATGTTGTTCCAGGCCCTTCTAGCTTTTAGGGTCTGGATTGAAAAATCTGCTGATATTCTTATTGGTTTCCCTCTGAATGTAATTTGATTCTTTTCTCTCGCGGCCTTTAAAATTCTGTCTTTATTTTGTATGTTAGGTATTTTCATAATAATGTGCCTTGGTGTGGGTCTGTTGTAATTTTGTATGTTTGGAGTTCTATAAGCCTCTTGTACTTGGTTTTCCATTTCGTTCTTCAGATTTGGGAAATTTTCTGTTATTATTTCATTGAATAGATTGTTCATTCCTTTGGTTTGTTTCTCTAAGCCTTCCTCAATCCCAATAATTCTCAAATTTGGCCTTTTCATGATATCCCATAGTTCTTGGAGATTCTGTTCATGATTTCTTACCATCTTCTCTGTTTGTTCCACTTTGTTTTCAAGGTTAAATATTTTGTCTTCAATGTCTGAGGTTCTGTCTTCCAGGTGTTCTATCCTATTGGTTATGCTTTCTATGGAGTTTTTAACTTGGTTTATTGTTTCCTTCATTTCAAGGATTTCAGTTTGGTTTTTTTTCAGTATCTCTAACTCTTTATTGAAATGATCTCTTGCTTCCCGTATTTGGTCTTTTAACTGTTGATTGGTGCGATCATTTAATGCCTGCATTTGCTCTTTCATCTCCTCCTTCAATGCCTGCATTTGCTCTTTCATCTCCTCATTAGCTTCCCTGATCGTTTTAATTACGTACATTCTGAACTCCCTTTCTGACATTTCTTCTGCTGTGCTGTCATTGGGTTTTATTGATGTAGTATCTAGGTTTGTTTGGGACATTTTCTTCCCTTGTTTTCTCATAATGGTCAGTTGTCAGTGGGACCCTGAGATGTTGCAGTTTTCCACTATTGGCTTATAGTGTCCCAGTAGATTTCCAGTGTATCACCTCCCAGCCTTCAGTAGCCTGATGTCTTGGAGGAATCTGATAAAGCAGCTCATTCGAAGAATACTGCCCCTAGCCTCCTACTGGTTCCACGTTTTGGAACTGGCTCTGTGCGGAAATGCTCTCACTGTGGGCCTGCACCGTGTAGCTGGCCGTGTGGGAAGAGCCCACTGCCGAAGTGTGGAAGACTACCTTGGGAAGACTCAAGCTGCCCTGCCCGGCTCTGCTAAGCCACCTCTATCTGGGCCTGCCACCCGGGCTGAGCTTTACCCAGTGGGCAGACTCACCCGTGGCTCCACTTCAGTCCAAGTCTCTCAATGCCTCCCCTTCTTAACTCCTGGGTTGTGGAGCGACCGGAGGTGCAGTCTCCCTCTAGGCCGCCATCTTGGATCGCCCCGTGAAGAGAGCCCGCAGCCGGAGTGGGCAGAGCCGCCTGAAGAGGTCTCCGGCTGCCCTGCCCTTATCCCTGAGGCTGACTGCAGATCGAGGCTCTCCGCTGGTTCTTTGCAGGAGTACACTGCACTGCAGGGGCTCCGGGACTCGGAGCGTGCTCTGTTCAGACAGGCTCTCACTAGGGGGCCAGTTCCGTTCCGAGAACCTGGAGAAGCTGGCTGTGTGGGCGGGGCCCACCGCCGGAGTGCGCAGGACTGCCTGTGGATGACTCTAGCTGCCCTGCCCGGCTCCGATAAGCCACCTCTATCTGGGCCTGCCACCCGGGCCGAGCTTTACCCAGTGGGCAGACTCACCCGTGGCTCCACTTCAGTCCGAGTCTCTCAATGCCTCCCCTTCTTAACTCCTGGGTTGTGGAGCGACCGGAGGTGCAGTCTCCCTCTAGGCCGCCATCTTGGATCGCCCCGTGAAGAGAGCCCGCAGCCGGAGTGGGCGGAGCCGCCTGAAGAGGTCTCCGGCTGCTCTGCTCTTATCCCTGAGGCTGACTGCAGATCGAGGCTCTCCGCTGGTTCTTTGCAGGAGTACACTGCACTGCAGGGGCTCCGGGACTCGGAGCGTGCTCTGTTCAGACAGGCTCTCACTAGGGGGCCAGTTCCGTTCCGAGAACCTGGAGAAGCTGGCTGTGTGGGCGGGGCCCACCGCCGGAGTGCGCAGGACTGCCTGTGGATGACTCTAGCTGCCCTGCCCGGCTCCGATAAGCCACCTCTATCTGGGCCTGCCACCCGGGCCGAGCTTTACCCAGTGGGCAGACTCACCCGTGGCTCCACTTCAGTCCGAGTCTCTCAATGCCTCCCCTTCTTAACTCCTGGGTTGTGGAGCGACCGGAGGTGCAGTCTCCCTCTAGGCCGCCATCTTGGATCGCCCCGTGAAGAGAGCCCGCAGCCGGAGTGGGCGGAGCCGCCTGAAGAGGTCTCCGGCTGCTCTGCTCTTATCCCTGAGGCTGACTGCAGATCGAGGCTCTCCGCTGGTTCTTTGCAGGAGTACACTGCACTGCAGGGGCTCCGGGACTCGGAGCGTGCTCTGTTCAGACAGGCTCTCACTAGGGGGCCAGTTCCGTTCCGAGAACCTGGAGAAGCTGGCTGTGTGGGCGGGGCCCACCGCCGGAGTGCGCAGGACTGCCTGTGGATGACTCTAGCTGCCCTGCCCGGCTCCGATAAGCCACCTCTATCTGGGCCTGCCACCCGGGCCGAGCTTTACCCAGTGGGCAGACTCACCCGTGGCTCCACTTCAGTCCGAGTCTCTCAATGCCTCCCCTTCTTAACTCCTGGGTTGTGGAGCGACCGGAGGTGCAGTCTCCCTCTAGGCCGCCATCTTGGATCGCCCCGTCCCAAAGAGCCAAGCTGAATATATTTTTACTCTTGCTAATTTTATTTTGTAAAACTGTTACCTGTTAATGTTTTGCAGAAGTAGCTGCTTCAAGAACACACAACCTAGGTAACTTATGATAATAAGCCATCACCTATAGAACAGATAGTGGTAACTTCCAATACTAATACAGACTCCAGTTAGATAAAAGGGTAAATAACTGTAAAGTTATAGACATTGAAGTTAAAGCCCAGTACTCTTACTTTATGACTGCTGAGACTGGCTTGCTGGATGATTAAGATCAAACTTAGAGATTGGAATTAAATACAGAGGCCAAGAAAAAAAAAAACAGTATCTTGCTCTCAAAGTCAGCCTGAACCCAGGGAACAAGAGGACTTCTCTAAGGAGCATTGCAACTCTGGGTCACACAACTTCCTGCTCAAGGAGATTGTTGAGACCACTAGAGGATGAAAAATCACTCAGTGCATCTGCTGCAGAGGAGGGTCATGGAAAAAAGGGAGACATCCCTTGATGCTTCCAAAGGAAGCCACCTCATCAAGGAGACCCTGCCTAACCAATGGCACTGGTGGAGCTAAGAAGCTGCTCTTAAGTTCTCTATAAGTGACCCCTGTGGGAACTCAGCTGACTCTTTAACAAGACAGGAACAGGTCAGTTTGACCAGCTTAATCTTAGACACCCAGCAAAACAATTAAAACCAAAATATAGCCATTCTTGGGCATTTAAAAGGAATAATAGCTAAGTGTAACTTAAGATGTACACTTGCATTAATCCACTAGAATAAAGACTAAAAGCTACAAAAGAGAGATTCTTAGGCAAATGTGCCTGATAACTATTAAGAGAAACTGCCAGAGTCAGAAGTTTTTAGTCAGTTTAAGGCCTGCAGACCTTCCTAAGCTACACAGGTAGACTTAGAATCTATGTTTGCTAATATGAGTTTCTAGCCCTAAGTAACAGAAGTATAGAGATCTCTAATAAACACAGGTTAAACCAATAAAGGGATATTTTACAAAAATCAGATGACATTAAGTAGCTTAACTATATTTTCAGGGGACATCTATGACATTAAGAGTTAAATGTTGTGTTTACATTTCTGATAACCTGGACAATGTTAAAGTCCCCAAATAAAGACCTGTCCTCTCCAGCCTTTGTTAGGCCTTGTAATGGGAACAATTTCTCAGTTCTTCCACCTCTTGGTAAGAAATTGACTTCTGTCATTTTCATATTTATTGGCATGTTCCAGATGCTGCAACATTTACTTTGTACTAATCTCATTTCAGAACTCATGTCTTTTTGTTCTTCTATCATCGAAGCACCCACCCCCAGATGACTTTACAACCTGCTCTTCCCCAACCAGACTTCTACCTTGGACCCCTCGATTGACCCTATTTTAAAAGGGAACTCCAAACTGCTTGCCCCTCGCTGCCCCCTTCCAGCTTTGAAGCAGCCAGAACAATCGGCGCTCCTTTTCCTTACAGCAGTTAGGAGTTCCTAAAGCAAAAGGGGGGAATGTAGCCAGAATTAAGGACAGGTAGTTAGTGTAGAAATAGGGGATCAGGTCAATTCGAGGAAATGAAGCCATGAAGCCATCTGCCCCTGGATTTTGGAGACTGCCCCTGGAAGAATGGAATGTCAAGAATCTCCAGAGCCCATTGGTTACCAAATTTACCTGTCTTTATCAAGGACTGCAAGCATGGAGCTGCTAATTGATGCCCCCTGGGCCCTTACCTGCCTTAATCACCCTGGCCCTCCCCTGCCCATGACTTCTCACTTAATGCAAAACCAGGCCTAGTCACATAGGCAGGAAGGAGAGATAGGGGGGAGAGAACTGGAGAACAAGAGAGACTTTAACCTATTAAAGATGTAGGGCACGCTCATTTCTTGGGACTTTAGAACATCAGCCATGGCCCCCTTCTTCCTGCCGGGAGAAGTTTGCATTATTACCTTTAAATAAAACCTGCTTAATATGCTTGCCTTGGCGTGCTTCTCTAGTGTTCAATCTTCAACATTAGAAGGAGCAGAACTCGTCACCGGTAAACAGTGGTATCAATTTTAGACATACTCCATTTGTTTATCAGAATAATGCGCAGGTATCTATTCAAATGATAGAGAAATCTACAATTTACAATCACAGTCCCGGATTGCATTCATTTTTTCATTAATATAATGGTCTCCAAACAGAAGTTGACCCTACAAAGTGAAGAGGCTTATTTAAAGTGAAGAGATTTCTTTAGCTCATAGTTACAGAAGTTCAAAGTGCAAATATAACACAGGCTCTTATGGACCATCATTCAAACCATGCCTAAACCACAATACAGAAAAATTTTTGAATAGTTTTTGCATAAAAGAATAAAACCAGTACTTGTTTTTTGATCCCAGGGTGCTTAACCACTGAGCAACACTCTTGACTCTTTTTTTTTTTTTTTTTAAATTTTGAGACAAGGTCTCTTAAGTTGCTCAGGTCCTTGCTAATTTGCTGAGACTGACCTTGAACTCATGATCATCCTGCCTCAGCCTCCTGAATTGCTGGGATTATAGGAATGCACTAGCACACCTGGCTTACATTCCATATAACGTAAATTTTTTTTTTTTTAATTGCTGACACCAATATGTCACTTTATTATTTGGATTATTTTCCCATTTGTCACATACCTGCCAATGTTTACACAATGAGGAAAATCAATCAGAATTGGAAGCGACTGACCAAACCAGTTGATAATTCTGTACCCTCTTAACACACATCAATTTTTATTTGGTAGAAATATCTTTAATTCAGTCTCATGGGTAGTCTTAAAATTGGTGTCAAGACTGTCACATCTTTCAGATAGAATTGCCAGAAGCACATAATTATATATATATATATATATATACACACACATATAATATAATTATAATATAATGTAAATTAATTCTATATAATGTAAGCAATCCAGACTTTTAAAAAAATCTCATATATATATGTATATATATGCACACATATATGTATGTATGTATTTTTAGTTGTCAGTGAAACTTTATTTTATTTATACATTTATATGTGATGCTGAGAATTGAACCCAGTGCCTCACACACACCAGGAAAGTGTCTACCACTGAGCCACAGCCCCAGCCCAGCCATCTAGACTTCTAACAGCATGCAATAATATCATACCAATCATCTTTTTCGGTGCCTATGGAGAGAAGAAAAGACATATCTTTATACTCTTAAATGTTTTACTTGATATGAATGAATAAAAATTGCTAACATTTTAATATTCATTCACCAAAAAATGTATTTCTAAAAATATACATATAATCTAGAAAAAAATGCATATTAAGGGTTCGAGGTGATTAGACATTACTTACAAATTTTAATTAGAAGCAGTCGATGTTGACTTTTTCCTCTGAAAGCCTGAACCATTCTACTTCTTGTTAATCATGACAAAATTTTGAAGGAATCTGAATTTACATACTGTTGTGTGGAAGATTCACGGAACTGATTAAAATGTCTTCGATAATTCAGAGGAAACATTGGTGTTCATAAACATTTTTAATGCAGCATTTCTTTTCTTCCTTCCCTTTGTTTTTCATTGTTAAGTGCTTCCTGTATTTTTGAAAAATTTTTAATCAGGTGAATTCTGGGGAGGAAGTTGACCACCCTGAGTTCTTGCCTTGTCGGGAACCGTGCTTCATGGTGGTGCTACAGCTGCTGACTGTGCTAATTGCACCACTGTGGTTTTTTCCAAAAGTGTGTAGATATTACTCTAACGTACTGGGCATCGAATGCTGCGGGGAAGACATCAGAGGACTGTCTTTCTTTTCTCTCAAATTTCTTTTCTCTACATGAATGCCTAAAATATTCTTTTGATATATTAGCTATGATTAATCTTTGTATCAAATATTCTACATGGAATGCCTCTAGAACTAGATACAATTTTTCAAACTGCAAATTATTCTTTTATTTAGAAAATTTGGTTCATATTATATTTCTGAATTTTTTTAAATGAATTTATTATGACCTCTACTTGTGGAAATGAATAGGAGTTCTATTGAATCAATTTTGCTTCTCCCGTATAATTTTGGTTTTCACTAATAACTTTAATCTCTTTGTATTTTTTTAATGTATAAACACAGGGAGACTTTATTCAACACCAGTAACTTAATTTTCCGATGCCTATAACATTTTGGTTATTTCTATATTTTTTTTCAACATTTTTTAAATGATGTAATTTGGTCCTAAATATATTTTCCTACCTGCCTTAACAACATACTTGTACATTTTCTATTGAATTCATATTCACACTGTTACTTCAAAGCACACACACAAAAAATTCTCAAATTTTACTCCTGTTATGTTTTAATTGTTTCAGGCTGAGTTTCTCCTTTGGGTTTGTTGTCAAAATGTAGAATTTTCTTTCTTTGCATTTCAAAATCCAGGCATTTTAAAATCCACTTCCTCCTCATTGGGAAGCAAAAGGGGAGCCTGGAAAGGCAGGCTCATGAACAGATCTTGCCTGGTTTTTCACATCACAGTTTTTATTAAATATCCTGCGTTATACTCACCCCATGGAGTCAGGGGAACACCATTCCTGGGGACAGACATTTTTGGACTTCAAATTTGATAACCAAAACCCATTTCTTTCTGTGAAAGAGCAAAACACTGCCCATTGATTACATCCATGCCTATCCTGAACTCTTTTTACTCTTTTTACCATAAGATTGGGAGGTTTATTTAGTTCACCTCATATGTAAGTAAAAATATATAAGAATTGTCAAAATGTGGGGGTTTTTGATATTTATTGACAGGTTCTAAAAATATGTGTTATTTTGACATTTATTGACAGGTTCTACACGTCTTTTGTCAATAAACATCTCTTGTCAAGTATTTCTACAATAAACATCTTATTAAACAGTGGACAGATGTTTTCCCATGGGAACTAATTGTTAATGAAAACAAATAAATAAATTAGGTGACTGTGAGATGGGAAAATCACCATGTAATAGAAATTAGGCCATGAATACCCTTGTTATCCAGGGAACATTTCTCTTAAAAATCACTTCCCATTTTCTGCCAAGATTCAGGAGTTGTTCTTAATTCATTTTTTACTTTAATCTGAACCAGTTGTTCAGAAACTTTGGCTGCACGTTAGAATTACCTGGAGAGTTTTAAAACAGTGTCTGTTCTAAGCCTGAACCCAGATCGGATGGGAAACACTCCTAGGGTGGGGAGTCCCCACCGTGAGGCTGGAACCACCTGTGTACACTGACTTGAAGCTGTTGATTTGATTTTTTTAAAAATATTCCTTTGAACATTGCTTTGATCTACCAAAACTAATGTTTTATTAAAAACTAATAGCTACTACTATCAGTATATTTTGCAGTAAAACGAAAGCTTAATTCTGAGATGAAAAATACACATTAGTTAGACACACTGGAAACAAGCAGAATCTCTAAGTAAAACAAATGTTATGTGACAGAAGTAGCAGTTTTTCCCACAGTCTAAGGATGTTCTGTTGTGCACTTCCCCAAAATCAAATCAATATTACATGAGAATCTAAAGAGACTTCTCTATGAAGGAAATAGTTAAGCAAAGCATTAAAGTCCTTGCTCAACCAACACTTTAAAAATCTAATAAATTAGAACCTACTGAATAGATTCCACTAATACTGCTCTTTTTGTTAGACTTTCATTTAGAATTATATTGCAGCTTGGGTCTGAATACTGTGTACTAAAGAAATTTAAGATTTCAAGAGGTATGTGGAAAACATATTCTATTAGTTGCTTTTGCTGTATCAATTGAAGCTTGGAAATTGTATAAAATGATATAGTATAGTCTCAGCACAAGAGATTTAATAATGAACAACGATTCAATAATGAGCAAATATTTTAGCTCTTAGTAATAGAACATACAGAATATAGTAAAAAAAAAAGTAAATGTTAGTTGCCTGAAGAGTAATGAGTGATTATAATTGCTGTTTGGAGTAATGGTCACATAATGTCCTATTCTAACATACAATTCCAAATTCAACACTCTAAATGCTAAATTGAAGTGCTCAATTATTAATTATAAGAAGAGCATTCACAGAACACATAGTTGGCAGGAAGACAAAAAGATTCATAGTTTCATTTGATGACCACTCTCAGAATCAAATGCTTCAAGTTTATTAAATAGTTGTAGCTATTATATTACATTTTGTGACTTCTAAAGGTCTATGACTGTAAAGTAGAAAGTGAAGACATTAGCTTGACTTTCTTCTGTGACTCTCTAGATGTCAGTAATCAGTGTAGCATTGAAATGTCTTGTTTGGAGACCTCCGTGGGAGTCCAGTCCTGGTAGGATGAGGCACTAGTCTTACCCAGAATTAGATTCTGGATTGGATACACACTCATAGCTCAGTCAACACTGAATAACTTACTTCTTTTTTTTTCTATAGGTCAATCCATATATATATGAATAATGTTTGTATTATTAAGAATAATAGAAAAACCTGTATCAATCCAGCCATATTAAAAATGGAAGGTAGATGTGAGACGGCAGGCATTTCTCTGGTAGATACCGTGTGCAGAAAGGGCAAGGCTATGGGTCCAAACCCAGCACCCCAATAAAAGGCACAGGTTAAGTGGGGATGATGTTGGAAACACAGTAGGAGCTCCTGGTTCTCTCTGTCTTCGTGGGTTCATGGACTACTTGTGTTTCAAGCACCTCTTAGAGAAAGTCATTAATGTGTTGAAGGGTTATGTTTACTAGACAACTGAGAAAATATCTGTCATTAAATGAGTATGAAGCTCTGGGGTACACTTGGACATCAGTCCTGCCTTGGACAAAGTGCCGTATAATTGGGACAAAATCCCCAACAGCCAGTAACTTCTTTTGAGCCTCGTTGTACATCTGTAAAATTACATAGATAAAAATATTTTCCTCACAGTATTTCAAGTATCTGTATTTGAGGTCATGTATACATATGTGTGTATGTATGTGTGTGTGTGTGTGTGTGTGTGTAAAGATATATATATATATATATATGTATATGTATATATATGTAAAGATACTCTGTCACACAACTGCTGCATTGTGCATGAACACAAATTAAAACAGATTAACAATAATAACTGCAATGATACTGTCTTCAGTAACTACTTGCCCCTGACAATAGAGTTCAAGTTCACTCTAATCATTTCTATTTTGCTCTATTCTACAGAACTTTGTACCTAGAAAGGGAAGATATTATTTAAAATTCAAGCATGATTTTGTGAATTGTGGAGATTAACAGGGGTGCAATGTTTGGAATTTTGTGAGAATTTAGGGCTTGTTGCTCTCTTATCAGCATCTTTCTTTTGTTTTGTTCTGTTTTGTTATTTTTCCATCCAGGTCTAGTAATTCATCCGGTTGGTACAGAAAATTCTTACCTTGGTAAATCAAGCTGAAGAAGAATACAAACCAATATTTTGAAATGTGATCAATTTTAATATGGATCAGGGAATCTACAGATTCCTTTGTCACATGTTCCAAGAGTCCCTTACTAGACTCCATGATGAAAATATCAGTTATGAAAGCGTCCAGAATATCTAGGTGAAATGAACCAATATTGATCTTCTTCTACAGAAATGCTAAGATTTGTCTGAACAGAAAACCTCATTAAAGCTCTACCAGCTGCCTTTTACTGCTATTGTTATTTTTAAATGTCCTTTGTACAATAATTTTCTTTCTGATTAAACAGCTTCCAATTCAGAGGAATCAATGCAGTTATCTGAGACTCACTTTTGGTAAATAAAAATTACAGTGTGTTAGCAAAGTGGACTTCATTGCCTCATTTTTACTAACTGACAGGAAGGAATCTTCAATTTGAGCGTCAGTAAACCTTTAAAATACAAGCTGTACTTTTGTTCTTCTTTTGTTTGTTGAATGGCATTTCTCTATGTCCTCCTGGCATATTTTTTTCCTGCTCAATAACTTGATTTAATGGCCATGAAGCACATTCAAAATAAGATAAAGACAATAAAGTTTAATGATAGGAACCTGTTTTAAGAAATCAAGCAAGCCTACCTTTCTGTGTTGAATGCACTTTTAAAAATCTATTAGAATGCCAGGTGTGGTTGTGTATGCCTATTCTCCCAGCTGCTCAAGTGGATCTTTTTTTATTTAATTCTTTTTTTTAAATTTTTTTACAGACTACATTTTGATTCATTGTACACAAATGGGGTACATCATTTCCTTTCTATGTGCACGATGTAGATTCACACCATTCGTGTAATCATACATGTACGTAGGGTCATGATGTCTGTCTCATTCCACCATTTCCCATACCCCTCCCTCTCATTTCCTCCTACACCATCTAAAATTCCTCCACTCTTCTCTCACTCCCCACCCCACCCACCCCCATTATGTATCATCCTTCACTTATCAGGGAAAACATTCAACTTTTGGTTTTTGGGGATTGGCTTATTTCACTTAGCATGATATTCTCCAATTCCACCCATTTATTTGCAAATGCCATAATATCATTCTTCTTTATGACTGAATAATATTCCTTTGTGTATATATACCACAGTTTATTTATCCATTCATCTGTTGAAGGGCATCTAGGTTGGTTCCACAATCTAGCTATTGTCAATTGAGCTGCTATAAACATTGATGTGGCTGCTTTACTGTAGTATGCTAATTTTAAGTCCTTTTGGGGTATCTTAAGTTCAAGGCTAGCCTCAGAAATTTAACTAGCTATCTGTGTTACCTCCTTTCCGGACTGCACAGACTTTGGATTTGGGACTGCATCTTATAAAAATATATATCTAATGGAGTCTAGCAAAGAGTCTATTACATAAATGATCCTTTTTATTAATCTATTTAATAAATGATCATAAATGATGAACAAGTTTTCTGTTGCATCCCAAATGTGCATTCAGGTAGGTACAAGTGTGTGCAAGTGAACACACATGCACGAGCTCAAGTAGGAGAGACACAAAAAGACTGACCAAAGAGATCGAAAGAGAAAATCTGTGCTTACAGTCCTGCTGTGCTTATTTTGAATCACTATGCTCTGTAATATTCTTCCAAAAATGTATAAGACTTTATTAGAAAGCAAATGTGAAAAGCAATACTAAGAAAACATTTTTGAACTATTATTTTATAAAGCATCTGTCATCAACCTGGTGTCTGTGAATACCTGAGAACAAACGGACTTTCTACTAGGGACATGGGACTAGAGGTAGATTACTTTAAGAAAGCAATTCCCAGGTCCTGGACTTCTATATATGTTCTTTTCTACAATCAATTTGCCAGAGAATATCTATGATGTGCCAAATCTTTTTTTGTTTTGTTTTGTTTTTCTCTTCTTATTGCATCTCTTCAACATTTCAAACTGCACCATGAAAAGGTAAGAGAGAATCTTCCCCATTTCACCCAAGGTGGTACATTGCCACCCAGTGAAAACAATTCAAGCACAAAAGCTACCCTGGATGCACTGTTCTTGATGAGAATATTGTGAGGAGAAAACAGAGATTAGACAGTGTGGGGGCAGTGCCTCTTCATCAGGCAGCAGACAGGGTACAGCAGTCGACATTTCTCATCTGACTTATTTGTTTACATTACAACCCAGTTGTAATGTGAGATAAAAATAAAATATTATATTTACATATAAATAAAAATAAAGACAGGTATTTTCGTAGAAACTCTGATTTTTGAATGTTGAGAAGGACCTTGACATTAGGGTTACATGATAGACATTTTCCATAATCTGAAAGGACTAATTCTGAAGCTTCACAGTTTTGATCATAAATATATACAAGTGAGGTTCAGACATTTAAGGTGCACTAAATGCAGGATTGAATTATTGCAAGTTTAATTAAATGACCAGAGGGAAGCTGCTGTGATGGATGAATAGTCCAATAGCAGTAGATAACTGAATTTGTGATATTAATGGGTGTTGTATGTCAACAGCAGGATTGACTAAGCAAAATCTCAGCATCTTTTATGCAGCGTAAAACCATGATAGTTTTGATGTCATTTTTAAAATATGCAAGCACATATTGAATTTGTCAAAATTTTTTGAAATGGAAATAAAACAGAATGGAAATAAAATGTTGGAAGATTTCAAGCTAGTTTCCAACTTTACTCTTATAATTGTGTGTATGACAGCATTATTGTGATCATTTATAATTACATGAAAAGTGATAAAATTTAAATAAAACATGACCTTAGCTTCTCATGTCTATTCAGCATTTAAAAGAGAATTTTTAGGGGTTTAGCTCATAAGAGCAATCCACAAAATCACAGCAGAATGCACTTGCACACCGGATGCTTAAGTCTGCTTGGGCTACTGTGACAAGGTTCTGTAAGTGACTGACTTAAAAACAAACCAGAGAACTTTATTTCTCACAGTTCTGAGCCTAGAAGTCAGGCCAAGCCAGGGCTTCATCATGGTCAGGTTCAGGGGAAGACCCTGTTGGCAGATAGTCCCCTTCTCATTGTATCCTCAAAAGCCAGGAAGAGGACAGGGGAGCTGTCTGGGGACCCTTACGTGAAAGTGTTGTAGTGTTGTTCTTATTTGTAAGGCCTCCACCCTCTTGATGTAATTGCCTCCAAAGACCACACCTCCTGAACTGGGCATAGTGGCTCACAGCTGGAATCCCAGCAGCTCAGGAGGTTAAGGAAGGAGGATCCCAGGTTCAAAGCCAGCCTCAGCAATTTAGCAAGTCCCTCTCAACAAAATATATAAAAAATGGTTGAGGATGTGGCTGACTGGTTAAGAGTCCCTGGGTTCAATTCCAGTATTTAAAAAACAAAACAAAACAAAAAACCCCACTCTTCCTACTACCATCATCACAATAGGAGTTAAGATTCCAGCATATGAATTTGTAGTGAGGATCCACAAAGATTCAGTCCGTTGAGCCATATCATAAAAGTCACATGTAGCACCTATTTGCTTCCAATAATTTTTAGATTCTTTAATAATTCTGTATTTTATTTGTTCTAATTAGTTGCACATGACAGTAGAGTACATTAATACATTTTGATAGATCATATATAAGTGGAATGTAATCCCCTATTTTTCTGATTATACATACTGTAGGATCATATCAGTCATGCAGTCATACATGTACATGAGGTCATAATGTCTGTTTCACTCCACTATCCTTCAAGTGGCTTACTTTTGTTTCTTTTTTTTTTTTTTAATTTTGTGTAGTATTATTTTATGTCTGGCTTCTTTTTCTCAGCATGATGTGTATGAGGTGCATTCATGTTCTAGTGAATGTGTAGCTGTATTTTATTATGGAAGTATTCTACAATGTGTTTATTCACATGACTACTGATGGGTATTTGAGGTCTTTCTGCTTCTTAGCTACTGTAAATGGTGATTTCATAAACATTCTTGCACATGTGAGAGGGAGGGGGGTATGAAAGATGGTGGAATGAGACAGATATCATGACCCTATGTACATGTACAATTACACAAATGGCATGAATCTACATCATGCACAATCATACAAACGAAATGATGTACCCTATTTGTGTACAATGGATCGAAATGCAGTCTGTGAAAAAATAAAAATAAATAAATAATTTAAAATATGCATATATATGAAAAGCATCTTAAAATCACCCACAGAAAAAGAAATGCATGCATATCTGCCTCCAAGAGACATGTGCAAGAATGTTTATAAAATCACTGTTTACAATAGATGTATTTTTTAACAGCACTGCATGGAGCTGGTAAATCTTGTATCTTAGTTTTATATTTTTGCAATTAGCCTCAGTTCTTCTCAAATATCTCACTTCGTAAATATTTTCAGGTCTACTTCATTCCAGGTTCAATCAGGCGATAGTTGGTGAACCATCTAAAGCTAGATCAAAGTAGTTTTTGAATGTTCCTTGTAAGGTCAAAAGATTCTTTCAATGCTTACTTGCCTACTGACTGTTCTCAGTTTTTAACAGGTCCCTGGAGTGACTGTATAATCCATACTTCCTAGGTAATGTGGTGATACAGGTTTCCTGTTGCTTACATCCTTGCCAGGATTTGTGGTCCTCATTTTAACATTAGCTCTTCCAGTGGAAGTTCTCTTTTATAATTTTACTTTTCAGTCCTCTTCCAGGAAATAATATTGATGATTTTTCTCACTCGCAAATATTGGCCAGCTAGGTGCCTTTTTTGTGAAGTGTTTGTTCTTATGCTTTGACCAGTTTTTAAATTAAATTATTTTACTTTTGGAAATTTGAAAGAATTATTTAGATGCTGTATATACAAAACCGTTGTCTGTCATTTGCAATGTAAATATGCTCCTATTTTACCACAGTTATTTTCTCAGTGATATCCAGTAAATCTCTCCATCTTCTTTAAGAAATTTTTCCCTACCTCAAAGTAATGAAAATTTCCCAATAAATTTTCTTTTGAGAATTTCATAATTGACTTTCCCTTTAATATTATAATGCATCTTTAATTAATTTATTCATAAGTCATGAGAAAGGGTCTCATACATTTATGCAATTTTTCTAGTTCCGTTCCTTAAAATTTTTTTTCTTCAATTGATTTTCCCTAGTACTTGTTTTCAAAGTCAGATGAATTTCAGGTTTAGATTTATTTCTGAATTTTCGCTCATTTATGCTTTTGATCTGCTTTCCTAACCTTGCCCAAGAGTCCATTGTATTATTTTAAGTTTAAAGTAAGTTCATTTCTCTATTTATTTAGATCATCTTAACATTTCATAGATTCAATTTAATCTTTTTGTTATTGTTGTTTGGAGTACCAGGGATTGAACTCAGGGACTCTCGACCACTGAGCCAGAGTCCCAGTCCTATTCTGCATTTTTTTTTAGAAACGGTCTCACTGAGTTGCTTAGCACCTTGCTTTTGCTGAGGCTGGCTTTGAACTCTTGATCCTCCTGCTGTAGCCTCCTGAGTCACTGGGATTACAGGCATGTTTAATTTAAATATTTTGAACATTTTTGTGTCATTCATAAAATTTGTTTATGGTTTCTGCTATAAATGTATTTTTAAATTATTTTTTACACGATTTTGTCTTTGTAAATTTTGTCTCATTTCTTCTTGGCTCTGAGTGTGTGTGTGTGAGTGAGTGAGTGTGTGTGTGTGTGTGTGTGTGTGTGTGTGTGTGTTGCTGGGGCTCAAATCCAGGGCTCTGTTCATACTAAGTACTCTACCATAGAGTCACATACCCAGTCCTCTCTATTTTCTGTCTTTTTGAATATTGTTTCATTTTTTTTCCTGTTTTGATTTTAATCTGTTCTGATTTATCTGGATCTTAAGAGAACATATTGACCATTGATCTTGAACTATGTTTTTACAAATGCAATATTTTAAAGTTATGAATTTCCCTCTAACACTGCTATAGTTATTTATTTCAAAGTGCAGTTAGTTTTATATAGTTCATCATTTCATTTTTGACCCATGGATTCTTCAGATATGTACTATGTTACTACCTAACATTCAAAATTTTTCTAATGATTTTATTTTTAAAAAATTCCAATTCATTTCCATTGTTGTCAGAGAACATAATCTGTGAAATTTAAATCACAACATGTTTCCTGGAAAAGAAAGTTTCTTTCTTGTTATAGGATGTAATGTTTTTAAAACATCAATTAAGTTGCTTGGTAACATTTAAACAGTCTACATTTTGTGTGTGTGTGTGTGTGTGTGTGTGTGTGTGTGTGTGTGTATGTGCGCGCGCACATAGCTATTTTATGAATTACTATGTGAAATGTGATTAAAAAGCTTCAAATATTATAGATCTGCTGAAATTACCTTATGACTCAGTCAATTTTTATGTATTTTGAAGCACTAATTAGGTGAATACACATTTTTATGTCTTCCTGCTAAATTTATCTTTCATGATCACAAATGTTTCCATTTTTCTCCAATAATACTTTATGACAAAAGCATTTCTTATGTGGTATTAATATGCATGTTTCAGCTTCATTATGTTTAATGTTTGCAATTTTAAATCATTTTATGTTCATTTTACATTCGATTTCTTTGTGTTTAAGCTATGTTTCTTACAGTCATCAGTTTTATCAACCTTAACTGATAATCTCTACCTATTAAATGGAGAGTTTAATCCTTTGCATTCAACATAATTAAATAGTGAGGCGTATCTACCTAGTTTTTTGTTTGCGACTTGCTGTGTTTTCTATTCTTCTTCTCTTATTCCTTCTTTTACACTTTCTTCTGGGTTAGCTAGTTAATTTTAATATACTAAGTTAAATTCCCCTAGGTTTTACACAGGCCTCTTTGGTAGCCCTTTAAATAGTGGCTAAGGGTGGTGTACCCTGCTTTGCTCATCTTGCCATTGAAGCCTGGCTCATTGCTGAGGGCTGTCCAGTGTGCTGCCATGTGTTAGCAGGACCTGACCCCTGCTCTCTGGATGCCGGGAGCCCTCCTCTGGTTTCAACAACCCAAACTGTTTCCAGATATTTCCAAATGTCCCGTTATGCAAAACAACCATAAGTTGTTGAGGGTAGTGCTGTGGAGATTAAAATAGGCGATAGAAGTTACCATTATTGACTTAAGGACTATATTGTACCACTTCATATGACATCACGATTATTTTATCTACTCAATATTAGGTACTATTTTCATATTTTATACGCACACATGTAAATAGGCCAAGTTTCACAGTAAAATGTAGTTACTTTTGCTTTAAATATTCACTTTTCTTTCAAAAAATCAAGAGAGATGAAAGATGATCATTTATATTTACCCACACAGTGCTTGTTACTTTTCATTTCTTCTTAAAAATATAAGCTTCCATCAGGTGTCATTTTTTGCTAAAGAATTTAGTTTAAATTTTCTTAGACTACAGAAGAGCTGGTAACAATTTATCTTCATTTTTATACCCCCAAATGTCTTGGATTCGCTCTGTTGTTTTTTATTTTTAACATAATCAAAAACCTAAAAGTGCATGTTAATGAAGTACCAGGTATTGTTTAATTCACATATACACCGTATAATATTTAAATCAGGTTTAACGTATTTATTTCCTCACACATTCATCATTTCCTGGGATTGACACTTTCAAATTTCTTCAAGCTGTAGGATATGTACTGTGTAATTGTTTTCTAGAGTCACCCAACTGTATAACAGATGCACAGAGCTTCTTGCTTCTAAATGTCACTTGGCACCCATTGATCAAATGTTCCCCATCCCTGCCCATTCCACTGCCCTGGCCTCTGAGGGTCACCCTCTACTCTCCACCTTTGTGAGCTCAACAGTTTTTCAGATTCCATGTATAGAAGGGATCAAGTCACAGTTGTCATTTTGTGCTGATTTACTCCCTTTAACATCAGGATGTCCTGTTCCATTCATGTGTCACAAATAACAGGATTCCATTGCTTTTCACAGCCGAATAATATTCCATTGTGTACACGTATCCCAATTTCTTTCCTATTGATCAGTTGATGGACTCTTAAGTTGTTTCTATTTCTTGGTTACTGTGATTAGAACAGCCATAGATACAGGAGTATAGATATATCTTTGACACACTGATTTCATTTTCTTTGAATGTAGCAAGACTGGAGCTTTAGGAGAATATTTTTGAATAGTTGCATTTCATCTGTTTTCCATTGTCTTTCATTCTCCACTGGCCCCAAGGAAAAGTTAGTCATCACTTGAATGCTTGATATCAAATATTTAATATATGTTGATTTTCTAGCTCTTTTTAAGTTTTCTCTTAATCATTATATTTTAGGTGGATCAACTGTAATGTGCCGGGGCATGTTTTTATACTCATTATAATTAGGAATTTAGTGAGTCTTTTATATTTTTCACCAATATTAGAAAATTAAAAGCGTTAAAATTTTCCATTTCTTTGTCCCCCATGGCTTCTAACCTTTTCACCT